>NW_024543830.1:13497500-14173830 GCF_018167655.1 Microtus oregoni | reverse complement strand
GACGTTTAGCAATTCTTCTTCAAGATCATAGCTAAATGGGCCATGCCTGACTAGAGAAAAATAACCATCTTTGATTTTGTACGTCATGGTCCCTAACCATTTTTAGTTTTGTTTTTAGGCCAATCCCTCACCATGGTCCCTAACCAACAACCTTAGCACTAGAGCCTGTTCATTTAGAGGCCACGGTGAACCAAACAACACACAATTAAGTCAAATGTAAGAGAGAATGATGCTCAAGCTGTGAGGAATGATGTCAGAGGTAACACAGCACATTGTTTTTCAGAGCTGTTTTCTTTCTATAAACAGAAGTACACTCTAAGACTAAAAAAGTACAGTAGAAAAATACAAACCAAAACAGTCATTTATTGTGATTGTCAAGGATTATATACTATATACAGTTATTTGAGACTGTGGTGCCATAGCATTAATTGTACAAACCAGCAACACCTCAAACAGGTGACTAATGCATTGCCTTAAAGTGTGATGTCACTATGCTTATGATATCATTAGAGGAAGGAACATTTCAGCTTAAGTATAATATGGGCCCTGACATAAATGTGACCCACAACTGACTCAAATGTTATGTGATGCATAATTGCACTGTACCCCTTGTACTATTCTCAGCCATATATATATATATATATATGTACATATAAATATGCATGCATGTAATTATGCATGATCTAGTCTTGTTTGGTTCAAAGCAATCTCTAAAATTTATCTATGGTCTAAATGAACAGGATCCACTAATGTCAGTAAGAGCCAAATTGGCTCTTAAGTCCAGTCTCCCCACTCTGGCACCAAGGCAGAGATGTGGGAATTACAAAGGAAGAAACCAATGAGGCACTTAGGGATACTGTACTCCAAACATCTCAGCAGGCTTGATCTGAGCCAACTAAACTGACATTCCTGTTTTAACCACAGTTAAAATACTTGCTCTTGCCTGGTGGTGGTGGCTCATGTCTTTAAATCTGAACACTCAGGAGGGAGAGGCATGTGGATTTCTTTGAGTTCGAAGATAGCCTGGTCTGTCTATCTATCTATCTATCTATCTATCTATCTATCTATCTATCTATCTATCTATCTTTCCAGAACAGGCAACTCTACATAGGGAAACTGTCTCTGGAAAAAAAAACTTACACTTTTTAGAGTCTCTGAGAACTTTCAAATTAAATTTTTATGTCTTCTTCTTCCTCTTCCTCTTCCTCTTCTTCTTCTTCTTCCTCCTCCTCTCTTCCTCCTTTTTCTCCTCCTTCTTTTCTTCCTTTTCCTCTTCCTCCTCCTTTTCCTCTTCCTTGTACCTAAAATGCCCCAGTTTTCTTGACAAATTTCTGTTCTTTTTTCATGATTCTGATTACCTGACACTGTCTCTAAGAAACATTTTTTTTTTTTTGATCAGTTAAACGGTAAACATGGGGGCAAGAAGAACATTCTTTTGGGAGCATGAGTAACCTTAACATGCATACATGAGAAGAAGGACACCCTTGATCAGCTGGAAGATGGGCCAAAGAAAGATCTGTGGGGTATCTACAGTTCCCCACAATGTTTGGGGGGCCAATCAGGCCACCAGATAGCTGGTGAAGGACTCAACACCATTGAACATATTTGCAACAAATATATCAGAGAAAAAGAAGTGAAGAAAGGAGGCATTGAGTTTCAAAAGGATGCTGGGTCACGCCTGGCTATTGACACTTGGTGGTTAATGCTCTGGGATGAAGACATGTGAACTTCATCCACTTGTCTTCTGGGTACTATGAGTAATACTGCTATGAGCACGCAAATACAAGTGTCTGCTTGAGCCTCTGATTTATGGTTATTCTGGGTACACACTCAGAAATAGATAGATCATATGGTAATTCTATTTTTAATTTTTCTGAGGATATGCTGTTCTGTTTTCCATAGCATCTACACCGTTTTACATCCCCATCAACAGAGAAAATATGCTCCAATTTCTTCACATCCTCACTAACACATTTTCTCTCTTTTCCTTTCTTCTCAACCCCTTCATATTTTTTGTTTTTAATTTATTAGATTTTTAAAAAACGTACCTATCTGAGTTCCCACTCCCTCGCCTCCTCCCATTTCCTCCATACACCCTTCCACCCCCATCCAATCTTCAGAGAGGGTTAGGTACTTTGCCTTGTGGAAGGTCCAAGGCCCTCCCTACTATATCTAAGCTGAGCAAGGTCTATCTACATGCAAAAAGAATAGGATACCAAAAAGCCAGTACATGCAGTAGGGATAAATCCTGGTGCCACTACCAGTGACCCCTCAGTCTTCACAGCCATGCAACTGTCAACCATATTTAGAGGAACTAGTTTGGTTCTATGTTTGTACCTTCCCAGTCTGGCTGGAGTTGGTGAGCTCCCATTAGCTCAGGCAAACTGTTTCAGTGGGTGAACCCATCATGGTCTTGACCTCCTTGCTCATATTCTCACTCCTTCCACTCTTCAACTGGACTTTGGGAGCTCATAAATAAAGGACATTGAGCCTATAATTTGTGATCCTAGAGAAGCTAAATAAGAAGGTGAACCCAAAGAAAAACATACAGTCAGCCTCCCGGATATTGGAAGTAGACAAGATTGCCGGGCAAAAATTGGGAACTTGGGGGTGGGGTGGGATGGGGATAAGGGGAAATGGGTAGAGAAAAGTGAGAAGGTGAGGATGGGGGGAGCTTGGGAGAATGGGATGGTTGGGATAAAAGAAGGGTGGATATGGAAGCAGGGAAGTATATATCCTAATTAATGGAGCCATCTTAGGGTTGGCAAGAGACTTGACTCTAGAGGGGCTCCCAGGTGTCCAGGGAGATGTCCCCAGTTAGTTCCTTGGGCAGCTGAGGAGAGGGAACCTGAAATGGCCCTATCCTATAGCCATACTGATGAATATCTTGCATATCACCATAGAACCTTCATCTGGCGATGGATGGAGATGGAGACAGAGACCCACATTGGAGCACTGGACTGAGCTCCCAAGGTCCAAATGAGGAGCAGAAGGAGGGAGAACATGAGCAAGGAAGTCAGGACCGTGAGGGGTGCACCCACCCACTGAGACAGTGGGTTGATCTATTGGGAGCTCACCAAGGCCAGCTGGACTGGGACTGAAAAAGCATGGGATAAAACTGGATTCTCTGAACATGGTGGACAATGAGGGATGATAAGAAGCCAAGGACAATGGCACTGGGTTTTGATCCTATTGCATGTACTGGTTTTGTGGGAGCCTAGCCTGTTTGGATGCTCACCTTCCTAGACCTGGATGGAGTGGGGAGGACCTTGGACATCCCACAGGGCAGGGAACCCTGACTGTTCTTCAGACTGGAGAGGGAGGGGGAAAGGAGTGGGAGGAGAGGAAGAGGAGTGGGGGGAGGGGGAGAGAAGTGGGGGGAGGAAGAGGAAAATGGGAGGCGGGGAGGAGGCGGGAATTTTTTTTCAAAAAAAAAAAACTTTGTTGGGTAGAGTAGTCTGGCCTTGCATCCATGGTCTCTTAGTGTCTGCAGCACATCTGTCCAAGACCTTTTGGCTTTCATGGTTTCCATTGAGAAGTTGGGTGTAATTCTGATAGGTTTACCTTTATATGTTACTTGAGGTTTTTTCTTTGCAGCTCTTAATATTCTTTCTTTATTCTGTATGTTTTGTGTTTTGATTATTATATGGTGAGGGGATGGGTTTTTTTTTTTTGATTCAGTCTATTTGGTGTCCTGTATGCTTCTTGTACCTTCATAGGGATATCCTTCTTTAGGTTGGGAAAGTTTAGTTTTCTTCTATGATTTTGTTATATTTTCTGTGCCTTTAAGCTGAAGTTCTTCTCCCTCTTCTACCCCTATTATTCTTAGGTTTGGTCTTTTCATGGTATCACAGATTTCCTGGATGTTTTATGTTAAGAATTTGTTGGATTTAATGTTTTCTTGACCAATGAGTCTATTTCCTTTATAGTATCGTCAGTGCCTGAGATTCTTTCTTTCATCTCTTGTATTCTGTTGGTTATACTTGTCTCTGTAGTTCCTGTTTGTTTGCGCAGATTTTCCATTTCCAGTATTCCTCGGTTTGTGTTTTCTTTATTACCTCTTTTTTAGTATTCAAGTCTTGAACTGTTTCGTTCACCTGTTTGTTTTTTCTTGGTTTTCTTTGAGGGATGTATTAATTTCTTCCGAGTTTTTTGTTTGTCTTCTTCTCCATTTCTTTAAGGGAGTTTCTCATTTCCTCTTTAAAGGTCACCATCATTTTCATAAAGTTACATTTAAAGTTGTTTTCTTCTACTACTTCTGGGTTAGGATGATCAAGTCTTTTTGTTGTGTGACTACTGGGTTCTGGTGTTACCATGTTGCTTTTTAGATTGTTGGAGGAATTCTTGCATTGGCACCTACCCATCTCTTCCTTCAAATGAGTCCAGCAGTGTCTTTGCATCTTGGTCCAATCCTTGCTGTGGCTGTCTGAGTGTTTGGGAGTTTTTCTTGGTCTGCTCTGTACTGTCAATGTCTGTCTCAGAAAGCCTCTGAGGTCTCTATATGCTTGGTTTCTTGGTCTTCTCTCTTGGTTTGCTCTCTGGTGCTCTCTCTTCATCCCCTCAGTATTGTAGCAAGCTTTTTGTCCCTCTTAATCCCCCTCAGTATTGGAGTAAGCTGTGCTCAGAGTTCCATCAAGGTTGCAGAAGGATAGGCAGTTTTGGGGGCTGGGTGTGGCTAGTAGTTTGGATGGTGGCTGGATGGGTTTGGGTTTGGGGGGATTCTAGCCACAGGAAACTCCCTGATGGTTGGATAGAAAAGCCAAGGGAATTGGGGGAGGGGCCTAGGGTTTTGTCCCACTGGGGCAGTCCTAGAGAGTGGGGCATCCTGCCTTGTGGCTGTTCACTCATTCCCTCAGTGTTGGAGCAACCCATGTTTCAGAGTTCCACTGAGGTTGCAGGAGGAAAAGGACCATATATATTGGCATGTTCTTGCTAATGAAGCCCAGACTGACTGACTGGTCTCAAAGTGGTCTTCCTGCCTCTGCCTCACAAATGCTGGGATTGAGAACTGTGATTAAGGGTGAGCCGAACTAACTGTGTTCCTTAAGAAAGAGAAAACAAGTGTTCCACGTGTTTCCCTACTTCCCATTCCCTGAGGTTTTGCTCAATAGCCTCCAATGAGAGTAAAGTACTGTCCATGACAGATTAGAAGTCTGCTAGGGTGGATGATGGAGTGAGCAGGAGGGAAGGGCTCACAATGCACAGCAAACTTCCATTTATGAGTCATCTAGGTTTCAGGACTGTCCTCTGTGATCTACTGTGGATATGCTGCCAGAGGTCACACAATCGCTCCAAGCCACTGTTCAGTCTCCTTCTTTGCAAGTCCCATTCAGAAGATCTGGCATGCACTCCAGACTACAGAGTCTATACATAGAAACCTTTCTCTCAGGGCCTTGGCAAACATGAGATAGCTGTATTTAAACAACACATGACAATGTCCTTTCTATATAGAGAGCCTGACGCATGGCAAACACCCAGGGAATGTCATTAATCAGCCGAGTAAGTGAATGATAGTCAATACTGTGACTTCTGCTAACAATTCTATTATTACCTGGGAAGGCTTGGCTCTTATAAACCTCCTCACTGTTCTTGTTCTGACTTTCCAAAGCTTTGACGTTTCTTGTCTTTCTGGGTTCTGTTTCATCTACCTTCTGTTTGTTCCCATATGGAGAACCCAAGTTCTTCCTCTCAGTTTCAGATAAACTATGGCCACACCTACAGCTCTTTCCTTTTCCCTAGACTATTCCTGTCACCTCCTTACTCCTATTTTCCCTCCCTCCCTCCTGGCATCTTCTTTCCCACCGCACAGCTTTCACTTGTTGTTCAAGCCTCACAGCTCCATGACTTTGAATAATGGCTCATGGGTCTATACAGCCCTAACTAGCATGCCTGTACTCAGTAAGGTTGTGAGTGATGAGCTATAAATGAATGACTAATGAATGATCATGAATATCAGTGAATTAGTCAAATGCTGGTCATTGGTTAACAAGGCACTAGAAGAGAATCCACCCCAGTGAATCTTGCCTTTGTTATTAGCCTGGCCCAACAGTTTAAAATGGGACTTTGGTGGTTAAAAATGGAGGAAATTTCTCTGCATATAAATTGACCTAGATTTTACTTTAGGCAGATGAACTACAGCAGGCACATGGCATACATTATATATTCATAATAGAGTATCCCATAGCCTTTGCCCACAGAAAATACCAAGGGTGTATGACCATTGTAGCCAGTGTTCAGAGCAGCAGAGGCTCATATTCACTCATCATGCTGTTTGTTGTCCCTGTATTCTTGGACCTGCTCCTAGAAGAGCCATACAAACTGTGATTACTAGTCTTGTAAGACACTGGGCATACCCTGCCTCAGGAAGTTTATGCAGGGAGTTTGTTTCCCCATTTCACTTGGGATCACTCATCTTCAGATCCAATAGCTAATGTTCGCTCTCCTCTTCTTGAAAGCATCTACCACAGTTGATGGGTCACTTTCTTGACCCTTAAATACATTCTTCATTTACTTTCCTGTCTTCTTCCCCTTTTATCTAGCTGCTCATTACATTATCAACAATTGCCTTTTTTCTGTTTTACTTTTAATAATAGCCCTCCTACTGATCATGATGTGGTATCTCATTGTGGATTTGATTTTGATTTTTGTGATGTTGAGTATCTTCTTGACATCTAAAAGCAATAGAATATGATCTTTTTATTGTTTTAGTTTTAGAGGAAATGTATAGGCCTTGCATAATGTCATCAAGCCATTTATTTATGATCTCAAATATTTTAAACACACTCCTCTTTATCTCATAGAACTTGATGGTTCTATTGTGTCTATCAAAATCATATCCAACCCCACTCTCAGTTCTTAGTGAACGGTATGTTCTGCACAAGTGTTCGCAATGTAAAATTAAGGTCAAAATCACATGCATTTTCTCATGACTATTTCCTGCTCATGGATAATATAACAGACACACTTCAGTTTTCTACTATGACTTTGAGATTTTTTTTTCAGTCAATGATAAGTCTATGATAATGAATTTCAAAAATTCCTAGGTGACATTTTCTGATTTCTGTTATACATGCCTTTTTCAGTCAAGCAAGGCACCAGGAGGGTAAGGCTTATATTTGCTAGATCAGAATATGCATAAAATGATTTAAGGTAATAGCAATCTGTTCAGAGGAGAGGAGGATAGATGTCTCCTTTGAGGCATCTAAGATTGAAAAGATTCTTGATGGAGTAGCTCAAATAGAGCTAGCAAAATCTGAGGCATACACAGTCAGTCTCCCAACCTCCTCTGAACAATCATGACTCTATACAGGCTCTGGAGAAGCTACGCAAAGATAAGTATAGAGAAACTCACTCTTTCTGCTCAGACCAGAGTAAATAATGTCTAGTTACAATATACAATATATAATATAAATAAGAAAATGAGTAATGTTTTTCTGGGATTTGCTCCATGTTCTAACATTTAGTGATACAGTGATCTGAGAAAAGTGAGTTTAGCAATAGTTTTTCTTCTTCTTTTTTAAATCAATAAACCTATCTATAAAACAACTGTCCATTATAATCTACCTATTCTCTAAAAGCTTGAAAGAAGGGCTCATCAGAATCACTGACAGTTTTTGTTTGTTTGTTTGTTTTGGTGTTTATATCAAAGAGATTTTCTCTGAGACTGAAGAATAAATACAGATTAACATCAGAAGGAGAAGGCATGTCTGAGCAGACAGAGCATCTTCATCTTGTCAGATGAATGACTCAACGCCAGACACAAGGAATCCTGTTCTTTGTACTGCACAGCAGAAGTTGACTGAGATAAGAGTGACTCATTGGCCATCATTCTTATCAAGTTTTCCTTCTTTTGTTTCTTGACAGTCACAGAAATAAATGGTCTAAACCCATAATAAACAAAGTTTATAAAACAAAAGGCACGCTAGTTTATGAGAAATAAAACTGACCTCTTAAAGCACACTTTATGCAGTATTCTAAAGGCAAGCACTGCTCTGTCTTTTAACATACTCTTTGGCTGGTTGCAGTTTCTTTGCCTGACTTAGGTGTTTGAAACCCGTTAGCCGAACTGGACATGCCCACACACAAGTGTAACCTCAGCATTTGTGAGGCAAGGGCAGGAAAATTGAGAGTTTGAAGTCAACCTGGACTGTATAGAAAGACTGTTTCAAAAATCAAACCAATCAACTTCTCATCCCCATAACCCTCCATCAGAGGACTTAAACCCCCCAGAAAATCTGATCTATAGAGTCCTCCTATAGAATTATAAATGGCCATGCTTTGAGCGAGGACACATGCTGCTCCTGGTCTTCATGGTATGGGGTGAGTGTGCGGAGGGGGAGTGTTACAGGACAAAAGCCTCCAGAGTCATGGTCTAGCTTTGTATCCTGACTGCACTGCTTTTACCTGTGAGGCTCTGGATTCACTAAACTCCCTGTATCCAAATCATATTTCAAATGGTAATAATAATGAGATATATTGATGGGGATGTATATGAGAATTCTGTAGGAATTTATACAAAGGGCTTTGAGGTTGAGTTAGCAATAATGTTTAATAATAATTACTATTGCCACTGATAGTAATTTTATAGCGATACCCTCTCTCCTTTGATCACAATAAGAAGCTATAGCCCTTATCTGCCTGTCCCCATTCCTTCCACTATTTGTTCCTGGAAATGATAAACCTCCAGAATACACAGGTAAGTTCACCTTCCTGGAAGTAAGACTTCTTGGGAACTTATCCAAGGGAGAATTCTTTCACATTCCTTAAAGGAAGAAGTTTTCTTTAAGTTTCCTAAACTTTAAGAAGTTTAATAGTTGATGAGGAGAACTTCAGGCTCAAATCCATCCTTGTAGTTAGTGTTCCTTCTTGAACCAAAAGGTCTTCTTTGAAGGCCCAGGAGAAAATATGCCAATTTTTATTCATAATTTTGTAATGTTTTTCTTAAAGAGGTCTATAAAACAATACAGTCCTGAATCACCACAAAAGTCTAAATTTACTACTACATGGGAATTATGAAGATAGAACACATTTTATTTTTTTGTGATAGCTCCAATAAAAAGGCTCCATCTTGTAATAGCCCTTTAAAGGATTCCTAGACAGTCTCATTTTGGCTTCTACCTGATGTGGGATTAATATGTTTTATTACCATTGATTAATAAAGAAGCTTCTTTGGTCTAAGACAGGGCAGAACAGAGCTAGGAGGGGAACACTAAACTGAATTCTGAGAGAAAGAAGGCAGAGTCAAGGAGACGCCATGTAGCTGCCAAAGAAGAGAGACACTGGAAACTTACCGGTAGTCCATAGCCTCGTGACAAAACATATATTAATAGAAATAGGTTAATTTAAGATGTAATAGTTCGTTAACAAGAAGCCTGAGCTAATAGGCTAAACAGTGTTGTAATTAATATAGTTTCTATGTGATTATTCAGGTCTGGGCAACTGGGGAACGAATGAGCAGTCTCCTTTTACTTCTATCTCTCAATGATTTGCCACTTTGTAGTGCTGGGGATATATTACACGAACATATCATTAATTAGGAGAATGTGGGGGTGTTAAATAGGCTAAGCCTAGCATGTTCATTTTACCATGGCAAGTACTCCAACTAGGTCTTCCAGCAATAGAAGGGAGGCATGCCTTGTGTGCTATACACTTTCTCTGGAAATGTCTTAGATTTCTGCCACAATTAATATTTAGAATATGTGAACCTAAGATCAAACCTTGATAAAGGGTGATTCTCAGAATTAAAATGGAATGGAAAGCAACAAAGCCATGATGGGAACCCAGCCATGGATTTTTTTTTGTCAACAAATTTGAGGGCAGTGGCAATTGTGAGCTGTGCCTGAAGGAAACCTTTCTATGCATTGGAAGGGAAATCTTTCAAGGACAGCTCTTGCTGGGGCCTCCTGACGGTTGTCTCTACTTTCCTGAAAGTCTACTTCCAGTATGGAGAGTCTTTCTCACTGGAAGCCTTGGTAAAGCAAACACTTGCAAAGAGGAAGTTGCTCTTCTGAGGGCGGAACAAATGCAAAGCCAAGTGTGATGCACATTGTCCTTGGGTCTGTTCCCCCCCAGTGCTTGTCAAGAGCCCCCTCCTGATCAGAATTAGCTTCATTTATGACATTTCCTTAAAACAAACTCATTTATTTATTCAAATCTTTATTTATTTGGTGATTCTTTCACTCTAAATATTTTTTTCAACAAGAATTTCCTGCCACTGTTAGGAGCTACACCTTAGTGATCAATTTATTGATAACCCTTCCTTTTATCGGTGAGAGTATAGACCTTGAACTGTTTTGCCCAACATAATAATAACCAC
This sequence comes from Microtus oregoni, assembly GCF_018167655.1. Taxonomy (NCBI): domain Eukaryota; kingdom Metazoa; phylum Chordata; class Mammalia; order Rodentia; family Cricetidae; genus Microtus; species Microtus oregoni. The sequence goes on along the minus strand of NW_024543830.1, from coordinate 14,163,515 downwards.
TTATAACTATTTAGTATTTATTTAAACATTTAACTTTTTGAGAATTTTAAACATGAGTACTGTGCTTACATTATTTCCACACCCCATCTCCCCTTTCCTCCTGTGTTCTTCCTACTCTCTCAAATTCTTGACCTGTATTATTTTTAAGCACACACACACACACACACACACACACACACACACGCACACACACACACACACACACACTTGACACCAGGGTAGGGACCACTGGGATTCCAAAGGTATAGCTACTCAACCGAAAGAGCCCCTTTTATCATCCTAGGAGAATCCCAAACCTTTGAAAACAACCCTTCCAAACTGAATGTAAACTTCTTAAATCTCAAGACTTAGTTGTATACTGTACAAGAGTTTATTTTTCTTTTCCCAATTAAAGTATAATGATAACAAGAGTGAACATCTGCAGGAATGTGATGTCTTGGGTCTTGTCTCCTAATGTGTCTACCCTGGGTGAACCCCAGCTGCCCTCAACTTTAAAATCCATGTGCAGGTAGACAATTGAAGTCTAATATGACTTGGATACCTCCTATGTATCTGAAGGCAGTAAATCTCATCAGAACTCCTGAGCTCACCCCGCCTTCCTACCTGCCCTTCTGCAGGTGGTTCTACCCTCCACGGCTATACCCTCCATGATGCCTTAGTCAAAATCTGACCACACTTTTTCCTTCACTTTCACTCTCCAGTCCTGCAGACCCCCACTTAACGAAACACCTTACAGATCCTTACAGTGTCCCGGTTTCCCTCTGAGCTGTTCAAGGATCTTTTCCTGGATAACCCCAGCAGCCTCCTGTTTTCTAAGTTTCGGTACTCCGGCCAACTTGAAATCAATGGGCAGTGATGACTACTTGGCCCTGCTTCAAAGTTAAAATGATAAGAAGTCAAAGCAATGACAGCGGGAAGAATACAAGTTAGAAAACAACTTCTTGTCAAAATAATGACTTCTTCTATGTGTGGGATGGATATTAACTTGCAAGAAGCATAAGGAAAATGATTGGACTGCTGGAAGCATTCTATATCACGATGTAGGTGTTGGTTATATGGGTACACATTCATGTAAGTTACACATCAATTTTGAATAGGTTTAAAAAAAGGAAAAAAAGGAAAGGAGTTTTGCAAAGATTATAAAGAGTTTGGCAATATGTGAAGGGCTGCTGTGAACCGGTTTTCCTGGCTCTCTTTTAGAATAAGATGGAGACCTAGCCCACTGAGGGAGTGCAGTGCCTTGAATTAAAGATATAGAATCAGAAGTCACATTTGCTCTGCTCCGCTCTACCCTCGGCTCTGCATTAGGTGCATCGTGATGAATATTTAATGTGTCACTTAACATTCCATCATAGAAGAGTATTTAAGGGCATTATGAATAATTAACATTTTGGGAGGAGAACTCTTTGAGAATACCCAGTCTGGGTCATTCTCACTGTGAGATTCTTTGGGTTTAAAAGCTGTGGTCCACATGCCAAAATTTTCCTGGATCTGCCCAAATGATACAGTGTCCTTTAGTTTTAAAATAAGCAAGTCTCAATCATAGAGACTCTAGTGATAAGAGTAGCAATTTACATTTATGGAGTGACACATATGATTTCTCAAAGAAGTGCAGCTGATGCATTCTTTTCTCATGTCTCAAGACAATAAGAGATCTTGACCAACTGGCGCCCGATGTGCAGACACAATCCAGACGCATTGTCACCTTCTGGCAGGTGCCTACATTTGTGATATTGTGTGGCATGAAAGTGAAGGAGTTTTGAATACAATGAGGTAGTTGAGAAGCTCAAGAATGAGGTCCAGAGCTATGATATTTGTGTTCAGCAGCTGCAAGTTTCTAAATCTCTATCTAAAGTAGTCATAGATAAGGTGAACATCAGATTCATAGGGCTGTTTTCATATGTTTGAGTTTTAGCTATTTTACATATAATTAACACTCCTCAGGATATGATATGACTTCTACAGAAAAATAGAAAATACATGTCTGTCTGTCTATCTATCTATCTATCTATCTATCTATCTATCTATCTATCTATTGGAAGAACTGGTCGAAATTTTAGGCTTACTGTGAGCCTTTGCTTTAACCTACTGCTAGCCGTTTCTCTGAAGGCATCTCACACAGGAGGAGACAGGCTGGGCATTAGGGAATAGGAGATGGTAAATACGTCTCCTGGCTCTGAGTCTTGACCTCATGATGCAGTCCCAGGCACAGGGCTTGGGGTGGCATTGACAGAACAAGATCCAAATTCTAGCCTTGCTACCTCCCACTTGTGTAACCCTGAGTACGTCACTCACGTCTCAGCTAAAAACTCCATAACCCTGTAGTAAGAAATGAGACTCGAGGGCTTCAAAGCTCCTGCTGACTCGAACCTTGACATTCCCCAGGCTCAGCTCTCAGAGAGCCTTTCCTGCAGCATTTCTCTGGTTAAGAGGCTGTGATTGGGGGACTGGGCTAGTGTGCTACTGGTCTGTGACGTATCTGAGGGCAACTCAGATAACAAATGAAATCTTTCTTCCACCGTTGCCGGTATTGATTTCTTCCAAATGACAAATCAACGCCCTGCTGAGATGGGAGACAGGGCCAGGACCCAGTGTTCTTCTCCAGCCCACAGAGGGCAGCCCCTCATAAAGCTGTCTGCTCCAGTTCTTTGTCTGTGTAGTACTTCCTACGTATTGTGCTTCCTGTACTGTGAGGAACGATTTAAACCACAGACATGGGAAATGTGTGTATGTATCTGAGAATAGAGCAGAATCAGACCAATTTGGCGACCCACACTTGCCGTGACCTTGGAAGACAATCTTGGCAGTCAATCCCGGGTCCTCATTTTTCATCCATGTGCCACCCTGAGGCTCGAGAAGGAATTGTTAGAAATGTCCTAAACAACTGCCGGATTGCAAAACAGCTCTGTGGCCAGTGGGTGACTGTCTTCTGTGAATAACCGCCATTTTCAAAGGTAGGAAATTGAGAACCAGACCAGCTCAGGAACTTCTCCAGAACAGAGCTGTACAGCAAGGGCAGGCTAGGCCTTAAAAGCATGTGGGGCTTTTGTGTCCTTACTAGGACGCTCCTCCCTTAGCTTGTCTGGGGAGAGGTGTCTCGGTATAATGTTTATCTGAGTTGTGACAGTGAAGCCAGAGAACTGTAGCACCTTGGGACTGCTCTGGTCTTTCTTAACACAGCTACAGGTAATTCTGGTCAATTAAATCCCTACAACACACCTGAATGCCAAGAGTTCTATTGCTATTGCCTTCTACTCTAAGCTCTTCTCTTCTCTTCGTTTCCATGACCAGCAGATCTTCAAAATTAAGTTAGGTTAAATTAGGAACACAACAACTTCTACCTCCTCATGCCAGTCCTCAAAGGACTGCTCAAATGCTCTACAACTAAGTCTGAAGATCACCTTGAACTTGAGCTTCAGAGAGGGTGTAGAATGTGATCATCTTGCAGCAAGAGAGTAAGAATCATTTACTTTGATTGGATTCGCCTTCCTTTCCTTTGTGTGGCATGAAAACACCCCCAAACCAGAGGAACTAATGTGCTTCCCGTCCTTGGGATGATGTTCAGCTGATAGCCCAGCATCTTTCCTCTGTATCCTCTTTTGTACTCTCCTGCCTCACTTTCTTTGCTTGCCAAGCAACAGAAATGTCTGAATATTAAGGATAGAAATTTCTGAACACATTCAGACATTTTTGGGCATGATCTGGGGTGGGGGCTTTCAGCAGTAACAAGGTCTGAGTTTATACAGGGTCCTGTACCTTGAACCCCCCTAGGGGAGGACTTAATTGCATTTAGCTTCTGGAGACATTTCCCTGAATACCTTTGCTGTTTTGATTTTTCTGTGGTGGTGTTCTGCCCTCTGGTGCTCAATATATAGAAGTGATCTCATCTTAGCACTGATTTCTGAGAGCATCTGTGATTTGAGTACCAAACTGGAACAGAGCTCTCTTGAAATAGGAAAAGATTGTTCTCACTGGTTCCCTTATAACAGGGGGGAGAGGTAGAGTATGCCACCAGATGGCAAAGAAACACTTGATTGGGTCCCTGGACACAAAGAATCATTCCCTTTCACTCCCATAGTATCCCAGAGTGTGAGGTAGAGATGGATGTTCCTGCTAGTAGTGCCAGTGTGGCCATTTTCTACCTTCCCTTCCTCCCTCTGTCCTCTGGGCTTATATTATTGTATCCTGTTGTACCAGGACCTGTCAAGACTGTCAAGAGAAGACCATGAGTAGGTTGTAAGATCACAGTCACTAGTGACACCTCCGTGGGGGTACTCCTCAAGTCTATCCATGTAGATTCCATGCTATGGACTCATTGTAAAGTTCATAATAATCACAACTAATATAAAGTTGAGATGCATGTGTGGAAGGTCATAACATTTCAGTTGGGCCGAATAAACCATGGTGAGTACTGCTAACAACAGTAGACTGTACACTTGAAAACTGCTGAAAGGAAATTTCAAGGGCTCTCACTACCAAAAGGTAAGCATATATAGTGATGGATATGCAGGAGCTTGGTTTAGCAATTCCACATGGCTAAATTGCCATGCTGCACACCATGTAATGGTTACTTGTCAACAAAAACTCATACACAACAACAAATTTATCTACAGTGCTTAGTCTGTGCCAGGCACATTCTAATTTAACGCCACATTTATTCATCTACCACTCAGGGCCCCTTAAAGGCAATACCTGCCTTAGTGAATCTCACTGGTGAGGAAGCAGAGAGATTAACTTGTCACTCAGAAGTAGCAGGCCCAGAATTTGAGGCTCGATCATCTGGCCACTCTGCCATTCTGTTTCTGTTATTTCTCCTGACTCAAAACAGTGGCTAACAAAGGCAGAGAGCCTGGCTAGAAAGAAGAGTTAGGGCCTGTCCCTGTCTCTGGTAGTGGGATTCCTGGAACCCATCAAGGGAAGAAGCCTGAGACTGGTGCTCTCTTTGAGTTGGAGTTTTTCTAGAGAATATCATCTGAGATGGGCTCCTTGAATGTCTACTTCCTCAAACAAGGTTGAGATAACAATGGCTGACAGTCCCTAATCTGTAAATCCTTAGCTTATCATATTAATAGTGACCAATGGTTAATGTTTACACTGAATTGGAACATGAGAAATGCAGGGTGTTGCATGGATCTGTGGGTAGTTAGCATTACAATATGCTATACAGCCTTTATAATTTGTTACTGTATTTTACTTATTCTCTCTCTCTCTCTTCCTTCTCTCTGCATGTGCGTGTGTGCTTGCATATGTGTGTGTGTGTGTGTGTGTGTGTGTGTGTGAGAGAGAGAGAGAGAGAGAGAGAGAGAGAGAGAGAGAGAATATACATACGTAAGTCAGCACAATTTTCAAGTGTTGGTTTTTTCTTTTTACTGTGTGGGTGTTGGGGACCAGTCTTAGGTTCAGGTTTGGCTAAAGGTACCTTTACTACGGAGCCATCTTGTTTGGATGTTATGTGCTTTTATATAGGGCACTGTCACATTCCTTTTGTATATGTCACTCTTGCATTCCTTGACACATGATTATTCTCATTGCCACCTCCATTTTATAGGCAGAGAACCAAGGCGAGCAGATTAAGTTACTGTCTTAAAGTCACATGGGCTGGAGCAAGTATTTTAGTCCAAGTAAAATCTTCAGTGTCCATACTTTTTTTTTTCTTTTTTTATTGAGAAAAGGAGAGAAAAAAAACCAACAAGTTTCCACCTCCTCCCAGCCTCCCATTTCCTTCCCCCTCCTCCCACCCTTCTCCCCCTCCCCCCACTCCTTTCCCCCTCCCTCTCCAGTCCAAAGAGCAGTCAGGGATTTCTGCCCTGTGGTAAGACCTAGGACCTCCCACCTCCGTCCATATCTAGGAAGGTGAACATCCAAACTGGCTGGGCTCCCATAAAGCCATCACATTACGTAGGATCAAACCCCCGTGCCATTGTCCTTTGCGTCTCATCAGCCCTCATTGTTCGCCATGTTCAGAGAGTCCAGTTTTATCCCATGCTTTTTTCAGTCACAGTCCAGCTGGTCTTGGTGAGCTCTCAATAGATCAGCTCCACTGTCTCAGTGGGTGGGTGCATCCCTCGTGGTCCCGACTTCTTTGCTCATGTTCTCCCTCCTTCTGTTCCTCATTGGGACTTTGGGAGCTCAGTCCAGTGCTCCAGTGTGGGTCTCTGTCTCTATCTCCATCCATCACCAGATGAAGGTTCTATGATGATATGCAAGGGCCTTGGGAAAGCAGGAGGATTGGGATAAAAGAAGGTTGGACAGGGGATCACGGAACCACAATTCTTAGTTAAGGGAACCACTTTAGGGTTGGCAAGAGACCTGACCCTAGAGGGGCTCCCAGGTGCCCAAGCTGAGGTCCCCAGTTAGTTCCTTGGGCAGTTGAGAATAGGGAACCTGAAATGACCCTATCCTTGAGCAATACTGACGAATATCTTGCATATCATCATAGAACCTTCATCTGGTGATGGATGGAGATAGTGTCCATACTTTTAACAACTATGCTGTTTCTGGTTTATAAGGAAGACAAAAAAAAGTAATAAGAGGGATAAAAACACTTAGTTCACTTGAAATGGACACACACTTTCTCTGAAAGACTTGATGGAATACAAAATCTCAAAAAGCAGACTTTTTGGCAGGGAGAGGCATGTTATTTAACCTTTACACCCTTGCCAGCTGCTGAGCTGAGTGCTTTTTAGGCCTCAGAGTTCCTCCAGGAAGCAAATACTATGATCATCACCATTCTACCAAAGAAATCTGAGCACAAAGAGGCTAAGTAGCCTTTGTAAGATCACTTAGCCACTAAGTGATAAAATTGCAATTTGAGCACAGGTAGTCTGGTTTTTGCCTCTGGATTCCCAACCACTGTACTTTTGAGCCTAGAGACTTTGCTATAATAAAAAATGGATATCAGATATCTCACAATTATCTAGACTTATTCATATTTCATGGAAAAATTAGGTCTTTTGGATTTTCTTTTATATGAAAGTATATTTATCCCTACAAGGAATTTGCTATAGTTTAGATTTTAAACCATCCCTCCAAAGTCCATATGTTTAAGGCTTGGCTCCCAAAGTGGTTCTATTGGGAAATGTGCAAACTTTAGGAGGTGGGATAGTGCTTAGGTCTTTGGAAATGTATCCTTGAAGGAGACTGTGGGCTCATAGCTCTCTCTCCTCTTCCTCTTCTACTTCCTGGTTCAGTATTTTTGTTCCACTGCACACTCAGTACTATTACCACCAAACATCTCTAAAGTCCTAGGTCTGTCTCATGTTAGATTTGCACATACAGACTGAGCCAAACAAACAAAGCACCCACCAACTTTTATCTTTAAAGTCCTTTACTCTAGACATGTTGTTAAGGTGATGGAAAAGGTAACATACAAGTAGATAGTATCACATTTACACATGAGAAATTCCACACAAGAGTAGCATGAGTGTGGAGGACACATTATCCAAATACAGAAGGACAAAAGAGAAGTCTTAGTGAGACTGGATCCACTGGTCTTGCGTGGGATTCATTCGCCTCTGGTCTCTGCTTCCCTTTTACACCTCTCTCCTTGAATTAATTTAACTCCCTTGGTCTTTTTTTGGTGCAGACAGAGATGTTCAGTTACTTTTTGCCTTTTAGGCTTTTATCTCAGAAGTAGGAAGATGATGATCAAGATTAATAAATGATTTTCCTAATAGGGTTTTCAATCTTCCTCCGCTGGTCAAGGTAATGCTGTTTTATTGATATTTGTAAGTCTGTATCTTTCATTCAAAGTAGTTTTATGTTTGAAGAATCATTTTATTCTCATGAGTACCAGATATCAAAAGCTGTAGCTTGTATCTAAAAATTTGAGGATTGAAATTCCTTCTTAAAGAAACACATTGACCCAATTGTCATGAGCTGACCTTAGACTTCTTGACTTGCAGTTAAAATATTTTCCATTTGTACTGGTCTTTATTGTTATCTTGATAAGCATACAGTCAAGTGGAGAGAAGGAACCTCATTTCCAAGATCAGATTGACCTGAGGTCAAGTCTTTAAGAGATTACCTTGATTGATAATTGATGTAGAGAATCAAGACCACTGTGGGTAACACCAACCATAGGCAGGTGGACCTGAACCATGTTAGAAAGATATCTGAGCATGAGCTAAGAGAGAAATTCAACAAGTTACATTCTTTCTGCTTGATTTCCTGTCATGACTTTCCTCTATGATAAATTAGGACCTGGGAGTGTAAAATAAAATAAACTCTCTTTCTCCTAGTTGCTTTTGTCAGGGTGTTTTTTTTCATAGCAATAGAACATCAAAATAGAACATTATTTTAGTAAACTGAAGCCATTGTATGTAAATAAATGAGGTGGTGAGAGAGTGGTTGTAGACTGTGAAACTAGATCAAGAGGGACCATGAAGGGCTGAAGATGTTGGGTAAGGAAGGGAGGAGAGCACGCTGGGCACATGCGGAAGCTGGAAGGTAAAAAAAGGAGGGATGGCTAGAGGAAGAAGGGCCAAGAGAAATAACTAGAGTAAAAATTGTTTGAAAAATGTGGTAACAAAATTCAATAGTTGTATATTAATAGAAATAAATGAGGGTACCTCTGAGGGAGTAGGCAGGAACCAGAGTTCTCTGTGGGTCTGGGTGTGAGTCTGGGACCTCTGAAGTAGTAGAAATGAGTCAGGACTTCTTTAGGTTCAGGCTTGAGTCTGGGACCTCTGAGGGAGTAGACCAGAGCAAGAAATCTTTGCAGGACCTGACCCAAGACAGGGACTTCTGTAGGAGCAGGCCCAGACCAGGGACATCTATGAAAATAGGTCTGAGGCAGTGACCTAAGCCAGAGCGGGCCTGAGACAGTGAACTTCACAGGAACAGGTACAAGGGAGCAATTGCTCAGGGAGTAGGTGGAAACCAGAGACCTCTACAGGTAAGAGCACAAGTCTGGAACCTCCCAGGTAGTAGGCCTGAGCCAGGATCTCTGCAGAACCAGGAGCAGATACAAGGGAGCCACCTCTACAGGAGCAAGCCTGAATTAAAGGCCTCTGCCATATTGGACATGAATTACTGACTTCCGAGGTAGCAGACCCAAGCCAGCAACATCCACTGGTGCAGGTCTGATCGAGGGACCTTCTCCAGAGCAGGCCCAAGGCAGCAACTTCAGCAGAAAGAGCCTCATGCAAGCAATTTCCGTGGGAGAGGTCCCGAACTACCCCTGGTATTGCATAGCAAACCCTAGGAGTGCTGTGAGGCCTCTAGGAACACAGTGACCAACGGGATGACTGGAACCATGGCCCTGACAGCACCATGAGGAACAACCATCTAAGCCTTGAATCTACTGGCACCTGGAAGACTGATCACCAGAGTCATAGACAGCCCCAACTACACCTATCAGAGGAATGGATGGGTAGACAAGGTAATAACACATGCAACACCACAAAGAGTAACACGGCACGAATAAAAATTAGTAGCCCTACAACAGCAAAACTTGAACAACCAAATATAGATGAAAGAGAAGAAAATGACCTAAAAAATAACTTTAGGAGAATGTTTGAGGCCTGTCGCGCACCGTGCCCCCTTGTCTGCGCTCTGCGCGCTGGCACCCAGTTTGGGAGCTTCGGGCAGAGAGACAGCGACACGGGTCATCCTTGAATTCCCCAAGAATGCCCCCTTTATTGTGTTCAGGGCAGATTATATAGAGATAGCTAAGCCCCAGCCAAACCCACCAGAAACCACTCTCATCAGGAACCCATGAGGAACTCCTGAAGGTCTCGTGTTCAGAGCAGCTGTAGGCACTCAGATCAGGGGATTACAAGAAATTCAGGATCTGGGATCTCACTGCTCCCAACAGAGGCCTTTAAGGATGAAATGAAAAATTCCCTCAAAGAAATGGAGAAAAAGACAAACGAAATATTGGAAGACATCAACAAATCCCATAAAGAAAATCAAGGAAAAGCAATCAAACATATGAAAAAGAAAAACTATTCAAGACTTGAAAACTGAAATAGAGACAATAAAAAACACAAGCTGAGGGAATTATAGAAGCAGAAACCATGAGAAGACAATCAGGAACTACAAATGCAAAAATAAACAGCAGAATACAAGAGATGAAAGAGAGAATCTCAAGCGCTAAAGATCCATTAGAGGAAGTATACTCGTCAGTCAAAGAAAACATTAAATCTAACAAAACCTTAACACAAAATATCCAGGAAATATGGGACACCATAAAAAGACCAAACGTAAGAATAATAGGTATAGAAGAAGGTGAAGAAGTCCAACTCAAAAGAACAGAAAATATATTTAATAAAATCATAGAAAACTTTCCTAACCTAAAGAAGATAGTCTTATGAAGATACAAGAAGCTACAGAACACCAAATAGACTGAATAAAATAGACTGAATAAAAAAGTTCCCTTACCACATAATAATCAAAACACGAAACATACAGAATAAAGAAAGAAGAGCTGCAAAGAAAAAGGCCAAGTAACATATAAAGGCAGACCTATCAGAATTACACCCGACTTCTCAATGGAAACAATGAAAGCCAGAAGGTCCTGGTCAAAAGTTATACAGACATTAAAAGACCATGGATGCCAGCACAGATTACTATACCCACCAAAACTTTCAATTACCATAGAAGGACAAAACAAGATATTCTGTGACAGAACCAGATTTAACCAATACCTAGCCACAAACCTAGCCCTACACAAAGTATTAGAAGAAAAACTCCAACCCAAGGAAGTTTTTACATTAACAAAAACACAGAAAATAGATACTCTCACAGCAACAAATCCCAAAGAAGGGAAAAACACACAAAATAACATCACCAACAATGAAATTAATAGTAAAGTAAAGAATAACCATGCTATAATCTATAGGCCCAGAGAAGCGAAGTAGCAAAGAGGGAGGACTCAAGGGTGAGGGAAACTTGGATCTCTCTGGGAAGGGGAAATATAATAGATGAGGATGGACTGGGGTAGCTAGGGATGGGACAGGAGGGACCAGTGGTAGATTGGAGGGGACAGTAAGAAAAGAGATGACTGGAAAAGGGGGGGAGTTATTTTCATATGAAGTAAAAACCTAGTGCAGTGGAAACTCCCAAGAACCTGTAAGGGTGACTCTTGCTATGACTCCTAGCAATAAGGGATACATAGCCTAAATCAGCCATCTCCTTTAACCAGAATTCCAGTGAAGGGATTGGAACACCAACCCAGCAACATAATCTTCAACCTACAGTTTGTCCTACCTACAAGATGTGCTAGGGTAAAGGTGGCACAGAGATTGTGGGAGTGGCCAAGCAACATGAGAGGAACCCCATACCTGACACTGCCTAGAAGGCCAGGACCTAGATGATGAATAGACCAGAGACCTAGGATAGAACCAAAAATGATTCACTAGAAGGTCAATGTCATGATGCTTAATGATATTCTGTTATACTCATAGATTGATGCCTGCCCAATTGTCATCAGAGAGGCTTCATCCAGCAGCTGATGGAAGTAGATGCAGAGAACCACAGTCAAACATTAGGTGGAGCTCAGGAAATCCTGTGGAAGAAGGGAAAGAAAGATCCAGAGGGGTCAAGGACACCACAAGAAAACCCACAGAATCAACTAACCTAGGCTCCTAGAACCTCACAAAGACTGAACTGTCCATCATGGCACTAACCTAGGCCCTTTGCATATATGTTACAATTGTGTAGTTTGGCCTTCTTATGGGATTCCAAACAGTGGAAGTGGAAGCTGTCTCTGTCTCTGTTGCCTACTTTTGGAACCCCCTTTCCTCCTACTGTATTAATCCTCCAGCCTTAATAGGAAAGATGTCTAGTCTTGTTGCAATTGGATATGCAACATATTTGGCTGATATCCCTGGGAATCCTGTCCTTTTCTGAAGGGAAAGGAGAAGAACTGGGAGGGGATGATGGAGGGGAAACCGGTCAGGATGCAATATTGGAGAGAAGAACAAATTTAAAAATTAATTTAAAAATTCTACTATGAGTGGGGGTGAAGCTCACAAGCCTCAACCTCTAGCTGAGGGCCTATTGGCCATTGATAACTGCTGAGTGAAGGGGGGTCCATTATGCCAGTGGTCATATTTGCCTATGACCACTAGTATGTTCCTCTTCCCCCAATAGATTTCCCACACTCATACGCATTTAGACACCACTGATTTGACTCAGTGGGATAAAAAAAAATGGCTAAAAAATTTTGATGTGAAGTTAGGAGGAAAATGTGTTGTTTGTTCCTTTGGAGTGTTAAGCGGGTGGGGATAGGTATGATCATGATATGTTGTATACATTTATGACCCTTTCAAGGAATAAATGATATTAAGTTAATCAAGAAAAGAATAATATGACAGATTAATATTTAGTATGAATGATTAATATTTAATATTCAGTAGATCGGTTAATAGACTAATACAACTAGAGAGAGAACTAGTGAAAAGATATGACCTAGGATGCAACAAGCAGATGTGAAGTCATGATAAACAAAGAGACACAGACAACAGAATGTAAAGCAACCAGCACTGATTAAAAATGACAATAACATCAAAATGAATAGGGACCTTGTAGTTTCACAGTGTAAAATAAATTTAAAGACATTCACAGGAAAGGAAGTTGGATGACTATTAAATAATAAACATATTGAATTTTTCTCACAATATATCAATTACTAAGTACTTCCTCCATGCCAGCCCTATGTTATCTATATGTATGACACTATCTTAAAGCCCCCCATCTTAGTCACTGTTCTATTGCTTTGATGAAACACCAGGACCAAGGTTAACAGTTATAAAAGAAAGCATTTAATTGGGGGTCTGCTTACAGTTCCAGAGGTTTAGTCCAATATTCTCATGGGAGGTGCACGGTGGCAAATAGGCAGGCATGGAACTGGAGAGGTAGCTGAGAGTTACATCTTGACTACTGGGAGAGAGAGAGAGAGAGAGAGAGAGAGAGAGAGAGAGAGAGAGAGAGACAGAGACAGACAGAGACAGACAGAGAGAGGTTATTGAGCGGGGATACCGCCCAGGAAAGTCTGAGGTCATCTCCTTCATATCTTCACAAATGAATCATGAATGCAGATCTAAACTACTGGGAATTACTACCAGCAATAACATGAATTAACTTACCCAATCATCCACTAAACCTCAGGCCCACATAAGAGCTATCCAAAGAGTTCTCAGTAAATATACAGCTGAATGGATCTTGGACCACACTGCATCTTTATTGAGTGGCTGGAAATTCGTGGTCTTTATCCTTTCCTGTTTACTCCCTGGGTATTTTAAAATCATATTCTCATTTGAATATATTCTTTTTCAGCTAGGTCATGAAGACATTTTATCTAGAATAACATAAAATTAAGCAAAAACGGACCCAACATAGTACTGTAATGTTCTGAGCTTTTTTTTATATGGTTCTATACCTGAAAACTCATGCAGAAAATGTCATACATGCTCCAGAAAGCCCCAGAAAGTGTCACTGTCTTAAGCTGGTTATGGCTATAGGTTAGCATGAGGTTCCTTTTTACAAAGACAAGATGTATCAATATTGGAAGACAATTTTAAAATATATAATTCTGGACTTGTACAAACCAGTAATTAGTAACTGTGAAGTGTTGTGTGTAGAATTTGACCTTTAAATGGGTTACATAGCCTTTAAAAGAATTTGTTTCCTAATTTCTCTTTTGACTGGCAGAATGGTTTTTTTTTTTCCTCAGTGACAAATCTTTATTTGTTGAGATTATTCCACGATCACTCATTTTATAAATATAAGGAAGAACTCTGGTTTTTTGGAAGGTACATAGGAAGAATTAAAAGATTAATGTAATTAAAGAAAGATGGAGGTCCTACATTACTTTATACTTGAATAAATTATGTTTTACTTAAAGGACTGAGACATTTAATGATAAAAAATTATTGGAGTAGTATTTCACATGATGCCACCAGATGGCGGTAAAGAGTTAAAGTTCTATTTATATGTACCATTTTTCAGTGGGTTAGGTTAATCACTTTAGAAAAAGATGAACTGTTTTCTTATGTATTTTACCTAAATAATAGATTTTTTAGCTATACTATAAGTTGTATTACTAAGTCACTAAGGAGAATATTGTCACCATATTATAGACGAAGACACTGAAACTAAGAAACCTTAACATCTGGAACCTTTGGAGCTAAGAGTTTCCCAGAAATGTATTTGGAAATTTTCAGAGATATTTTCCTTTTTCTACTATGTGAACCATATATTTGGCCATATAACCCACCTCGCTTGTAATCTGCCCACAAGAAATGAAAACATAGGTCCACACCTAAATACAATATTTATAGAAGTTCTATTTATAATATCCCAAACAACCTAAATGCCCATCAACTTAGAAATGTCTGACCAGAGGATTATTTGAATAAATAAAATATGGAGCACTGGGCAGCAAGTAGAGGCAGCTTCTTCCACATACACAATTATCAGACCATAGGTACAATGACAGTGGGATGTAAGAAAACTTGAAGGGCAAAAAGCTTCAGTGGTCATTGTTTTAAAGATGGAAAATGTTTAAACTACAGAAGCATGAGGCTTGGGGTGGAAGTGTAGATTAAGAACATAGTAGCTGTCTAACAAAATTCACAACATGAATTTGCGGGGAGTCACAAAGTCCCACCCTCAGTTGAAGAATTTATGGGCGATTTGTAATTAATGGCTAGTGGGAAAAAGAGTTTTCTTCAGGGACAAAGTCACTGAATTCTACCCATGCTCCAGTAAATGTTCCTATACTAATGCACAGAGACCCTATCAGACTCAGTGAGTCAGAAAAAAAAAACACATGAAATTGGTTAGAAAAAGTAGTGGAGGAAGGGAAGAATTGAAGGGAAGTATATGAAGGGCAGATTTGGCCAAATTTTGTGCTTAATGTATTAATATAACCATGTATTAAGTTCCCAACAACAGCAAAAATACAGTGGTTGAAAAAAAAGAGGATCTCAAAAAAATTGGCATATTATGATGCTTTGGTGTTGAAGATTTCATAAAATGACATTTAGAGCCACACTGATGAGCCAAGTGCTAAAACTTTATAGATGAGATGGCCAGGCCTAATCTTGCCTCACATATGAGTTGTCCCCTGGAGAAATTCCAGGAGATTTTGCTCCTTAATGTAGGATGTAGAGAAACCCTGCCTCTTCATTTTTGTGTTTGTGTTTATTTGCAACATGGCTGTTATTAGAGACGCTGAAGCAATCTTAGACTCATTAAAGAGATAAACACCATGGAGAAGGCATCTCAAAACTCTGACATGCGGAACTGGTAAAGAACTCTTGTGTGAAAGAACCCTTACAGCTTCTCAGGAGCGGCTCAGGTGTTTTCTGGAGCCTTCTTACCCATGCTTGTGAATTAGAGGATGAAGGTTAGTGAAAGAAGCATGAATAGAGGTGTTGGTGTTATTCAAATATCTCCATCCTTCAACACGGGATAGCCTGGCATGAGAAAAGCTAAGAGCTTTTAACAATGGATAATCTTGATCTATGCTAGTAAGTGGGGGTGATTATATAATTAATCACAAGTCCCAAGAACAACTGCTTAAAAATTTCATAATTTTCTCTTCATTTAAATTGGCTCAAAAGCCTAAGGGACATCGTTAAAAGTTTAGAGCGTTGCATATCAGGGGAATATAGATTTGCTTACACTTATCTGGTCTTAATGAGAAATGGCCCAATTAAGATTTGGTATTCACTTCCTCCCTTGCTCACCAGTAGAGCTATAAAAAAGTCTAACTCTCTGTGGACAGCTTCTTTAAGTTACAAGAATAGGGGCCCCTGGGGAGCATGAGCAATGAAACAGTTTTAGGTGAGAACTTCCCTTCTCAGAGATGAAGACTGTTATTTCAAATGAGCATCCCCCAGGAGCCTAAACTTGCACACATGGTTGCAGGTCCTGTGGTTCCTGATACTTACACCCATGAGTAATGAGGCTGCTAGATCGTGAGTTGTAGAGCTGGCCTCAGAGGAGGGGAAGGAATTGTGATATCCAGTTCCCCAGGAATGTATCACTTGCTGCAGCTAATAATTTATAGGAAACTAGAATGAATTGTGGCCAAAAAGGATCTTTTGTTCAGATATCTGATACTGACAGCCATTTTAGGCAAGGATGACTTCAAACCGGCCTGTCATGAGGTTGGTGATGTCACGGTACAGATGGTCCATGCAGTCTTCCGACTCACTCCATCTGCTCACCATCCTCCAGCACAGTCTCTGAGTCATCTCTTTTTCCTCTTGCATTTAGACAATAGATATGCCTTTGAGCTTCTATTTTGGTAATGCCTCAAATTTAAGCACTTAGCATATAACAGAAGCTCTCTTATGTGTTTTATGTACATCAGGTCATTTAACGTATACAGTAGGCTCCACAAGATAAACATAATTGTTCTCCTTTTTCATATAAGAAATTTGAGGTTTAGTAGATCAAGTCACTGACTGGGTCTTATGATTGAAATGTGATAGAATCTATACTCCACTTCCCCAGGCTCCGTGGTCCATGTTTCTCATCACTGTTTCATTAATTCTCTGTAACTAGGAAAGGGAATCATTGTGATAAGAGTTAGCATCTGATCTTTAAGGTATCCCCAGGCCTGCATTACTCTGCAAGGCAGAGTCAAGGAGAAATAGGGATGCCTTTTCCATAGACCTTCTGTAGACAAGAAGAAAGATAGATGTGTGCAGAAGTCTCAGAAGTCTTCTCCGTACCCACAAGATGTCCTTACAGTAGAAAGGAAATACATACAAAATATTCCATCCAGCTTATAGCATATTTAGGAGCGAGCAGTGCTTACAGCAGTGACCATTCCCACATCCTTAAGAATTTACTTACTAGGGAGCTATAGAAACTCTCCAAATTCTGCTAAAAGTTTTTGGGCATAGCATAATGGGAAATCCAGAAGTCGTTCAGGAGTGACACATTGGATTAAAGATGGCATAAAGATGCAGGGTTCTCTGTATTGTTCTAATCTTCTGAGCTTGTTTAAAACAAGCTTCTTACTGTAAAGTAGGTAGGAATAGATAGGGCCCATTGTGGATTAATTCTTTGAGTTTACTTTTTCCTGAATGTTTTAGCCTTGTGACGTATGACTATCCAACCTACCTTAGGAGATGGACCTTTCAGGTGGACCTTTTGTTTTCACAATATTTTAAAATATAACATATATCAGCTGCCCTCTTTAGCGTAGTTGTACACAGCATTATTACTAGATATTAACAAGCATCTTTTTCTTCAACATAGGCCAGCAATGACAGACCAATATAAATATTCCCTCAAGCCGAATATAATCATCCTCTAGGCTTACTGGGGTGGCTTATAGGAGCATGAGCAAATCAAAGGCAACTGGACTACTAGAAAGCCTACCCCAGGGTAGGGGATGACTCATAAAAGCTGTATCCTTGGGGTCTGAGTATGACCGGCTAGAAGCCTGGCTGGTGGGGAAGTATCTTCTCTTTAGCAATTATTTGATGTTTTTATAATTTTGAGAAGGGTCCTTACAAATCATGTAAGCTTTGGAAGCATCCTGACTTTCATTTTAATTCACTTTCTGAGTCTTGGGATCTTCCCTTTCTCTCCAAGAAGGTTTCAATTTGGATTAAATGGCTAAAAAATATTCCACACCTTTTGAAGTGGGATTCCCCTCTGTATGCTGTGAGTATGTTTTATTACCATTGGTTAATAAAGAATCTGCTCTGGGCCTATGGTAGTGCAGAATAGGGCAAGGCAGGAATTCTAAGCAGAGATAGAGGAGAAAAGAAGGTGGAGTCAGGGAGATGCCATGTAGCTTCTGAAGGATACAGACACCCCAGAACCTTACTGTTTTTACATTGGCTTTTCCTGGGAATTTAGAAATATATACAACTATTCTTTTTGGGACCACTAATTTCTCTGGAGTTATTAACTTTAATATAACAAGTATGAAGTACATGCCAAGAAAGCTATTATTATAAAATATGGTGATTTTATAATTTATAAAAAGTTAGGGGTGCTGGATTATAATTGTTAGTATTATTGATCTCAGAAAGAAAAATAGAAGAAAGAGAGGGAAAGGAGGAGAAGAGGGAGGAAGAAGACACCAGAATTATGAACAGGTGCTAAATTCAAAGTTGCCATTCAGGCATTTCCCAATACCATATTAATAGGAGACTTGGTTTTAATGTCTACACAAAGCTGAAAAAATACAGATTTAAGTAGGCTTATGAACAAGGCTAAGCACCCTACAAGCCATATATATCAAATGAATGGCTGTATTAGAAATATATATATATATATATATATATATATATATATATATGAATGACAGGATAGCAAAGTAGAGGAATCTAAATGTTTTCAACCATAGCTGCTTACCACAGCTCTAGAAGATAGGCTAATACCCTTCTCCCTCAACACACCCATGTCCTAGTATCTGGAGAATTTATTATGATATTGTGTCCTCTCATAATATCAGATGTGACACCTGTGAAATCTCACCAATATGACACAAACATGAACAAAATAATGATGGCACCAACATCAAACTCAATGGAGAAAGTTCTACAACACCTCAATCAAACCAAGAAGTTTAAGCAATTTAGTAAATCTGGGAACAAGAGAGGCAATCCTCCCCAAAGGAAAGTATGGCAATTGGTTACCCAGTTCCAGATAGTTAGCCCTGAAATCATACATACAAGCAACATTATGTGAATGTAATAGGTTATATTTAGGAATATGTAACAATTGATGAAAAAGCAGGTCATGAATTTGAAGGAGAGCAGAGAGGAGTATGTGGGAGGGTTTAAAGGGAGAAAAAGGAAGAGAGAAATGTTGTAAGTAAAATACAATTTCAAAATTATCAACAAAACAAAATATGAGTTTATAGTATGCATCTCCATGCAAAATATACACAAATTCACAAAGCTCTACCATAGATCTTTTGATTTTAATGAAAATAATCCCCACAGGCTCATACATTAGAATTCTTGTTCCCTAGTTGGTGGCACTGTTTGGGAAAGATTAGGAGGTATGGACATTGTTGGAGGAGGTGTGTCAAGAGGTAGCCTTTGAGGAATTTTAGATAGTCTTTGAAGAAGTCTTTCAAAAGCCTCATACCAATCACAGTTTCTTTCTCTCCCTCATACTTGTGAACTCAGATACTGCTCCAATAGCATACCTGCCTATCTACTGTTATATTCTCTTCAATGATGGTCATAGACTCTAACCCTCTAAAACTACAAGTTCTAAATAAACACTTTTGTTCTATAAGTTGCTTTTGTCATGATATCTTATCATAGCAAGAGAAAAATAACTAAGCCAAGTCTCCACATTGAGCCATCAATGGGACCAGGGAGAAAATAAACATCTATTCTCTAATCATAGACTACAAAGAACTTTCATGATGAAATTCTTTAATGTGAATTATAACAAAGACTAAACACATTTAAAAAAGATATTGTTATGACCTTGACCCAGGAGTTAGACAACATGAGCTTGCCTACTGTTCTACCCAATGTTTCACTGGGACTTCTTGGTGTCCTATGCTTTTGATCCTAGATATGGGCCCTAGCCTACTCTCCCTCTCATCTATCTCCTCCTGAGGATGATGTAGCAGCCTGTATACACTTTTAGGGACCTGTATTGTAGCCCCAGCTCCTGTCACATGTATACACTTTTAGGGACCTGCACTGTAGCCCCAGCTCCTGTCACCAAGGGACAACCTGTAGAAACTGGTTATCTCACCACAGACTTCTGGAGAGTTGAAGCATAAAGAATCTTCTAGTCTAACAAAAAGTTTGCTCCTGGACTCAGAAGTTGCACCAACACATAGTTGATCAGGGAACACTTAGGACACCATCTTTGTACATGAACACAGAATTACCCCAAGAGTGAACCACAAGTGACATTCAGTTTGTTCACAACCTGACAAAATTGGTGTAGCAGCAAAGATGCAAACACTCACTCATCAAAGATGAGATGAGATATCTTCATCAAGAAATACCACTGTTGACCTAACACAAGATATCTAAGTCCCATCACAAACAACATGAATAATCTAAGTAATATCTCATACAGAAATTAGTATACAGTCCAGAATGAAGACAAAGGAGACAGGTGGAGTTAAAAAAACAATTATCAAGTTGTAAAAGTAGAATTTAATACATTATTACTTTTTTGCAAATTTTTATTAGTTCTTTGAGAGTTTTGAGTTTCATGCAATGTGTTTTGATCATATTCTTTTTAGAAGAAATTCAAATGGCCAAAGACATTTAAGGAATGACTCAACATCATTGGGGAAATGCAAATCAAAATGACTCTGAGATACCATTTTATGGTTGTCTAAATGACTAAGATCAAAACCGCTGATGACAGCTTATGTTGGAGAGGATGTGGAGTAAGGGGAACACTCCTCCATTGCTGGTGGGAGCAGACTGATACAGCCACTTTGGAAATCAGTAAGGTGGCTTCTCAGAAAATTGGGAATCAATCTATCTCAAGTTCCAACAATACCACTCTTGGGCATACACCTAAAGAATGTACAACGTACCACAAGGAAACTTGTTCAACTATGTTTATAACAGCGGTTTTTGTAACAGCCAGAACCTGTAAACAGCCTATGTGCCCCTCAACTGAAGAATGAACAAAGAAAATGTACATTTACACAATGGAGTATTACTCAGCTATAAAAAACAATGGCTTCATGAAATTTCTAGGCAAATGGATGGAACTAGAAAATATCATTCTGAGTGAGGTAACCCAGGCCCAGAAAGATAAACATGCTAGGTACTCACTCATAAATGGATATTTGGAGTAAAGTATAGGATAACCAACTTACGCAGAGAGGCTAGATAACAAGGAGAGCCCAAAATGGAATGCATGGATTTCCCTGGGAAGGGGAAATAGAAGATATCTCCTGAGTAAACAGGGGACGAGGGAGGGAGGATGGAGGGATGGGGACTTGAGGGAACTTGTTTGGAAGGTTAGGTCTGGGAGGTGGGTTAGAGGTGGAATGGAGGGGGAGAGAAATAAAAGAGATGTCTTGACGGGGGGGGCATTTTGGGATTATGGAGAAACTTGGCAACAGCGAAACCCCAGAAATCCACAACAATATCCTCAGCTAAGATTCCTAGCAATAGTGAAGTGGGTGCCTGAACTGACCATCTACTATTAATAGACTAAGGACTACCCTAATTGTCCAGTAACTAATGAAGGCAGATGCAAAGGTGCACAGTCAAGCACTGGGCTGAGATCTGGGAGTCTTGCTGAAGAAAGGGAGGGGGTATTGTACAAGCCATGCTGGTCATGACAGGTGAGCATACAGAGACAGTTGATCTGAGCTCATGGACCCTAAACCAAGAGTTGGGGAGCCTCCATAGGACCAACATGGGTACTCTGCATGTGCGTGGCAGTTGTGTAGCTTGGTCTTTTTGTAGGGCTCCTAGCAGTGAGATCTGAACCTGTCTCTGCTGCTTAGCTGGTTTTGTGGAACCTGTTCCCTTGCTGGATAACATTGACCTGTCTTCAGGCAAGGGAAGGAGATAGGTCTTGCCTTAACTTGATGTGCCATGCTTTGTTGGGTTCGTGGGAGGCCTGCTCCTTTCTGAATGGAGACACGGAGGTGGAAGGGAAGGGGATAGATGGGAAGTGTGTGTGGGGGAACTGGGAGGGGAAACTGTGGTTGGTATGTAAAGTAAATGAAAAAAAATGTTATTTAAATAAAATAAAATAAAAAACCAAAAAATAAATACAGTCAACTTACCAAGGGCTACACAGTCTTAGAGAAAATTGTCCTTTTCTTTCTTGTTGATAAGAACATCCAATTGCTCCCCAGCTATTGGTGGGACTGTATGGCCAACTCCCCTTCTCATGCTGGAGTTTAGTTTGACTTGGACTTGCATAGGTTTTATGCATGCAGTCACAAGCACCATGAGTTCTTATGTGCAGCTGCCTGCTGTGTCCAGAAATTGTTTCCATGTAGTTATTCATCACCTCTGACTCTTCTGCTCCCCCTGTTCCCTCTTCTACAATGCCCCCGAGTCTTGGGAGGAGTGGGGTATATATTCCCTTTTGCACTGAGCATTCTGCAGTCTCTTATTTTATACACCTTAGTTAGTTGTATCCCTCTGTTAATCGCTCTCCACAGACAATGGAAACTTTTTAGATGAGAGCTGAGAGAATGACACATTGATTTAACAGCATAATAATAGCAGGTTATGCCCTAAAGCTTAGACCTGCCTAGTCACAGCCTCTTGGCCTAATAATTGTGCCATGTATGGGTTTCATCTTGTGAAGCAGGACTTGAAATCCAGTCCAAAAGTGGTTGATTACCACTTTTATTTTTATGCCAACATCACACCAATCAGCATGTCTTCCCAGGTCATTGTTGTAGCTAGCAGAGACCACAGCTGGGTGTAACTGGTGGTCATGTGTCTTCCCCAGTTGCTGGCGTAGCATCTTTCATCATTATGAAATTGAGCCAGTGAGGGTGAGCCCTCCACGACTGTACCAGCTTGATTTTTTTTTCCTGTTTGATGACTCAAGTGTGTAGCATCTTCAGTAGTAGGAGCTTACCATCAAGTTCTGGAAGGTAACCAAGAGCAATGACAATAGCCTTTAATATTTGGTGGGGAGAGGTATATAGGATCTCGTTTCCAAAAGTCCAAAAGAAGAAACCTTTCTCGATAGTGGACTTTTTATTTG
This sequence comes from Microtus oregoni, assembly GCF_018167655.1. Classification (NCBI taxonomy): domain Eukaryota; kingdom Metazoa; phylum Chordata; class Mammalia; order Rodentia; family Cricetidae; genus Microtus; species Microtus oregoni. The sequence continues at coordinate 14,140,856 of NW_024543830.1, read as the reverse complement.
GTAGCCTCTGCTATCTAGTTGGGCATTGTTGTCCTATTATAGCATAACTCAATTGTTTGTATGTGCGTGTGTGCGTGTGTGCGTGTGTGCGTGTGTGTGTGTGTGTGTGTGTGTGTGTGTGTGTTGAGCAGGGGCCATGGAATAATGCTTATTGACTCACTACCCATGTCTTGCTCAGTTTGCATATATCTATATCTATATCTATATATATATATGCTTCTACAGTAGTGGGTTTCCATGTCTTCTTTGAAAAGTCTTTAGTGTTCTTTGTTCCTCTCTACATTCTCTCCTCTACACTGTCCTGTGTTCCCCAATGCCAGTTTAACTCTTCCTGTTCCATTATTTTCTTTTAACCCTTTATACTAATTCATTCAATTTCTCCTCACTTGAACACCCTTCCTCATGACTTTTTAGTAATTTCTTGACCTCTATGTATTCCAAATGAAACAGACATATCTGAAAATTCAAAGGTAACATCTACAAATGAGAGAAAATTTGTGACATTTGTCTTTCTGGGCCTGAGTTACCTCACTTAGAATAATTATTTTCAACTCCATCTATTTACTTATACTTTCAATTTTCTAATAATGCATAAATGTCTGTTGTGTAAAGATACAAATTTTTCATGATGCATTCAGCAACTGGTAGACATTGGGCTGTTGTGAGTAGGGCAGTGAACATGGACTTTATCTCTTCTCTAGAGTAGGTTCTGGAATCCTCTGGGTATATGCTCAAGACTGGTATAGTTAGGTCTTATAATAGAGACATTTTTAGCCTTTTGAGGAAGTTTCACAATGATTTTCATGGTGGTTGCACCACTTTGCATTCCCAGCAGCAGTGAACAAATAGTCCTTGACCCCACATCTGCACCAACATCTGTCATCATTTGTGGATCTCAGTCATTCTGATTAAGTTAAAAGGAAATTTCAGTAAAATTTAACTTCAATTAAATTAGCTTCAAATTTCATTTTTCTGATAGATAAGAATACTTAACAGTTTAAAGTGTTTCTCGGCTATTTATATTTCATCTTTTGAGAAATCTGTGTTTAATTTGTGCCCCACATTTTAACTGAGATGTTTAATTGCCCTAGTTAGCTTCCTATTCCTGTGATAAACACCATGACCAAAAGCATTTTGTGAAGGAAAGTGTTTATTTTTTTTAATCTTAATTTACTTTTAAAAAAAACTATCTTTTCTCATGTCACATGCCAGATCTATTTCCCACACCTTTCCCTCCTCCTGCTCCCTTCACCTTCCAGCCCTCTTACTCTCCTTCCCCCGCCCCCAACCATTCACTCCTCAGAAAGGGTAAGCCTTCACATAGGGAATCAACAGAGTCTAGCACATTGCTTTGAGGCAGGACCAAGGCCCTCCCCTATATCTAGGCTGAGTAATGTATTCCTCCAGAGAGAATGGGTTCCAAAAGCTAGAACAAACATTAGGGAGTCTCACTGCAGGTGACCTCACAGTCTGCTCCAGCCATATGACTATCACTCACATTCAGAGGGTCTAGTTTGATCATATGCTGGTTCTCTCGCTGTCAGGCCAGAGTCGAAATGCTTCCATTAGCTCAGGTAAGCTGTTTCAGTGGGTATCCCCATCACAGCTTTGACCTCTTTGCTTGTATTCTCACTCCTCCCTCTCTTCGACTGACTTTGGGAGCTCATCCCAATGGTCTGCTGTGGTTCTCTGCATCTGCGTCCATCAGTTTCTGGATGTAGGTTCTGTGATGATGTTTAAGATAGTCATCAATCTGACTACAGAGTAAGGCCAGTTCAGACACCCTCTCTACTATTGCTTAAGGTCTTAGATAGGGTCATCTTTGTGGATTCCTGGGAATTTCTCAAGTGCTAAGTTTTTTTGCTCCCTCAATCAAGATATCTCATTCCTTTTTCTTTGTCTTTGTCTTCCCCCCATCTCGACCATCCCATTCCTTCTAGTTCCCCCTCTTCTCTTTTTCCCTCCCATCCTCCTTCTCCTTCCTCCCACAGGCTTCAAATTTTCTCAGGAGAGCTTGCCTACTTCTCTTTTCCAGAGGGATCTATGTATGTTTCTCTTAAGGGTTTCCTTGTTATTAACTTCTCTGGGGTCATGGGCTATAGGCTTGCTATCCTTTGCTTCACAGCTAGTATTCCCCTATGAGTGTGTACATACCATGCTCATTTTTCTGTGTCTGGGTTACCTCACTCAGGATGTTTTTTTCTAGTTCTATCCATTTGCATGCAAATTTCCTTTTTTGTGTTTTTTATTGATTTTATTGAGCTATACATTTTCTCTGATCTCTTCCTCTCCCATCCCCTTCGTCCCTCTCCCATTGTCCCCACACTCCCAATTTACTCAGGAGATTTTGTCTTTTTCTACTTCCCATGTAGATTAGATCCATGTATGTCTCTCTTAGCATCCTCTTTGTTGTCTAGGTTCTCTGGGATTGTGATTTGTTTGTTAGTTTTATTTGCTTTATGTCTAAAAATCACTTATGAGTGAGTACATATGATATTTGTTTTTCTGGGTCTGGGCTACCTTACTTAATATGATGTTTCCTAGCTCCATCCATTTGCCTGCAAATTTCAAGATGTCATTATTTTTTCTGCTGTGTAGTATTCCATTATGTAAATGTACCTCATTTTCCTTATCCATTCTTTGGTCGAGGGGCATTTAGGTTGTTTCCAGATTCTGGCTATGACAAACAATGCTGATATGAACATAGTTGAGCACATGTCCTTGTGGCACAATTGAGCATCCTTTGGGTATATACCCAAAAGTGGTATTGCTGGGTTTTGAGGAAGGTTGTTTCCTAAATTTCTGAGAAATTGCCATACTGACATCCAAAGGGGCTATACCAGCTTGCACTCCCACCAGCAAAGCAGGAGTGCTACCTTTATCCCACAACCTCTTCAGAATAAGTTGTCATCAGTGTTTTTGATCTTGGCCATTCTTACAAGTATAATATGGGAGCTCGGTGTTGTTTTGATTTGCATTTCTCTGATGGCTAAGGATATTGAGCATTTCTTTAAGAGTCTTTCAGTCATTTTAGATTCCTCTGTTGAGAATTTTCTGTTTAGCTCTGTACTCCATTTTTTATTCGATTATTTGTTCTTTTGATGACCAGTTTCTTAAGTTCTTTGTATATTTTGGAGATCAATCCTCTCTCTGATGTGGGGTTGGTGAAGATAATCTTACCAAAAGAAATCTACATATTCAATGCAGTGCTCATCAAAACTCCCAGAAAATTCTTCACAGACCTCAAAAGAACAGTACTCAACTTCACATGGAAAAGCAAAAAACCCAGGATAGCCAAAACAATCCTGTACAATAAAGGAACTTCTGGAGGTATCTCAATCCCTGACTTCAAACTCTACTACAGAGCTACAGTACTGAAAACAGCCTTGTATTGTCATAAAAACAGACAGGAGGATCAATGGAACCAAATCAAAGACCCAGATATTAATCCACACACCTACAAACACCTGATTTTTGATAAAGAAGCCAAAAAAAAATCAAATGGTAAAAAGAAAGCATATTTAACAAATGGTTAAATGGGAGGGAAGAAGAGGAAAGGAGAACTAGATATCAATAGGTAGAAGAATGAAAATAGACCCATATCTATCACCATGCACAAAACATCGTAGCTTGATTTCCAGTTTTTTGATCCAAACAGATCAAAGGCCTCAACATAAAGCCAGCCACACTGAACCTCATAGAAGAGAAAGTGGGAAGTACACTTGAATGCATTGGCACAGGAGACCACTTCCTAAATATAACCCCAGCAGCACAGACATTGAGAGAAACAATTAATAAATGGGACCTTCTGAAACTGAAAAGCTTCTGTAAAGCAAAAGACACAGTCAACAAGACAAAACGACAGCATGCAAATCCAAGATGTCATTTTTTTTTAACCACTGAGTAGTATTCTATTCTGTAAATGTATCACATTTTCTGTATCCATTCTTCAGCTGAGGGATACCTAGTTGTCTCCAGGCCCTGGCTATTACAAATAATGCTGTTATGAACATAGTTGAACAAATGTCCTTGTTGAGCATCCTTTGGGTATATGCCCAAGAGTCTTATTGCTGGGTACTGAGGTAGGTTGATTCCCAGTTTTTTGAGAAACCACCATACTGATTTCCAGAGTGGTTGTACAAGTTTGCATTCCCACCAAAAATGGAGGAGTGTTCCCCTTACTCCACTTCCTCTCCAGCAAAAGCTATTATTGGAATTTTGATGTCTCATTTCTTGAGTTCTTTAGATATTTTGGAGATCAGTCCTCTGTCCGATATAGCGTTGGTGAATATCTTTTCCCACTCAGTAGGCTATCTTTTTGTCTTATTGATTATGTCCTTTACAGAAGCTTCTCTGTTTCAGAAGGTCCCATTTATTTATTGTTGCTCTCAGTATCTGTGTTACTGGTGTTATATTTAAGAAGTGGTCTTTCACTTGTTTGGTCTATTTTATCACAGATATTTTAGGTTATTTGAGGTTATTGTGAAGGATGGTGTTTGATTTCTTTTTCAGCTTCTTTATCATTTGCATATAGGAGGGCTACAGATTTTTTTGAGTTGATCTTGTATGCTGTCACAATACTGAAGGTGTTTATCAGCTCTAGGAGTTCCCTTGTAGAATTCTTGGGATCACTTGTGCATACTATCATATCATCTGCGAATAACAAAAGTTTGACTTACTTTCTAATTTGTATCCCCTTAGTCTTCTTTTGTTGTCTTATTGCTCTAGCTAGAACTTCAAGAACTATGTTGAAGAGATACAAAGAGAGTGGACAGCCTTGTCTTGTTACTGACTTTAGTGGAATCGCTTTGAGTTTCTCTCCATTTAATTAGATATTGGCTGTTGGCTTGCTGTATATTGCTTTTAGTATGTTTACATATGTTCCTTGTATCCCTGAACTCATCAAGACCTATATCATAAAGGGGTACTGGATTTAGTCAAATGCTTTTGCAACATCTAATGAGATGATCATATTTTTTTCATTTTATTTATGTAGTGGATTAAATTGACAGATTTTCATATATTAAACCATTCCTGCATTTCTGGAACGCAGCCGACTTGATCATGGTGGATGATTTTGTTGATGTGTTCTTGGATATGATTTGCCAGTATTTTATTGAGTATTTTTGCATCAATGTTCATGAGGGAGATTGGTCTGTAATTCTCTTTCTTAGTTGAGTCTTTATGTGGTTTTGGTATAAGGGAAACTGTTGCCTCATAGAAAGAGTTTGGCTATGTTCCCTCTGTTCCTATTACATGGAACAATTTGAGGAGTATAGGTATTAGCTCTTCTTTGAAGTTCTGGTAGAGTTCTGTGCTAAAATCATCAGGCCCTGAACTTTTTTTGGTTGGAGGCTTTTGATGACAGCTTTTATTTCTTTGTAGATCTATTTAAATTGTTAACCTGGTCTTGATTTAATTTTAGTATGTGTTACCTACCCAGAAAATTGTCCATTTCTTTTATATTTTCCAATTTTGTGGAGTACAGGTTTTTCTATATGACCTAATGATTCTCTGGATTTCCTCCTTGTCTGTTGTTATGCCCCCTTTTTTATTTCTGATTTTGTCAATTTGTATGTTCTCTCTCTGCCTTTTGAATATTTTGGATAAGGATTTGTCAATTTGTTGATTTTCCCAAAGAACCAGTTCTTTGTTTCATTGATTCTTTGTATTATTTTCTTTGTTTCTATTTTATTGGTTTCAGCCCTCAGTTTGATTATTTCCTATCATCTACTCCTCTTGGGTGAGTCTGATTCTTCTTTATTTCTAGAACTTTCAGGTGTGCTTTTCAGCTGCTAGTTTGAGATTTCTCCACTTTCTTTGTGTAGATACTTACGGCTATGAACTTTCTTCTTACCACTGCTTTTATAGGTTTGGGTACTTTGTGCCTTCATTTTCATTGAATTCTAGGAAGTCTTTAATTTCATTCTTTATTTCTTCCTTGACTCAGGGGTGATTTAATTGAACACTGTTCAATTGCTATGTGTTTGTAGGTTTTCTACAATTAGTGTTGTTGTTGAATTCTAACTTTATACCATGGTGATCTGATAAGATACAGAAGGCTAGTCCATTTTTTGGTATCTGTTGAAGTTTGCTTTGTTACTGAGAATGTGGTCAATTTTAGAGAAGGTTCCATGAAGGGTTGAGAGGAAGGTATATTCTTTTGTGTTTGGGGGACATGTTCTATAGATGTCTGTTAAGTCCATTTGGGTTATGACATCTGTTAGTTCTCTTATTTCTCTGTTAAGTTTCTGGCTGGTTTACCAGTGGGGAGAGTGGGGTGTTGAAGTCTCCTCCTATTTGTGTGGAGTTTGATGTGTGATTGAAGCTTTAGTAATGATTTTTTTATTACATATGTTGGTGCTCTTGTATTTGGGGCATAAATGTTCAAAACAGAGATTTCATCTCAATGGAGTTTTTTCTGTAATGAGTAATCATCTTTTCTGATTGATTTTAGTTTGAAGTCTATTTTGTTAGCAATTAGTGCAGCTACACCTGCTTGTTTCTTGGGTCCATTTTATTAGAAAATCTTTTTTCATCTCTTTACTCTGAGGCAATGTCTGCTTTTGAGGTTGAGGTGTGTTTCTTGTGTACAGCAGAAGGATTGATTCTGCTTTCATATTCATTCTGTTAGCCTGTGTCTTTTTATAGATGAATTGAGCCCACTGATATTAAGAGATATCAATGACCAGTGATTATTAATTCCTATTATTTTTGGTGGTAGTATTTGTGTATTTCCATTCTTTGTGGTTTGCTGATGTGAGGTTGTCTGTTGTCTGTGCGTTTTAGTGTGTGTGCAGTTAGCTTTCTTGGTTTGGAGTTTTCTTCCTAGTACTTTCTTTAAGTTTGTGCTTGTGAATAGGTGCTTAAATTTGGTTTTGTCATGGAATGTCTTGTTTTTTAATCAATGCTGATTAAAAGCTTTCCTGGGTATAATAGTCTGGGCTTGCATCCATATTCTCTTAGTGTCTGCAGCTTATCTATCCAGGACCTTCGGGCTTTCATGGTTTCCATTGAGATGTTGGGTATAATTGTGATAAATCTGCCTTTATATGTTACTTGGCCTTTTTCTTTTGCAGCTCTTTTTATTATTATTTTTTTATTAAGAAAAGAAGAAAAAAAACACAAACAAAAAACAAGTTTCCACCTCCTCCCAGCCTCCCATTTCCCTCCCCCTCCTCCCACCCTTCTCCCCCTCCCCCCACTCCTCTCCCCCTCCCTCTCCAGTCCACAGAGCAGTCCGGGTTCCCTGCCCTGTGGTAAGTCCTAGGTCCTCCCCCCCTCCGTCCATATCTAGGAAGGTGAACATCCAAACTGGCTAGGCTTCCACAAAGCCAGCACATTAAGTAGGATCAAAACCCCGTGCCATTGTCCTTGGCGTCTCATCAGCCCTCATTGTTCGCCATGTTCAGAGAGTCCGGTTTTATCCCATGCTTTTTCGGTCACAGTCCAGCTGGCCTTGGTGAGCTCCCAGTAGATCAGCTCCGCTGTCTCAGTGGGTGGGTGCACCCCTCGTGGTCCCGACTTCTTTGTTCATGTTCTCCCTCCTTCTGCTCCTCATTGGGACCTTGGGAGTTCAGTCCAGTGCTCCTGTGTGGGTCTCTGTCTCTATCTCTATCCATCACCAGATGAAGGTTCTATGATGATATGCAAGATATTCGTCAGTATTGCTCTAGGATAGGGTCATTTCAGGTTCCCAATCCTCAGCTGCCCAAGGAACTAACTGGGAACCTCATGTTGGGCACTTGGGAGCCCCTCTAGGGTCAAATCTCTTGCTCACCCTAAAGTGGTTCCCTTAACTAAGAATTGTGGTTCCGTGCTCCCCTATCCACCTTTCCTTTATCCCAATTCTCCTGATTCCCCAAGTCCCCCCTCCTTCACTTCTACCTTTTCTCTCCCCATCTCCCCTTACCCCCATCCCACCCCACCCCCAAGATCCTAATTTTCTCCCCGGCAATTTGGTCTACTTCCCTTAGCCAAGAGGATAACTATATGTTTTTCCTTGGGTTCACCTTCTTACTTAGCTTCTTTAGGTTCACCTATTGTAGACTCCGTGGCCCTAATTTATGGCTAGAAACCAATTATGGGCGAGTACATCCCATGTTCATCTTTTCGGGTCTGGGACACCTCACTCAGGATAGTGTTTTCTATTTCCATCCATTTGCATGCAAAATTCGAGAAGTCATTGTTTTTTACCGCAGCGTAGTACTCTAGCGTGTATATATTCCATACTTTCTTCATCCATTCTTCCATTGAAGGGCATCTAGGTTGTTTCCAGGTTCTGGCTATTACAAATAATACTGCTATGAACATAGTTGAACAAATGCTTTTGTCATATGATAGAGCATCTCTTGGGTATATTCCCAGGAATGGTATTGCTGGGTCCAGGGGTAAGTTGATCCCGAATTTCCTGAGAAACCGAAACACTGACTTCCACAGTGGTTGCACAAGAATGCATTCCCACCAGCAATGGATGAGGGTACCCATTCCTCCACAGCCTCTCCAACAAAGGTTATCCTTGGTGTTTTTGACTTTAGCCATTCTGACAGGTGTAAGATGATATCTCAAAGTTGTTTTGATTTGCATTTCCCTGATTGCTAAGGAAGTTGAGCACGACTTTAAGTGTCTTTTGGCCATTTGAACTTCCTCTGCTGAGAATTCTCTGTTCAGTTCAGTGCCCCATTTTTTAATTGGGTTAATTAGCATTTTAAAGTCTAGTTTCTTGAGTTCTTTATGTATTTTGGAGATCAGACCTTTGTCTGTTGTGGGGTTGGTGAAAATCTTCTCCCAGTCAGTAGGTTGCCTTTGTGTCTTATTGACTATGTCCTTTGCTTTACAGAAGCTTCTCAGTTTAAGTAGGTCCCATTTATTCAATGTTGCCCTTAATGTCTGTGCTTCTGGGGTTATACATAGGAAGCGATCTCCTGTGCCAAGCTCCTGTAGGGTACTTCCCACTTTCTCTTCTATCAGGTTCAGTGTGTTCGGGCTGATATTGAGGTCTTTAATCCATTTGGACTTGAGTTTTGTGCACGGTGATAGATAAGGGTCTATTTTCATTCTTCTACAGGATGACATCCAGTTGTGCCAGCACCATTTGTTGAAGATGCTTTCTTTCTTCCACTGTATACTTTTAGCTCCTTTATCGAAAATCAGGTGTTCATAGGTTTGTGGGATAAAATCCGGGTCTTCTATACGATTCCATTGGTCGACTTCTCTGTTTTTATGCCAGTACCACACTGTTTTCATTACTGTAGCTCTGTAATAGAGTTTGAAGTCAGGGATGGTAATGCCTCCAGAAGATCCTTTATTGTATAGGATTGTTTTGGCTATCCTGGGTTTTTTGTTTTTCCATATAAAGTTGATTATTGTCCTCTCCAGATCTGTGAAGAATTTTGATGGGATCTTGATGGGGATTGCATTGAATCTACAAATAGCCTTTGGTAGAATTGCCATTTTTACTATGTTGATCCTCCCAATCCAAGAGCAAGGTAGATCCATCCATTTTTTGGTATCCTCTTCAATTTCTTTCTTCAATGCCTTAAAGTTCTTGTCAAATAGATCTTTCACTTCCTTGGTTAGATGTACCCCAAGATATTTTATGCTGTTTTTGGCTATTGTGAATGGTGAAGCTTCTCTGATTTCCCTCTCTGCTTCCATATCCTTTGTGTATAAGAGGGCGACTGATTTTTTGGAGTTGATCTTGTATCCTGCCACATTACTAAAGCTGTTTATCAGCTGTAAAAGTTCTTTGGTGGAGTTTTGGGGGTCGCTTATGTACACTATCATATCATCTGCAAATAACGAAAGTTTAACTTCTTCCTTTCCAATTCGAATCCCCTTGATTCCATTATGTTGTCTTATTGCTATTGCTAGAACTTCAAGCACTATATTGAAGAGGTATGGTGAGAGTGGACAGCCTTGTCGTGTTCCTGAGTTAAGTGGGATGGCTTTGAGTTTCTCTCCGTTTAATTTGATGTTAGCTGTCGGCTTGCTGTATATAGCTTTTATTATATTTAGGTATGACCCTTGTATCCCTAATCTCTCCAAGACTTTTAACATAAATGGATGTTGAATTTTGTCAAATGCTTTTTCAGCATCTAATGAAATGATCATATGGTTTTTTTCTTTCAGTTTATTTATATGCTGGATTACATTGATAGATTTTTGTATGTTGAACCAGCCCTGCATCTCAGGAATGAAGCCTACTTGATCATAATGGATAATTTTTCGGATGTGTTCTTGGATTCGATTTGCCAGTATTTTGTTGAGGATTTTTGCGTCGATATTCATGAGTGAGATTGGCCTGTAGTTCTCTTTCCTGGTTGAGTCTTTGAGTGGTTTTGGTATCAGAGTAATTGTGGCTTCATAAAAGGAGTTTGGTAATGACCCTTCTGTTTCTATCTTGTGGAATACATTAAGGAGTATAGGTATTAGATCTTCTTGGAATATCTGGTAGAGTTCCGCATTGAAACCATCTGGTCCTGGGCTTTTTTTGGTAGGGAGGTTTTTGATAACCTCTTCTAATTCTTCGCGACTAACAGGTCTGTTTAGATTGTTCACCAGGTCCTGATTTAACTTTGGTATATGATATTTATCTAAAAAAGTATCCATTTCCTTTACATTTTCCAATTTTGTGGCATATAGGCTTTTGTAGTAAGATCTAATGATTCTCTGAATTTCCTCTGTGTCTGTGGTTATGTCCCCCTTTTCATTTCTGATCTTATTAATTTGCGTGTTCTCTCTCTGCCGTTTGATTAGCTTGGATAGTGGTTTGTCAATCTTGTTGATTTTCTCCAGGAACCAGCTTTTTGTTTCATTGATTTTTTGTATTGTTTTCTGTGTTTCTATGTTGTTGATTTCATCCCTCATTTTGATTATTTCCAGTCTTCTACTCCTCCTAGGTGAGTCTGCTTCTTTTTTTTCTAGAGCTTTCAGGTGGGCTGTTAAGTCTCCAATGTGAGCTTTCTCTGTTTTCTTTAAGTGGGCACTTAGTGCTATGAACTTTCCTCTTAGGACTGCTTTCATAGTGTCCCATAAGTTTGAGTATGTTGTTTCTTTATTTTCATTTAATTCCAGGAAGACTTTAATTTCTTTCTTTATTTCTTCCTTAATCCAGGTATGGTTCAATAGTTGACTGTTCAGTTTCCATGACTTTGTATGCTTTCTGGGGGTAGCATTATTGTTGAATTCTAACTTTAATCCATGGTGATCTGATAAGACACAGGTGGTTACTAATATTTTTTTGTAACTGTGGATGTTTGCTTTGTTACCGACTATGTGGTCGATTTTCGAGAAGGTTCCATGAGCTGCAGAGAAGAAGGTATATTCTTTCCTATTTGGATGGAATGTTCTATAGATGTCTGTTAAGTCCATTTGATTCATTACCTCCATTAATTCTCTTATTTCTCTGTTAGGTTTCTGTCTGATTGACCTGTCCATTGGTGAGAGAGGAGTGTTGAAGTCTCCTACTATTAGTGTGTGCGGTTTGATGGCTGCCTTGAATTTTAGCAATGTTTCTTTTATGTACGTGGGTGCTTTTATATTAGGGGCATAGATGTTCAGGATTGAGACTTCATCCTGATGAACTGTTCCTGTTATGAGTATAAAATGCCCCTCTCCATCTCTTCTGATTGATTTAAGTTTAAAGTCAACTTTGTTAGAGATTAGTATGGCCACACCTGCCTGTTTCTTAGGTCCATTTGCTTGATAGGCCTTTTCCCAGCCCTTTACTCTGAGTAGGTGCCTGTCTTTGTGGTTGAGGTGTGTTTCTTGTAAACAGCAGAATGTTGGATCCTGTTTTCTTATCCAATCTCTTAGCCTGTGCCTTTTTATAGGTGAGTTGAGTCCATTGACATTAAGTGATATTAATGACCAGTGGTTGTTAACTCCGGTCATTTTTTTTTAGTCGTAGAGTTTGTGTGTTTCCCTTCTTTGTTTTGTGTTGGTGAAGGGTCTCTAGATGTCTGAGTTATTGTGGTCATTGTTGGACTCCTTGGTTAGTGATTTTCCTTCAATTACTTTCTGTAAGGCTGGATTTGTGGCTGCGTATTGTTTAAATTTGTTTTTATCCTGGAAAATTTTATTTTCTCCATTTATAGTGAATGAAAGCTTGGCTGGGTATAGTAATCTGGGCTTGCACCCATGGTCTCTTAGTTTCTGAAGTACATCTATCCAGAACCTTCTGGCTTTCATGGTTTCCATGGAGAAGTCAGGTGTAAGTCTGATAGGTTTACCTTTATAAGTAATTTGGCCTTTTTCCTTTGCAGCTCTTAATATTCTTTCCTTATTCTGTATGCTTTGTGTTTTGATAATTATATGGCGAGGGGATGTTTTTTTTTTTTTGATCCAGCCTATTCGGTGTTCTGTATGCTTCTTGCACCTTCATAGGAAAATCTTTCCTTAGGTTGGGAAAGTTTTCTTCTATAATTTTATTAAATATATTTTCTGGACCATTGAGCTGCCCTTCTTCTCCTTCTTCTACTACTATTATTCTTAGGTTTGGTCTTTTTATTGTGTCCCATATTTCCTGAATGTTTTGTGATGAGAGTTTGTTGGACTTGCTGTTTTCTTTGATCAGTGTGTTTATTTTCTTTATGGTATCTTCAGAATCCGAGAGTCTTTCTTCTATCTCTTGTATTCTGCTGGTTATGCTTGTTTCTGTAGTCTCTATTCCTTTACCTAGATTTTCCATGTCCAGCCGGCCCTCTGTTTGTGTTTTCTTCTTTGCCTCCATTTCAGTTTTCAGGTCTTGAACTGATTCCATTATCTGTTTGATTGTTTTTCCTTGGTTTTCTAGGGTATCATTCACTGATTTATTCAATTCTTCAAACTTTCTGTTATATTTCTCATCCATTTCTATAAGGGCGTTTTTTACATGCTGTTTAAGGGTGTCAATCACTTTCATGAAGTCAATCTTTTCTCCTTCCTCTTGATTAAGGGGTTCTTGTCCTCCCGTTGTGAGGTCGCTTGTTTCTGGTAGCTTCATGTTGCTTTTCAGCTTGTTGGGCGAATTCTTGCCTTGACGTCGGCCCATCTCTTCTTCCAAATGCTCCCTATGGATCTTCTTTTACCGGATTAGGTCTCCTTGCCTACCAAACGCTGTCTCTCCCCAATGTTGGCTCTCCCAATGCTGGGTCTCCTGGCGCCGAAAGATCAGGCCTCCGTGCTGGTTGGGCAGCTCGCAGACAAAGCGCCTACCCCGCTTGGTGCAGGCAGGCCACAGAAACAAAGGAACTGCTGCCCGCCCGGGTGCCCCGGGTACTCGGACCCAGCGCCGAGATAGGCTGGGCTGGGCGATGCCACGCGCCAAAAGAGGGCAGTGGGGGCGAAGTGGGGAGGGCTCTGGACGGAAGCTGGGTGGGCCAGGAAGAAAGAGGCAGCACCCAGGGAGTAGAGGCCTTGCAGAGAGCCCAAGAAGGACAGGGGGCCAAGAAACCCCCGAGCTCCCCGTCCCAGGCTGGCGCCGTGGGCCAGAAACTCACCCCAATGCTGGGTCTCCTGGCGCCAAAAGATCAGGCCTCCGTGCTGGTTGGGCAGATCGCAAACAAAGCACCGACCCCGCTTGGTGCAGGCAGGCCCCAGAAACAAAGGAACTGCTGCCCGCCCGGGAGCCCCGGGTACTCGGACCCAGCGCCCAGATAGGCTGGGCTGGGCGATGCCACGTCTCTTTTGCAGCTCTTAATATACTTTCTTTATTCTGTATGTTTTATGTTCTGTTTATTATATGGTGAGGGAACTTTTTTGGGTCCAATCTATTTGGTGTTCTGTAAGCCTCTTGTACCTTCACAGGCATATCTTTCTTTAGGTTGGGAAAGTTTGAATATATTTTCTGTGTCTTTGAGTTGGAGTTCTTCTCCTTCTTCCATCCCTGTTATTCTTAGGTTTGGTCTTTTTATAATGTCATAGATTTCCTGGATATTTTGTTAAGAATTTTTTGGATTTAATGTATTCTTTGACTAATGAATATATTTCCTCTATAGTATATTCAACACTTGAGATTCTCTCTTCCATTTCTTGTATTGTTTGTTATGCTTACATCATAGTTCCTGTTTGTTTATGCAGATTTTCTATTTCCAGAATTCCCTCAGCTTGTGTTTTCTTTATTGCTTCTATTTCAGTTTTCAAGTCTTAAACTGTTTCCTTTGCCTGTTTGATTGCTTTTTCTTGAGTTTCTTTAAGAGATTTATTGATTTCTTTCAATATTTTGTTTGTCTTTGCCTCCATTTCTTTAAGGGAAAATTTCATTTCCTCTTTAAAGGTCTCTATCATCTTAATAAAGTTATATTTAAGATCGTTTTTTCCTTCTTCTGGATTAGGATAATAAGGTCTTCTTGTTGTATGACCACAGAGTTCTGGAGTTACCATGTTGCTTTTTAGGTTTTTGAATTAATTTTTGCATTGGCACCTACCCATCTCTTCCTCAAATTGATGGCCAGCAAAGTCTTTGCCACTTGGTCCAGTCCTTGCAATTTCTGTCTGTTTCTTAGGGAGCTGCGCTTAGTATACTCTGTGTTATAGTTGTCTGTGTCTCAAGGAGTCACTGGGGTCTCTCTTGGTCTGCTCTCTTGGCTCATTTCTATGCAGTTGCAGCCTGTGCTTCAGAGTTCCTCTGAGGTATCAGGGGATGGGTGGGTTTGGGGGTGGATTAGGCCTTGTAGCTTACAGGATCCAATCGATGGAGGGAGGTTGGAGCAGCCTACCTGCAGGAAGTTTACCTGCTGGCTGACTAGAGAAGCTGAGAAAGGTAGAGGAGTGGTCTGGGGTTTTGCCCCAATAAAGAGGCCCTAGACAGTGGGGTACCCAGCTGGCTGGCCGATCATTCACCTCTTGGTCCACTGTGTGCAGTTGCAGCCTGTGCTTCAGAGTTTTCCCAGAGGTTGTAGGGGATGGGTGGGTCGGTTTATGTCGTTTTACATTTTACAGTACATCATAGGAAGTCAGGACAGAAGCAGTAACCTCAAGTCATGAACTAAAGCAGACATTTCTTAGAGGAGATGCCTCTTACTGTTTTGATCCTTCTTGCTTGCTCAGCCTACTCCTTATCCAACTCACGACCACCTGTCTGGGCCTAGCACTTCTCATCAGCCTGAGTCCTCCCATATCAATCATTGATCAAGACTTAAGTCTCAAAGACTGACCTACATACCAATCTAATAGAGACATTTTCTCAGTTGACGTTCTCTCTTCTCAAGTGACCTTAGCTGTGTCAAGTTTATAAAAAAACTATCACAATTTTCCCTTGTCAACTTGGCACACAAATACAACAGTGTTACAAACAAACCTTTATTTTCTTGTTTATCCCCCCAAATCTTATGTCAATATCAAAATACAAAGCATAGTACAACTTTAAATGTCCCAGTCTCCTTAAATTTTCTAAAGTTTAAAAATCCAAGTTCTCATTAAGAATCAAATATTTCTTTCAAAGTCCAAACTGTCCTAACCATTTGGCTCTTATAAATTAAAAGTAAGTTACATACTGCTTATTCCATGAGGGAAGAACCACGACATGGCCACAGTCAAAGTAAAGCCAACCCAACATTTGACAGATTAAATCAAGTCCTATATCTCATGATCTAGGCAGATCCACTGCTCTGACCTTACCACTCATAGCACACGTAACTTGTTTTGTAGGCTCTGAGCAGCTCCAATTCTCAGTTACCATTGCAATCCTACTGACCTGGTATTTCCAATACACGGGGTTATCCACTACAACTGGGGCTTTATCTTTAGCCAATGGCTTCTCCTGAGGACTCTCAAGCCCTGCTACATAGTGCCAGACCTCAGGTGTTCTCTATTACCCTTTCAATTGTGCAGCTACCATCCTGCTAAAACCAGGAAAACAGGAAACTCTTACATATTACCAAGGTCAGCTGCCAGCTTGAGATGCAGCCTTGGACCTCGCTATACAAGAGCCTCTGTGTGCTAACCCACAGGAAATACTTCTCAAAGTTTTTTGCTTTAGCAATGTTGGTCTCTTAGTCATAGGTGATCTTTCAGCCCATCATCTGCATTGCTCTAGAATTATCTCCCAAGTTCCCACAGAACTGCCCATTATGCTGTAAGCATTCAACAGCATTTCTAGTCCAAAGTTCTAACACAATCTTCCCCAAAACAAAACATAGTCAGGTCAGTTGAAGCAATATTTTACAAACCTGGTACCAATTTCTGTTCTACTTTGCTTTATATTGCTGTGATAAAGACCCCATGACCAAAATAACTTGGGGAGGAAAGGGTTTATTTGGCATATATTTCCCAATCATAGTTCATTGCTAAGGGAAGCCAGGGTAGGGACTTGATGAGGAACCTGGAGTCAGGGACTAAAACAGAAGCTGTGGGAATGCTGAATATTGTTTCACTACCCATGGCTTGCTCAGCTTGCTCTCTTAAGCATGGACCACTTACCCAGGGTGCCACTGTTCACAGTGGGCTAGGTCTTCCCACATCAATTATTAGTCAAGGAAATGTCCTCACAACTTGTCTACAGGCCAGTCTGATGAAAACTGTTACTTTTTTTTTTTTAGTTACAGCATTTATATCTACTTTATTTTTTAAGGAAAACTATAATTATAAATATGTATTCTTTACCTTCATCAAAGACTCCAGAAAGATATATTACCTAAGTAAACAGGAAGTACATTGTAAGCAACTTCCCAAACTTTAGAAATGACAGAGACATCTCACTGCCAGGACAGTAACCCAAAGTTCTTCTGTAACATTGGTGCACCCATCTTCAGCCTTCAGACTTATAGTATCCAGCAGACTTTTTCATGAAGCAGGAAATTTCAAAGACAGTTCCACCTATATTGGCAGGTTATTAGTCACTTTCTTCTGTGTCCTGCAGAATGTTTGGCAGTTTTTTCTGTGAAACAGGAACGCTGAGGGAATGTCTCACCTTTAGGCAAGTTCAGAAGTCATTTTTCTGTGAGTTCTGCATCTCCATTTCATACAGCATACTATCAAGCAATCCAGGCAAGAGCAAGTTTCTTGCTCAAATTGTTAACACACTCCATAAGGAACCTCCTTGATGCCTATCTTTTTCTTGAAGTAATTGATGCTGCCAGGAGCAGATGTGTCTCATTGTCATGAAAAGTCCTAAGTTTTTAAAAACATGTTAACTGCCATATTCTGTTAGTCTTTGAAAATTTTGAACAATAACTATCCATCTGAAATATATCTCTGTACATCTAGAAAGCCTAACTAACATGACAACAAATTTGACTATTATAGATAACTATCTATTAATCTGTGTTTCTTAATTATACATTACATTTTTAAATGAGCTTGCACAAACACCATACCTTAATCAAGAACAGAAATATACATATAAAAATTGATCTTAAATTTATATCAATAAAACAAGATTCATAGTTATTCATATTTATAGCATATCCCACTTTAAATGTAAATGAACATTTAAATTTATAAACAATTTTTGAAAATTTGGGTGTAGTTCTCTTCAAATTGCTTCCTGAATTTTGTTAGGCATAAAATTATTACAGGTATGCAATAAAGGCAAATTCAGATGGAAAAGACCTCTAAATGGATCACAGTGTTGGATAAATGTCCATAGGCTTGAGAGAGAGAAGAAGAAAATATAGAAAATGTAAAACAAAGTCTTTAAAGAGACAGAGCACAGACAGTCATAGATTAAAGGAATAAGATAATAAAATAAATATTAAATGTGTAGAAAAGTAATAGAGCACGAAAATAGGCATGTAAAGATATAAAATACACAGAGTCTGGGTTATGCATATTATTGTGTTTTCTTTGAATTTTTTTTAACTGTGAATGAGCTAAGAACTGAGAGACATTTTATTATAGAGGCTATTAAGCCAAACCAACACTTTAAAGGTATCATGACTTCAGAATTTGGGTCTAAGAATATGTTGCTTTGGAAAAGAGGTTCTGCTTTTGCTTCCATAGAAGAAGAGAACCTGTGGATTTCTTCCAGACTAATGTGGTTTCATGTACCAAGAAGCCCTGAAAGGTCTCTGTAAACCCCTAAAATTACTTTGCCTAACAAAATTCAGGAAGCAGTTTGAAGAGAACTACACCCAATTTTTTTTTTTTTGGTTTTTTGAGACAGGGTTTCTCTGTGGCTTTGGAGCCTGTCCTGGGACTAGCTCTGTAGACCAGGCTGGCCTCGAACTCACAGAGATCCACCTGCCTCTGCCTCCCAAGTGCTGGGATTAAAGGCGTGCGCCACCATCGCCCGGCCTACACCCAAATTTTTGAAAACTGTTTCTTAATACTGTTCCTTCTTTCAAAAGGATTCTAGCTTGTGACAAGTTGACAAAAATCTAACCAGGACATTGGTTATTTTGGGTTTTTATATATTCTAATACTAACTCTCCATCAGATCTATAGATGGTACTTTTTCCCATTCTGCAGGTTGTCTCTTTATTCACACAATTGTGCCCTTTCCTATATATAAACATTATATATTATACTTTGTAAACCTTATACATTATAAACATTCATTAGCTTCACGAAGTCCCATTTTTTAGTTATTGGTATGCCTGCAGTATTGAAGTCCTTCTCATATAAATGAGTTCAAGAATATCCCCTACTTTCTCTTTTATCAGATTAAGGATATTAGCTCTTATATTGAAGTCCTTGATCAATTTTTATTTGAATTTTGTGTAGGGTGAGAGATAAGGATCAAGTTTCATTCTTGGACATGTAGCTATCTAGTTCAAGTTGCACCATTTGTTGAAGATGCTGCTTTTCCAATATGTATTGTGAGCTTGTCAAAAATCAGGCTACAGGACTATGGATTTATGTGCAAATACTCATTTTTATGCTATGGGTCAATGAATCCAATTTTATGTCAGTACAATGCTATTTTCGTTACTATATCTCTATAGTAATGATTGAAAATTGAGATGGTGATATTTCCAGAAGTTTTGCAGTTGTTGTTTAAGATTGTTTGTGCTATCCTAGGCCTTTGTATTTCCACCTGAAATCTAAGGTTATATTTTCAATTGGTGTCAAGAATTACCCTGGAAATATGATAGGAATTGCTTTGAATCTGTAGATTGCTTTTGAATTTGGGAGACAGTTTCATCTTCTGGAAAAATTTTCAATTTATTTTTCCAATATATTAAAGTTTTCATTACACATGTTTTTCACTTCTTTGGTTAGATTTTTCTAAGGTATTTTTTGAGGCGATTGTAAATGATGTTTACCTGATATCTTTCTTGGTGTGTAGATGTATATATGAAGGAAACAGATTTTATGTATTAATTTTTATTCTGTCACTTTGCTGAATATATTTATCAGTTATTTTTGTGGAATACTTAGGATATTTTACATATAAAATCATATCTGCAAATAAAAATAGTTTGACTTATTCCTTTCTTGTTAGGATCCTCTGTTTTTCAATTTATTCTACATACCGACAACAGTTCCCCCCTCTCCCCTCCTTATGTTCCTCCTACTACCTCTCTTTTACTCTCACCCCCACATCCTCTCCTCTTCTGTCTCCATTTAGATGGGGTAAAGTTTCCCTTGGGAATCAACAAATCATGGCATATCAAGTTGAGGTAGGACCATGTTCCCCCCTCTCTGGCATCAAGGCTGAACAAGGCATCCTACCATAGGGATTAGGTTTCCAAGAGTCAGCTCATGCATCAGGGACAGGTTTTGGTCCCATTGCTTGGTCCTCACAAAGACCATGATACACAACTACATAACTGTTACTCAGATATGGAGGGCCTACGTCAGTTCCATGCCAACTCCCTAGCTATCCATCCAGATTCCATGAGCTCCTACTAGCTCAGGTCAGCGTGGACCCATCATGATCTTGATCCCCTCTTGCTCATATAATCTCTCCTATCTCTCTTCTACTAGATTCCAATCTCTTGACATTTTTTTTATTATGAATGGACATTGGACTTTTTCCATCTAATGATATGATCATGTGGCTTCTGTCCTTTAAACTATTTATGTGGTGAACTACAATTATTGATTTACATATGTTGAACCATCCCTGAATCTGTGGGATAAAGTAAATTGATCATCATGGACAGTCTTTTTTGACATAATATTGAATTCAGTATTGAAATTTTTTTGTATTCATATCCATCAGTTATATTGATACACAATTTTCTTTTTTGTTGGGTCTTGTCTGTTTTGGGTTTTCTGGTGATACTTGTTTTGTAAAATGAATTTGAGAATGCTCCTTCACTTTATACTTTGTAGAATAGTTTGAGTAATATTGATGCTAGCTCTTTTGAGGGTCTGGTAGAACTCTGTGCTGAATCCTATGCTTTTGTTAGTGGTATATTTAACATTACTGCTTCTATTTCACTGGGCCTATTTATATTATTTCCTTCATCTTGATTTAACTTGAGTTAGTTTTCTATGTCTAGAAATCCATCTATTTCTTTTAGATTTTCCAGTTTAGTGGAATATATATTTTTAAAATATGTCATGATTCTCTGAATTTCCTCAGTATCTGTTGTAATATTTCCCCTTTCATCTCTAATTTTATTAATTTGGATTCTTTCTCTGTTTCTCTGGCTATTTTGGTTAAAGGTTTGCCAATCTTGTTAATCTTTTCAGTGTACCAATCCTGTTTCACTGATTATTTTGTGGATTTTTTGTTACTAATACATTAATTTCAGTTCTGATTAAAAAAATTTCTTCACATCCATTTTTTTTCTGGGGATATGGATGGTTTTCCTAGAACCACTACATCTTTAAATTATTAGATTTTACCTCTCTTTTTTTTTGATTTAGATACATAGTGCTATAAACTTTCCTCTTATGACTGTATTCATTGTATTCCATAGATTTGGGTATGTCATATATTCAATTCTAGGAATTTTATAATTCCCCTTTTGACTTATTTCTTTATTTAGTTTTGTCTTACTAGTGTGGACTTGTGTGCTTTCTGTCTTTTCCTTTCTTGTTGTGATCCATCTTTAGTGCATGAAGGTCACATGCCTTCAGGATGTGATTTTTCTGTATTTGTTGAGATTTGCTTCACATCCTATTATGCACTCTCTTTTGGAGAATAACCCCAATGAACTGGAAAGAAAAAATGTGTATTCTTTAGTGTTTTGGTGGAACGTTCTGTAGACATCTGTTAGGTCCATTTGATTTGTGGTGTCACTTAACTTCAGATTTCTCTATGTAGTTTTTTCCCCCAGATAATCTGTCTATACTAAGTGTGTGATACTAAGATCACTATGTTGGTGCTGATCTGTGGTTTTAAGCTTAATAGTATTTTATTTTAAATAAAATTGGGTGCTCTTGTGTTTGATGCATATATATTTAAGGTCGTAACATTTTATTGGTGAACTTTTTTTTTTTTAATGAGGATAAACTGCTCCCCTTTATATCGATTAAATAGTTTCAGTTTGAGGTCAATTTTGTTGTGTATTAAATTCTTGGAATACCTTTTTCTACCCCTTTACCCTAGGAGTTCTCTATCATTGGTCATTAGGTGTGTTTCTTGGAGGCAGCAAAGAAAATATGTTTTTATCTTGGAAAACTTTATTTTCTCTGTTAATTATTATTGATAATTTTGCAAGGTATAGTAGTCTGTGCTGGTATCTGTGACCTGTCATAACTTTCAAAACATAAATCTAATCCCTTCAGGGTTTGATGGTCTCCATCAAAAAATCTGAAGTTATTTTTATGGGTCTGCTTTTGTACATGATTTTATCTTTTTCTCATACGACTTTTAATATCCTTTCTTTTTTCTGCACATTTTGTGTTTTGACTACTCTATGACATATGGAGTTTCTTTTCTGGTAGTGTCTATTTGGCGTTCTGTATGCCTCTTGGCTTTTAACAAGCATTTATTTCCTTAAATTAGAGGGGTTTTTTAATGGTTTTTATTGGAAATACTTTCTGTGCCTCTAAGTTGGGACTCTTCTTTTTCATTTGTACCTGTTATTTGTATTTTTTTGTCTTTTTATAGTGCCTCAGAGCTACTACATATTCTGCTCTTCTTTTCTGAATTCGACATTTTGTTTTTATTGAATGGTCCAGTTCCTCTATTTTGATTTCAATATCTAATATTTTTCTTCCCTTCTATCTACTCTATTCTTGAGGCTTTCTTCTGAATTTTTGTTTGAATTATTGAATATTTTTTTCATTTCAAGTTTTATATAATTTTTCTTTTCCCAGAAATTCTACCTTGCTAAAGTTTGGATTGTTTTTACTTATTTAATATTACTGTGTTCCCACAGTCTTCATTATAGCATTTATTCATATCTTCTTTGAGTTCTTTGATTATGTTTATTATTGCGATTTTAAATTCATTGTCTTATATGTCATCTAAATTGCTTTTCATAAGGGCTGTTACAATGAGGATACTAATTTTGAGACTTGTTTGGATTACTCATAGTTGTGTATTGGAACCTAAATATCTGGAGTTAGATTATTTCTTGTATTTCTAGTATAGAAATCATCTCTCCTACTTAATGGGTGTTTTAGACTCCATTTCCTGTTACTTCATCTTGTTGGGTGGTTGACCAGATATATTGGGCTTAGTTTGTCATAGCTTGGTGAGACTGATGATAACTTTTCTCCTTTGGTAGCATGTGCAGAACCAATCAGCACCAAAAGAACTAGTAAATATAGGATAATTAGTTTAATCAGGTTATCCAAGTTCAATGGCATAAGTAAGAGTGTCTTCAGTAATAAGGCCTACTTTAAGCTGAGGAGCTTAACCAATAGCACTGCCAATAGTTTGTAATTTTTTTTGTCAGTGTCTACAGGGTCAGTATGGCCCATGACTCAGTAATATGAAACCCATTCTTTGCATTGGGGTTTTACTTGGTGGCTTGTCTAGTTAGGGCATTTCCTCCCCAATTATATGGTGTTTCCATTTAAATTCCTTTATATTTGTGCAATCGAAGAAGACCCTAAGTTCTTTAGAGTACCAGTTACTGGCTTTGACAATACATGCTTACTAGTGTACATACTTTCTCTTCCCTATCCAACCTACCACAGTAAGAAGATGCAGAGTCATCTTTCTTTCGGAAAATAGAAACAAATCGAATATTTCTTTCAGTGATAACTTAACCCAGTCTCATAAAGAATAATACAACCACACATTTAAAAAATAAATCTCTTGACAGGCGGCCCTGTTTAGTTGCTGAGGAATCCCATCAGGACGGGTGAGTGTGTGCTATCCAGGGGCGGCTGTCCCGGAAGAGAGCACAAACCCCCTCCCCCAGCTCCTTCTGCAGGGCTGTCTTTCTTTGGCATGACCCAGCACCCCCAGCACACCTCCCCAACCCTGCCCTGCTGTATGCTAGGACCAGTGCTCAACTTTAGTTTTAAGCTCCTAAACTAAGGCGACCCACCCAGAGCGGTGAGTGCCTGCCTACCAGGCAGGCCTCAGGGTCCCCTGTAAGCGAGCCGGGCACCTTCAGCTCCAGCGCCAGGCTTCCTGCGCGCTCCTGGATACCACCCCCCACCCCCCCCCCACTTGCTCCATTCATCCTGTTGGCCCTGGATCATTGGGCTACCAGCGGCACTGTTTAGTTGCTGAGGAATCCCATCTGGACGGGAACGGTTCCTGCTTCTACACTGAAGAGATATACCCTGAGAGTCAATCACAGCAAAGACTGGACCAAGAGACCAGGCCTCTCCTGGCTCCATTTGAAGGAAGAGATGGGAAGGCGCCAATACAAGAATTCCTCCAACAATCTGAAAGGCAACATGACACCAACAGAAACCAGGGATCCCGAAATAAGAAGAATTGTACACCCTACTCCTGAAGAAATAGAAGAAATCGACTCAAAAGTGAACTATATGAAAATAATAGAGGACCTTAAACAGGAGGTGAAAAACTGCCATAAACAATTAGAGATTACAAACAAAAAGGTAGAGGAAATGAATAAATCGCTCAAAGACACGCAAGAAAACCAAGAGAAACAAGAAAAAGCAATCAAACAGGTTAAGGAAGCGGTTCAAGACATGAAGAATGAAATGGGAGCAATGAAGAAAGCACAAACCGAGGGAAGAATGGAGATGGAAAATCTGGGTAAACGAACAGGAATGACAGAAACAAGTACTAACAACAGATTACAAGAGATAGAAGAGAGACTATCAGACACTGAAGATACCATAGAGAAAATAAACACACTGATCAAAGAAAACAGCAAAACCAACAAATTCTCATCACAAAACATTCAGGAAATTTGGGACACAATAAAAAGACCAAACCTAAGAATAATTGGAGTAGAAGAAGGAGAAGAAGTGCAGCTCAACGGTACAGAAAATATACTTAATAAAATTATAGAAGAAAACTTTCCCAACCTGAAGAAAGAGGTACCTATGAAGGTTCAAGAAGCATACAGAACACCAAATAGGCTGGATCAAAAAAAAAAATCCCCTCGACATATAATAATCAAAACACAAAATATACAGAATAAAGAAAGAATATTAAGAGCCGCAAAGGAAAAAGGCCAAGTTACTTATAAAGGTAAACCTATCAGACTTACACCTGACTTCTCTATGGAAACCATGAAAGCCAGAAGGTCCTGGATAGATGTATTGCAAAAACTAAGAGATCATGGATGCAAGCCCAGACTACTATATCCAGCCAAGCTTTCGTTCACTATAAATGGAGAAAACAAAATTTTCCAGGATAAAAACAAATTCAAACAATACGTAGCCACAAATCCAGCCTTACAGAAAATTATAGAAGGAAAATCACTAACCAAGGAGTCCAACAATGTCCACAATAACTCAGTCATCTAGAGACCTTTCACCAGCGCAACTCAAAGAAGGGAAACACACAAACCCTACTACTAAAAAAGTGACCGGAGTTAACAACCACTGGTCATTAATATCACTTAATGTCAATGGGCTCAACTCACCTATAAAAAGGCACAGGCTAAGGGATTGGATACGAAAACAGGATCCAACGTTCTGCTGTCTACAAGAAACACACCTCAACCACAAAGACAGGCACCTACTCAGAGTAAAGGGCTGGGAAAAGGCTTATCAAGCAAATGGACCTAAGAAACAAGCAGGTGTGGCCATACTAATTTCTAACAAAGTTGACTTCAAACTTAAATCAATCAGAAGAGATGGAGAGGGACATTTTATACTCATAACAGGAACAATTCATCAGGATGAAGTTTCAATCCTGAATATCTATGCCCCGAATATAAAAGCGCCCACGTATGTAAAAGAAACATTACTAAAACTCAAGGCAGCCATCAAACCACACACACTAATAGTAGGAGACTTCAACACTCCTCTCTGACCAATGGACAGGTCAATCAAACAGAAACCTAACAGACAAATTAGAGAATTAATGGAGGTAATGAAGCAAATGGACTTAACAGACATCTATAGATTATTCTACCCGAAGAGGAAAGAATATACCTTCTTCTCTGCAGCTCATGGGACCTTCTCGAAAATTGACCACATACTCGGTAACAAAGCTAACTTACACAGTTACAAAAAAATATTAGTAACCACCTGTGTCTTATCAGATCACCATGGATTAAATTTAGAATTCAACAACAATGCTACCCCCAGAAAGCCTACAAACTCATGGAAACTGAACAGTCAACTTCTGAACCATACCTGGATTAAGGAAGAAATAAAGAAAGAAATTAAAGTCTTCCTTGAATTCAATGAAAATAAAGAAACAACATACTCGAACTTATGGGACACTATGAAAGCAGTGCTAAGAGGAAAGTTCATCGCACTAAGTGCCCACTTAAAGAAAACAGAGAAAGCACATATTGAAGACTTAACAGCCCACCTGAAAGCTCTAGAAAAAAAAAGAAGCAGACTCACCTAGGAGGAGTAGAAGATTGGAAATAATCAAACTGAGGGCTGAAATCAACAAAATAGAAACACAGAAAACAATCCAAAGAATCAATGAAACAAAAAGCTGGTTCCTGGAGAAAATCAACAAGATTGATAAACCCCTATCCAAACTAATCAAACGGCAGAGAGAGAATACGCAAATTAATAAGATCAGAAATGAAAAGGGGGACATAACCACAGACACAGAGGAAATTCAGAGAATCATCAGATCATATTACAAAAGCCTGTATAACACAAAACTGGAAAATGTAAAAGAAATGGACACTTTTTTAGATAAATACCATATACCAAAGTTACACCAGGACCAGGTGAACAATCTAAACAGACCTGTAAGTCGCGAAGAATTAGAAGCTGTTATCAAAAACCTCCCTACCAAAAAAAGCCCAGGTCCAGATGGTTTCAATGCGGAATTCTACCAGAACTTCCAAGAAGAGCTAATACCCATACTCTTTAATGTATTCCACAATATAGAAACAGAAGGGTCATTACCTAATTCCTTTTATGAAGCTACAGTTACTCTGATACCAAAACCACACAAAGACTCAACCAGGAAAGAGAATTACAGGCCAATCTCACTCATGAACATCGACGCAAAAATCCTCAACAAAATACTGGCAAACCGAATCCAAGAACACATCCGAAAAATTATCCATTATGATCAAGTAGGCTTCATTCCTCAGATGCAGGGCTGGTTCAACATATGAAAATCTATCAATGTAATCCAGCATATAAATAAACTGAAAGAAAAAAACCATATGATCATTTCATTAGATGCTGAAAAAGCATTTGACAAAATTCAACATCCATTTATGTTAAAAGTCTTGGAGAGATTAGGGATACAAGGGTCATACCTAAATATAATAAAAGCTATATACAGCAAGCCGACAGCTAACATCAAATTAAACGGAGAGAAACTCAAAGCCATCCCGCTTAACTCAGGAACACGGCAAGGCTGTCCACTCTCACCATACCTCTTCAATATAGTGCTTGAAGTTCTAGCAATAGCAATAAGACAACATAATGGGATCAAGGGGATTCGAATTGGAAAGGAAGAAGTTAAACTTTCGTTATTCGCAGATGATATGATAGTGTACATAAGCGACCCCCAAAACTCCACCAAAGAACTTTTACAGCTGATAAACAGCTTTAGTAATGTGGCAGGATACAAGATCAACTCCAAAAAATCAGTCGCCCTCTTATACACAAAGGATATGGAAGCAGAGAGGGAAATCAGAGAAGCTTCACCATTCACGATAGCCACAAACAGCATTAAATATCGTGGGGTAAATCTAACCAAGGAAGTGAAAGATCTATTTGACAAGAACTTTAAGGCATTGAAGAAAGAAATTGAAGAGGATACCAAAAAATGGATGGATCTACCTTGCTCTTGGATTGGGAGGATCAACATAGTAAAAATGGCAATTCTACCTAAGGCAATTTATAGATTCAATGCAATCCCCATCAAGATCCCATCAAAATTCTTCACAGATCTGGAGAGGACAATAATCAACTTTATATGGAAAAACAAAAAACCCAGGATAGCCAAAACAATCCTATACAATAAAGGATCTTCTGGAGGCATTACCATCCCTGACTTCAAACTCTATTACAGAGCTACAGTAATGAAAACAGTGTGGTACTGGCATAAAAACAGAGAAGTCGACCAATGGAATCGTATAGAAGACCCGGATTTTATCCCACAAACCTATGAACACCTCATTTTTGATAAAGGAGCTAAAAGTATACAATGGAAGAAAGAAAGCATCTTCAACAAATGGTGCTGGCACAACTGGATGTCAACCTGTAGAAGAATGAAAATAGACCCACATCTTTCACCGTGCACAAAACTCAAGTCCAAATGGATTAAAGACCTCAATATCAGCCCAAACACACTGAAAAGGATAAAAGAGAAAGTGGGAAATACCCTACAACAGATGGGCACAGGAGATCGCTTCCTATGTATAACCCCAGAAGCACAGACATTAAGAGCAACATTGAATAAATGGGACCTACTAAAACTGAGAAGCTTCTGCAAAGCAAAGGACACTGTCACTAAGACACAAAGGCAACCTACTGACTGGGAGAAGATCTTCACCAACCCCTCAACAGACAAAGGTCTGATCTCCAAAATATATAGAGAACTCAAGAAACTAGACTTTAAAATGCTAACTAACCCAATTAAAAAATGGGGCACTGATCTGAACAGAGAATTCTCAACAGAAGAAGTTCAAATGGCTAAAAGACACTTAAGGTCATGCTCAACTTCCTTAGCAATCAGGGAAATGCAAATCAAAACAACTCTGAGATATCATTTTACACCTGTGAGAATGGCTAAAGTCAAAAACACCAACGATAACCTTTGCTGGAGAGGTTGTGGAGGAAGGGGTACCCTCATCCATTGCTGGTGGGAATGCAATCTTGCGCAACCACTATGGATGTCAGTGTTTCGGTTTCTTAGGAAATTCGGGATCAACCTACCCCTGGACCCAGAAATACCACTCTTGGGAATATACCCAAGAGATGCCCTATCATATGACAAAAGCATTTGTTCAACTATGTTCATAGCAGTATTATTTGTAATAGCCAGAACCTGGAAACAACCTAGATGCCCTTCAATGGAAGAATGGATGAAGAAAGTATGGAATATATACACGCTAGAGTACTACGCTGCGGTAAAAAACAATGACTTCTCGAATTTTGCATGCAAATGGATGGAAATAGAAAACACTATCCTGAGTGAGGTATCCCAGACCCAAAAAGATGAACATGGGATGTACTCACTCATAATTGGTTTCTAACCATAAATAAGGGTCACGGAGTCTACAATAGGTGAATCTAAAGAAGCTAAGTAAGAAGGGGAAGCCAAGGAAAAACATATAGTTATCCTCTTGGCTAAGGGAAGTAGACAAAATTGCTGGGGAGAAAATTGGGATCTTGGGGGTGGGGTGGGTTGGGGGTAAGGGGAGATGGGGAGAGAAAAGTTAGAAGGGAAGGAGGTCGGGCCTTGGGAAAGCAGGAGGATTAGGATAAAGGAAGGTTGGACAGGGGAGCACGGAACCACAATTCTTAGTTAAGGGAACCACTTTAGGGTTGGCAAGAGATCTGACCCTAGAGGGGCTCCCAGGTGCCCAAGCTGAGGTCCCCAGTTAGTTCCTTGGGCAGTTGAGAATAGGGAACCTGAAATGACCCTATCCTTGAGCAATACTGACGAATATCTTGCATATCATCATAGAACCTTCATCTGGTGATGGATGGAGATAGAGACAGAGACCCACACTGGAGCACTGGACTGAGCTCCCAAAGTCCCAATGAGGAGCAGAAGGAGGGAGAACATGAGCAAAGAAGTCGGGACCACGAGGGATGCACCCACCCACTGAGACAGTGGAGCTGATCTATTGAGAGCTCACCAAGACCGACTGGACTGTGACTGAAAAAGCATGGGATAAAACTGGACTCTCTGAACATGGCGAACAATGAGGGCTGATGAGACGAAAAGGACAATGGCACGGGGGTTTGATCCTACGTAATGTGATGGCTTTGTGGGAGCCCAGCCAGTTTGGATGTTCACCTTCCTAGATATGGACGGAGGTGGGAGGTCCTAGGTCTTACCACAGGGCAGAAATCCCTGACTGCTCTTTGGACTGGAGAGGGCGGGGGGAAAGGAGTGGGGGGAGGGGGAGAAGGGTGGGAGGAGGGGGCGTAGGGGGGGAGGAGGGGGAGGGAAATGGGAGGCTGGGAGGAGGTGGAAACTTGTTTTTTTTTCTCCTTTTCTCAATAAAAAAATAAAGAAAAATAAATAAAAAAAATAAATCTCTTTACCAAAGTCATATAGTTTTTCTCTAAGTACAAGCTTAACATGCAGCAAAGGAAAAAAAGAGATTTTCTGTATGATGAAGGCACCTAGACTTTAGATACGTTGCAAAATAAACAGAAATTTCCCTTCTGAGTCATTTGGAAAATTCCTGTGTTTGACATCATTGGGGAAGAGACAGATTTACTCACAAAGGTACTCCAGTTTACTCAGGGGAATAGGTTGAGAAATAAGGTCAAAATTCAACCAGCCCAGCCTGGTCTACAGAGCTAGTTCCAGGACAGGCTCCAAAAGCCACAGAGAAACCCTGTCTCGAAAAACCAAAAAAAAAAAAAAAAAATTCAACCAGCCTCCCAGAATGAAAGGGAGATAGCCCTTAGTTTTTGTTGAGTGCACAGGGAGGTGTATTTCTGGCTAAAAGCAGATTCCACATATCTGTCCTCAATGTTTAAATCCAGGGTAAATGGACATGTTTCAATCTACTTGACCTGGCTCTGTAGAGTAGGAGTGGACCCCTTTAAGACACTGGTAGGTAAAGTTAATCTGTTCTGATGGTTTTTCCCTTTTCCTGTTTTTAGTCTACCTATTGGATGGAAATATAATTCACTAATGTCCTAATCAACTATTAGTGGCAAAATAAAATTCTTACTTGTTTGACAATTGTTCTGAACTGACCAGTGCCTGCCATAAGTCCATTGTCATTATTGTGAGGTCTATTTTGAATGAATTGATTGATTGCTCATTGATTGCTCACCCTACCCCCTGCTTTTAGTTTAAAGTAAGTGTTCTATGTTCACCTCAAATTCTTATTTTGTTTTGTTTTCAATCTTGTAAATGAAAGCAACAACACCTATAATTCACACAGTATTAGTGTTTTAACTTTGGTTGTGATAAGCCCTTTCTTTTCTTTACAAATTTGTGTTAAGAATACTTCCTGGAGAAATGGGATGTTTCATGTTAGAACAACAAAAACATCAAGTTTGGAAAGAATGTTAAAAACCTTCCAACCAAGCCAGGCATGATGGTGCAATCTTATAACCCCATCACTTAAATGCTTAATCAGGAAGATAGAGTTCAAAGTCAGTCTGGGCTCTGCACGGGACACCTGTCTTATCAAAAGAAACAATCTTAATCATTCTTTACTGAGCCAAGCTCTTTTAAGTTCTTTTAATTGTCTTTACAAACTGTTCTTATTGAATACATCCAGTGAATGGAATCTGGTGTCTTTCACAAGGTGTCCATTATCTACTGAATGACAATATTGACTGTTCTGGACAGAACTGAGAGGAAAGGAGGCAGAGCAGGAGAAAAAGATTATTGGAGAGTTAAGAGAAGGAAGGGGCATATATGGAAGGAAGTGGGAGGGTGCACTATAACTCACAAATACATTCTCTGGGCTCAGTCCTACACCACCATGGTGTATACACTCATTGCATTGTTGGGCTTGTGGTTCTGGAGTCAAGAAGTGTATATAAACAGTTAATACAGGAGTCCTACACCTCTGGCTTTTCAAAGGATAGCTTTCTAAAGTTCCCTCAGTTCTGCTGAGGAGGTATTGGTTGCAAGCTAGCATGGGGATGTCAGGCCTTCCACCTTCATTGTCCTTGAAAGCCTCATCCACAGAGGTAAAGAAAAAAACAGAGTTGATCTTTCATTAAAGTTTAAGTTTGTTCTCAAGCAAATACTTTTGTGGTTGAGCAAAGGATTTGAACCTAGCTCATTTCATTTTAGAGCCTACACTCTTAGCGTGTCTTTGCTGTCTTTGTACTCATGGCTCTCTATTCTCACCCAACTTACTGTTCAATTCATGACTCTATGCACTGTATGAGGGTATGGAGCAGCCCCAAGTAAGTAGGACAATCACTTGGTAGAGAGGAAATAGAAGGATTTTGTGCATCTTCTCCAAAACAGTTCATATCAATCTTAAGATAATAGATTACTCTCATTTTTAAAAGATGGTAAAAAAAGAATATAAAAAGCACCCAAAAGCAACTCCAGGAGACAATATAGATTTTATGAGAATGCTACTGTTTATATAATTATACCCAAATTAGGCCTTTTTCTCTCTGTATTTAAAACTGGGTGGAAGTCTGCGCTGTGGAAATTTTCTTATTTTTACCTCTGTCAGATGATGCTGATAAACTTTTGTAGCCAGGCTCCCAGACAGTGTTGTTAGCAGCTGGAAATCCACAGTGGGTCTAAATTTCATCACTGCCTTCGGATAAGCATGGATAGCTACACAAGGTCTCTGTGTTTCCATGTAAGGTGTGACTCCACCTGTAAAGTACTTGCAATTCTGGTGATGAGTTTTGGTGGTGATTTCATGAGTCCTAGATTTTCAGCACTTGAAAGATTACCTGGGACAAACATATTATCATCATTAGTAGCAGCAGAATGCAGGAGTCTGGTTGTGTTGTATCATAACTGCAGTCCGTTTTCTGAGATCTCAAATCACAGGTGTGCTTTGCAGCAGGTGGAGAAGAAGTCCTTTCTTTTCGGTGTCCCCTGTGACACTCAATGTGCTCAGAGTCTGAAGCATTCGACTTGAGGCATCCTGTGGGTATCAGAACTGTAGACACTGAAGGATAGATACTTCTATACATCCCTGAGAAAGTAGAAATTTATACTCCATAGAATGACCTCTAGGTTTCTACAACACTGAAAACTGGGGTCAGCATATTATAAAAAGTAGATAGGGGTGACACAAGATGGGAAGGATCAATTGTTAGCCCACAATTCCATCAAAGCACATGGTTCAGAGTTGTGCAATGTGTGCAGGAGGATGGAATTTCATGTCAATGGTCCTAAAAATCCAGGGCATTCCTTAGTAAACTTAAAACTATCTGAAGCCCTAAATAGACAATGATTGTTCAATCTTTTCATTTGTATGATTTTTTAAAAATATTGTCCTGCTCCAATCTTTTATTGCAATTTATGAAGAAAAATCCAAACCTTAGAGAAGCTAGCCAACAAATTTAAAGTCTGACTCACAAAGCAGAATCTGTGACTTTATTTAACGCTTTCTGGGTACTGATGGTAACAACCTCTTTGTGACATCACATGGTGCTTCGTGTGCTTGTTCATAACCGTTCTTATCTCACCTTGCTTTCCTTAACCATGTGGTCCCCCCCATAATTTCTTTAAGGCATTTCATACAACATTTGGACCTTGTAATTACTAAAGTATGTTCAGCCGCATACTCTGCTGAACCATAGCAGGGTTTGGGGAGTGTGTCTCTCTTTACTCTGTGCTCAGTTGTTTGTGAGTGGCTTTCACCAAAATTCTACTAAAGAGGAGAGTTGGGATTCCTTAACTCACTCAAATTATACATATTACACTCAAGGTTGGTTGCACTGACCAGTTCTAAAAAGAACACAAAGAGAATGATTTTTATTCTGCACTCCCTGTTCTGTGGCACATGAATGGGTACCACTTACTAAGGCTTAAATAAAAACTTTTAAGTTGTTTCCATTAATGCACTCACATCCCTGGGTTATGCCTTCATAGCCTCTGATTCAAAATCAGAGAATCTCAAACCTCCTACTCATATGATCTCTTTAAAATGAAACAAATTATAAATAACTCCACACCCCACAATATAGTGAGAAGATGAAAGGAGAGGAAAATAAAATTGATATGACAAAAGGCATTTCCTTAAATGTCTTAAATGACAACTATTGCTTCTGTTTGATGTGGGAGGGGCTCTTTGCCTTGTACTATTGGCTCACCATGCTCTCTGTGATTTCACAAAGCTCCTCTTCACTTTCTCTGTTGTAGTTTCCTGTCTATAGCTCACCAGATTACCAGAATACACTTAGGAAGAGTGTGTAATAAGCCGCCCTCCATCCATCTTCATATTCTTCTCTTTTACATGTTTCTGTTCCTGATGAAGTGAAGAGACCAAGTAGGGGGAAGAAAAGAATGAAACCACAGTTCTTATTTTAAGTTATTTTCTTTCATATGAGTTAAAGAACCCCAACTCTCTTCTTCACTCCACTCTCTCTGACTCGGGTACCACAGAGCAGGGAGCAGACAGAGTGCAGAATAAAAACCATTCTCTTCATGTTTTAGTGTAAACTAGAACCAGCTGCATTTTGTATGGCCTCATTGAACGTTCTCCTTCACAGAAGCCAAAGAAAGATGCCCTTATCCTGGACAAACCAAACAATGATAGTGGAATTTGTTCTTCGAGGATTCTCTTCCATTTTACAGCTAAATATTTCCCTCTTTATAATGTTTTTCATCTTCTACATCCTAACCGTTTCTGGAAACATCCTCATTGTCCTCCTAGTTCTGTGCAACCATGCTCTCCACACTCCCATGTACTTTTTCCTGGTGAACCTGTCCTTTCTGGAGGTCTGCTATACCTCCAACATTGTCCCCAAGATGTTGCTGATTATCATAGCCGACCAGAAGACTATCTCAGTGGTTGGATGCTTGGCACAATTCTACTTCTTTGGATCCCTTGCTGCGACGGAGTGCCTCTTGCTGGCTGTAATGTCCTATGACCGCTATCTTGCCATCTGCCAGCCTCTCCGATACCCCATCCTGATGTCTGGCTCTCTCTGCTTAAGGTTGGCTACTGGATCTTGGTTCTGCTGCTTCCTCCTCACAGCCATCACCATGGTCCTGCTATGTAGACAAACCTTTTGTGGCCCTAATGA
Organism: Microtus oregoni; assembly: GCF_018167655.1. Lineage (NCBI taxonomy): Eukaryota > Metazoa > Chordata > Mammalia > Rodentia > Cricetidae > Microtus > Microtus oregoni. The sequence continues at coordinate 14,106,569 of NW_024543830.1, read as the reverse complement.
AATTGACCACTTCTTTTGTGACTTTACCCCTCTGATCCACCTCTCCTGCATGGATACTTCACTGACTGAGACCATTGCCTTTGCCACCTCTTCTGCAGTCACGCTGGTACTGTTTCTCCTCATCACAATTTCCTACTCATGCATCCTCATTGCCATCCTAAGGATCCCATCTGGCACAGGCAGGAGAAAGGCTTTCTCCACCTGTTCTTCCCATCTCACTGTCGTCACAGTATTTTATGGAACGCTGATTGCCACATATCTTGTGCCCTCTGCCGACTCTTCCCAATACTTGCGTAAAGGGTTCTCCCTGCTCTATACTATCCTGACACCTATGTTCAATCCCGTTATCTATAGCCTGAGAAACAGAGACATCCATGAAGCCTTGAAGAAATGCTTGGGTAAGAAGCCAGACTTTCTCATATGACACGAAAAAGAAAAGTGCTGTAACAACTGCCCTTGAGGATGCTATAGATGCTACTGACTTCTGACAGGTTCAGGTGAACTAGGATTCCATGCCATGGTCTAAGTAGGTCAGATGCAGTCTTACCATTATGTAAATGTATTCATGGATTCATGTACAAATAAAAACCAATAAACAAGATGAAGTGATAAGATTTTGAATGATTTATTCAAATATTCATTGAAAGTCTATTATGCTCAAGGTACTTTGCTAGACAAGACAGATAATAAAAACAGATGAAAAATAACAGAGGCATTCTTTGCTTTCATCAAACTCACAGTTTAATTAGAAGAAAATCATTAGCTGAATACTCAATATAAAACCATGAATACAAATACAAAATTGTACTGATGATTCAAAATAATCAGATAGCCAATGCATATCTATAAGAATGGCCCAAACCTACAACACTGGCAGCACCAGATGGAGAAACCTCTCATTGCTAGTAGACACACAACATTCTCAGCCATTTTGAAAGACAGCCTTGCACTTTCTTACAAAACTGAGCACACTTTTCCAATATTATTTAGCAATTACATCCTTTATTCAAATTCAGTGAAAACTTATTTTCCATAAAAAATCTACACAGATTCTTTTCATAGTTGCATTATTTATGGTTGCCAAAAATTGGAGGCAACCGAAATGTCCTTTAGTATATGAATGGATAAGTCCAGAAAATGATATGCTATTTAATTCTATAAAAGGGAGTCGGATCACTTGACAATGAAAAGACACAGAGAAAGCCTAAAGGGATATCACTAGTGCTACTGGAAAAGCTACATTCTCCATGTTTCCAACTATACAATATTTTTGAAAGGACAGTAGTTACCAAGCATTGGGAAGAAGAAAGCATGGCTAAGCAGACTATAAAATTAAGAGAGAGTGAAACTACTATGTGATTCTGTTGTCATGGGTATGTGTCATTACACATTTTTGAAATTAAAAGAATGCGCACTCTCTACAGTGAGCTGCATTGGTCATTGGGTGAAGTTGACGTTTCATGAGTCTAACAATGAGATCCCATTGGGCGTGGGATTTGGATACTGAGAAGGTTGGCTGTGTAAGCACAGAGGGTATGTGAGAACTTGCTATGCTTTCTGTTTTGCTGCAAACCTAAAATCTTCATAAAAATAAAACTATGCAAGATGTTATTTGTATATCAGGAGTGCAAATCCTTTCTCTGAAATACATTTGGCCTATGGAGAGTATCTTATAATCCAGATAAAGAAAATGTGATACATTTATACAATGGAATATTACTCAGTTTTTTTTTTAAATTACATCATGAAATTTGCAGGCAAGTAGCTGGAGCTATAAAAACATCAACTTGAGTGAGGTAACTCAGAGCCAAAAATATAAATATGGTATATATTTGCTTATAAATGGGTATTTAGCCATCAAGTAAATAATAACCAAGCTACAAAATATATCCCCATAGAGGTTAGATAAAGAGAAGAGGACTAGTGGCAACATATGGATCACCCAGGGAGGGAGAAATAGAATATGTTTTATCGACAGACTGGGAGTGAGTGGGTTGGGGTGGGGAGCAGATGAAGAGGATGAAGTGGAGGGAGAAAGTATGGGAAGAAATGACTGGAATTGGAGGTTATTTGTGGGTGGTAAAAAAAAAATCCTAGTGTAGTGGAAACTTCCTGGAATGTATGAAGATGATTGAGTACTCCTAGTAATGGGGAATATGGAGTCACAACTGGACATTTCTTGTTGCCAGGTGAGGCTTCTAGTGGTAGTACTTGATTTCACTCAATTACGAACATCATATGGAAACCCTGAAACAACTCAGGTTGTTGCAAAGACAAAGTGCTGCTCTCTGCAAACTGACATCCAGGGCCTCATTGCCAAGGACAACACCAACAGAACATTGAATATAAAGAAGTTAAGCTTGTGCCTACATAGAGCCTTCACCCCTACATTCTAATCTCTTTAGTGTGGAAAGGTATTCTGAAGACTACTGAAAGAGAAATGTAGACACCAACCCAGTCACTTCTGACCTATAATCTGTCCTACCTGCAAAGTATGCTATGGCAATGGTGGCACAGAATTTGTGGGACTAACAAATGTCTGATTTGAGTTAAAGCCCACTCCATTAGAAGGAACACACACCTGACAATGCTTGGTTAACCAAGAATTAGAGACTAAATATCCCAGAGACCTAGGATAGAAGCAAGCATTACTCATCTGTATATATTAACAAAATAACTCCTTATGTTATTCTGCTCTACTCATAGACCAGTGTCTTATCCGGTCACCATCAGATAGACTTCCTCTGAGAGTAGAATGAGAACAGATGGAGACCCACAGCCAGACATAACTTGGAGAGTCGAAATGGGAGGTTTTCATCAAATTCCTCTCCTCAGAGCTCAGGAATCATGTGGAAAAGGATGCAGAAAGATTGTAAGAGCCCAAGGAGATGGAGGACACCAAGAAAACATGGCTCTTTGAAACAACTAAGTAAGATACATAGGAGCTCACAGAGACCGAATCAACAAGCACAAGGCTGACATGGGTCTGCACCAGGTGCTCTGTGTATATGTTGTAATTATTAGCTTAGTAATTTCATTGAACTCCTGCTTGTGAAAATGAGTGGGTCTCTGATTCTTCTGCTTGCCCCTGGGACTCTTTTTCTTCTGCTGCGATGTTGTGTCTAATTTGGATATAATAGTTTTTTTTGCTTCATTTTATATTGTATTTTGTCATGTTTGGTTGTTTTCTCTTGGATGCCTGTTCTTTTCTATTGAGAGACAGAAAGTGAGGGGCTCTAGGGAAGTGAGAAGTCTGGAAGAAACTAGGAGGAATAGATGAAGGGGAAACTATAATCAGGATATATTGTATGAGAAAAGAATATATTTGCAATAAAAGGAAAAAAAATAAAGAAGTGGAGATTAAAGTTAAGTTTTGTGGAATTATTGTCAAGCAAAAAGAGCATATCTGATATACATATATATCTAATAAACCCCTTTAGGCAGGTCTCAAAATTATGACTGAAAACCCAGAAGTTTTAGGACAACCTCTTATTAAAACATACAGTATTGGAAACATTTACATATTATTTGTAGAAATTAATATTGTTTTGAACATACATAGTAAGTACCCTCTGTGATAATACTCTTTTGTAGTTGAACAATTAGAATACATCTGAACATCCCACTGTTTATATCTAAGGGTTCTTGAAAGGATTAATAGTACCTTAGTAACAAAATGAAACTTTTACCATTAATTACACATTCTAATTATATAATTTTACTCTTGAGTAATTTCAAATACACCCGATACGATAGAGATTGAAAAAAATCTTATAATCCTTTTTACTCTAGGGTTTAGAGTAGGAAAATGAAAATTTGCAGAAGTGAAGTTCAATCAAAGAACTGAATCAATATCTTCAGTTACCCAAACACAGAAAGATAAACATGGTGCATATTTGCTTGTAAGTGGATATTAGACATTAATAAACAACAAGCAAGTCTCTCCTCTGTCACCACAGCAGTAAGCCTAATCAAAAGTTGAGAAACTGTATTATTCGATGCCACTCCCTGTTGCTATGCCTTCAGGGATACTCTTTCTTCCTGATGGACATGGTTTCAGTAGTGATAGCAATATGTGCTGAATATGTGTTTGTTTTTAATTCAAAAGTAGCTTAGTTCAAAGTTTTTAGTTCTGAGTCAGCTTCCGAGTAGAAGAGCTGATGGCAGCATTTCATACTCAATATTGTTTGTTTCCTTGTCATTTCTGGAAAATTATACATCACCAGTTCTGGGAAGAGGAATATCTGGTTTTACCTTTCCCCTTCTTTACCAGCTGAGTGAAGAGGTTGTGTTCACCATTCATGGTGGTTAGTCAAGATCTGAGTTGGGTAATAGTACATTTGTACTATGTGAAACAGTTGTACACTTTGCTTTTTGCAGACAAATTACCTTCTTGAATACCACGGAAATTTAGAAGAACATTGTTGATATGATATGTCTCAAGCAGAAGTAAAAGTTGCCATGATTCAGTTCTCTGCAGGCGGCTCAACTATATCAAATTGTCGTTACTCTGTTTGGGGGTGTGGTGGTTGGCTAGATGGGAGAGTGATTGTTTTCATCATGGGTAAGTTTCTAATTCAAGCTCTGCCACGTTTTAGCACTGTGACTTTGGACAAGTTACTAAACTCATGAACCTTGGCCCTTCTTATTTGTAAAGAAAGAAATACTATACCTATCCTGAACGAAGACATGTGCAACACATTGGCTGGCTCACAATTTGTGGCACTTTGAATTAGAATGGCCCCATAGGTTCACATATTTGAATGCTTGACCGCCAGTTGGTAGAACTGTTTGGGAAGGATTAGTAGGTATAGTCTTGTTGGAGGCGGTATGTCACTCAGGGTGGGATTTGAAGTTCCAAAAGCCCATGCCATTCGCAGTTAGCCCTCTCAGCTACTGTACCAGCACTATGCTTGCCTGTCTGCTGCCATTCTTCTTACTAGGACTTTGATAGGCACTAACTGTCTGAAACCATAAAACCCCAAATGAAATACTTTCTTTTGATGGTTGCTTGGTCATGGTAGTTTATTACAGCATTAGAAAAGTAACTAAGACACAAACAGAGTGAAGTGGATGAAGAGCTTTAGGAATTCTTCCAGGTGCCCCTGCTACACAAACTCTAGGAAAAAGCAATTATTCGGTAGGTATTCACTGTTGATATTATAAAGTGATAACTGATCAGAGCTGTTGAAATCTAGAAAAAAATGTATGGCTAATCTCGTCTGTGTTTTTTCATAGGTATGGATATAACCTCTAGGAGCATCAGGCAGAAAACTGATATATTATAAATGTATTATAAACCTCACATATTATATATTATAATATTTAATAACATTATATTATCTCAAATAATTATATATTTCTCACATAATTATAGGGAAACAGCTGGGATTCAGTACTTCTGATCCCAAGTCTTTATCCTAAATGGAACACTCCCAACTCAGTGGCTTTTCCTCCTGGTCAACAGCACGTAAGTAACTTCCCTTTGTGTTACAGCTGCCTCTGGGACCATATTTGTTATAATCAGTGAGGATATAGTACAGTCAGACATTACCTACTGGCCCACAGTGCTCTTCCTGCAATGTCCCAGCCTGGAATCAGTTCAAAAAGCCTCAAGGTTTTTGTGGTCAGTAAACCACTGTCATCTGGAGGAAATACTTCCTTAGTATTCCTTCTGTAGGAAACCACAGCTCTTGACTTCTCATAGAGGGAAGAGAAGAGAATTTGTTTAAAATTGGCTTCCTATTTCTATTAAAACAGTAAAATGAAACATGAAGTGTGAGACGCTTTTCAAGTTTGTGGAGTCTATAGAACCAGAGATGTTGCATTTTTGGACTCACAACTAGAAATAAATCCTTAAATTTTGCAAAGAACCAAGAAATGTGACTGCCTAGACCATTGGTTCTCAACCTGTGGGTCGGGGCCCCTTTAGCAACCCTCTATCTCCAAAAATTTTTATATTATGATCCATAACAGTAGCAAAATTACAGTTATGAAGTAGCAATGAAGGTAATGGTTGGGGGTCACTACAACATAAAGAACTGAATTAAAGGATCACAGCATTAGGAAGGCTGAGAACCACTGACCTAGACCAGTGGATTTCCCGCTCTAGAGATGGGGAAATATGCCCAAGCTAACAAAAAACAGGAAGGAGGGTAACTAGTCTCTGAGTCCACCTGTGTGCTCTCTGAGAAGTTCTGCTTTTCCTATTTCTTATTATTGTTCCATTTAAAACTTTATTTGAATATATACTCTGCTCCCAGCAAGGCATGCACATATATGTTTATTTTTGCTAGAACTTTTCTTTCTTTATAACCTCCCTTATTTCCTTGCTATGAAAATATACAAAGACCCAGGGGACATATTTGGTTTCATTTAAACCCAATAAGCTTGAGGACAAATGGTTTGAACTGGATAAGAGGAGAACAAGAGAGTGCTTAGAGGGAGTTACTGTTCAAATTACAAGCGTTTGTAGATCAAGTGTATTACAACCACCCATTGTGTCATTTAAAAGCAATTGATTTCAATTAATATATAATAATTATTGGTATTTATGGGAACAATGTCATAATTGACTTATACAAAATGGATAATGATCAAACCAGAGCAATTACTTTGCCTATCTCTCATCTACTTAACTATCCATCATGTGTCTGTATTAGAAGCCCTCAAACGCCTGTATTCTGTTTATTAATTATATTTGTTGTCATAACAGAATCCTATAACTTTTTCCTTGTTTAAAACTATATTTTGGTACTCACTCTACGATCTTATATTTCCTATGTGGGGCTTCGAATGAGAATCTTGGGCATTTAAACACTTGGTCCCAGGTTGGTAGCAGTGTTTGGGGAGGTTTAGGTAGTGCAGCCTGGGAAGAATGTCACTTGGAGTAGGATTTGCTGTTAAAACCCTCCCATTACTTCCAGTTTGCTCTTTCTGCTTTGTGGTTGTGTTTGCAAATACAAGGTCTCAGCTTCCTGTTTCTGCTGTCATGCCTGCCACGTGCTGCTATGCTTCACAGCCATGATGGACATTATCCTTCTGGAACCATAAGTCAAAAGAAGTTACAGGAACAGAAAAGGCTCTTACATATCCTCCCATTCTTCCTAAACTGTAATTATCACTACCCCGCAGTCCTCAATGACATCAGCATTTTAGCTTCTCCATATGAGTAACAATAAGGAATACTTATCTTTCTGTGCCAGATTTATTCCATTTAACATACTAGCCTCCAGTTCCATCCATGTTACTACAAATAACTGAGTTTCATTACTTTTATGATTCAATGTTATTTTAGTTGAAGTATACCATTTTCAAAAATAAGTTCATCTTCTGATAGGCATTTAAATTGTTCGAAGAAAGACAACCTCTTCAATAAGTGATGCTGGGAAAATTGGCCATTCGAATGCAAAAAAAAAATCAAAACTAGACATTTCTCACCCTGTTAAGAATCAGCTCAAGGCCGGGCGGTGGTGGCGCACGCCTTTAATCCCAGCACTCGGGAGGCAGAGGCAGGCGGATCTCTGTGAGTTCGAGACCAGCCTGGTCTACAAGAGCTAGTTCCAGGACAGGCTCCAAAACCACAGAGAAACCCTGTCTCGAAAAACCAAAAAAAAAAAAAAAAAAAAAAAAAAGAATCAGCTCAATTAGATCACAGACTCAGATGCAAGAAAACTATGAAACCACTAGAAAAAAGAAAATACTGGAGAAACACTTCAAACATTAGTACAGCCACTAATTATTTTAGATATGACCCTAAAAGCAAAGACCACACACACACACACACACACACACACACACACACACACACACCAGAAAGCAAGAATTGTATCAAAATAAGAAGCTTCTATCTCAAATTAGACCCGTCATTACCCTTCCCTAAGTTCTGTGTCTCCATTGTCCCAGCACATTGCAATCTGGATAGATTGTAGGTCAAAGGTTTTGTGGCTAGGCTGGTGTACCAGTTCCACCAATGGAAGTTTTCTGGTTACAGAAGACAACCAGTTCAGGCTTCATATTCTTCATTACTAGGAGTCCTCAATATAGTCACCCTCGTAGTAGAATCCTGGGAGTTCTGAAGCACTAGTTTTCCACATTGTCCCCCAAATGACCTTCAATTCCAGTCATTTCTCCCTATTCTCTCTCTCTCTCTCTCTCTCTCTCTCTCTCTCTCTCTCTCTCCCCCCCCCCCCTCGATCCCTCTGCCCCTGCCCCCACCTAATCCCTCTTACACCCACAAAATCTGTTGTGTTTTCCCTTCCAGGGAGATCCATTCATTCCCCCAGAGCCCTTCTTATCACTTAGCCTTTCTGGGTCTGTGGATTGTAGCATGATTATTATTTACTTAACAGATAATAATATCTACTTGTTAATAAGCATCTATCAGGTTTGTCGTTCTGGGTCTGGGTTGCCAACCCACCACAAAAGGGAGCCCATGCTGATGCTGCCTGGATGTCTGGGAACTAAAAACTAGACAGCCCAGAGGTTTAGGATAGAAAAATTCAATAAAATAATTCCTAATGATATTTTCCTGTACACATAGATCAGTGCCCAGCTCAATCATCATCAGAGAAGCTTCCCTGAGCAGCTGAAGGGATCAGATGCAGAGCCAAACATCAGGTGGAAAAAGAGCCCCAATTGGAGATCTTCATTGTTGGAGCTCGGGAAGCCCAAGAGAAGAGGGGGAATAAGGATAGTAGGAACCAAGGGATCGAGTATACTGAAATACAGCCTACAGAATCAACTAAGCAGGGATCATAGCAGCTCACAGAGACTGAAACAACAATTATGGAGCCCACATGAGCTTGCACTAGGTTCTCTGTATATATGTTATGGTTGTTAGCTTGGTGTTTTCGTATGACTCCTAATAGTGGGAGTGGGAGTGGGAGTCTCTGACTTTTTCACCTGTTCTTGGGACTCTTTTTCTCCTACTGGGTTGCCTCACAGAATCCTGATATGAGGGTTGGTGCCTAGACTTATTGTAACTTGTTATGCTGTGCTCAGTTGATATTCATGGGAGGCCTGATCTTTTCTGAAGGGAAATGGAGGAGGGGTAGTTCTGGGGAAGTGAGGAGGTGGAAGGGGGAAATGGGAGGAGTGGAGAGAGAGGAAACTCTGGTTAGAATGCATTGTAAAAGAGAAGAATAAAATAAATAAGAAGCTGCAGAGCAAATTATCCAAAATATAGAACAGAAGTAAAGGAAAACACCAAAAACAGAACTAGGCATGGTGGCACATGCTTATAACTCCACAATTCTGGAGGCACAGGTACTAGGATTGTCAAAAGTTTGAGGTCAATAAGGGTTGTATAGAAAGCTCAATATGATCCAGGGTACATAGCAAGAGCTATGTCTCAAAAGGCAAGTAAAAAATCCAAAGCAAAGCAAAACAAAAACTTAAAGTATCTGAAAGGTGGGCAAACAAGCTAAAAAGTTATTTGTTAACAGAAGACATACAAATGGAAAAGTATATGAAACAATGTTCAACATAACAGATAAAGGAAATGGATATTACAACCATGGTTTGGTATCATTTTTAATGTAGCCAGAATGATTAAATTTAGAAAACAAAAACAAAAATAAACTCTTAAGAGACACAGACAAGGAGAAGCTCATCAACTGTTGGTGAAAATGTAAATGAACACAGCCACTATGTAAAATATTTAATGTGGAAGTTTTTTAAAGAACTAAAAACAGAACTACCTTATATTTGATATAATCATCTCATTTCTGGGTATACATCTAAAGACAATGAAGTCTTGACACCAAAAAGACATTTGCACACATGTATTTATTTTTATTGTAACACTCTTTGTAATAGGCATCTGCCATCAAGACTGTTAGCTTCTAAGCTTCTAGCATGTCTATATCAAGTTTATTCTCAAAGTGAGAGTAATAATTGGCAAAAAACTTTATGACCTGTCGTGAAGTGATCTATGAGGGAAGCCCATTGCCATTCATAGACAGATTCTTTCTCATGACATGATAGAGGACACTACCTGATAGGTTCTTGACTCTAGCTCCAGTGCTGTGTGGTCCTTTGGTGATGGATAAGAAGCGGCTTATATGTATAGTCAAGATTGCACTGGGGTGGGGCAGGAAGGACATACTATAGCCATAGCTGCTACATAGGGATTATTTGTCTGTCTGAGATTCCTATCACTCTTCTTTTTCTGATGTCAGCATGGAAGACTGAGCTATATTGTTTCCAGAGTTTATGACTCTTTCCTGTTCTTATGTATTTGAGCTCAAAGAAGATGGAAGCTTAATAAGAGAGAGTCACATTATCCTGTTGAAATAAAAGGAGTCTATGGGACAAAGGGACCATTTCTTGTACATTCTTGGCTCTGCTTGTCCTCCTAAAAATATGAGTACAAGATTATGATACATGTTTGTTTTCAACATAGCTGACATCTAGGGCCAGTCTCTCACTTGTTTTGGATCTTAGGCTCTCAATTTGAAACAACTAGGTGTTGTTTAAGAACTCGATTGAGAATAATTACAACATCATATCATATTTAGAATTTTTGGGATCACAGAGACAGGGTTTCTTGGTGTAACATTCCTGACTGTCCTGGAACTCACTGCAGACCAGGTTGTCCTCAAAGTAACAGAGATCTGGGTGCTTCTACCTCTTCAGTCCTGAGATTAAAACCATGTGCCTCCATGCCCAGCCATACCTATAATTTTATAAAACTTTTCTACACTCCTCATTTGGTTCAGAAGCAGAAATAATTCCCATGGTACACAAAAAGTCACCAAGGCTCAAAGATACTAAGTAACTGTGCTGAATAGTTTTATGTCAACTTAGCATAAGTTAAAATCATAGGAAATGCCTCTATAAGACTGGGCTGTACACTTGATGCACAAAACTCAAGTCCTAGTGGATCAAAGACCGCAGCATAAATCTAGTTTCTCTAAACCTGATAGACAAAAAAGTTGGTAATAGCCTTGAATTCATTGGCACAGGAGAAAATTTCCTGAATAAAATATTAGTAGCACAGACACTAAGACTGACAATTAATAAATGGGTCCTCATGAAACTAAAAAGCTTCTGAAAGAGCAAAGGATGCTGTCAATAGGACAAAACAGCAGCCTATAGAAAGGGATAATATCTTAACCAACCCTATATCTGACAGAGGGCTGATCTCTAAAATTTATAAAGAACTCAAGAAACTAGACATAAAATATAAATAATTCAATTAAAAAATGGAATACTCTAGAATCATGAATTATAGGCTCAATGTCCTTTATTTATGGCTAGAAACCAATCATGAGTGAGTACATCCCATGTTCCTCTTCTTGGGTCTGGCTTACCTCACTCAGGATAGTGTTTTCTATTTCTGTCCATTTGCATGCAAAATTCAAGAAGTCATTGTTTTTTACTGCTGAGTAGTACTCTAATACGTATATATTACATACTTTCTTCATCCATTCTTCCGTGGAAGGGCATCTAGGTTGTTTCCAGGTTCTGGCTATTACAAACAATGCTGCTATGAACATAGTTGAGCACATACTTTTGTTGTGTAATTCGTGAAGCTAAATAAGAAGGTGAACCCAAAGAAAAACTTATAGTCATCCTCCTGAATATTAACCTTTATCAGGCGATGAAAGGAGACAGAGACAGAGTTCCACATTGGAGCACCGGACTGAAACACCAAGGTCCAAATCAGGAGCAGAAGGAGAGAAAGCATGAGCAAGGAACTCAGGACCGTGAGGGGTGCATCCACACACTGAGACAATGGGGATGTTCTATCGGGAACTCACCAAGGCCAGCTGGACTGGGTCTGAAAAAGCATGGGATAAACCGGACTCGCTGAACATAGCGGACAATGAGGACTGCTGAAAAGTCAAGAACAATGGCACTGGGTTTTGATCCTACTGCACGTACTGGCTTTGTGGGAGCCTAGGCTGTTTGGATGTTCACCTTACTAGACCTGGAAGGAGGTGGGAGATCCTTGAACTCCCCACAGGGCAGGGAACCCTGACTGCTCTTTGGGCCGATGAGAGAGGGGGAGTTGATTGGGGAAGGGGGAGGGAAATGGGAGGCGGTGGCGGGGAGGAGACAGAAATCTTAAATAAATAAATAAATAAATAAATAAATGGGATACTGACATAAACAGAAATTTCTCATCAGAAAAATCTCAATTAACAGAGAAATACTTAAAGAAATCTATATCATCCTTGACCATCATGGAAATATAAATCAAAATTAATTTGAAATTTCATTTTACACCTGTTAAAATAGCTAAGATCAAAAGCACAAATCACAGCCTATGCTGGAATGGATGTGGAGCAAGGGGAACACTCCTCCATTGCGGGCAGGAGTGCAAGCTTCTGCACTCATTTTGGAAATCAATGTGGCTATTTCTCAGAAAATTGGGAATAAATCTACCTCAAGACCCAGTGATGCCAAGCTTGGTCATATACACAAAGGATGCTCAATCATTCCAGAATAACACTTGTTCAACTACATTCACAGAAGCTTTTTTTGTAATGGTCAGAACCTGGAAACACCCTAGATGCCTCCCCCAACTGAAGAATAGATAAAGAAAATATGGTACACTTGCACAACAGTGTATTACTCAGCTGTTAAAAAGAGTAACAGAGGCCAGAGTGGGCCTGAGGCAGTGGACTCCAAAGGAGTAGGACTGAGCGAGTGACCTGGGTCAGAGTGGACCTGAGATGATGAACTCCATGGGAGTGGATGCAGAGCAGGGATTTTTGTGGAAGCAGGACTAGGCCAGCAACCTAGGCTGGAGCAGGCCTGAGTCTGAGACCTCTGACAGAGTAGGCCTGAACCAGGATCTCTGCTGGTTCAGGTACACCTGACTCTGGGACATCTGAGGGACCTTTGCAGTACCAACCCCAAGCCAAGGACCTCTGAAGGAGCAGATGCTGACCAGGGACATTTACAGAAACGTGCCTGAGCTGGAAACCTATGCCAGAGCAGGTCTGAGAGAGTGAACTCCATGGGAGTGGAACAAACCCCAGGAACACTGGGTGACCTCCTGGAACACAGAGTGACCAACAAGGTGATTGGAACCATGACACTGACTGCACCACAAGGAACAACCATCTGAGCCTTGGATCCACTGGCCCCTGAAAGACTGATCACCAGAGTCACAGACAGCCCCAACTACACCTTTGCCATGCCTCTCCTTCCTGCATGGTCACCGCACATATACTTCCTGCCTGGATACTGGCCAATCAGCATTCATTTAAAATATAATTGACAGGGTACAGATCATTGTCCCACAGCAGCCAAGTAACATATAAAGGTAGACCTATTAGAATTATACCTGACTTTTCAATGGAGACAATGAAAACCAGAAGGTCATGGTCAAGCATTATACAGACATTAAGAGATTACAGATGCCAGACCAGACTACTATACCCACCAAAACTTTCAATCACCATAGAAGGACAAAACAAGATATTCTATGACAAAACCAGATTTAACCTAGCCACAAACCCAGCCCTACACAAAGTACTAGAAGGAAAACTCCAACCCAAGGATGTTGCTACATCAACTAAACCACAGATGATTGATGATCTCATATCAGCAAATCCCAAAGAAGGTAAAAAACACACAAATTAACATCACCAACAATGAAAACTAAATTAAAAGGAGATAGCAATCATTGGTCGTTATTATCCTTTAATATAAATGAACTCAACTCATCTATGAAAAGACACAGGCTAACAGATTGAATACAAAAACAGAATCCATCCTTCTGCTGCATACAAGAAACACACCTCAACCTCAAAGACCAACATTGCCTCAGAATGGGTTGCAAAAAATATTTCCAATCAAATTGTCCTAAAATTCAAACTGGTATAGCTATCCTAATATCTAACAAAATAGACTTAAAACTAAAATCAGTTAAAAGAGACAAAGAAGGACATTTGATATTAGTCACAGGAAAAATCCATCAAGAGGAAATCTCAATACTGAATATTTATGCACCCTTATATGAAAAAGAAATACTTCAAAAGCTTAAATCATACATTAAACCCCACACACTAATAGTGGGAGACTTCAACACTCCACTCTCACCACTGGACAGGTCAATCACACAAAAAATGAACAGAGAAATAAGGGAATTAACAGATGTTATAGCTCAAATGGACTTAACAGACATCTATAGAATATTCCATCCAAACATAAAAGAATATACCTTCTTCTCAGCACCTCATGGAACCTTCTCAAAAATTGACCACATACTCAGTAACAAAACAAACCTAAACAGATACAAAAATTGGAATAATCCCATGTATCTTATCAGATCAACACGGTTTAAAACTAGAATTCAATAGCAACACTAATTACAGAAAGCCCACAAACACATGGAAATTAAACAATGATCACCTGAATCATCAGTGGGTCAAGGAAGAAATAAATGGAAAAATAAAGACTTCTTAAAATTCAATGAAAATGACCTCACAACATACCCAAATTTATGGGACACAATGAGAGCGGTGTTAACAGGAAACTTCATAGCACTAAATGCCTACGTAAAGAAGCTGGAAAAATTGTACACTAGTAAATTAACAGAACATTTGTAAACTTTAGAAAAAGAAGAAGCAAACTCGCGGCAGCAGAAAATAATCAAATTGAGGCTGAAATCAACAAAATAGAAACAAAGCAAACAATTCAAAGAATCAATGAGACAAAGAGTTGCTTCTTCAAGAAAATCAGCAAAATAGACAAACCTTTATCCAAACTAAGCAAAAGGCAGAGAGAGAATATCTAAATTAACAAAATCAGAAATGAAAAGGGGGACATAACAACAGACATGGAAGAAATCCAGAGAATTATCAGGTCATATTTCGAAAATCTGTACTCCACAAAATTGGAAAACTTAAAGGAAACGGACAACTTTCTGGATAAATATCACTTACCAAAATTAAGTCAAGACCAGGTAAGCAAATTAACCAAATCTATAACTGCTATAGAAATAGAAACAGTCATCAAAAGTCTCCAAACCAAAAACAGCCCAGGACCAGATAGTGTCAGCTCAAAATTCCACAAGATTCTCAAAGAAAACTAATATCAATACTCCTCAAATTATTCCACACAATACAAACAGAGGGAACATTGCCAAACTCTTTCTATGAGGCCACAATTACCCTGATACCCAAGCCACAAAAGGACATTACTAAGAAATGAATTACAGACAAATCTCACTCATGAACATTGATGCAAGAACAGTAAAATGAAATACTGGCAAATTGAATCCAAAACCATATCAGAACCATTATCTATCATGATCAAGTTGGTTTCATCCCAGGGATGCAGAGATGGCGCAACATACAAAAATCTGTCAATGTAATCCGTCATATAAACAAACTGAAAAATAAAAACCACATGATCATCTCATTAGATGCTGAAAAAGCTTTCAATAAAATACAACATCCCTTCATGATAAAGGTCTTAAGAACAAGGAACATACCTAAACATAATAAAGGCAATATACAGCAAGCCAACAGTCATTATCAAACTAAATGGAGAAAAACTCACAGCAATCCCACTGAAATCAGGAACAAGATAAGGTTGTCCACTATCTTCATATCTTTAGGTCCTAGCTAGAGCAATAAGAAAACAAACGGAGATCAAGTGGATACAAATAGGAAAAGAAGAAGACAAACTCCCACTTTTTGCTGATGATATGATAGTTTACATAAGCGACTCCAAAAATTCTACCAAGGAACTTCTACAACTCATGAACACTTTCAGTAATGTAGAAGTGTACAAGATTAAAAAAAAATCACTAGCCCTCTGTTACACAGATGAAAATGTACTGAGAAAGAACTCAGAGAAACATTACCCTTCACAATAGTCACAAATAGCACAAAATATCTAGGAGTAGCTCTAACTAAACAAGTGGAAGACTTGTATGACAACAACTTTAAATATTTGAAGAATGAAACTGAATAAGATACTAGAAAATGGAAAGATCTCTTAAGCTCTTAGGTAGATAGAATTAACAGAGTAAAAATGGTAATCTTACCAAAACCAATCTACAGATTCAATGCAATGCAAATCAAAATTCCAGCAAAATTCTTCACATAACTTGAAAGAACAGTATTCAACTCCTTATGGAAAAGCAAAAAAAACCAGGATAGTCAAAACAATCCTGTACAATAAAAGAACTTCTTGAGGTATCACAATCCCTGACTTCAGACTCTACTACAGAGCTACAGTACTGAAAATAGCCGGGTATTGGCATAAGAACAGACAGGAAGACCAATGGAACCAAATCAAAGACCCAGATATTATTCCACATACCTTTGAATACTTGACTTTTGACAAAGAAGCAAAAAATCAAATGGAAAAAAAAGAAAGCATATTCAACAAATGATGTTGGCACAACTGGATATCAACATGTAGAAGAATAAAAATAGATCCATATCTATCACCATGCACAAACTCAAGTCCAAATGGATCAAAGACCTCAGCATAAAGCCAGCAACACTGAACCTCACTGAAGAGAAAATGGGAAGTATACATCAACGCATTGGCACAGGGAACCAGTTCCTAAATATAACCCCAGCAGCACAGATACTGAGAGAAACAATTAATAAATGGAACATCCTGAAACTGAAAAGCTTCTGTAAAGCAAAGGACATGGTCAACAAGACAAAATGGCAGCCTACAGAATGGGAAAAAATCTTCACCAACCCCACATCAGATAGAGGTCTGATCTCCCAAATATACAAAGAACTCAAGAAATTGGTCATCAAAAGAACAAATAATTGAATAAAAAATGGAGTACAGAGCTAAACAGAAAATTCTCAACAGAGGAATCTAAAATGACTGAAAGATTTTTAAAGAAATGCTCAATATCCTTAGTCATCAGAGAAATGCAAATCAAAACAACTCTGAGATTCCATATTATACCTGTAAGAATGGTCAAGATCAAAAACACTGACGACAACTTATGCTGGAGAGGATGTGGGGTAAAGGGAACATTACTACATTGCTGGTGGGAGTGCAAGCTGGTAAAACCCCTTTGGATAACTCAGTATGGCGATTTCTCAGAAAATTAGGAAACAACCTTCCTCAAGACCCAGCAATACCACTTTTGTGTATATATCCAAAGGATGCTCAATCGTGCCACAAGGACAAGTGCTCAACTATGTTCATAGCAGCATTGTTTTTTATAGCCAGAACCTGGAAACAACCTAAATGCTCCTCAACCAAAAATGGGTAAGGGAAATGTGATGCATTTACACAATGGAATACTACACAGCAAAAAATAATAATGACATCATAAAATTTGCAGGCAAATGGATGGAGTTAGAAAACATCTTATTGAGTGAAGTAACTCAGACACAGAAAGATAATTATCATATGTACTCACTCATAAGTGGTTTCAAAATATAAAGCAATGAAAAACCAGCCTACAATTCACAATCTAGGAGAAGCTAGACAACAATGAGGACACTAAGAGAGACATACATGCATCTAATCTACATGGGAAGTAGAAAAAGACATGATCTCCAGAGTTAATTGGGAGCATGGGAGAGGGCTGAGGGGGAGGGAAGAGGTACGGAGGGGATCAGAGAAAAATGTATAGCTCAATAAAATTTTTTAATAAAATTAATTTAAACAAAGAGTAACAGAAAATTTGAAGGAAAATGGATAGAACTAGAAAAAAAATCATCCCAAATGAGGTAATCCAGACCCAGAAAAAGGAATATGGTATGCCATCACTCTTAAGTGGATATTAACTGTGAAGTAAGGGATAATTATCCTATACTCCATGGGCTCCAGAGAGTCTAGGTAACAAGGAGAACAGAAAGAAGGGCACATGGATCTCCCAGAGAAAGTGAAATAAAGAATATCTCTTAGTCAGATTGGGGTTGGGTAGGCACGGGAAATTGAATTATTGGGTTGGAGAGTTAAGTGGAGGGGGAGAGTGCTAATAAAGATGACTGGAAAAAGGGGGTGTTTATAGAACTGGTCAGAAGCCTGATGCAAGAGTAACTTCCATGAGTCTACAAGGATTGCCCCAGATAAGACTCCTGGTAGCAGTGAATGTATAGCCTGAACTGGCCATCCCCTGTGATTGGATTGGTAACTACCTAGTTGTCTAGGAGAGCCGTCATCCAGTGACTGGTGGAGGCAGATTCAGACATCCAGGGCCAAACATTGGGTGAAACTGGGGAGTCCTGCTGAGTAGAGGGAAGAGGGATAGGAGCCAGAGGGGCCAGAAACATCAGAAAAACACCCACAGAAATGTTAGCCTGGCTTGTGGGAACTCACAGAGTTTGAACCAACAACCAGGGAGCCTGCATGGGACTGATCTAGGCCCCTGCATATATGTGAACGTTGTGTAGCTTTGTCTATTTGTAAGACTCCTGGCAATGGAAGCAGAGCTGTATCTGGTACTTTGGCTGACTCTTGGGAGCATATTCCTCATGCTGGGTTGCTTTGCCCAGCCTAAATATAGGGGAAGGATGTTCGGTCTTATGGCAACTTGATATGCCATGCTTTGCTGATGCTCATGGGTGACCTGCCCCTTTCTGAGTGAATACAGAGGTGGAGTGATTGTGGGTAGGTGGTGGAGGGGAGGTGGCAGGAGAGAGTGAGAGGAAAGGAGGGAGGGGAGGCTGTAGTACAAATGTAAAATTAATTAATTAATTAAAAAATTGGGCTGTACACAGGTGCATAGGGTATTTTCTTAAGTACTGATTGATGGAAGAGGGCCTGGCCCATTGTAAGTGGTAATACCCCTGGGCTGGTAGGTAATCCTTGCTTGATAGCTGTTTGGGTATATGTAATTTTACTATGTTAAAGTTGAGACCTTCCTTTCTAATTAGACAGAAAAGGGGAAATGATATGGGATGCCCCTCAGTATGCTGTCAATGTATCTTATAACCATTTGCTAATAAAGAACTTGATTTGGCCAATAGCCAGGCAGAATACAGCTTGGTGAGAAATCCAAACAGAGCATGATGAAGAGTTTAGGATCAGGGAGGTGCCTGCATCTGATGATGAAGCAAGATATGAGATAACAAGTCATAACCTTGTGTTAAAATACAGAATAATAGACATGGGTTAATTTAAGTTATAAGAATCGAGCAAGTCATGAGAGCAAGACAGCAAGTAGTCCCCTCCATGGCCTTATTCGCTCTTGGCTCTAGGTTCCCGCCCTCATTGATGAAGTGTTGTATGGAACTGTGAGTGGAGTAAACCCTATCCTCTCCAAGTTGCTATTGGCCATGGTGTTTCATCACAGCAATAGGAACCCAAACTATGACAAGCTGGTAACAAGATAGTGGGGTATTGCTATGACAGGCCTGACTGTTTTAGGGAGGATCATGACAGGACTTTAAATTTTTGGACAAGAAAAGACATAGCGTGCTGAGAGCTCATTGAGCTGTTCCGTAGGAACTCGGGGGAAAAGAACACTGTGTGTACTGCAGGAGATGGAGGCCTGGAGTTTCAAAGTTTCAAAGGGAAACAAAAGCTCTACGAAGGCAATTTAAATTAAGAATCTGTGGTTCTGGTTATCTGGGACTGAAGAATTGGCTGTGATTAACATAATACTATAATATCTAATCTGAAACTTTTGCTTTGCCAAGATAAATGACGTTGGCCATGTGGGGCTGAAGAATGAGTTGTGATTAAGAAGAGACCAGCATCACTGAGGTGAAGTCGTCTGGGAAGAGTTTTCTCAGGGTTAGCATACAGAGCTGGGTTCCAGAAGTGACTAAGGTTTTACCTCCTGTTGGCAACCAAACTTGGTAATGTAAGAGTCACCCAGGTGGTTCTGGGTTTAAAAGATTGAAGGGGTCAGGGAGAGAAGCTGAGGCTTAGCAATATGAGAGGTCAGGGATGCCATTAATGAAGGTGTAGCCTCAGTAGCAGATGAAGTACCAGGACTGAAAGGGTCTTGCAGAGAACTTGAGGTTAGGGACCATGAAGAGAGCCTAGGAGAGGCTAGTGAAAGTGCAACCCAGTAGCAGCAGAAGGCTCGGGCAGTTTTAAGGTACCCCAGTAGTGCCATGGGGAGGGCCACTAAAAACAGCAACATTTGTTGTTCTTGTTTTATTAAAAAAATGTTTTATATTTTGTAATTTAAAACCTTAAAATATAATTACATCATGTCCCCTCCCCTCTTCTCCCTCCAACTCCTAACATGCCACCCTCACCCCTTTTCAAAACATGGTGCCAACCTTCAACTCAATCCATGACCCCTTTAGTTCTGGGGCTTCTGCTGTAACTGAGGTTGAACCTTCATTAATGAACTTTGTTGTCCTCACTTCTGAAACTCCCCTTCTGCCACACAGTGCCAAGTCTCAGATACTCTCCATGAATCCCTTCATGTCTTCAAAATCAGTATCCCCTGGGTGATTCCTACCTACATTATGAAGTTCATCTGCCAGAACAAGATTGAGCCTTGGATTCCTCTGGACCACAGTTTTTGTGTGCTGACTCTGAGGAAGTGGTCCCATATTTATAATCCTCAATGATGGTGGTCTCACTTTGATTAACTCTAATGTCTCAGCTCTAGCTAGCCAGCATAAATTGTCCCAGTAAAGAAAACATTTTACTTCACTGGCATTTTCTCTCATTGATTACCACAAATTCTTCAACGCCAGCTGGCCAGACACCATAGATTCTTGATTCAAAACGTTATATGACCCCAACAGAATCTTTAAAGGACTCTCAGAATGTTCCTCTGAAACCTCAAAGCCCAGGCTTCCATCTTCTGCACCATTATCACCAGTCTTATCTTCCAGACTTCGACAGAATAATCAACTGATCGCTGAACACTCAATGACATTTCTATCCCAAAGTTCAAATGTGACCACAATCTTACAAAAATACATGGTCAGGTCTGTCACAGGAATAGTCTGTGTCCTGGTACCAATTTCTGTCTCAGTTAGGATTTATTGCTGTGATAAATACCATTAACAAAAAGAACTCAAGGAGAAAATAAATGATCTCAGGTTATTCTGTTGCTGGGGAAATCAGGGCAGGGACTCAAGCAGAGCATGAATTTGGACACAGCAGCTGATACAGAGGCGATCGTGGAGTACCGCTTACTGGCTTGCTTACATAGCTAGTCTTCTTAGAGCACTCGGGAGTACCAGTCCAGGAGTGGCAGCACCCACAGTGACCTGGGTTCATATTAATTATCAATCAAGAAATTGCACAACAGCCTTGCCCACAGGCCAATCTGGTGTGGTCATTTTTGTTTTCAGTTGGGAATTAGTTCCCCAAATAACTCTAGCTTATGTCAAGCTAAAAAACTAGCCAGCACAGTTGCCTCCCAGAAGTTTGAGTTAAGACCCCATTGTTGAAGACATGATGCATTTCTGACACAGGACTGGGTGGATTTGAGCTGGGTTTGACCTTAAAGTGTCCCTCTTTGAAGACCAGCTTTCATAGTATCAGAAGATGCTATGTAGTCTGCAAAGGGAGGGACACAACCAATAGTTCTACACAGCTGGGTTGCATATGAACCACAGCAATGGCCATCATGACATGGTATCCCTAAAGGAACAATAGTGACACTCACATTTTGGTGATAACTAGTAGCTCTCTAATTGGACTAAAAGCTTGTTCAATAGGAGGGATATCATGCTTGGTCCCGGAAAGTTAGCCAACTACCAGGGTCTAGTGAAGTCATGGATGTTAGAGGAGAATCCACTACTTCCACCTCATCAAAACAATATAACTCCTGTTGTGTTCTAAATGCTTACCATTATACCCACAGGTAATTGTAGGTCTTAATCCAAAGAGAAGAAGCTTCTCTTTGCAGCAAACAGAGATCATGATAGAAAGACACAACTAGTCATAATGCAGAGAACATCTGACCATGGGATACCCAGTCTCGATGGAGATGTCTCTCACACCTAAGGGATCAGAGAACACGAACAAGGGGATTGAAAGACTGTGAAATCCAGAGGATCAGGATTTCAAAGTAGGTTTTTTTTTAAAAAAAAAAACAAAAAGTCAAAATGTCTTTTTTTGTAAATGAAATGATTTTATACACAAAAGAACCTAACATTCTTATACTTTCAATGAAGTAGCAAGATAGAAACATAATTACAGAAACTTGTAGACTTCCTCTATGCAAATGCAAGTCTAAGGAAGAAATCAAGAAAACAATAGCTTTAGTTGTCTAAAACATTTTTCTTGAGATAACTCTAACCATGCATCATATTATAAAAACTTTAGGACATTGAAGATAGAAACTGTACACATAGCCGTACAATTTGAGCAGCCTTGTTTGTTTATGTTGCTTCCATTTCACCACTGTGTAGTTTTGTCTTCTTTACCAAATATCACATATCCATAGGACAAACTTCAATTTGATTCCATTGAATAACATGTCTATTTTTGAAACAATACCATGATGTTGCTATTAGTATAGCACTGTTATGCCCCTTGAAACATGGGATGGTAATATCCCCAGCAGTCCGTTAATTCAAGATTGTTTTAGCTATTTTGAATTTTTTGTTTCCAAATGAAGTTGAATACTGATTTTCCAGATTTTGTGAAGGACTATGCTGGAATTATGATGGGGATTTTTTTTATTGAATATGTAGATTGCTTTCGGTAATGAGGTCATTTTCAAAATATTAATCCTACCAACCAATGAACATGGAGATCTTTGGGTTTCTTCTTTGGTTTCTATCTCCAAAGTAGTTTTAAATTGCATTTTCTTGCAGGCGAAGGATGCTGAACACTTAAAACTATGTTGTTCATCTGTATTTCTTATTTGGAGAACTGTTTCTTAAGGTATCCATACCTGTAAAAGTTTATTTCAGCCAGGTGGCGGTGGCACACAACTTTAATCCCAGCACTCAGGAGGCAGAGGCAGGTGGATCTCTGTGAGTCTGAGGCCAGCCTGGTATACAAGAGCTAGTTCCAGGACATCTAGGACTGTTACACAGAGAAGCCCTGCCTTGAAAATCCAAAATTAAAAAAAGTAAAAAAGAAAAAATAAAGTTTATTACTGTGTCCTCTGTTAGGTTTTATTGGCCTACAAGTATGTTTTGGTTCCAGTACCATGCTGTCTTTGTCACCATGGTTTAATTGTATAGTTGGTGGTCAGGTGGTGGGGCCACTTACACAAGAAAAGATCCACAGGTAATTCCTAGGTGCCATTTCAATCCAGAAGTCCCTGTTCTCTAGACAGGAACTATCACCCAAATCACTGTAGAGTTCCCCAGGATTTAAATTGGTGTACTAGGTCTTTGGTTCTCAGAAACTATCTTAGAGTTGTCTGTGGGTGGGAGCCTCTGAAAACCCACTGGGGAACAGTTGACTATCTGAGCCTAAGAGAGAACATTCAGTCTCACTTCCTCACCCTTCTCGCTTGGGTTTCCTGTCCTCACGGCACGACCATATTTTTTTCTCTCTTCACTTCTCCTTTTACACAAATAGACCCAGACTTCTGTTACCAGCCGGTGTTGGCCACCTTAAAGATAATCAACAAATTCTACCTGAAGTGCTGAGGGACACTGCCTACAAAAGGTAAGACTTACAGCTTTTAACATCTCCGAACAAGCTCATGTGGGGGCACATCACTTTAAGAGTCCCCATTAATCTCTCTAGTAACTTTAAAATGTCTGATTTCACAGATAGTTAGATCAGCAGTTCCTTCAGGCAACCAGGCTAGAAATACCTGGATTGACTTTGTTATCTGATATCTCTTTGGGCCTGAGCATCTTTGAGCCTACCTATCTGTAGCACTGAATTGCTTACTTTGTATGATGGTTTCTGATGGTTGAAGTTTTCTGTGTGAGGCGAGAAATGGGGGAGATCTTCTCTGTTGCTGGTGCTTTAGAAAACTTGAGTTTTGACTTTAAAGTGGGGAGAGAGGTAATAGCTGGAGTGATTTAGAACAGTAGCCAAGAGATGTATTGTCTTCATCTGAAAAAACATTTTATAAGGGAAGTTAGTGTTCTGACCATTGTGTTTTGGTATAAAATAGGATTTAAAGGAACCTGTAACACAGTAGGTGCCTTGTAACTGTGCTTAATGCTTTTATTCCAAGATAAAACTGGGGATGTTTAGTTTGGGGGCTTTCAAAGAGCAATGCAAACATTGTAATCTAAGGGCTTCTTTCTCCATATTCACTAATCCTTGATATACGAAGCATGCACATGAACAACTTCATATGAAGTGCTCAGCTGAGAGGAAACACAACACCCGATACAGCAGTAGTTTCCAGCTGCTAATTTACTAACTAACAACTACCCAAACTAATTCTAGGCTGCAGGTATTCAGCAAAGTAATAGTCAAGCTTTGGTCCTGATTTTCTGAGACTAACGTGGTCGTCCCTTGTCAATACAAAATGTCTGTGTCAAGTCCTTCTTAGTCCAGGAACTGTGAGAGCGCTTTTGATTATGATCTAAAGGAGAGAGAAGAAAGTCCCCTGTGACCTCATTTACTCACCTAAAAATCAGGGGAGAAAATGGGGAGAAAGCGACAGCTTACCATAGTTTCCCTCAGAGGCTACTAAACCTTATAATTAGAAATAACGATCAGTTTTTAGTGAACTGTGTTAACAATCAGGGGTTAGGCATCTCTTGTAGTCTGACATTGCTTTGGCAGGTACTACGGATAAGGAGGACAAATGAGGAAGAAGGGAGAATTTGTCCAAAAATAATTTTGCCCTCACGGGACTCTTCAGTCAATCATATATGAGGACCAGGCCAAAGAATGGTATCTGTTGGGCAGCAACGCTTTCGTTTCTCAATCTTAAAACGGAATCTTCACTGTTTCGAAACTTGTTGATTAGGAGCAGATGCTGAACTGAAATGTGGTTTCCTGTGTGGGTCAGTTAAGATTATTTCTCTTTTAACACAACGTTCTCTTACCTGTATGCACAGGAAGTGATCCAAAGTTCAGGCCAACACAGCTACCTTACTATCACTCAAAGCTTTGTTAAAGTGAGACAGATCTGGAAAGGAAAAACCCTGTTGTTTTCTCAGCTTCGTATTCCCTCTGGTTAGCCGCTAACTGGCCAGAAGCCCTCAAACTACAGCTTTCCTTCCCCAACCCCTACCACCCTATAGTGCTCCAATGGCCAGGCATTGTGTCCAGGTTCTGAACACACAAAGATAACTGATGTGATTGTCAATCACAAAGAGACTACCATGGGGGCGGGCAGACAGAGGGGTACAGAGAACACAATACAATGTGCTCTTTTCTATAAAGTAGAGAGAATGTACACACATTGCAGATGTTTGAGAGTCTGCCAAAGACTCCTTGAGAGAAGACACTGTTATGAATTTATTATACAGACCGGGTCTAGGAACATTACAGCTACAGAACACTGAATATGCACTCAGAGGAGCATTACTCCCCCACTCCTTGCCATAGGCATGATAGAAATGAAATTAAGCAAGAGAAAATAGTCACATGATCACAGGAAGCACCACAAGCCCTTTCTCCTACTTGGCAATTCAAAGTAGATGGCAAGTTTACTGAACAGACACGTCCTGGGTCTATTTCAGGGCAGAGCTATGCTTGACATCTAGACACAACAATTTCGATAGATTTCTATGGATTTGAAATGGGACACAGAGGCAGATTTCTTCCTCTTTAACCTTATTGTTTCCCTCGATCAGAAGGAAAAGTAGAGGTTATTTTTGGGTGTGTGTGAAGTTGTAGTCATTCTTTTTTCTGAAGTTTCATTCCAACAATTAGTGTGTTGATTTAGTTATAGTGGCTTGTGTTCATCTTGGCTTCTTCATATATTGGCTTGTGTTCATAGTCAGCCTATCACACTTCCTTATACCTCAACAAGCATGCACTGTGTAGGTCGCTCTGTGCACTAGGCACCTGTCCTTGGGATGTTATCAGGAAGAGCTACCACTTAGGTGTAGAAACCAGACACCTGTCTAGATCTGGTCTCTAAGGTTGCAGATGCTGGGCAAGAGGATGGTTGGGTATTTGGATTGTGAAGACTGTCTGGACAAAGGTTTTCAGAAAGAGAAAATATATACTTGCAAAGCCAGTAAGTAGGAGCTCACAATATAAGCCATGAGTTATTATGTTGGGATATAGAGGCAAATCTTCCCTACTGATTATCCATTTTCACCAAGTAGAAAAGAAATATGTTTTACTGCAAAATTCTTCATGGATTTAAGATAATAAAGATGATATGACATCTACTGGCTGGACTGTGTGAAGGTTCTGGGTAACTGGTCCTAGCTTAAGTAATAGCCTTATTATAGAGATCTCTAGCACCCTTAGTGGCTAGTGTCATCCTGCTGAGCTCCCTAGTGGGAAGAGACAACTTCCCACTATCATCTGAATCTATCTTTCCTCACTTCATTTTTTTTATCCTCCTTATTTGTCTTTTCATGAACTTTTTCTTTCTTTTTTTTGTTTTTTTTTAATTAATTTTTTTATTGCGAAAAGAAGAAAAAAAAACATAAACAAAAAAACAAGTTTCCACCTCCTCCCAGTCCCCCACCTCCCCTCCCCTCCTCCCACCCTTCTCCCCCTCCTCCCACCCCTCTCCCCCTCCTCCCACCCCTCTCCCCCTCCCCCCACTCCTCTCCCCCCCTCCCTCTCCAGTCCACAGAGCAGTCCGGGTTCCCTGCCCTGTGGCAAGTCCCAGGTCCTCCCCCCTCCGTCCATATCTAGGAAGGTGAACATCCAAACTGGCCAGGCTCCCACAAAGCCAGCACATTAAGTAGGATCAAAACCCCCTGCCATTGTCCTTGGTGTCTCATCAGCCCTCATTGTTCGCCATGTTCAGAGAGTCCGGTTTTATCCCATGCTTTTTCGGTCACAGTCCAGCTGGCCTTGGTGAGCTCCCCGTAGATCAGCTCCACTGTCTCAGTGGGTGGATGCACGCCTCGTGGTCCCGAATTCTTTGCTCATGTTCTCCTTCCTTCCGCTCCTCCTTGGGACCTTGGGAGCTCAGTCCAGTGCTCCTGTGTGGGTCTCTGTCTCCATCTCTATCCATCACCAGATGAAGATTCTATGATGATATGCAAGATATTCGTCAGTATTGCTCTAGAATAGGGTCATTTCAGGTTCCCAATCCTCAGCTGCCCAAGGAACCAACTGGGAACCTCATCTTGGGCACTAGGGAGCCCCTCTAGGGTCAAGTCTCTTGCCCACCCCAAACTGGCTCCCTTAACCAAGAATTGTGGTACCGTGCTCCCCTATCCACCTTTCCTTTATCCCAATTCTCCTGTTTCCCAGGTCCCCCCTCCTTCCCTTCTACCTTTTCTCTCCCCATCTCCCTTTACCCCCAAACACTATCCTGAGTGAGGTGTCCCAGACCCAAAAAGATGAATATGGGATGTACTCACTCATAATTGGTTTCTAGCCATAAAGAAGGACCACGGAGTCTACAAGAGGTGAACCTAAAGAAGCTAAGGAAGAAGGTGAACCCAAGGAAAAACATATAGTTGTCCTCTTGGCTAAGGGAAGTAGACCAAATTTCCGGGGAGAAAATCATGAACTTTTTCTTATAAAAGGCAAAACTTTTAAAGAAGTATTTCCAGGAAACAAAGCAAGGGAAACAGTTATTAAAGCCTTTCCGGCCCCTAAGGCATTTCACTCCTGAGAGCTCTCAGGAGCTCAGGGCTCATGCAGCACTCCCTGAACCTCTCTGGCTCGGAACCATTCAGGAAATTCTATCATATTGAATCCTTAGAACAACTCTGAAGGCAATATTAAATGCCTCTTTAAAGATGAGGAAACTTTAAGTTTGACAGCTTAAGGAAGTTGTCCAAGGCTATAATTGTAAGCGGCAGTGCTTGAACTTAAACTAAGCTTGTTTCTAAAGTTGTGTTTATCAAACAATGATCTTTATGCTTTGAGCTCAGTGAGTCATCTTCACCAAGTTACACTGCTCCCACCTGGTTCGTCAAGCCCGGAAGCAGCTGCAGATCAGTGATAACTTGACTCCCCTTGATCCTACATGTAGAGCAGCAAGTCCACCAAAGCTCTGTGCTTTGCTGAAGCTGCCATGAGGCTGACATGCAGGCCCAAGTGCTAATATATCTGTGGAGCATAACAGCAACAGACACGCTCTTCCATCAAGGTCTGCCTGTCTTGAGTTGACGCAAGCTGACCTGTCTATAAATAGACCTGACCAGACTAAATAGACCTCAATGTAATGACGCAGTATTAGGAATGAGGAATTTTCAGTATAGGAAAATTGTGTAGTTTTGTAAGTATACTTTTCTCATACAGACCCACATTATTGTTAATTTACAACAAGTTTATTAAGAGGTGCACATAAAAGCCATTCACTTTTTTTTTCTTCATAAAAGGATTTCTTTTTTTTATTGCGAAAAGAAGAAAAAAAAAACATAAACAAAAAACAAGTTTCCACCTCCTCCCAGCCTCCCATTTCCCTTCCCCTCCTCCCACCCTTCTCCCCCTCCTCCCACCCTTCTCCCCCTCCTCCCACCCTTCTCCCCCTCCCCCCACTCCTCTCCCCCTCCCTCTCCAGTCCACAGAGCAGTCCTGGTTCCCTGCCCTGTGTTAAGTCCTAGGTCCTCCCCAGAGAAAAGCCATTCACTTTTGATTTTAAATTATTTCTATTACCTTCTGAGATTATAATTACATCAAACCCCTTCTATTTCCTCCCCAAAAGTCCTCCTGTATACCCCTCATAGTTCTTTTTCAAATTCACAGACTTTTTTTGTCATTAATCATTGTCACACACACATTGATACGTACATAATTACACCTGTTCAGTCTATATATTACTACTTACATGTATGCTTTTGTGACTGACCATTTGGTATTAGGTATTGATGTGCTCTTCCCTGGAGAAGATTTTTTTCTTCTATTCTCAGCATCCTTCAGTTGCCTGTAGTTCTTTGTCTAGGTTTGAGGCCTTGTGGGCTTTCCCTCAGTCTACATTAGAGTGCCTATTGTTGTCCTTGTTTTATTCATGTTTAGGCAGTCACATGGGTCAAACTTTATGTGTGTATCTTATAACATTCCTGAGAGATAAAAAAATAACCATATCTGATCCTCTTGCTCTTACAGTCTTTCTGCCACCTTCTCTGCAATGATCCCAGAGCCTTAAGTATGGGCGTTGCTGCATAGATGTATTCATTGGTACTGGGCTTTGGTATTGGGGGGTTGTGGTTTTCTTAATGGCTTTTGTCTGTTGAAAACAGAAGTTGAACTAATGTGGAATGAGGACTACACTTCTCTGTGGGCATAAGGATAATCATTTAGAATGCAGTCAGTGATTATGCTGGCTTAGTAAAGTGGCTGTTGTAGGTTATCCCCCAGGAGCTACAACTTCACTAGCCCTGGGTAGTTGGCTAGGTTTCTGGTATTTCCTTCTTGTTCAGTGAGTCTTAAGGACAATTAGACACCTGTTTGTTACCCTTAAGTAATGCCATTACTGTATCCTGTGGGTTACTGTGCCATGCTGGTTCTTGTGGTCCATAGGCATCATCATGTCTGTGCAGTAGTGTTGGTTTGTGCATGGCACTTAAATTGTTATTTAGTTTCAAAAGTTCTGACCATGGAATTTTTGCATTCCTTACTGCCTTGTTTTTGGCTTTTTTGAGAATCACTTGGTTTTTTTATTTGTTTTGTTTGTTTCTTTGTTTTTTTTTTTGTTTGTCAAGCTATCCTGGAACTGGTAGATTAGGCTGGCCTTGAATTCACAGAGATCCTCCTGCCTCTGTCTCCTAAGTGCTGGGATTAAAGGTGTGTGCCACCACAGCCTCGTGAGAGTAACTTGTTAATATCTTATAAATTGTCTATGTAGAAAAAAGCAAAGCTACTCGCTGTAGCTACACATTGGCCTCTGCAACTGAATTTTATATAGACAGAGCTCAAACACTGTTAGAGTTCTTTTGAAGTTTCTGTCTAACCACAACCACCTCCAAACTTGATCTCACTCAAGGCAAGAGTAGATGGTGCTGAATTACAGATCGAGAGAGAGAGAGAGAGAGAGAGAGAGAGAGAGAGAGAGAGAGAGAGAGAGAGATCAAACTAGGAACCTACAAGATAGTTCACAAGCCCAAGCTCATTGTTTGGAGTAATTAAACGGTGTTTAGTCTGGTTCCCGCACTGGGTCCTGGGATGTGGCCTCAGAGCATTGTGGTTTAGTCTTGAAGGTTTCCTGGAAATTGACATCAGGAGCTTTCCTCATAAAAAAGAAACCCATGAAAACACTGTGAGTCATGGGGTGGAAGTGACAGCTTTAACTGTTAGGTCAGGGTCAGTTCCGCAGAATGGTACAAGAGTGGGAGTTTTAGAAACTGGCCAGTAATGGTGTAGAGAGGATAGGAGACATTTGCCTGGGCTTATAAGAAAATAGGGCCATTTTGCAAAGGAATCCTTCAATTTGACAAGAATCCAAGTAAGCAGAAAACCAGAAAGGGAAGAAACGGATACCCGTTTGCTTTCTGTAAAGGTAAGAGTCGATGGTGACACACCCAGGCTTGAGGGTATCTTGGTCATTGATGGAAAATGGGTGTATATATATTTGAAAAAGTTGTGATAGGACTCAAGGATGCTGGGACGTCTGTGACTCTAGGAGGCAGAGGACTTGATAACCCCCTGATAGTTGATAAAGAACTTATTTTCCTTTGTTTAAAGCATCATTTGTTAACAACAACAACAAAAATCTCATGGCTACTGACTCTGTAGTATCTTGTTTATTCTACTATATTAGAATATGGAGTTATTAAATGAGGTAAAACTATTTGTTTGTTTAACAATCTTACTAATTTTGGGGGTCATTATCTGATGTGCTAGGTGCCAGTAATTCAAAGGTGAATGGGTGTGCCTACTTTCAAAGTTTACCTCCTAATGAAGGAAGAGATGCTTGTAATATAGATTTTGATATAATGAAAAAGATTCAGAGATAGTGCAGGTACTCCTTTTAGGAGTGAGGACTAGCTATAAAAAATTAGACATCAT
Source organism: Microtus oregoni (assembly GCF_018167655.1). Taxonomy (NCBI): domain Eukaryota; kingdom Metazoa; phylum Chordata; class Mammalia; order Rodentia; family Cricetidae; genus Microtus; species Microtus oregoni. The sequence goes on along the minus strand of NW_024543830.1, from coordinate 14,075,672 downwards.
AGAATATCTCATGGAAAAATGATATAATTGAGTGAAAAAATGGTTAGTAACTGATCAGAATAAATGTTGAGGACAGAAAGGAACATATTTTAGCAAAGAACATGAGTAAAAGAGAGGAAAGAGGTTTTAGCTTTCCATGCAATCTCTGGTCCGATTTGTTTCTACAGTTTTTTCATTTTTTAAATATCATATACCTGGAATCATGCATTATGCACTTTTATATCTATCTTTTGTTACTCACCATAGTTATTCTTTTACATTTTAATTGGTTCTTTGAAAGTTTCATACATCCTTTTTATTATATTCTCTACCTCTCCCACCTCTTCACTGATTTACCCACTTTCCTACCCTTTTTCATCCTTTCATAAAAATATTCAAGACCAGCTTGTGGTTTCAAAATATTCTTGGATATGAGGTCTCCCATCGGAGAGTGATTGACTTAGCAGGGCCTATACTCTGAGAGTAAAATGTTACTCATAGCCCCTAATAATTGTCAATATTGCCCCTGCTTGGGGGTAGAATAGTGTGCTCTCTATGTTGAGATTTGGTCTGGATTAGGCTTGCGTAGGGCTTGTGCATCCTGTCAAAAGCAATGTGGGTTCAAATGTGCAGTGGCCCTGCTGTGTCTAGGAGATAATGTTTCCTTGTAGTCATCCACCACTTCAGGCTCTTACTTCGTTATGCCTCCTCTTCTGAGATGATCCATGAGCCATGACAGGGAGGTGGTTCCGTCTTTAGGGCTGAACATTCATCAATTTAATATTCTTTGTACCTTGGCAAGTTGTGGGTCACTGTGTTAATTATTGTCTACTTAAAACAGAAATTTCTCAGATTCAGTTTGACTGAATTTATGGTCATAATTAGGAGTCAGTTTAATACTATGTGTTTTTATTAAAATAATAGTAGATTCCTTCCTACTGTTTCTGAACTGTCTAGACTTCTTAACTTCTAACTTCTTAGCCTGGTGATGGTGGATGGATATTCGTTCTTTCAGTCTGTGCCATTTTATTGGGGAATTGAGGCTATTGATACTGAGTGATATCAATGACCATGATTTTTGATTCCTGTTATTTTGCTGTTTGTAGTGCTGGTGGAGGGGTGTGTGTGTGTGTGTGTGTGTGTGTGTATGTGTGTGTGTGTGTGAACATGCACATGAGTGTGCTTCTCTTCTTTTGATTTTGCTGTGCTTTCATGTTTCATACTGTGTTTTCATTGATGTAGTTAACCTCCTTAGGCTTAAGTTTTCCTTCTAGCACCTTCTGTAAGGCTAGATTTGTAGCTAAATGTTTAAATTTTACTTTATCATGGAACATATTATTTTCTCCATCTGTGTTAATTCAAAGCTTTGCTGAGAATAGTAACCTAGGTTGGCATCTGTAGTCTCTTAGAGTCTAAACACCTTTGTTTAGCCACTCTCAACTTTTAGAGTCTTCATTGAGAAGTCAAGTGTAATCCTATTAGGTCTGCCTTTATATGTTATTTGGGTTTTTTTCCCTTGCAGCTTTTAATATTCTTTCTTTATTCTATATGTTTAGTGTTTTGATAGTATGTGGCAAGGAGACTTTCTTTTCTGGTTCAATCTATTTGGTGTTCTGTATGATTTTTGTATCTTTATAGGCATCTCCTTTAGGTTAAAGATTTTTTCTTCTATAATTTTGTTGAAAATATTTTCTGAGCTTTTGAGTTGGGTTTCTCCTCCTTCCTCTATACCTATTATTCTTGAGTTTGGTCTTTTCTTAGTGTTCCAGATTTCTTGGGTGTTTGGTGTCAGGTGTCTTTTTAGATTTAGTATTTTATTTGACAGGTGAATCCATTTCTTCTATTGTATCTTCAGTGCCTGAGATTCTCTCTTCCCTCTGTTGTATTCTGTTGATGAAGTTTGTCTCTGTAGTTCCTGTTCAAATTCCAAAATTTTTTGTTTCCAGAATTCCCTCAGTTTGAGTTTTCTTTATTGATTCTGTTTCCAATTTTAGGTCTTTAACAGTTTTATTTATTTCCATCTGCTGTTTGTCTGTATTTTCCTGGATTTCTTTTTTTACTAACAACTCTTGGATTTATTCAAAGCAATTCATTTTCAAAACTGAAGTTACCGCAGTCAGAAAAAAAAGCCAGAACACACAATCAGTTTGCCTGTCCTTGTGTTTGACACTGTGGTGGCTTTATTCAAAATACAGTTGCACAAAAGCAGTAATTTCAGTCTCTAAGGACTTAATGTGCTGTGTACACAGGCAGTCCAGAGTATTAAAACCAAATTCAGAACTACAGAACGAGGAGCCCACTGTTGCTCATTTGCATGAAAACACCACCCACAAAGCTAAATTAGTCTTAATAGTTATTTGTTTTTAAACCCATGAACTCTAATTCTGATTGCACAATAGATGATTGATTTTAAAAAGTCAATATATAGATTTTCTTTCTCTAAGGGATTTCTTTATCTTCTCCTTAAGGAACTTTATCATATTCATAAAAGCTGTTTTGCAGGTTTCTTTTTCTTGTGTTTAAGTTATGTTGAAATATTTAAGTCCTGCTGTGTTTGCATAGCTGGGCTCTAGTAGAGGCACTGATTGTATTTTTATTCGGGCATCTAGGCCTCTGAGTTGGGAATGAGTATAGGTTTAGGTGCTGATTTCTGGGTTTGTCTTTGTTGGGTAGATACTTTGTTCCTTGTCTTCTATTTCCTCTCTGGTTATGTATTGCCTCTTCTCCTGGCCTGTTTAGCTGGTGCATTTATATTGAATACCTACTAGTGTTTGCGGCTGTAATACTGGGATGAGTTGAGGAAAGGAAGGTTGAGGGAGAAAGTCTTTTTGATCTGTTGGTAATGGGTTCAGAGAAGAAAGGAAGATTATATCAGGCTTCCAGTTACAGAGCTGGTGATGAGCTGAGGGATTGGATCTCAGGAGCAGTAGGAGAGGTGTGGATCTGCCTTCAGACTACTTGTTGCCCCAGAAGGAGCAACCCTTTGATCAGTAGGGGATAACTTGAATTGGGGTTTGAGACAAAGCAACAAGAGGGAAGAGGAAGGTTAGAAGGAAAAGGAAGGTTTACCTATTGTAAATAGGGCAGCAATGAATAGTCAACTCATTGGCATATGCCCCCAAACCTGCTATTCCACTCCAAAAATACTTGTAATTTTTTTTGTAACAAGCTTTAATCATGTACCCTGGGTTGGCCTGGAACACGTGTCAATCCTCCCACCTCTGTCCTTGAGGGTTAAGTTTGCAAGCAAGTTTTGGATTATAGCATGTGCCAACTTTGTCCCTCATCCAACCCCTTCCTCCTGTATTTACATTCCTTCTCCCTCCCCTTCTGAACCCTCAATTTATAATTATTTATTTAAAATATTATTTCTATGTATTCTCTGGAAGTTTTGTGGATGTATATAATGTAATTTGGCCATACCCACTTTCACTGTCTCTCCCTAACCATCCCCAAACACTCCAAAACATTGTCCTCCCAATTTTGTGTCCTTATGTTTTTTTATAAATCTGAGTTTAGTCAATGCTGCTCATGGGTTCACTTGTGTGGGGCGTCTACTAGATCATTGGCAACTGCCCATACTTCCAAAAAACTCTGACTTTCTATTTCCCAGCATTCAGAAAGTTCCAGCAGCTCCTAAACTTTGTAAGCTGTCCTAAATTCATGCTGCAATTTTATGTAGGGCACCAATGCATGTAGGGTACCAATGCATGTAACCACAGTAGCTGTGAGTTAATGATACTCCACATCCAATACAAGAATTTTCAGTTTTTTTCCTTTCCAGACTCAATGTTATTGTTATTACAAACTTCTTTTTTATATATATATTTTAACCTCATATAATACTGTTTTTCACAGTTCAGTGTTTATTAAAGATATTTAAATAATGTGAAGTTTACTTTTCATTATTGTGACAAAAATCCTTAGGAAATCAACTGAAAAGAGGAAAAATTGTCTTTTAATCACAGTTTCAAAGGATGCAATGTGTGATCACTGGTGCCATTAGTTCGGGTGTGTTCTGAGGTTCAAACACTGAGGTGAGAGCATGGAGCAGAGCAAAAGTGTTCTTGTCATATGGTTGAGAAAGAAAGGGGGACATGAAGAAAGAAGAGAGACAGGGGTACATAGAAGGAGAGATAGAGAAAGACACACCCTGTAATGGCATGCCCCAGTAGCCTAAATCTTTCAAAAAAGGCTGCAGTTCCTAAAGAATGTATCACCTTTTGATGACACGAGAATTTATCACCTTTTTAAATAGCATTATCAACTGGGGACCAAGTCTTCATTTAACACATGATTCTTTAGGGGTCATTTGAGATTCAAATCACAACTAGCAAGAATACATGGTCTACTTATCTGTGCAGTAACGTTCGTCTTGCCTATGGTCTAACAATTCGCCTAGAGGATTTCCCTAAATGCTTCTTGTAGTGTGGATCTGCTGAGAAGAAATTCCCTTAGCTTTTGTACATGTTATAGTTATGTCTTTTTAATATCATGAACAAATCTCATATGTATATTATATTCTTTGCTTTTTCTTAGTTTTTCCAATTTTTTTTTACTGATTATAAAATCCTGATGTGATTTTTCTGGGGTGCATCTTAGTGTTTTAAATGCATTACTTTAGTCTTTCTTGGACTGACTGTTTTCTTATAAATCTTATCTTCATATTAACTATTTTGTGCCAAACATATCTTGTTTCCTTTGGCTATTTTAAGATTTTGTTTATAACATTGATTGTATACTTTATTTAAATTTTACTACAGAGTATAAATTTCTTATTTTTGGATTTCATTGATCTTCTTTGTCATGTGAATAAATTATTTTAATCTTCTTCAGAATTTATTAAAGGTATTAATTCTTCGAGTATTTTTCTCTCTTTACTTGGGTACTTCCATTACATACAAATTATGATATTCAGTATTACTTTATTTAGAGGTGCTCTATCATTTAAATTTTTATTATATGTCCTTTTATGATTTTTTACTACCTTAAAGTTCACTAATTTTTCCTTATATAATATCTACTAATAATATGTCCCAGTGTATTTTTATCTCAAGCATTTCAGCTTTAGCAGACTAATTTGCATATATATAGCAAGTATTATATTATGTAGCCTAGGATGACCTCAAATTTGTAATCCTCCTGTTTAAGGCTCCCCAGCACTGGGATTACAGGCATTTGCCATCATATTCATGTCTTGAAATGAGAGATAACCCTGGTTTACCTAGATGGGCATTGTCTAGACATAATTTTCTCTCTGTCCCTTCCCTCCCCTCTTTCCTTCCCTCCCTTCTTTCTCTATCCCTTCCACTTTCTCACTGTCCATCCCATTTGTCTCCCTCTTCACCCTCTGTGTGTGTACCTCCCTAAGGACATACATAGTGACAGAATTGGATACCATATGTACTTCTCTAGTGTCTATACACACATATATGCATATACCTACCATGTAATACATCATATATATCTACACAGTGGTATCCTTGCTGAAATAAATGATAGCCTCACTTAAAAGACTGGGCTCATATTGTGGACCCTTTTAACATCTCATTATGCATTTGTGTGTTTTATTTTTGCTATAAGATCAGCATCTATTGGAAGGTGTCTAATACTTAGCCATGGCCATATCTAGAACAGAAATATCTTAGATAATTGTGCATAAGAGGACCTTCTATTTTCATCTGGAGAGGTTTATAGACCATTCAATAACAACTGATGAAAAAAGAGGCCATAAATTTGAAGGAGATTGGGAGGGGTATATGAGCTATTTGGAGGAAAGAAGGGGAGGGAAAAATGTTGTAATTAAAACATGGTCACAAAAATAAATAAATAAATAAATAAATAAACAAACAACAACAGCAAATTTAGTTAGTAATGAATCTAAAGAGAGTTAAGGAACTGACTGACCAAGTCCCTGGCTTTCTTTTTCTTGAGCAGTCAGACATTAGTCACTAATATCACACAGGACCAAAAGCATTGGCTTAGTCTGTGCCACTAAGACTCACTTTGTTGTTAGAATAGCTCTATCATTGGGTCATGGGGCATACTGAAACATCAAACATTGCTTACTGAATTGGAGTAACATTCAGTGTTCAAGATGATGCTTGTTCAACATGGGCTTCAATTTTTAAAGTTGAAAGCAGAGATTTAGGGACAATTTCCAAAGGAGAAATAAATAGTTCAAATACAAGATGGTGGTGACAATCCTTTGACTCTAAACACCTACATTTTGGAGTCTGTTGTGCTACTTTACAATGCCAAATCCTCTAAAATATTCTTTTCTTATTCTTTCTGCTTTTTAGGTCATACTCTCCCAGAATGGGCATGAGCAGCCTGAAATTGCTGAAATATGTCCTGTTTGTCTTTAACTTGCTCTTTTGGGTAAGTGTTTCCTTGGAATATGTCTGAAATAAAACCCCTCCATCCCAGTTAACCTGTCCTTTCTTTTCAGCTAAAGAATGTAGTATAGAATGTGAACTGTGCACACCTTGAGACTATCTGGAACATGTCATGTATATATAAAGAAACAATAATTTCCTTCCCGCCTGCCTTTTTGTCTCTATAAGCCTACAAAACTGAAAGGTGCCAGGTGGTGGTGGCGCACACCTATAATCCCAGCACTCGGGAGGCAGAGGTAGATGGATCTCTGAGTTCGAGGCCAGCCTGGTCTACAAGAGTTAGCTCCAGAAGAGGCACCAAAGTTACAGAGAAACCTTATCTCAAAAAACAAAACAAAATAAAAAAAAAACCCAAAACAACAACAACAACAAAACAACTGAAAGGTATCAGTGCAGTCAATAATGGAGCTGCCAACTCTCTCTGGGGGCTTTAGGACAATATTGCAAATAGCTGGCATTTATAAATGAGAAATGGACTATAATTTCTGTGTTAAACTCTACACTCTCCTACTCCCTGACCGCATGGAAGAATATTGACAGACAGAGAAATAATATGGAAGTTCTGGTTTTTGGAAAGAACCTCAGAGATGAATTCTGCAGTATCTAGGCTATTTTTATTCTCACCAATAGTGTAAAAAGGTTCCTTTTTTCTGTCATCCTGGTCAGCATTTGTTGTTGATAATTATCTTTGATAGCTATTCGACAGAATGAAATGGGATCTCTATATAGCTTTGATAGTTGAAGATGTTGAACATTTTTCCATATTCTTATTGGCCATTTATATTTCATTCTTTTAAAATTGCTTATTTCCATTGTTCATTTGTCACTTGTACATTTTTTAATTCTCTTTTTTTCCAGTTTTGGAATTCCAGATAATCTAGCAATTTACTACTCATTTTGTCTCCGAAAGAAAAAATAATCACCTTATTACAAAGATATTTGAACCCTATGCTTTTCACAGGATCTTTCACAACAGCTAAATTGTTGATGCAGATTAGACATCCATCAGCAGAGAATAAAGAGTAGATGGTATATGTATATAGTAGAGTTTTTCTTAGACATAAAGGAGGATGGAATTATGAAGAAAATAGATGAAAATTGAGGTTATTCTGAGTGAAGTAAGTCAGCACCATATAGAAAAGGATTGCATCTTCTCCTTCATGTGTGGAAGTCAAGAAAAATAAAGAAAGACATTTAGCTAAAAGGGGACTATTAGGAGTGAGGAGGGGGAAAATGGAAAAGAAAAATCACTTAAAGATTAATAGAGTGGTGAATATGATCAAAGTACATAATATACTTGATGCACAGACCGAAAAATGAAACATTTTGTATAATTAATTTGAATTAATAAAACTGTTAAGTTTCAGACACATATGTCCACGTTAGTAATTTAACATGAAAAAAAGAGATATTTAAGGAGGTTTTACTGTACTGAATTCAGCAGCTGCATTTCATCTGTAAGATTAATCTGTACTCATGTATTTATGAGACTATTCTTATATATATATACATATATATTCTTTATTCTAGATATTAGTACACACATATATGTACTTATATATAGAATAATATATATGTACTTATATGTAGTAAAAGTATTAGATCCCTCATAGGTCTGACATTATCTTGGCATCTGAATATGTGTTGTAAAAAATGCAAGTGTTACTTCATATGCAGAAGCTGTTATTTCTATATGATAATGGGAAACTGAGTAAAGAGGCAAGTCTCAAGTGAGCCCAACCCCCCTCCCCTCAGATGATTCTGATCTCAAGGATATGAGAATATAAGTTAGGAGATACTTAAGAACCCCAGTAGCACATACACTGAGAGAAACAATAAATGGGACCTCCTGAAAGTGACTGAGAAGCTTCTGCAAAGCAAAGGACATGGTCAACAAATCAAAATGGCAGCCTACTGAATGGGAAAAGATCTTTACCAACTCCACATCAGACAGAGGGTTGATCTCCAAAATATACAAAGAACTCAGGAAATTGGTCATCAAAAGAACAAATAGTCCAATAAAAAATGGAGTACAGACCTAAACAGAGAGCTCTCAACAGAGGAATCTAAAATGGCTGAAAGACACTTAAAGAAATGCTCAACATCCTTAGCCATCAGAGAAATGCAAATCAAAACAATGCTGAGATTCCATCTTATACCTGTAAGCATGGTCAAGATCAAAAGCACTGATGACAGCTTATGCTGGAGAGGACGTAGGGTAAATGGAACACTTCTGCATTGCTGGTGGGAGTTCAAACTGGTACAGCTGCTTTGAATCTCAGCATGGTGATTTTTCAAAAAATTAGGCATACACCCAGCAATACCACTTTTGGGTATAATACCACTAGGACATGTGCTCAACTATGTTCATAGCAACATTATTTGTCACAGAACCTGGAAACAACCTCGATAAAAGAATGGATAAAGAAGATGTGGTACATTTATACAATGGAGTACTACACAGCAGAAAAAATAATGACATCTTAAAATTGGTGGGTAAATGGATGGATATAGAAAATATCATGTTGAGTGAGGTAACCCAGACCCAGAAAGACAAATATCATATGTACTCTTTTATAAGTGACTTTTAGATATAAAGCAAACAAAAACCAGCCTACAGTTTACAATCCCAGAGAACCTAGACAGCAAAGAGGACCTTAAGAGAGACATACATTGATCTAATCTGCATGGGAAGTAGAAAAACACAAGATCTCCTGAGTAAATAGGGAGTGTGGGGATCATGAGAGAGGGTAGAAGGGGAGGGGGAGGAGAGGAGGGGTGTGGAGAAAAACATATAACACAATAGAAACAATTAAAAAAAACAAAGAATTACGTTCACCTTAGAATGCTATGGAATTTTTCCTTTCAGGTCTGTGGCTGCTGCATTTTGGGTTTTGGTATCTACCTCCTGGTCCAAAACACCTATGGAGTGCTCTTCCGTAACCTTCCCTTCCTGACACTGGGCAATGTACTCGTCATTGTGGGCTCCATTATCATGGTGGTTGCCTTCTTGGGCTGCATGGGCTCAATCAAGGAAAACAAGTGCCTGCTTATGTCGGTGAGTCCTGTGATATTCTGAGTTGGGATAGATGACGGCTCAAGTCCAGGATGATATGTTTCATGGTAGATTACTTTTGGATGATATATATAATTAAAGAACTGAGAGGGATAAGAAAGTAGTGGTGGTGCATGCCTTTAGTTCCAGCACTCAGGAGGCAGAAGCAGAGGGATCTCTGAGTGTGAGGCCAGCCTAGTCTACAGATCAAGTTCCAGGATAGCCAGAGCTACACAAAGAAGCCTTGTTTTGGAAAAAGAAAAGCAGAGAGGTAATAAGCACAGAATTTTTGCTTACTTACTGCTTTTCTTCATTCTTTTACAACTTAGATGACAGTTTAGAGAATAATGTATCCACAATGAGTTGAGCCCATAACAGTCAAAATAAAAGCAACCCCGGAAGACATCTCCACTGGCCAGACTGACCTAGATAATTCCTCAATTAAAGTTCCTTTCCCTTTTGATTCTAGGTTGTGCCAAGTTTACAATAAAAACCAACCAACACAGACCATCGCTTGTCAATTTCATATATACACACATCACTTTGAACCATAACTTTCTTGCCCCATATGTGTCATGTTAATATCAGGATATAAAATATAGTCCAATTCCAGTAATCTCCTAAAGCCTTTCAAAATTTCCAAGACATCAAGATCCAAGATCTTTGAAATCTGAGCGTAGTAATTAACTGATGAAAAATAATGAGTAGGTTCTTCTGAACATAGTGACCCTCCCCAACGATGTAGAATTCTTCCTTAACTCATGCACAAAGTAGCCTTCATAGTAGGAGTTACACAATTTAGGTAAGGAGCTTGAATACAAGAAAAAGAGAGATTTGTAGCAGTTCCCTGTCAAATAATCAGCCTGAGGAATATTATCAGGCTTAGATTTTACCTACTGGCATTGGAGTAGAAAAGATACAATTTTTCTAGTGTACTAAGGAAAGAGGTTGATATGTTTGCATCCCAGTTATCCTTTAAGTCATGTGTTCAATCTTCTCTTGCAGATCAACACTTAAACTAGAGCCAAGATCAACAACAATAACAATAATTATGATGATGATGATAATTATTATTATTATCAAACAGTTCTTTGTCAGACATAAAATGATAGTAAACATCAGAGACAGGACAAAACAAATGATTTAAGCAGTCAAAATAGTTGTTTAAGTTTTTTAAAAGGTGAAGAATAGTTGTAACTGTCCAAGCTTTTTCATAAATGTCATGTAGGGATCACAATTCTAAATTTGGAGACGAAAATTTGACTTAGAATTATGATTAGGCTCCTTCTTTCTCTCTGTTCAGATTCCCTCCCAGCCTTCATCATCATCCACCTTTTCTCTTGATCTAGACTTGATCTGATATATGGGATCAGGACCCAAACTCATGCTTTAACATCCTGGCTTTTTGTACAACTGTTTCACTAGGCTGATGCTAAAACATTGACTCAACAATGTTAGAATAAAGTCAGAGGGTAGCTAATCTGCCCTCTAAAGTCCAACTGTAGGAAAAGAACACATATTGTTCCTAAAACAAGAGAGGGCTTATAAAGCCCTGGGGAGGCAGGAGCAGTTCCCATGCATGATTGTGTGTGTGTGTGTGTGTGTGTGTGTGTGTGTGTGTGTGCGTGCGCACGCGCATATGCCCACATGTGTAGACCTGTTTTCCCCCATGTCAGAGAGAGGTAGATCAGAAGTGGGGATTAATGTTCTGATCATGTCTCTGCTTTGTCACAGTTCTTTGTTCTGCTGCTGATTATTCTCCTTGCTGAGGTGGCCTTAGCCATCCTGCTCTTTGTGTATGAGCAAAAGGTAAGTTATGAAGAACATGGCTTGCTCTCTTCTTACTAAGATGGGGAATACATGGTGGAGAAGTTAGTAAAACCAAATTAGTAGTAAATCATACAAATGAAGTAGGAGGATGAGAGTTAATTGCAGTTGAGGTGAGAAAAAATGTCATGAAGATTGTATTTGAATGATGCCTTGAAAGATAACGAGAGAAAATGAAGCAAGCTTGTCTTCTTGTCTTCCTCCTGTCTACTTCTCTCCATGGAGTTGGTAGTCTTCTCAGTAAGGTTTGACCTTGGCTTTGTATCATCCTTCCTTTGTAACTATAGTTATGGAAGGATAAAAGTCCATCCATTATGTATATCTTCCTTCAAAACCATATAACCTTCAGCTTGTTTTAACATATAGCCTCCCTCATCTCACTTCCCTAGTTCTGGCTCCTTGGGCAGGGGTATATATTATTTGGTCCACTAGAAATCTCTTATTTCTTAAATACATCTTGTTTTTACTATGTCTTCTCTGATGAAATATGATTTATCACAGCTGAGCAACTTAGTGGCTGAGGGCCTGAATGACAGCATTCAACATTATCACACAGACAACAGCACCATGGCAGCCTGGGACTTCATCCAGTCACATGTAAGTACATAAAGAATCCTGCTCAGATGAGTTAAGCTGAATTCCAAGGTTTGGTTCCCAGAAACCAGCATCTCTTTCCTAATGTTTCAGACTCAAAGATCATCAGTTCTAAAGTCCAAAGTATTGTCTGTGCTCTCGTAGGCAGAGAACTATAGGGGTTAATCCAACTGGTTCAAATTTTTCTGCATTCTATTTCATTCTTTATCTACTGACATAAGATCATCGCTTTATCCCTAACAGGATGAAAAGAAGACCCGAATAAATCATATTGGATTAGTTTATTTACTTTTATTCCCCAGTCACCAAAATTATTACATTTTATTACCTAGCCCTCTAGTGTCACGTCCCTCATGCTTCTCCTTACCCACAAACATACATCAACTTTCCATTCTTTCCTTAGAATGCCGAGGGACAAACATGCGCTAGCGAGCCTTGTACGGGCGTGATATACGTCCCAAGAGTACCATCATCACCCATGATGGATTAATATGGAATAGACGATAGTAACATAGGAAATTACAACATAAAATAAAGGGGAGGACTTGGAAAAATTACAACCTCTATCTTTCAAACTCTTCATTTGTTTCATTTCAGATTCGAAGTCCCTTTTAATCTTCAGACACATAACAAAGTAAAAACAAAACAAGAGGAGTAAATCTCTTGATACATGTCACCAGCTTTATATCAACATTGTCACTGCCACCTCATTCAATCACCAAACATTTTGCTAGAAAATTCTAAAGAAAATGAAATATTGAACCTGATAGCATCTCACCCAATATTACTAAAGGGTCTGGCTCAGTGGTTAAAAGCACTTATTGCTTTGCTAGAAGATCTGGGTTTTGTTAGAGCACCAATCCAGTGACTCACAACCTCCTGGAACTCCAACTCCAAAGGCTCTGAAGCCCTTTCCTGCTTCTACATGCATTTGCATGGGCTTAGTGAAGATACACATAAATAAATTAATAAATGAATCCTCAAATATAGTATATATATTTATATGCAAACTACAGTCTTCATTCTAATTATTCTAATTTTCTCAAAAAATTTCAACTGATTTGAACAAATCAAGATATAAGAAGGTCCAAATGTTGCATTTAAATGAAATGTCTCAAAATTTCTTTTATTCTATAATAGTGTTTTTATATGTGTATGTGAACAAAAATTAGGTTATTTGTCCTAGAGATTTTACCATTTTCTGTATCTGACTGGTTTATTCTCTCAGGTATTTTGATGGCAGGAAATCTGCTTCCCAGAAGGACTGTGAATCTAGAGTCTTGATGAAGTCTCACTCTCTCCTTCTTTTTCTCTTCTTTTAAAATAACGTTTTTTTTTATTAATTGAGAATTTCATACAATATATTCTGATCATATCTACCCCTCAACTCTTCCCAGATCTGCTCCCACTTCTCTACTCACTCAAGTTTGTATCCTCATTTTATTGATAAACCCACTGAGTTCAGTTAGTGATACCTATATACTTTTGAGTGAGGTCATCCCATCGGAGTGAAGTTCACCTACCAGATATTATGCCTTATATCCTTAAAAACTGCTTATCCTTCCGGAAGTAATCAGTTGCCAATAACTCTTCAACTAGGGACGGAACTTCCTGGCCATTCTACCCTTTATGTTTGTTCTATTTTTGTGAATACTGTCACAATTACTGTGAGTTCCTATGTGAAACTGCCCTGTTGTGCCCAGGAAATGCTGTTCCTTATAGTGAATTAGTCTCCACTGCCTCTAGCTCTTACAACTTTCTGCTCATTCATTCTTTCACACAGATCTCTCAATCCTGGGAGGAGATGGTGTAATATAGATGTCAGCTTAGGACTGAGTACCCCATTTTCTACACATCGACCAACTGTGGGTTTCTGTGATAATTACTAAATCTACTAAAGAAAGGAACTTCCCTGATGATGGCTAAGTGATGCACTCATCTATGGGTATAGTAATAAGTCATTAGAAACTGATTTGATATTTTGTCCATTTTAGCAAAACCATTCTAGTAGGTTCTCCCCAAGGGCCTATAGACTATCCAGTCACAGATTATTGGCCCTCAAAATGGTGTCAAGTATGTGTCCTATCTTATGTAAGATGCCTTAAATCCAAGCAGAAAGTTAATGGTTACTCCCGTGGCATCTGGGTCATGATAGTACTAGTAGTAGTGTCTTGCTAGGCTGATCATTATTACAACTCTCAGGATCACAAGTCTGTAAGATTTATGGCCACATTTCTCCTCTGGTAGCACATACAGAACTGCCCAACACTATGAAATCTAGCCAGTACGTATCAAACTTCCAAATCAATCCAGCTTGATCTCTCCATGTTCTGTGACTCACATATGTTGGAGTTTCATCAATAGGGTCTTATACCAAGTTCTGGAGTGTAACTGGAGATATTGGCAGTAGCTTGTAATATGTAAGGGTCTATAGAACCCCAATGGCCAGCATCCCCAACAAAGGTTTATTTGTTAGTCTGGGGTCTAGTAGGGGCATTATTGTTCAATTACAGATAACGTCACTTAAATTGTTTATATTAAATTGTATATATATATATATATATATATATATATATATATATATGGAAACATACTGCTGCAAAAGTTTCCATATATCTTTTTCCAGATCTCTTTAGTGTTAGTTACCCCTCCTAGTATTCTATCCCTTACCCTGCCCTCCTATCCCCCAACTCACTTAACTATTCCCATTCCATTTATCTCCTTTATATGACAGAATTCTATCTAACTCCTCTATCTTGAGAGCATCCCCATACCCTTTTACCAGTTTCCTGGCATCTATCTATACTCCAATTTAAACAAATAATCTAAACGTTCAAAGTTAGCATCCACATATAAGAGAAAAAACATGAAATTTATGTTTCTGAGTCTAGGCTATTGTACTCAGGATGATTGTCTCCACCTTTGTCCATTTACCGGAAATTTTCTAAATTTAACTTTTCTTAAGATGTGAATAATATTTCATTGTATAAATGTACTACATTTTCAATATCCATTCATCAATTGATGGACATTTAGAATGGCTACTGCAAATAGAATAGCAATAAAGGTGTATAAACAAGTGTCCCTTTAGTAGGACAACAGTGTCCTTTGGGTGTATGTCTAAGAATAGTATAGCTGGATCATAAATTTCTCCTAGATGTAAAACTACCATTCCTCTTTTCTCATCTAAGCAGGTATCTAAATATTAATCCAAGTTAATCCAGTTAAGAGACACAATGAAGAATCTTTTGTTATACTATTCTCTCTCTCTCTCTCTCTCTCTCTCTCTCTCTCTCTCTCTCTCTCTGCGTGTGTGTGTGTGTGTCTGTCTGTCTGTCTCTCTGTGTGTGGTAGTTTGTGTAAAACTTGTCCAGAGATTTTCAGTAATCTCAAGAATCAATGTGGTTAGCCTTAGTTCTGTGTTATAAGGCCTCCTGGGAAGAAAGTACTCAATAGATGAATATATAAGCCAAACATGTCCTTTGTATTCTGTGAAGATGTCTTCTATGAACAAAATGATATAATAGTCTGGGAACATTTAGTTCCAAAGAGGCTGCAGAAGTAGACCCATTCTGATTTTTTTTTTCTTCTGGAGTCAGATTTGAAAGACAAGCATACCTTTTGTATAAAGTTTAGGGTTCATTGTTTGTGTTGGTTTTTGCTAATTTTCTAATCATCATGTTTGGGGGACTTGTCTTTCAGCTGCATTGCTGTGGTGTAAATAGCACAAGTGATTGGACTGGTGGTCCACCATCTTCGTGCCCAACAGGTGCAGATGTTCAGGTAATTTTGTTAGCAATTTTCCTGTTACTGGCTCTTTTGTTCAAACTTAATTACATCAGAAACTGTTCCAAAGGACCTAAATCTTCCACCTAGAAACAGGGAATTTGGAACAACAATAACAAAAAGGAGCAGGGAAACGACACCCAGTAACTATAGAAGCCTCGAAAATCCAGAAGCAAGTTAATCCATTTAAGAGACACAATGAAGAATCTTTTGTTATACTATTCTCTCTCTCTCTCTCTCTCTCTCTCTCTCTCTCTCTCTCTCTCTCTCTCTCTGTGTGTGTGTGTGTGTGTGTGTAAAACTTGTCCAGAGATGTTTCTAGACAATTATTCAACAAAAGATAGTTCTCACTTTTAAAGTATAATTTACATGATTAGGGTAGAATAGCTTGTTAGGTAACTGCTTGTCTTCTCTCTCTCCCTGGAGATGGCAGATGCATTTCCTTTGTGAGATGAGTTAAAGGCATGTGGAGGAATGAGAGTTTTGGAAAAGGAGTTTTTAGAAACCACCTTTCCTCTTATTTTTGGGCTCTCTTCATCTAGAGGAAAACAGAGTCATCTTCCAATAAACCAAATCCCTAAGACCTTGTCTTGACCACATATTACCTTTTCCTGAGTTTGGAAATCTATAAAAATATTCAGGTCCAAGGGAAAAAAAAACACAGGACAACCAGCAGTCAACAACTCTGGAATTTTATGAGGTTATGATGCTGATTCCTGAAGCAAATATTGAGATATACCTTGATCCAAAGATCACAACACCTATAATCCCATATGTTATTTTTTAGATCAGCTCTTAGTGTCCAAAGAAAATAAGGACATGTATTTTTTACTTACTTCTTGGGTGCTAGTTTAACTCTGTTAAGAGCTAAGTCTTCTGTGTTAAGTGCAAGTATACTGATAATATCAGTAGGAAGGCCTCTGACAATGTTCTCTATGTCTGTCTCTTTAAAAATTAAAGGGAAATAAAACTGCAACATCTGATGTCAGTCTCTGTACTAAATAAATACAAACTGCCATCCCAGATAACCTTCCTGATAAAGTTGACATATTGGATGATACCATTCATGCCTATAATTTTTCCCCTAGGGTTGCTACAATAAAGCAAAACAGTGGTTTCACTCCAATTTCTTATATATTGGAATCATTACCATCTGTGTATGTGTGATACAGGTAAGAGCTTCATCCTGGGATCCCCACAAGGATTAAATGAGTTAAAACACGCAGTCTTAGAACAGTACCGGGAAAGAAAAATGACGCAATAAATGTCACGTTATTCATGAGTTTCTCTATTCAAGGAGCAAATTATTATATTATCAACTCAACTTGAAACATACAGAAAAATGGTTATATGAATATATATCAAATTAATGTGCCCTTAGAGATACAAATGAGTCACAGTCAAATTAGGAGTGCTAAGCAGATTTCCACATTAGTTGCTCACTTAGCTGGTCTGGAAAAGATTATGATAAAATAGTTACTTTGAAAAATTGACCTTTTATGTTAAGAAGGAAGTAATGATGGAAATTATAATTATTTTCCCTTTCTGCTTGTACTTGGTTTGACAAGTGAATGGGAAATTTTGTTGTTTTGTTGTGTGATATTCATAAAATTATTTTCTACCAAAGTATTGAGCATATTATACTTTATTTAAGACCTACTTAAGTGCTAAAGATTAAATGACCTTTTCTCTGCTTGGAAGCAAAAGAAACCTAAGGCTTGGACAGAGCTGACTTATTTTTCTTATACTGTTCAATAAAGACAACTGGCTATACATTACTCATCTGTGACTTTTTTATTTTTTTTTTGGATTTTCGAGACAGGGTTTCTCTGTAGCTTTTTGGTTCCTGTCCTGGAACTAGCTCTTGTAGACCAGGCTGGCTCGAACTCACAGAGATCCGCCTGCCTCTGCCTCCTGAGTGCTGGGATTAAAGGCTTGCGCCACCACCGCCCGGCTCATCTGTGACTTCTTAAGAAGATAAAAATGTTTCCAAAACCTTCCACATTTCCATCATACTGCAATTGCTCCAATTTTCTTCCTAATGCTGTCCTTAATCATAAAGAGAGAAATTCCTTAGAAGGGAGTGATGCCGGAGAGTGGTCACAAGGTGATAGAAATCTTGCTTTTCTGTGTTACCAATCCTAGTATCTGTGGGAGAAATGTTTTCTCTTTTGAAGACCTCACATTTTCTCAATTCTTTTCACAGGTGCTGGGGATGTCCTTTGCTCTGACACTGAACTGCCAGATTGACAAAACCAGCCAGGCCTTAGGGCTCTGACTTGCAATTGCCCTGAGCTTAAAAGACTTATCTCTCTCTGGAAAACCAAAACACCCATAGCATGAGTCCCCAAACAATTACCTGCCTGCCTGGTATTTTGATTCCTCTTATCTCTCCCTTGAGTGGGTTCCTGCTTTATATACCCAAGGAAGAGAATATTGGTCATGAACTTCCCATCTCAAGCAGAAGAAAATCATTCACCACCTGATAGCAGTAACCATATCCCTTAAAGATGGGGAAACATAACTGGGTGAATTTTTTGGACATGAGAGGCCAAGAGAACCTATAGCTCTTGTGACCTAAGATCCACGAATGGCTGCCGGTGTGGATATAGCTCAGAATACTGACCTAACATATGTGAGCCCCTGAATTTAGCCCTGAGTACTACAAGATAGGCCCACGTTTAAGTGTTAGATTCTTAACAATTGTCAAATCAGTCTCTAGCCTCTGAATCATGCTATTTTCACTCTGTAAGAGACATACTGAAGGGAATTTTGGAGTCAGATTTACTGGATAATTGACGTACCCCATTTCCTTTTGAACATAGACTTTGAAAATAGGAATGTTACAGAGATCTCTCTTCAAAGGGAAATGTTTCCATTTCTTTGTTAAAATATCTTATTGATTTCTGTTATATCCATCCATTCAGAAATGACTATCTAATATTCCTGCCCTATCTTCATTCAGTCTTAAAGCTTTTGAATTATGTAGCCATGGAGAACAGCCCAGAAGTACTAATATCTCCACTGTGTTAGCTGGTAATCATATTCATGTTTATATTGTTATTTCTTTACAAAATAAGGTTCTGTTAAGGTACTGCTTTAACACTTAAATAAACAAAATAGTTTATGATCACTGTTAATCAAACATTTGACTCATTTTGATATTTCTGCTAGAAAGCCAAATGTATTAGTTAGCTATTTCTGTATAACAACTTAGTCCAAGATATAATGGTTAAGAACCTACACACATTTGTTTTATTTACTGATTCATTTAAAGACAGGCTTTTACCATGCAGCCCAGGATGTCTTAGATGTTCTATAGAGCTGAAATTGGCACCAAACTCATGATCATTCTACTTATACCTTCTGTATATTAGAATCACAGGTATGTGCCACTATGTTTAGTCAGGACAAACTTTTATTATCTGATGGTTTTAGGTAATCAGGAATTGGAAGTAGCTGTGAAAAATGATTATAGATTGCTGTTTGTAGCATAACAAAGACTAAGAGGTCAGTCATTCGTGTCTTCAGTCATCTCAAGTTTCACTGGAAGAGAAATCCACTGCATGTTCTCACAAGAAGCCTTGAATCATGGCCCCGCATACTTTTACATGGATAGATTCCTGAATAAGGAGACAGCTAAGACATAGAATGAGATACAACAACCAAAATAGAAGCCACAGACATTTTATAATCTAAACTAAAAGTTCTGCCACTAGTTATTCTTAGAACTGGTTCAAAACATTAATTCCCACTCATGAGTAGAGAAGATTATGCAAGGGTGTCACTACTTGTTGTATAAGAGATTGCTAACTATTTCCTCATTCTTGTTGTGTCTAGAAGCTAGTATACTTGTCTATATGATAGCTATATTTTATAATGTAAAATTAGAAAATGTATAATATAATGCCTAATGTACAGAACTCAAAGGACTAAAAAGAAAAGAACTGGTTTCTGTTGTAAAAGTTTTCTTTAGGATCGCCAAGCTCCCTTTAAGAAAAATGGCTATTTTAATGGTCTTCTATAGGGCAAATATCTATTGGCATTTTCTGAGGTACATAAAGAAGAGAAGAGACACTTCTTTGTTCAAACTGACACTTAGTGGTGCCATCACTTGGTAAGCTTCCCTACCTAGTGCCTGAGTTTTGTTCTTAGCTCTGTTTTGATCTTCACTCCCAATAACCTGTCGCAGAATTCTAAGAATTTGCCTACCAAGTATTACCAAACTCATCTATCTCGTCATCTAAGTCCTTCCACATTCTTTCAATAGTCTGTTTTCTGCAGTCGTAGTAGCCAACAAAGGCCCAATCTAACTATTTCTCACACAGAAGCTCATTATATGTGAAAAACATAAATGTAATTATATATATTTTTAATAAATACAACTTTTCATTGACTGTTGTTTTGAGAACAAAATTTAGATACTTTATCTGCCGCATCCTACAGGCAACATCCCATTCTTAAGCTCTCAGATCTCAACCTCTGACATTTTAACTCTTTGTATTTTGTGATTTTATTACTGATGTTTAACAAGTTTTATTAGACTTTTCTGTATCTGTTGCATTTTCTAGTGGTTCCCTTTGTTTGGATAACTCTTAACCTTTCCTTGCTGTAAAGATTTCCCTTATCTCTGAAGGTTTACAAATTTTTAAGTCTTTCCATGTATGAGCTACCATTTGAGTCTCTTTCATTTGAGTGAGAGCTGATCTTTGTTTTTGCTGCCTACAATTGAATCCAAGGCCTCCTGTATGCTCACTCAATGTTCTGCCATTACTGCTTCCCCATTTGGACCTTGGTTTTTAAATCACTTTTTTCCCTTCCTTCCCTCTCCCTTTCTCTCTCTCTCTCTCTCTCTCTCTCTCTCTCCCTCTCTCTCCCTCCCCTCCCCCTCTCTCTTTCTCTTTCTGGACAGGGTTTCTCTGCATAGCCCTGGCTGTACTAGAACTAGCTCTGTACACCAGGCTGGTCTTGAACTCACAGAGATCCACTGTATCTGTTTACTGAGTGCTGGGATTAAAGGTGTGTATCATCACAGTTCAGCTTTGAATCACTTTTAAGGAGGAGGACACAACAGAATACAGACAAATTCCCATTTAAATTTTCACACAATGTCTCTTTTATGTGCTTTTGTAACTACTTGAGGCATGATTAATAAAAGTTCAGAGACAAAAATTTGGACTTCAACCTGAAGGTCAGAAAAGCAAAACAGCCAGCCACTAGCTCTTACCTCTACCCAGTTGAAAATGGCATATCTTGCCTCCAGGAATCTCAGAATGAGACTAAGACTGAGAGCTGTCTCTTCCTGTTTTAATTCCTCTCTAGTTCTGAGATAAAGGCGTGTACCACTACTGCCTGGTTTCTATGGAAAGTTGGTGTGGCTACTGGGATTAAAGGTGTGTGTCATTGCTGCCTATGTGGCTGTTTTACTTTTCTGATCATTAGGCAAGCTTTTGTTTATCAAAATACAAATGAAATGCCACTACATGTACTCCTAAAAAGTTCACAGATATTATTACATCTTTAAGTCTTGGTAGAACTTATCACCTTGTTTGAGATATATTCTTACCCTGTAGCCCAGACTGGCCTTGTTCTCAGTTTGTGGTTCAGGTTAGCCTTGAACTCAGTATGTAGTGCAGGCTGGCCTATAATTCAGCAGTGATTCTCCTGCTTGGCTTCCTAAGTGTTGGATTTATAAGTATGTGCCATCATTACTGACACGTTATCACATTTTAATTATTTTTGTCTTTGTTAATCACTATCTTGATCAAATTAGAAAAGGAAGTGAAAATACAAATTAACTATAAGTAAAAATTAGACCATCTTCAAAGAATTATTAGGAATTGTCAAGAGAGAACAATCCTCATAAAAGACGGAAAGTAGTTTTTGTTGCCAGATTTAAGACTTGGACTGAGAAAGAAGAACAAAGTGAAGATAAAGGCTGAGAACATGAAGGAGAGGAGGTCAGGAGGTGACATGTTCAATTAAAATGTAGTCCAAGCTGTCACAAAATCTTTCAAGGAACATTGAGAGGGGACACACTTTTCTTCAGTTATGAGGCAAATACAACTTTGATATTAACAAAAAAATTAGAAGCCAATTTCATTTATAAGCATAGACACAAAAATCTTAAAAAAAAGAAAATGACAAAAAATGTAGTAGTAAGGAAATGCATTTATTTTAGGAATGCATAATAGTATAAAAATCAATAAATTAAATATATTAATCAAGTAATGTGATCAGGCACCATGGCATAGTCCCCAATCTCGGCACTCAGGAGGCAGAGGCAGGCTAATCAATGCATCCTGATACAGTGTGCTTCAGGCTAGCTTGGGCTGCAGAGCAAGATCGTCTGAAACCAAAACAAAGCACAGCACAACAAAAGGGGTGGAGCGATTCCAAAGGAAAAAACTCAACATACATCGCTTTTTAGTAAATATCATGAAGTCAGAAAGAGAAAGTTTTCTATTTTTAGTTCTCAATTTCGGTTATTAGGTCTCTATTTTCTAAATATTAATTCCTTTTTATGCATTTCAATTATCTGGACATTTTCTGATTTCTTCTCTTTTCCTTCATTTTTTTCTTCAGTTAATTATTGTAAATTCTTACCCTATACTGAAATAACCTCTGAGTCTATTTCTATTTTCAACGTTTTCCTTTGAATGAACTAATGTGTCTTGGTGCTTTCCTTGACCACCAAATATTATATATATATATATATATATATATATATATATATATATATATAGAAGAAGTCTTCATATGATGTTATTTTTCTTTATGGGTGTTCATATTATTCATTAATAGTCATTTAGAATAGGATATCTTAATCTAGTCTGAGATCATAATATCTTCCTTCCTTCCTTCCTTCCTTCCTTCCTTCTTCTCTTCCTTCCTTCCTTGCTTTCTTCCTTTCTGGTTACTCAAGACAGGGTTTTTCAGTGTAGCTTTGGTGCCTGTCCTGGAACTAGCTTTTGTAGACCAGGCTGACCTCAAACTCACAGAGATCCACCTGCCTCTGTCACCAGAGTGCTGGGATTAAAGGCGTGCACCACCACCACCTGGCCAGAATATGTTTCTTTCAGTGAAGCTCTCACTATGACTATTTCATCTCCATTACTATGTCAGAACACTGAGGATTTCATATGACTGAAACTGTGCATTCTTGAGGCCTGCTAACTAATTTGCCTGAACTGAAACCCTTTTGTTATTAAATGCTACTGGGAAATTTTACTTTGACTTTCCAAGGTTCATTTTTCCCCTTAGAATTTAACAAATACGTTAAAGTAGAACCCCAGTGAATATTGATTCAATACTGTAACTTCTTCTTCTTGCTGGAAAACTGTCCCTGAAGTTTATATTTGTCCCCCAGGCCTATATAGCCCCAAAGTTTGGGCTCTGTAGGCAGAGGCTGCTTGTTCATTCTGGGCCACCCAGACCCAAGATAATCACACAGAAACTATATTAATTGTAATACTGTTTGGCAATAGCTTAAGAATATTTCTAGCTAGCTTGTATATGTTAAATTAACTCATTTCTATTATTTTATATTTTTCCACAAGGCTTGTAGTTTACTGGTAAGGTTCCAGGGCCTCTGTCTCCTTCAGCAATTACATGGTGTCTCTCTGACTGCACCTACTCTCTCTCTACATCTCTGGATTTCCTGCCTGGCCTTTCTTTGTTAATAAAACATATTCACAGCATACATCACCTCCCACATCAGGGTCTTCTAAGGAGTGTTCAGCTGTTGGTGTGCACCAATGATGGTCAAATGTTCAGAGTACAACATGGACGTGAAATACCAGACTCCCACTCAACAGTACCCTGATTTCTGGAATTTTTATATCGTACAATGATAACTGTCCTATCTGGTCTTTGAAATCACCTTATAACTATAACTACTATTGGCAGGATTGTAATCTGATACAACTTTTTATTAATCATCATTGAAGAGTAGAAGCCACCAACTGACTTTTAAAGGATGATAATATATGTGACATACTCTATTTAAGCATCAAACTAAATCATGATTTATTGATGACTTTCTCTGTGGGACCAGGAGTAAGACCATCAGGCTGTGATAAAGTACTTGCCTGAAATGTAAGCAGCTCTAGATAAAAAAAGAAAATAAGCCATTACTATATGTCTGAATGGGTCAGAAGGGAGGACAGAGATGAGGTGTAAAGAATGGAACAGATGCAAATACCTGTTTTTAATACCCAATACATAAGTATAAGGATGGGAATCCAAGGCAATGATAAATGAATATGAGAAGTATTAGCTAAAGCTTAGCAATGGTGTTCGGTATGAAACCAACACAGAAAACAATAACAAAAACACCCAACTGATTTCTATATGCCATATACAGAAAATGAAAAGATAATTTATTTTAATGATATCAAAAGCAAAAGGAACACAAAAATATAGCCTGACAAAGAAATATAAGTGAAACAATCAAGTTTTATTAAATGTTAAATAAGAGAGAGCTGTCCTAAACATATACAATCATAGGACCTCTATTTCCACTACTAATGGGAAAACTCAGCATTTTATATATGTCCATTCTTCATAACATAGATCATATAGTAAATACAATTCTAGTTAAAAGCTTTGACAGCATTTTTGGTGGAATATAAACAGATAACTGTCAAATTTATGTGAAAATGCATAGGATCCAAACTACTGAGATGTCTTTTAAGAGACATTGCAATTTGGAATTTGTTTTAAAATATTAATCCCTGTTATACAGTCATAATTACAATATTGAAGTAAATACGACTGATAAGTTGTATTGTTTGTGAAATTAAAACACAAATGGTATTAGAAAGAGGCCTGCGTTAAAACATGCAAAAGAAGCATCTGAATATAACCGCTCCATCCAAACAATGGTGTCAAAGACTTCATGAATTTCAGTATGACTCTGAAGGCTATCCATCCCTAAAGGACCCCATTCTTGTAAAATGTTTTCCCAAGAAAGCTCAGCACTGACTTGAGAAGTTCCTAATGAAGTCTTCACGATAGATAAATACTCCTATGAACTATATCCTAGAGTATTGACTTTTGAAATTTTGCAAATTCTAGTCCATTCTCTGTTTTTTGAGATGTCCGTTTCCTACAAATTCACCTCAGAGAAAGCTAATAGATAACAGAATCTTTATCAACATCTATGCCCCTGCCAAGGACCAGAGAACATCACTGAAGAGGAAGTGGAAAGAATGCAAGATCTGGAGGATTGGGAAATTTTATCTTCTATATGTAACTCACTATTCGAGGTAGCTCTGATGACCTGCACAATAAGCCGTGCTGAAAAAACTTGGGATCAATGTGTAGAGAATTGAAACAAGATCCCTTTATCTATCAATGATGCAAAAATCAACTGGAAAGGGATCAAAGATTCTAATGTAAGACTTGGCACTTTGAAAATAGCAGAGAAAATAATAGGAGAAATACTTCAGTATCTCTGTTTTGGCAAAGGCTTTTTGAATATGATTTTATAACTCATCAAATAATGACAAGAACTGACTATTGGGATCATATCAGACTAAAATCCTTAGGCACAGAAAAAACAATTAATAGAGAGATGAGACAGCATCCATAAAGGATGAAAATTGCCAATTATTTATCCGGTAGAAAATTAATATAAAATATATAGAATCAAATTATTAATCACAAATTAATATTAAATCAGTAAATGTAATTAAGCGGAATACATAAGTTTCAAATGAAGAAATATGTTTAGTAAATACATGAAATATTATACTTTTAAATAAGTGAGGGAAAAAAATCAAAACTACATTGGGATCATTTCATTCCATCAAGAAAACATAAACCAACAAATATTGTTAAGCAAATGGGGAAAAAGAACTTTTATGTACAGTTTCTGAGAATGCAATTTAATTTGGCCTAATGTGAGTGTATATTTAGTCTCAGGAGAAAAATTATTCTTCAGGATACCTGCATTATCCACAATGGATCAGTAATAACTGATGTAAGTTCCATTTTGTATTTGTTTTATCATTTACATCCATCTTTTGTTCCTAACTTCCTAGGTCTAATAGTAGGTTTAAAAAGACTATAGTTTTAGGGAATGTTCTTTCAGACCCCAAAATTATACAAAGTCAAATCTTGATAATAAAACGTGTATGCATATCCAAGTGAATATAGACTTCTGTAAACTTGGTTTTAAGTAAGACTACAGGATAACTAATACCATATTATTTGTCTATTTAAAACTCACTGATTTAAAATGATCTTTGAAAGCACATGGATGTAGGTATGCAGGTGCTGGAGATATATCAATGCATATTGCAAAAGTCTCTTTCCTCAAAGAGTTTTGGGAGAAAGAGACCACATTGAAAATAAAGTATTCTGTAAAACAGTATTTTGAATATTTCATGTGTCCAGATGTATAATTTGCATTATTTTTAACATTGGGTAAATGATGAAGATGCAGAATATACCAGGAACTCTAAAAATAAAACAAAACAGCAACAAAAACAAAAACAACCCCCCGAATAATAAGTAAAAATAAAGAGAGAAGAAGATTCTCCCAAAATACAATTAAATATTGGCAATAGGGGCTGGTGAAATGGTTCAACAGTTAAGAGCACATACTGCTCTTTCAGAGATCCCAATTTTGTATGTTGGTACTCATCTCAAACAACTCACAACTGACTGTAACGTCAATGTAAAAATAAAGGTCCAACTTAAAAATCATTAAATGGAATCAAAACAAAACACACCATATTGGCTTCTTACTGCTAGTGCAGTAATTGTGAATAGAACTTTTTGCTGTTGGTTTTTCTTATTTTTAAGTGAATTCATTATTGAAATACAGAGAATCTAACTAATTTTTATATCTTGATTGCTCTAGCTAAGACTTTGAGAACCACATTGGATAGAAATGAAGTGAGTATGCACCCCTGTATCATTTGAGGTTTTACAGGAAATGCTCACAGTTTTCCCATACTTAGTATAATACTGGATATAGGTTTGGCATGTTTACTATGTTCTCTTCATTCTGAGTTTCTTCAGGTATTGTTAATAAGAAATGTTGAAATATATATATATATATATATATATATATATATATATATATATACGATTTGTGACTTTACCTCTATTCATGAACTGAATCATGTAGCACACTTAATAAAAACCCAGAGACAGATATTCAGTCTCATTCTGAGATTCCTGGAGGCAGGAAGGTCATTTCAGGCTGCGGCAGAGATAAGAGCCAGTGGATGTTTTGCTTTTCTGATCTTCAGGTTGAACCCCAATGTCTGTCTCTGAGCTTTTACTAATCGTGCTACAGAATCAAACTTGCATTTATTCAGTGAAACCAAATTGGCTGTTGTGTATGATCTTCCGTGTGTGTGACTACGAGTGCATGCATGGTATAGCATATGTGGAGGCCAAACATGTGCAGTCACCTCTTTCCTTTTGCTTTTACATGGGTTCTTTGGATTGAACTTAGGCAGTCAGACCTGTGCAACAAGTTACCTGATCTTCTTAATGTGCTCTTAAACTTGACTTGCAAAATATCTTGATGGGTAAAGGAACTTGCTTCATAAGCCTGGTAACCTTCGTTCAATCCCTGGAACCTACATGAATGGGGAAGGAGATAAGTGACTCCACAAAGCTGTCCTCTGACCTACACAATATTCCACATCACTCACATGCATATTATATGTACATATATCATGTGCATACACATACACACAAATAATATTGATGATGTTAAATTGGTTAGTAAGAATTTTACTGAGAAATTTCTTGCTCATATTCATCAGGGAAACTGTTCTATAGTATTCTATCCATGTTACATGATTTCAGTATCAAAGTAATATTGCCTATTTTATTGAACAGTTTGATGAGCATTGACTGAACTCCTTTTTAAAGGCTTTTTAGAATCCAAGTACTAAATAATCTGATGTTTGGCTTTTCTTTGCTAGAAGGTTTTTTTTTAATTTCTGTTAAAGGCTGTTAGGAGTGTGCTTATATCTTCTTGATTTAACATGTGTCTGAGAGTGACTTTTCAGGTTTTTTGCAATCTAAATTTAAAAATATTTCCATATTCTATGTATTTCATTGTAATCTACAGTCACCACATCATTTTTATTCTTAGTTTTCTCTTTTTAAAAAATTATTATTTTTTTTCTTGATACCAAGGGGACATGCATTCCACTTACCCATGTGATTGCTCATGTATGGGGTAGAGCAGAGGGAAAGAATATTTGCATTCTAAAAAATTATTTTTTATGGAAAATTGTGTTTTGCCTGCATGCATCTTTGTTCACAACTAAGCAAGTTCCACAGGAACCATTAGAAGGAATACTTCAATCTGAAGATAAGAATGAGCACACCCAGAAGGTCACAGAGAAATAAACAATTCCAGGAAAGTTAATCTAATGAAGTCTACAAAAACACTACAGAAAAGAAAATAACAGAAATTAATACACAAAATCAATAACTCTTATTAACAATCCCAATTACCCAATAAAGAACCACAGAGTATAAGATTGAATTAGGAAACAGGATCCATCTTTTTGCTGCCTACAAGAAAGACACTTTACCATCAAAGCAAACACTCCATTAGGGTAGATAATAGGAACACAATAAGAATGTGTGAATTCAATAACCTATCACACCAATAAACACATCAGCTGGACAAAAATAAAACAGAGAAACAAATATTAGTAACCACCTGTGTCTTATCGGATCACCATGGATTAAAGTTAGAATTCAACAACAATGCTACCCCTAGAAAGCCTACAAACTCATGAAAACTGAACGGTCAACTACTGAACCACACCTGGATCAAGGAAAAAATAAAGAAATTAAAGTCTTTCTTGAATTCAATGAAAATGAAGACTCAACATACTCAAACCTATGGGACACTATGAAAGCAGTGCTAAGAGGAAAGTTCATAGCACTAAGTGCCCACTTAAAGAAAACGGAGAAAGCACACATTGGAGACTTAACATCCCACCAGAAAGCTCTAGAAAAAAAAAGAAGCAGACTCACCTAGGAGGAGTAGAAGACTGGAAATAATCAAACTGAGGGCTGAAATCAACAAAATTGAAACATAGAAAACAATCCAAAGAATCAATGAAACAAAAAGCTGGTTCTTGGAGAAAATCAACAAGATTGATAAACCCCTATCCAAACTAATCAAATGACAGAGAGAGAATATGCAAATTAATAAGATCAGAAATGAGAAGGGGGACATAACTACAGACACAGAGGAAATCCAGAGAATCATTATATCTTACTACAAAAGCCTGTATGCCACAAAACTGGAAAATGTAAAAGAAATGGACATTTTTTTTAGATAAGAATCATATACCAAAGTTAAACCAGGACCAGGTGAACAATCTAAATAGACCTGTTAGTCGCAAAGAATTAGAAACTGTTATCAAAAACCTCCCTACCAAAAAAAGCCCAGGTCCAGATGGTTTCAATGCAGAATTCTACCAGAACTTCCAAGAAGAGCTAATACCTATACCCCTTAATGTATTTCACAATATAGAAACAGAAGAGTCATTGCCAAATTCCTTTCATGAAGCTACAGTTACCCTGATAGCAAAACCACACAAAGACTCAACCAAGAAAGAGAATTACAGGCCAATCTCACTCATGAACGTTGACGCGAAAATCCTCAATAAAATACTGGCAAACCGAATCCAAGAACACACCCGAAAAATTATCCATTATGATCAAGTAGGCTTCATCCCAGGGATGCAGGGCTGGTTCAACATATGAAAATCCATCAATGTAATCTATCATATAAATAAACTGAAAGAAAAAACCATATGATCATTTCATTAGATGCTGGAAAAGCATTTGGCAAAATTCAACATCCCTTTATGATAAAGGTCTTGGAGAGATTAGGAATACAAGCGTCATATCTAAATATAATAAACGCTATTTACAGCAAGCCGACAGCTAACATCAAATTAAATGGAGAGAAACTTAAAGCCACCCCACTAAAATCAGGAACACGACAAGGTTGTCCACTCTCTCCATACCTCTTCAATACAGTGCTTGGAGTTCTAGCAATAGCAATAAGACAACATAATGGGATCAAGGGGATTCGAATTGGAAAGGAAGAAGTTAAACTTTCATTATTTGCAGATGATATGATAGTATAGATAAGCGACCCCAAAAACTCTACCAAAGAACTCCTACAGCTGATAAACACCTTTAGTAATGTGGCAGGATACAAGATCAACTCCAAAAAATCAGTGGCCTTCCTATACACTAAGGATAAGGAAACAGAGAGGGAAATTAGAGAAGCATCACCTTTCATGATATCCACAAAGAGCATAAAATATCTTGGAGTAAATCTAACCAAGGAAGTGAAAGATCTATTTGACAAGAACTATAAGGCATTGAAGAAAGAAATTGAAGAGGATACCAGAAAGTGGAAGGATCTCCCTTGCTCTTGGATTGGGAGAATCAATATAGTAAAAATGGCAATTCTACCAAAGGCAATTTATAGATTCAATGCAATCCCCAACAAGGTCCCATCAAAATTCTTCACAGATCTTGAGAGGCCAATAATCAACTTTATATGGAAAAACAAAAAACCTAGGATAGCCAAAACAATCTTATACAATAAAGGATCGTCTGGAGGCATTACCGTCCCTGACTTCAAACTCTTGGTATTGGCATAAAAACAGAGAAGTCGACCAATGGTATCGTATAGAAGACCTGGATTTTAACCCTCAATCCTATGAACACCTGATTTTTGATAAAGGAGGTAAAAATTTACAACGGAAGAAAGAAAGCATCTTCAACAAATGGTGCTGGCATAACTGGATGTCAACATGTAGAAGAATGAAAATAGACCCATATCTATCACCATGCATAAAACTCAAGTCCAGATGGATCAAAGACCTCAATATCAATCTGAACACACTGAACCTGATAGAAGAGAAAGTGGGAAGTACTCTACAACATATGGGCACAGGAGACCACTTCTTACATATAACCCCAGCAGCCCAGACATTAAGGGCAACATTGAATAAATGGGACCTCCTGAAACTGAGAAGCTTCTGTAAAGCAAAGGACACTGTCACTAAGCCAGAAAGGCAACACACTGACTGGGAGAAGATCTTCACCAACCCCGCAACAGACAAAGGTCTGATCTCCAAAATAAATATTATAAATATAATTCTTGCTTGAACCTATTTTGTTATATGTAAATTTACTACATTAAAGTTAAAACCTTCCTTTTATTTAGACAGAAAAGGGGAGAAGATGTGGGATTCCCCTCTGTATGCTATGAATATGTTTTCTTACCATTGGTTAATAAAGAAGCTACTTTGGCCTATAGCATGGTAGAATATAGCCACGCTGGAAGAAGATGTACACACACACACACACACACACACACACGGAAAGAGAGAGAGAGAGAGAGAGAGAGAGAGAGAGAGAGAGAGACTAGGCATAGTCAGAGGCATCATGCAGTTGTCAAATAAGACAGACACCGGATCCTTACCAGTAAGTCAAAACCTCATGCTGATACATAGGTTAATAGAAATGGACTAATTCAAGATTTAAGAGCTAGCCAGAAATATGCCTGAGTCATTGGCTGAACAGTGTTTTAATTAGTACAGCTTCTGTGTGATTATTCTGGTCTGGGGAGTAAGGAAACAAAAATGCAATCTCCACCTACAAATGGTACGCCTATGGCCAAAGTCCACACCATTGCCGGGCCCTGACCAGACCTCCATCTGTGGCCTTCTCCCACCCCACACAACTGAACTACCTCTCCGCAGCTGAGCTACTCCTCTGGCATATAGCTGAACACCCTTTGGCTGGCCCACTATGTGGCAATTCCTCACTGTCTGTGCCCCTGCATGTCTTGGTCCCATCTACTAAGCAGCTGACTTACTGCTGCCCACGGCTTTTTGCCAAAACTCCACCGTGGGCTTCTCTTGGAGAACTTTTACCCAGCCTGCTTGGGAGCAGGGGCTACTCTGACTTGCATTCCCAGTTCTGATTCGTGAATGCCTGACCTAAGTTCAGGCCAGTAACCTTGCAGCTCACTCAGCCTGTAAGCTCTGAATTCCTTGATATTCTGCCCAACTCAAACCTTCTCCATGTATGGATGTGCTGTTCTTAAGTAATTAACTAATTTTGTTAGTAATTAAGTCTCAGGTAATTCAGGTACTGATCTAGGACCAGCCTTACTGCCACAACTCTGACACCTGCTGGTCAATCAAGGTTATTACACCTAAAACAATTTTCTGAAAATCATTATGGAGTTAATTTAATTAGTAAATAAGTAAATTTGAAAATTGCAAATGATCCCAAAGATAATTAAAGACAATATCACCATTCAGGAATTTAACAACCTTTTTGTTTCTATTATGTATGGAATTCTGCAAGAGCTATATGAGTTATCTTGTACATATATTTTTGTGATCATAGTGGCCATTAGCTTTGTTCTTCCTTATAGGAATGGTATCATAACAGAGTCAAGAATGAGAAACTTTTAGGAATATTACAGTCTTCAGCTGAAAGGATTCATACTATTGTGTAGTAATAAGGGCGGCGGGGCTGCGTCCCCAGCACCCCAGCCGCCCGCACGGCTAGCTTATGCCCGAAATAACAACACACAAACTGTATTCATTTAAACACTGCTTGGCCCATTCTCTTCTAGGCTAATTCTCACATATTAATTTAGCCCATTTCTAATCATCTGTGTGTAGCACCCCAAGGTGCGCTTACCGGGAAGATTCTAGCCTATGTCCATCCTGGGTAGGAGCTTCATCCCGGGAGCGGGGCATGGCGTCTCTCTCAGGCATCTGCTCCGTAGAGGAGAGCTGTGGAGTCTGACCTCACTTCCTCTTCCTCCCAGCGTTCTGTTCTGTTTACTCCTCCCACCTATCCTCTAACCAATAAAATGGGCCAAGGCAGTTCCTTTATTAGCCAATGACCTTCCTCCATCACTATTGAAAATGATAACCTTAATATGACAGACAAAATTCAATCCATGTTAATGAGTTATGAAACCTTACAAAAGGGTAGTGAGGATTCATACTGTTGAAATTGACAATCAAAATCTGTTAAAAAGTTATAATAGGCTAACAGATTGAACATCCCTCCAGGAAAGCAATATACATGCAACCCCCCAAATAAAATAAATAAATACAATCCAAATAATATCTTAGGATGAGAAGATATCATTAATGGAAAAATTTTAAATATTGGAGTTACATGTGCAGAATTAGAACCAGATTAATTGATTTGATGAAATCATTAGACATATTCACAGTTCAAGAAATTCGGGGTTTACAAAAGAAAGTGGTAAAAAAGATTTGAATCTTTCTGTGTCTGGGTTACCTTACTCAGGATGGTTATTTCTAGCTCTATTCATGTGAATACAAATTTCAAGATGTCATTTTTTTTTTTTACTGCTGAGTAGTACTCCATTGTGTAAACATACTACATTTTCTTTATCCATTCTTTGGTTGAGGGACATCTAGGTTTTCCCCAGGTTCTGACTATTATAAATAATGCTGCTATGAATATCATTGAAAATGCTGGCTTTCTGGGCCATGCTGCCAGTGTGAACTCTAACTCTTTCCAGAGATCCGGCCAAGCATTTAAATGAAGTTTGTAAGCAGCATGTTATAAACTGCTTAATGGTTTGGCATAGACCCACTGCATACTTGGAACTGTGTGTAGCTCAGAGGCAGTGAGCAGCTCCGCTCCTCCATGCTGGACTGAGCAAGGCACACAGGAAATGTCGTGTTTCCCTTTGGAATGGCACAGCTTAAGTTTTTAAGAAGTGCTTAAAAGAAACAGAAAAAACAAAAATAGTGCTTAGCATTCTAAGAAGCACTCCTGGACAGTAAATAATTACAGATACCATTAGAACAGATTCAGACATAAAAGACCTCTAAATGGGTGACTGTGTTGGATAAATGTATGTAGGCTTGGGAGAGAGGAAAGAATATAGACAGTTATAAAAAGAAGTAAATGTTTTTTTTAAAGTCTTTAAAGAGACAGACTGTAGACAGTCATAGATTAAAGGACTAAAGATAATAAAAAAATAAATATTAAAAAGTAATAGAGTAAAAACAAGCCACGTAAAGATGAAATACATGCAGAGATTTTGGATTATGTATATTATTATGTTTTCTTTGAATTTTTGACTGTTAAATAGCTAAGTAAAGAGACATTTCATTGTATGGACTGCTAAACTAAACCAACATATATACTTTAAAGGTATCTTGATTTCAGAATTTGAGTCTAAGGATATGTTGCTTTGGAAAAGAAGTTCATCTTTTGTTTCCACATATGATGAGAACCTGTGGATTGCTTTCAGACTAATATGGTTTTGTGGACCAAGACCCCCTAAAAGGTCACCGTGAACACACCCGAAAATACTTCACCCAATAAACAGCAGGAAGAAGTCTGGAGAAGAACCATACCGATATTCCCAAATAGTGCTTATAAATGTTTCTTTACATTTAAAAGGGAATATGCTTTAGAGTTTTGTATTGGTATGGATCTTGGTTTACGGATACAATTTAAGGTCAGTTTTGTTATATTGTGTATATGTATTTCTGATCTTGATTAAGGTATTGTGTTGTCCAGTTCATTTAAAAATGTAATGTATAATTAGGAAATACAAGTTAATAGATAGTCATCTTTAACAGTCAAGCTTGTAGTCATGTTAGTTAGATTTTCTAGATGTACAGAGATGTATTTCATATGGATAGGGATTCTTTAAATCTTCCAAAGACTACAGAATATGGAATTTCAAATGTTTTTAAGAATTTAGGACTCATGACAGTGAGACACATATGCTCCTGGCAGCACCAGTCTACTTCAAGAGGATGATGGGCATCAAAGAGGCTCCTTATGGAGTTGGTGAGCCATTTGGGCAAGAAACTGCTCTTGCCTGGACTGCTTGATAAACTGGACATGCAGAACCCACAGAAAAATGACTGCTAGAGTTGCCTTAAAAATGTAAGACAGTCCTTCAGGGTTCCTGCTTTATAAAAGAGTCTGTCAGACATTCTGCAGGACACAGAAGAAAGTGACTGACAAACTGCCAATATAGGTGGAAATGTCTTTAGAACTTCCTGCTTCATGGGAAAGTTTGCTGGATACTATGGGCCAGTAGACTGAAGAAATATGCCCCAATAGTACAGAAGAACTTTGGGTGACTGTCCAATCAGTGAGATGTCTCTGTCATTTCTAGAGTTTTGGAAGTTGCTTAAAATGTACTTCCTGTTTACTTGGGTAATTTTATATCCTGGAATTTTTGATGGAGTTGAAGAATTGAGAGTTATAGTTGTAGCTTTCCTTAGTTATGATAAAAGATAAAGTAGATATAAATATTGTAACTGTAATTCTTGCTTGATACCTGTTTTGTTATATGTAATCTTATTATGTTAAAGTTAAAACCTTCCTTTTTATTTCAATAGAAAAGGGGAGGTGATGTGGGATTCCCCTCTGTATGCCATAAATATAATTGGTGAATAAAGAAAATTTCTTGAGCCCCTGATAGGGTAAAGCAGAGCTAGGCAGAGAAAACTAAACTGAATGTTTGGAGAAGGAAGGCAGAGTTTGGAGAAGCCATGGAGCCAACGTCAGAGACAGACATGTTGAAACTTTGCTGGTAGGCCATGACCTCATGGTGATACAGAGATTAATGGAGATGGGTTAAGTTAATAAGTAAGAGTTAGCCAATAAGAAGCTAGAGCTAATGGGTCAAGCAATGATTTAATTAATACAGTTTCTGTGTGATTATTTCTTTGCTGAGCTGCTGGGAAGCAACAAGCTGCCTCCTTGCAACACATAGTTGAACAAAATGTCCTTGTCGTATGATTGAGCCTTCTTTGGTATATATACAAGAGTAGTATTGCTGGATCTTGAGGTAGGTTCATTTCCAATTTTCTGAGATACTATCATACTGATTTCCAGAGTGGCTGTATATCCCCACTAGCTTACTCCACATCTTCTCCAGCATAATTTATCATTAGTGTTTCTGATCTTAGCAATTCTGACAGGTGTAAGATGGTATCTCAGATTTGTTTTGATTTGCATTTCCATAATGGCTAAGGATGTTGAGCTTTTCCTTAAATCTTTTGGCCATTTGAGAATTCTCTGTTTAGTTCTTTACCCCATTTTTAAAATTGAATTATTTGGAATTTTGATTTCTAATTTCTTGAATTCTTTATATATTTTGAAGATCAGTCCTCTGTTTCCTGTGGGGTTGGTGAAGATCTTTTCCCATTTAGTAGGCTGCCTTTTTGTCTTTTGACTGTGTCCTTTGCTTTACAGATGCTTCTCAGTTTCAGGACATCCCATTCATCTATGTTTTTCTCAGTGTCTGTGCTACTGGTGTTGTATTTAGGAAGTGGTCTCCTGTGCCCATGCATTGAAGACTACTTCCCACTTTCTCTTCTAACAATGTGGTTGGACTTATATTGAGGTCTTTAATCCATTTGGACTTGAGTTTTGCGCATGGGGAGGACACTTTATATTCATCATAGGAACAACTTATCAAGATGAAGTCTCAATCTTAAACATCTTTGCCCCAAATACAACAGCACCCACATATGTAAAAAAAAAACATTACTAATGCTTAAATCATGCATCAAATATCACAAACTAATAGTAGACTTCAACACTCTACTCTCACCAATGGACAGGTCAATCTGACAGAAACTTAAATGGGAAATAAGAAAATTAACAGACGTCACAACTCAAATGGACTTAACACACATCTACAGAACATTTCATTTAAACACAAAAGAATATACCTTTCTCTCAGCACCACACGGAACCTACTCTAAAACTGATCACATACTTGTTAGCAAAACAAACCTCAACAAATAGCAAATTTGGAATAACCCCCTGTATATTATTGGATCACCATGGTTTAAATTAGGATTTAACAACAACACTAATTGCAGATAGCCTACAAACACATGCAAATTGAGAAGTGCTCAATTGAACCATTCCTGGGTCAAGGAAGAAATAAAGAAATTAATTTTTTAACTTTACAAAAGTCTATAATATAGGTCTATAAGGAGCAAATCACTGGTTCCACCTGACCCAGACTACAAATAGTACTACAAACCCGACTGCCTATAAATCAATATGTATAAATGGACACTTTCAGCCTTTATGTTGGATATAGAAAATTGCTGTCAACATCTGTTTTGTTGCAAATGATACACTCAAATTGTTCTGAATAATGGATCAGTACATAATTAAAGATTACAGCTATTCATTAACTTATATTGTAAATGATGATTACATGGGAAATCCTAGGCAAATAAAGCTGATTGTTATATTCTTTTATAGACAGATTAAACAAACAGTCTAAATACATAATAGGCTAGCAGTCTTAAATCTTAAGTTACTCTGGCTATGAGTTCTAGCAAACTTCTCATCTCTTAAAACATGAGATATTATATTTTTTATTTTATTTTTTAAAATAAACAAACTATGTTTTTCATTTTACATCCCAATTCTAGTTCTAACTCCCTCTCCTCCTCCCATTCTTTCTACCTTCCCCAATCCCACCCTCCATCCACTCCTCCAAGAGGGTAAGGCACTTTGCTTTGGGGAAGGTCCAAAGCCCTCCTTATTGTATCTAGGCTGAGCAAAATATCTATCCAAAGAGAATGGGTGCCCAAAAAGCTAGTACAAGTAGTAGGGATAAGTCCTGGTGCCACTGCCAGTAGCCCTACAGTCTGCTCCAGCCATACAACTGTCCCCCACATTCAGGGGGACTAGTTTGGTCTTATGCTTGTTCCTTTCCTGTCTGTCTAGAGTTGGTAAGCTCCCATTATCTCAGGTAAACTGTTTCAGTGAGTGAACCCATCATGGTCTTGACCTCTTTGCTCATATTCTCACTCCTCACAATCTTCAACCAGACTTTGGGAGCTCAGTTTAATGTTCCACTGTGGCTCTCTTCCTTTGTCTCCATCAGTTGCTGGATTAAGATTCTATGGTCACATTTAAGAAACTCATTAATCTGACTACAAAGCAAGGCCAGTTCAAGCAACTTCTACACCACTGCTTAGGATCTTAGCTAGGGTCATCCTTGTGGATTCCTGGAAATTTCTCTAGAGACAGGTTTCTTGCTAGCCCCATAATAGTATATATTCACTCTTAAGTAGATACTAGCTGTAAAGGAAAGGATAATGAGCCTACAGTCCATGGACCTATAGGAGCTGGGTAACAAGGTGAACTCCAGGGGATGGATATATATATATATCCCTGGGAAAGGGAGGTAGATAGGATCTCCTGAGAAAATTGGGAGCATGAGGGTGGGGGGAGAAGGAGGAGGGGAAGGAATAAGGCAGAAGTGGGGAGAAAAACTTGAGGAAACAGGATGGTCAGGATGGGGAGAGACAGAAAGAGAGCATGATTGAGGGAGCCATTATGGGGCTATCAAGAAACCTCACACTGGGGAAATTCCCAGGAGTCCATGAGAATGACCTCAACTAAGACCCTAGGCAATGGTGCATGGGTTAGCCTTGCCCAGTAGCCAGATTATTGGCAATCTTAAATTTCAACATATAACCTTCATCTAGCAACTGGTGGAGACAGTGGCAGAGACCTGCAGTGGAACACTGGGCTGAGCTCTCAAAGTCCAGTTGAAGAGTGAGAGGAGTGAGATTATGAACAAATGAGTCAAGACCATGATGATGACATGAACTGAAACACCTAACCTGGTAAAGGGAGTTTACCAACTCTGGCTGGGCAGGGAAGGAACCAGCATAGAACCACTTGTAGTGGCACCACAATTTGTACACCCTACTGTTTGTACTGACTTTTTGGAACCCATCTCCCTGAATTAATACCTTGCTAATCCTGGATATAGTAAGGAGTGCCTTGGTCCTTCCTCAGAGCAATGTGCCTTGTCCTCTCTGGAGAGTGGATAGGGATGGGTAGGGGGGAAGGTGGAAGGAATGGGAGAAGGAGAGGGAGTTGGAGCTGGGATTGAAATGTAAAATGAAAAAGGATAGTTTGTTTTCTTTTTTTAAAGCTAAAAAAGAAAACAGAGATGTCTGCTTACCCTAGAAGTATATAAGGATCTGAAAAATAAATAATATGTTCTTTTTTGAATCGATTGAAAAGGTTGTCAAACTGATAAGCAAGGAGAGGAGGTACAGGCAAATGATTCAGCATCACAAGTACTGCTTAGAGTCAGAGATGACTTACCAAGAGTTTTAGCTACTTATCCTGTTAATACCTGTGAAAAGCAAGCAGATGCTCAATATCCAAATGGATACAAAGAATGTAAGTGGAAGCCTATAGGTATGAAAGATTTTTAAAGAAAATTAATCCAGCAGTAGTATTTTATGGCATGCATTCACCTTTTGTTAGGGAGATAATAAAGACATGGGCTTAAACAATAAGGTTAATCTACAAGAGTTGCTTCAATTAATCTTAGCAGTGCTAGAAGATGGGCCACAGTTACAGTGGAAGTGCTATTGGAGAGAGGAGGCTAAAGCTCTAGAACAACAAGGTAAAGGATTTGAGGCTTCCCAAGACTAAATTCTTGGCCAGGGCCAGTATGCTGATCTGCAGAGTCCAGCTATATACAATGAATATATCTTGTCCCTATGCTATACAGCAGCCTTGAATGCTTGGGACAGGATTCAAGAACAGGAAGAAGAATTGAATCATATACTAATGCCATCCAAGGTCCAATAGAAACCTTTAGTGACTTTTTACAAAGATTACCTAAAGCTGTACAAACAGGGGTAACAGATCCAGAAGCTAGATGAGTATTTATTGAATCTGACTTTTGAAAATGCCAACTTAAAATGCAAAAAGCTACTTGGGACTTTAAAGGTGCACCAATGGATGAATGGATCCATTCCATTTCTGCACACAGTCAATGTTGAGTCATTTGACTATAATTCAGAGGCTTGGGTGGGAGAAACAATTTCCAAAGGTATGACAAGACAACAAAATACCAAATGTTTTAATTGTTGTAGAATGGGACATTTGAGAAGGGATTGTAGACAGGACATTCTTAGAAATAAGGTTTCCTCTAGGAATGAAAAAATTAGAAGGTCTCAATCTTCTGGATTATTTAGAAAATGCAGCAAAGACCAATATTAGACCAATGAATGTAGAACAACAAGAGACAAATAAAACAACCCATTATTATTGGGAAATTCCTTGTGGGGCCTCTTGCAGGTCCCCAGGTCAGACATGGTGCAGTCATTGTGGAGAACATGACTCCCCAGGAAAGTTTAAAAAAAACAGTGCTTCTTGTAAAAAACCATACTGTTCTGGATGACAGAATAATCATAGAGGCTGAATCGAAAATTCCAATAGAAAACAGGAAACATATATTTTGTCAGACTTCTATAAATAATCAAAGATCAAAGGTAAGAGTATGAGTAAATAACATTTTACTTGAAGAACTACTGGACACAGTATGGATGTGCCTATTATTACTCCAGAATCTTGACATCAAATTGGCCTCTTCAGGAGGCAGATGTTCAATCTCTAGGAATGGGAACCCTATCTCAACTAAAGCAAAGCACAAGATGGGTTGAATGCATAGGGTCAGAAGGACAGAGAGAAAGGCTGATGACATATGTGGACAACATAGCAGTGAATGTGACGTTGTGATCTGTTGCAGTAATGGAATACCCAGATTACCATTTCTGGGGTCTTAAAAATAGAACATAAACCAACTCATGTTTCTGGGAAGGATATTAAAAGGTACTATAAAAAACAGTTACCAGGCAATTAGGTTGTATGAAAGCACAAAACAACTAGCAAACCTTCAGAGGTACCAAAGGCCCTACATTTAATATGGTTAACTAAGGAACCAATATTGGTTAAACAATGGCCCTTAACAGAAGAAAAACTGTGGGCTTTAGAACAACTGGTAC
This sequence comes from Microtus oregoni, assembly GCF_018167655.1. NCBI lineage: Eukaryota > Metazoa > Chordata > Mammalia > Rodentia > Cricetidae > Microtus > Microtus oregoni. The sequence goes on along the minus strand of NW_024543830.1, from coordinate 14,035,134 downwards.
AGGAGCAACCGGATTCTTGGCATATTTAAGAATCAACCAGCCCTTGGAATTCTCCTGTATTTGTTGTTAAAAAGAAATCTGAAAAATGGAGAATGGTGACAGATCTAAGAGCTGTTAATGAGACTTCTATAATCTGGAATTCCTTTGCCTTCCCCATTGGCTAAAGGATGATCTCTTATAGTTCTTGATTTAAAAGATTGTTCCTTCAGTATATCTTTACAAAGAGAGAGAGAGAGAGAGAGAGAGAGAGAGAGAGAGAGAGAGAGAGAAATTTGCCTTCGTGGCATTTACTTATAATAATTCTCAGTCTAATAAAAGATATCAATGGAGGATCTCCCCACAGGGAATATTAAAATAGCCTCACCCTTTGCCAATATTTTGTAAGTCAACCATTAGAAATAATATGTAAGAAATTTCCTAAATCTATGGTCTACCATTACATGGATGACATTCTGCTATCTGATTCAAATGTAGATGCTTTAGAAGGTTTGACAAAATAAAAAAGTTTTGACACATTGGGGATTACAAATTGCTCTGAAAAAAATACAAAGAGGAGATTCTAAGTTTTACAGAAAATTTGAGCACAAAAAGTGCAAATTAGGAGAGATCTATTGCAGACTCTTAATGTCTTTCAAAAATTATTGGGAGACATTTACAAACTATGACTCACTCCTGGGATAACACCTTATGTAATAATTCTTTAAACAAAACCTTAGATGGTGACAAAGACTTAAATAGTCCCAAGGAATTAACAGCTTAAACTGAAAAATAAATGACTTTGATTGAAGGGAAATTATAGTAGGTCCTTAAAAGAATATCAGTGCCCCCAACCAGCAGGAAGTATCCTGGAATACTATGCCCACATTCCCAAAACATGGACTATGGATATTTTCCTTTGTTTAAAAAAAAGGGGGGGGGGAAATGGTGCAGAAGAATTGTCTGTATTCTGTCAATCATGTATTTTAATACAATGCTGATTGGCCAGGCAGGAACTATAGGCGGGTCAACCAGACAGGAAGTAGAGGTGGGGCGATGAGAACAGGAGAATGCTGGAAAGGAGGAAGCCCATTCCTCCCAGTCCTGCCCAGACTCTGAAGAAGCAACATGTGATCTGCCCTGGTGTGAAAGTTACTGAGCTACATGGCTAATGTAGTTAAGAATAATGAGTTAATATAAGCTACAAGAGCTAATAAGTAGTCTGAGCCAATGGGCCAATCAGTTTTATAACTTATGGAGATCTCTGTGTGATTTCTTTGGGGTTTGTCATCTGTGAGGTACTGGGAGGGATGGAAACCCCAACAAGCCAGCCCTTTAATGTTACAAGCTACAATAATGAAAACAGCTTGGTATTAGCACAAAAACAGAGATGCTGACCAATGGAATCGAATCAAAGACCCAGATATTAATCCACAAACCTATGAACACCTGATTTTTGACAAAGGAGCTAAAAGTATACAATGGAAGAAAGAAAGCATCTTTAACAAATGGTGCTGGCATAAATGAATGTCAACCTGTAGAAGAATGAAAATAGACCCATATCTATCACCATGCATGAAACTCAAGTCCAAATGAATTAAAGACTTCAATATTAATCTGACCACACTGAACCTGATAGAGAGAAAGTGGGCACAGGAGACCATTTCCTACATAGAACCCCTGTAGTACTGACAATAAGAGCAACAATGAGCCTGGCGGTGGTGGCGCATGCCTTTAATCCCAGCACTCAGGAGGCAGAGGCAGGCGGATCTCTGTGAGTTCGAGGCCAGCCTAGTCTACAAGAGCTAGTTCCAGGACAGGAACCAAAAGCTACAGAGAAACCCTGTCTCGAAAAATAAAAAAAAAAGAGCAACAATGAATATATGAGACCTCCTGAAACTGAGAAGCTTTTGTAAAGCAAAGGACACTGTCATTAAAAGACCAAAAGGCATCCTACTGATTGGGAGAAGATCTTCACCAACCCCACAACAGTCAAAGGTCTGATCTCCAAAATATATAGAGAACTCAAGAAACTAGACTTTAAAATGCTAATTAACCCAATTAAAAAATGGGGCACGGAACTGAACAGAGAATTCTCAACAGAAGAAGTTCAAATGGCCAAAAGACACTTAAGGTCATGCTCAACCTCCTTAGCAATCAGGGAAATGCAAATCAAAACAGCTTTGAGATACCATCTTACACCTGTCAGAATGGCTAAAATAAAAAAAAAACACCAATGATAGCCTTTGATGGAGAGGATGTGGAGTAAGGGGAACACTCATCTATTGCTGGTGGGAATACAAACTTGTGCAACCACTTTGGAAATCAGTATGGCAGCTTCTCAGGAAATTCGGGATCAACCTACCCCAGAATCCAGCAATACCACTCTTGGGAATATACCCAAGAGATTCCCTATCATACTAAAAAAGCATTTGTTCAACTATGTGCATAGCAGCATCATTTGTAATAACCAGAACCTGGAAACAACTTAGATGCTCCTCAATGGAAGAATGGATAAAGTAAGTGTGGAATATATATGCATTAGAGTACTACTCAACGGTAAAAAAAAAAATGACATCTTGAATTTTGCATGCAAATGGATGGAAATAGAAAACACTATCCTGAGTGAGGTAACTGAGACCCAAAAAGATGAATATGGTATGTGCTCACTCATAAGTGGATTCCAGCCATAGTTAAAGAACATTGAGCCTATAATTTGTAATCCTAGAGAAGCTAAATAAGTAGGTGAACCCAAAGAATAACATATAGTTATCTTCCTGGATATTGGAAGTAGACAAGATTGCCAGGCAAAACTTGGGAGATTGGGGTGGGGGTGGGGTCGAGGTAACAGGAGATGGGGACAGAGAAGGGAGAAGGAGTGGATGGGGAGAACTTGGGAGAATGGGATGGTTGGGATGGAAGAAGGGTGGATATGGGAGCAGGGAAGTATATATCTTAATTAAGGGAGCCATTTTAGGGTTGGCAAGAGACTTGACTCTAAATGAGTTCCCAGGTATCCAAGGAGATGTCCCCAGCTTGTTCCTTGGGCAGCTGAGGAGAGGGAACCTGAAATGGCCCCATCCTATAGCCACACTGATGAATATCTTACATATCACCATAGAACTTTCATCTAGCGATGGATGGAGATAGAGACAGAGACCCACATTAGAGCACTGGACTGAGCTCCCAAGGTCCAAATGAGGAGCAGAAGGAGGGAGAACATGAACAAGGAAGTCAGGACCACGAGGGGTGTGCCACCCACTGAGACGGTGGGACTGATCTAATGGGGGATCACCAAGGCCAGTTGGACTGGAACTGATGGAGCATGTGATCAAACTGGACTCTCTGAGTGTGGCTGATGGTGAAGGCTGACTGAGAAGCCAAGGACAATGGCGCTGGGTTTTGATTCTACTGCATGTACTGGCTTTGTGGGAGCCTAGTCTGTTTGGATGCTCACCTTCCTAGACCTGGATGGAGGGGGGAGGACCTTGAACTTCCCATGGGGCAGGGAACCCTGACTGCTCTTTCGACTGGAGAGGGAGAAGTAGGGGGAGTGGGGGGAGAAGGAGGGAATGGGAGGAGGTGGAAATTTTTAATAAAAAAAACTAATGGGCAACTGCTTTGAGTTCAGAAATAGGCTGATTCAGTAATCACACATTTACTAGAAGTTATCGCCATCATGGGCACAAATAAAGAGAGACAATGATCCAGCATATTTCTCTAAGGAAATGAAATATTTTTTGTGTATTATAATATAAAATATACTACAGCTATACTGCACAATCCTACAGGCCAAGCAGTTACAGAAAGATCAAATAAAAGTATAGAGGGCATGTTAAACAAACAGAAAGGGATGGTAAATACCCCCAGAAATAGAAAGCATAATGCTTTATTAAACTTGAATTTTGTTAATGCTGATGAGATAGGAACAGTGGTTAGAGAGACACTGGATAATAGAAAAAGCTTCTAAATTAAATCAGCCAGTGTATTTCAAGGATGTGTTGGCCTCAGAATGGAAACCAGGAAATGTCCTACTTTGTTTTTGTTTTCACAGGAGAAGAAATGCTATGGATACCATCAAAATTAATAAGCATTCAGTTTGAATAGGAGAAACCTCATGATAAAGAGAAATGACAGCTCATTTACAGAGCTAACAATCCTATAGGTGGTAAGGACCCCTTATAAGTATTGGGGCAGGGTTCTGTTCTTGTCTCTGCAAGTAAATACCCATCTTCAGAATGTCGAGAGACCTTGGACATCTAGATGCTTAAAGAAAAAAGATAGCTATCCAGAAAGAATCATGAAGCAATGATAAATATGACTTAGGATATCCATATCCTCTGTAGGATAAAATCATATATATATATATATATATATATATATATATATATATATATATATATAAAATGGTAGTCACCATTTATTAAAATTCAAAGCTGTCTTTGGAGTTGGATGGTGGCTAACCTTCTCTAAATCCAAACAAGTTATTAAAAGAAAAATTCAGAGTTTCTGTCTCATATCAGGAGCCACCTTGTGTGGAATAGAAGGAAGAAAAAAATCTAGGACTACTAGTATCAAACCTCTGCTTTCATAAAATTTTACTTCTCCCTATACCTATTTTTGTCTCTATGGTACCTTTCATTGAATATATGTCTATATGAATAATGTTTAAGTTTTCCACAATGAACAATAAATTTTCCTGTAGTAATCTTTGAAGTTTCCAGGAAGAAGATGAGGCCCCACAACAATGATTCCACCTGGTTGATATAATGTCATTATGTTGATAACACCACTTTAAGAATGGTTTTGGGTTACAAACTGCTCAAGATGAATCCAACTTGGCTAGCTGGCATGTGCACCTTCTTATAGTGTTCTGGCAAGAACTTCAAATAAGAACTTCAAAAAAAAAAAAAAAACCCTACCGACTACTCAGAGACTATTTGCAATCATATCAGACAACAATCCTGAAACTTAACCACCATTTTAGTTTTTACAGGATCGCATATAAATAACATTGCCCCCATGATAGCTGGAAATAATTCTAGAAAATGTTGTCTCCTCTCCTAACAAAGTTTGCCCTCGGGGTTAGAGACATCTATTAGGGTTTGGTTATGAGTGGCATAGGGTTGAAGGTAGAAATGAAGTAAGCCCATGGATTTGTCTTGCAAAAAGGGGATTATATGAGATGGGATAATGGGTAGGTGAGATTATTACTTGTGAGATATTATTTATAGACAATTTATATTGGTATAGATTCTTGAATATGGATACAAAATCAAATTATATTTGTTAAATTGAATATGATCATATTTCTGTTTACAATATTTGTGTACCTATATAAAGTTATTTTGTTATATTGTATGCATGCATGTTTCTACCTCTGCTTAAGCTATTTTGTATATTGATGCAATTTTAAGATATATTTATCATATTGCACTATACAATTCTACCTCTAATCAAGATACTTATATATTGCTGATATTTTGAGGTCTTTGTCCTCATTTGTTGCATGTTTGTTTAAAGGTTGTTTAATTTTTTAATATGAAGCATTAGTCTTTAAGCTATATAGGTATTAAGAATTATTGCCAGTTGGTAGTGTTGCACACCTTTAATATCAGCACTCAGGAAGCAAAAGCAGGTGGATATTTGTGAGTTTGATGCCAGCCTGGTCTACAAAAGCTAGATCCAGGACAGGCTCCAAATCTACAGAGAAACCCTGTCACAAAAACACAACAAAAAAATTTACAGGTCAATAGTCATCCATACAGTTATACTAGTCAGGTTGCTTTTAGATGCATAGAGATTGGATTTATTATAAATAGCTAATCTTCAAATACTTCAGAGAACTGTAGAAGATGGCATTTAAATAACTTAGGATTCTGTTGACGTGAGTCATGATTGCTCCTGGTAGCATCAATCTATTCCTGAGAGGATGCTGGGAACTGAATACAATCCATTTGGATCTTGTTTTCTCTTGGCAAAGCTGGCTTTTGGTTAAAGAACTGACCCTGTTTCGATCACTGACAAAATTCATGATGTCCAGACTGGACAAGCAGGATACAAGCAAAAAGTCTGCCAAATCTTGTCAAGACAGGGTAAAAAGATTTTCAAATTTTCCTGCCTCTGAAAATGATGTATCATTTACTCTAGGCCTTAGCCAAAGTTGATTGCCCCCACATTGCAAATAAGACTTTGGGTGATTGTCTAGGTAGCCAGTTGTCTCTGTTGTTTCTTGCATCTTTTTGAAGTTGCTTGATGGAATTTTCTGTTTATGAAAGTGATAATATCTCTTCTTATCTCTTTGATGAGGTTGAATACTAGTTAGTTGGTGTGGGAAGTCCTTTTGTACATGTGTTGCTTTTAATGAATAAAGAAGCTGTCTTGGACCTGGCGGGGCAGAATAGAGGTAGGCAGGGGAAACTAAACTGAATGCCAGGAGAAAGAAGGCAGAGAAAGAAGGCTCCCATGGAACTGCCAGAGGAGAAAGATGTGAGCTGCCAGCTGGAACCTTGATGGTAGGTCACAAGCCTAGTAGTAAAATATAAAATAATGGAAATGGGTTAATTCTAGATGTAACCTAGCTAGCTAGCAACAGGCTTAAGCTATTGGCCAAATAATATTACAATTAATATAGTTTCTATATAATTATTTTGGGGCTGAGGAGCCTCCTACAACAGTTAGTCATAGTTAATTTCCTCTCATGACTTAGCCAAGCCATTTTTAATATAAAATTTAGACTCCTTAGAATGGGATAATGATTGAAACATTTAGCATATGTTTCTTGTTTGATGTTGTTCATTACTGTTGTAATTCTAATTTTTATGTATATTTTTGTCTCTTACTTTCCATGGACAATACTTTATATTTTTCTTATTGTATATAGTTTGTATTAGGCTTAGAACCCTCTTTTTTATTGATTTTATTGAGCTATACATTTTTCTCTACTCCCCTCCCTGTCTCTCCCTTCCACTTCAACCCTCTCCCATGGTCTTCATGTTTCCAATTTACTCAGGAGATCTTGTCTTTTTCTACTCCCCATGCTTATTTAGACAAAAGGGGGAGGTGCAGTGGGAACTCCTTGAGCCAATCGCCTTTAAGATACCAACTTACTTTGGGCATGGCCTCATGTACTATAAATGCAGATGAAAGGCATGCCCAGGCCACTTGGCTGCTGCATTCAGTTTCAGCTCCCAGAGCAGGAGATCACTACTCTTTCTGTGAGTTTATCCCTGGATAAATAAGTCTTCGTTATATTCCATTCTGGGATATTGTGGAACTCTTTTTTTATGCCAACATTATGCAGCAAAACTTTCTGCTGCAGTTGATACACAAAAACATAAGGAAAAGTATAATCATAATTACTGAATAGATTATGAAATAAAATCCATCTTTCTGTTATCTATTACGAATCTCATTTTAGCTTTAACAATAGGCACCATCTTAAAGTGAAAGGACGGAAAAATAATCAAAGCAAATGGGACTAGAAAGTTGACGGGCATCATTATCCTAATAGCTGGTGAAATAGGCTTCCATTCAGCAAGGCAGTGTCTCTTTTTACTGGAGAGCTGTTGCTGTTAAAATTCAAAGATATTATTGAAAGTAATTGTCTTGACTGGGTCCTTTTGGTTTGTTGTTTTGCTCATTTTGTTCTTTGTGCTTCCATAATTATGGCTTTAGTTTTCTTTTTACAGTCTCTTTGTTATGCATATTTTTCTTTGTATTCCAAACTACTTCTTATCATATTCTATTTATGATTGCTCATCTGGATATGAAATCTTTTGTCTATTTGCACTAATTGTGGCAAATAGTTTTGCTGAGTACAATAGTGCTGAAACACCAAAGAATATGTACTCTATTCAGCAGCCCATGGAAACATTTCTAAAACAGACCACATCCTGGCACACAAAACAAATCTTACTAAATTCAGAAAAAAGTTAATTAATTTCATGTATCATATTTGACCAAAAACCAATCTAACTTGGCATGTCTTCTGTGCATCCCACAGAGCACTCCCCCCAAATCCCTTTCCTTCCCACCTCATCACTGTGTGCCAGCCTCTAACCAGGGTGGGTGGGTACCCCCTGCTCAACCACAAACAATACCTACCAAAAGATCAGGTAGACTGCCTACAAACCTTCCCTCCTCTCTCTTATCCCAGATCCAGTTCTCAGGATCTCCCCCAGCACTGCAACATAACACCAGCTGCAGATTTCCCTCCTTACTGTGTACTCCTCCTCTGGATCCCTGAGATAATATGCCAATGACCTCTTTCCCATTTCCCCAGCAAGCATTCGCAGTGAACACACCAACCACACAGGTCAAAAAAGCAGGCAACACTCAGCCAACATACTATGGAAATCCAGAGAAGAAGCAGAAAATAAAGAAGAAAACACCCACCCACAAACACAAAACCAGAAATCAGCAATAAGACATATAATTATCCAAAGCTCAGATGCCTAGGTCCCAGCATAAAAGCACAGTGAATAACATCTAGGGCAATGTGTCATCATCGGAGTCCAGCTATCCTAAGGTAGCAAGTCCTGAATATTCCAACATAGCTAAAGCACAAGCAAAAGACCTTATGAACAACTGTATGAAGATGATAGACATCCTTAACAAGAAGATAAATAAAACCTTGAATAGATGCAGGAAAACACAAGTAATTGTAAGAAATAAATTCTTTATATAAATCCAAGAAAAACAAGAAAACAATTGAAAGAAACCATAAAAACTATTCAAGATCTGAAAGAAGAAATAGAAGCAATGTAGAAAATACAAACAGGAAATTCAGGAAATGGAAAATCTGGGTAAGTAAACAGGAACTACAGATACAAGCATCATCAACAGGGCTCAAGAGATGGAAGAGAGAATCTCAGGTGTTGATGATATAATAGAAGAAATATATTCATTGGTCAAAGAACATGTTAGATCTAAAAATCTCCTAACATAAAACATCCAGGAAATCTAAAAAAAGACCAAACCTAAAAATAATAAAAGAAGGAGAATCCCAGCCATAAACCCAGAAAATACATTGAACAAAATTTTTGAAGAAAATTTCCTTAACCTAAAGAAGGCCATGTCTGTAAAGTATAAGAAGCTTACAGAATACCAAACATATTGCATCAGAAAATAAAGTATCCATGTCATATAATAATAAAAACACTAAATATACAGAACAAAGAAAGAATATTAAAAGCTGCAAGGAAAAAAAGGTCACGTAACATTGGAAGGCAGACCTTTCAGAAGTACATGTGACTTCTCAGTGGAGACTCTAAAAGCCAGAAGGGCCTGGACAACTGTCTTGCAGAAACTGAGAGACCACAGATGCCAGCCGAGACTATTAGACCCAACAAAATTTTCAACAATCATAGATGAAGAAAACAATGTATTTTATGACAAAGTCAAATTTAAACATATCTGTTAACACATCCAGATCTAGAGAAAGTACTAGAAGGAAAACTCCTATCCAAGGAAGTTAACCACACTTATGTAAACATGGAGTTACTCTCAAACCAGCAAATTCCAAAGAAAGAAAATACATAGGTGTGTACACACACACATGCACAAAACCACCAACAACAACATAATATTAGGAACAAAATAATCAGTGGTCATTAATATCTTTCAATCTCAGTGGACTCAATTCACCACTAATGGATCAGATAGGAAAACAAGATCCATCCTTCTACTTCATCTAAGAAACACACCTCAGCTCCCTCCCTCCCCTCTTTGGCAGCATAGCACCTCCCTGCTCAGCCTGAATACCAAACCTGCAACAGACAAAGGTCTGATCTACAAAATATATAGAGAACTCAAGAAACTAGACTTTAAAATGCTAATTAACCCAATTAAAAAATGGGGCACTGAACTGAACAGAGAATTCTCAACAGAAGAAGTTCAAATGGCCAAAAGACACTTAAGGTCGTGCTCAACTTCCTTAGCAATCAGGGAAATGCAAATCAAAACAACTTTGAGATATCATCTTACACCTGTCAGAATGGCTAAAGTCAAAAACACCAAGGATAGCCTTTGCTGGAGAGGCTGTGGAGGAAGGGGTACCCTCATCCATTGCTGGTGGGAATGCAATCTTGTGCAACCACTGTGGAAGTCAGTGTTTCAGTTTCTCAGGAAATTTGGGATCAACCTACCCCTGGACCCAGCAATACCACTCTTGGGAATATACCCAAGACATGCTCTATCATATGACAAAAGCATTTGTTCAACTATGTTCATAGCAGTATTATTTGTAATAGCCAGAACCTGGAAACAACCTAGATGCCCTTCAATGGAAGAATGGACGAAGAAAGTATGGAATATATACACAGTAGAGTACTATGCTGCGGTAAAAAACAATGACTTCTCGAATTTTGCATGCAAATGGATGGAAATAGAAAACACTATCCTGAGTGAGGTATCCCAGACCCAAAAAGATGAACATGGGATGTACTCACTCATAATCGGTTTCTAGCCATAAATAAGGGTCACGGAGTCTACAATAGGTGAACCTAAAGAAGCTAAGTAAGAAGGTGAACCCAAGGAAAAACATATAGTTATCCTCTTGGCTAAGGGAAGTAGACAAAATTTCCGGGGAGAAAATTGGGATCTTGGGGGTGGGGTGGGATGGGGGTAAGGGGAGATGGGGAGAGAAAAGGTACAAGGGAAGGAGGGGGGGACTTGGGGAAACAGGAGGATTGGGATAAAGGAAGGGAGGATAGGGGAGCACGGAAGCACAATTCTTAGTTAAGGGAGCCACTTTAGGGTGGGCAAGAGACTTGACCCTAGAGGGGCTCCCAGGTGACCAAGCTGAGGTCCCCAGTTAGTTCCTTGGGCAGCTGAGGATAGGGAACCTGAAATGACCCTATCCTAGAGCAATACTGACGAATATCTTGCATATCATCATAGAACCTTCATCTGGTGATGGATGGAGATAGAGACAGAGACCCACACTGGAGCACTGGACTGAGCTCCCAAGGTCCCAATGAGGAGCAGAAGGAGGGAGAACATGAGCAAAGAAGTCGGGACCACAAGGGGTGCACCCACCCACTGAGACAGTGGAGCTGATCTATTGGGAGCTCACCAAGGCCAGCTGGACTGTGACCGAAAAAGCATGGGATAAAACTGGACTCTCTGTACATGGCGAACAATGAGGGCTGATGAGACGCCAAGGACAATGGCACGGGGTTTTGATCCTACTTAATGTTCTGGCTTTGTGGGAGCCTAGCCAGTTTGGATGTTCACCTTCCTAGACATGGACGGAGGGGGGAGGACCTAGGACTTACCACAGGGCAGGGAACCCTGACTGCTCTTTGGACTGGAGAGGGAGGGGGAGAGGAGTGGGGGGAGGGGGAGAAGGGTGGGAGGAGGGGGAGAAGTGTGGGATGAAGGGGAGGGAAATGGGAGGCTGGGAGGAGGTGGAAACTTGTTTTTTTTTCTCCTTTTCTCAATAAAAAAAAACACACACCTCAGCATCAAAGACAGACATTGCCTCAGAGTAACGGGTTGGAAAAAGGTTTTCCAATCAACTGTATCTAACAGGCAAGTTGGTGTATCTATACTAATATCTAACAAAATAGACTTAAAACCAAAATTAATCAAAAAGGATGGAGAATGATACTTCATATTCATTAAAAGAAAAATCCAGAGTCTGTGAGTCCCACGAACTCTCTGTGGATTTCCCTGTCATGATCTTGCCCCCCCCCCACACACACACTGCTTGCTCATATAATCCCTTCTCCCTTGTTCAAATGGACTCCTAGAGCTCAGCCCAGTGCTTGGCTGTGAATTTCTTCATCTGCTTCTATCAGGTAATGGATGGAGGTTCTATGATGATAATTAGGGTAGTAACCAATCCCTCATGGACTCTGTACTGACAGCTAAGAGCTGCATAGGACCAAACTATGTCCTCTGTATGTGGTTGATAGTTGTGTGGCTTGGTCTTTTTGTAGAATCTATCCCTGGTGCATGAGCTGACATTTGTAGCCCATTCCCTGTGGTGGGATATCTTGCTTAGCACTGATGCAAGAGAGACGGACTTGGTCCTGCCTCAACTTGATATGCCAGCCTTCTTTGACTCCCCATTGGATGCCTTACCCTTTCTGGGAAATGGAAAATGGGTGGAGTGTGGAGGGAACAGGGAGAGCAGGAGAGGGGGAGGTAGAAGGAGCTGTGGTTGGTATGTAAAATGAATTAAAAAATTAAAAAAATAAATTAAACAGCAAAAAAGGTACTGCCAAATTTGAGGACCTGAGTTCAACTCTTGGAAACTGTATGGTAAAAGGCAATAAGTTGTCCTTTGACCTCCACACAGGTGCTGTAACACATCTCCCTCTACCCCTTGCAAATAAATAAATGTAACTTTTTAAAAGTTAATAAAAGAAAGAAAAATCCACCAGGATGATGTCTCAGTTCTGAACATGCATGCTCCAAATGCAAGGGTACACACATTTGTAAAGGAAACATTGATAATGTTTAAATTACACATCAAACCTCACATATTCATAATGGGAGACTTCAACAACCCCTCTCACCAAATGACATGTGGATAGAACTAAGAGACATGACTCAAATTGACCCAACAGATATCTACAGAATGTTTCACCTAAACACAAAAGAAGATATCTTCTTCTTAGCTCCTCATGGAACCTTCTCTAAAACTGACCACATACTTGGTCACAAAGCAAGTCTCAATAATACAAGAAAATTGGAATAACCCCCTGTATCCCATCAGACCACCATGAATTAGAGTCGGAATTCAGCAACAAAGAAACAACAGAAAGCCTACAAATTCATGGAAACTGAACAACACTCAACCGAATTACCACTGGGTCAAGAAAGAGAGAAAGAAATGAAAGATTCCTAGAATTCAATGAAAATGACTGCACAACATATCCCAAACTTATGTAACACAATGAAAGTTGGGGCTAAAAAGAAAGTGCTTGCATAAAGGTATTAAAGAATGCTAATATTAGTGATGTGACAGCAGACCCAAAAGATCTGGAACAAAAAGAGGCAGACACACCCAGAGGAGTAGAAGGCAAGAAATATACTCAGGACTAACATCAATAAAATAGGTAACATAGAGAACAATATAAAGAATCAGTGAAACAAGGAGTTTGTTCTTTGAGAATGTCAACAAGATAAATAAACCTTTATCCAACCTAAAAGGCTAAGAGAGAACATACAAATTTACAAAATCAGAAATGGAAAGAGGAATATAACAACAGACATGAAGGAAATCCAAAGAATCATTAGGTCATACTTTAAAAACCTGTACTCCACATAACTTGAAATCTAAAAGAAACAATTTTCTTGATAAATAAATACCACTTACCAGAGTTAAATCAAGATCAGATAAATGCTTTAAATAGACCTGTTACTCCTAAGGAAATAGAAGCAATCATTAAAAGTCTCCCAAACAAAAAAGGCACAGGGTCAGATATTTTCAGCACAAAATTTTACCAGACCATCAAAGAAGAGCTAATACCAATACTCCTCAAATTATTCCACACTATAGGAAGAGAAAGAGCATTGCTAAATTCCTTTTATGAGGCTACAGTTACCATGATACCCAAACTACCAAAGATGCAACAAAGAAAGAGAAATACAGACCAATCATATCTTCAGACAGAAGTGCTATCCCAAGGCAGGTACCCCAAAAAACTATTAGTGGAATGAATTTTCACATCACACACTTGCTCAATTATGTTCATTTCTGCTTTATTCACAGTAATCATAAACTGGAAACCACCTGGATGTCCCTCAACTGAAGAAAAGATAAAGAAATTTCTCATTTGAACAATGACATATCACTAAGAATTTTTTAAAAACTAACGTTATGAAATTCAGCAGCAAATGAATGGAACTAGAAAAAAATTGATCTGAGTGAGGTAACTCAGACTCAGAAAGACAAACATGGTATATGTGAACTTATAAATGGATATTAGCTGTTAAGTAAATTAGCTGTTAAGACCAAGAGTGACTGTGGACAGGAGAAAGAGGGATGGGGAAAGGAGAGAGTATGGAGATAGCTAGAATTAGGGGGGCCCTTGGGGAACAGTGTGGAAGCCTAGTGCAGTGGAAATGTTCTATATAGTGAAATTATAATTGGTCTTGATAATAAAAACCCAGAATCAGATACTGAGGTAACTACTGAAAGGTAAGAGAGACAAAGGACCAAGCCACAGCCAACTCATACTGTGTTAATTCCTCTGTCAAAAAAGGGACCAAGCTCCTGTCTTCTTCCATATTATATTCTTCTCTCTGCCCAGCCATTGCTCTTCCTATCTGTTTTATAGAACTCCAGACATATGGTTAATAAGGCAAGCATCATTTGTTAGAGCACAAACAAAATATTACCATATTTCCCCCATTGTCTAAAACAAAAATAGGAAGGTTATAATTAATATAAGAAAAACTATGCAGCAAGTATAATAACTATATGTAATATATACAAGCAATAAATGCATCCACAATGTCTAGTCCATTAGCATTTGACAAATTTAGAGAAAATACTCCTTATCTATCCCATCATGGTGAATCCAAAAGATTGTACCCAAAAGTATTTTTTTATGTCTCTCACTTTTATATACTTTACACCTCTTTTGTGGTTTCTTTTCTAAATATGGAAACAAGGAAAACTATAACTATAAAATTTTTCATCTCTGCCAGGTGGTAGTGGCACATGTCTTTAATCCCAGTACTCAGAAAGCAGAGGCAGGAGGATCTCTATGAGATTGAGGCCAGACTGGTCTACAAGAGCTAGTTCCAGGACAGGCCCCAAAGCTACAGAGAAACCCTGTCTCAAAAAAAAATCTTCAACTCCATCAGAGACCCAAGAAGGAAATAATATTACCTGAGTAAGCAGAAAGTGCAAGTGACTTCCAAAACAATGTGAGAAATTACAAAAACAGCTGGCTGTTTGGACAGTCACCCATAGTTCTTCTGGAACATTGGGGCATCCATCTTTGGCCTACAAACCTAGCATATCTGACAGACTTTTCTATGAAGCAGGGTATTTTGAAGGGTTGTCCTATCTTGTCTTGGCAAAGCTCAGCACCTTTCATTTGTGTCCTGCTTGTCCAATTTGTACAGCATACTATCAGCAGTGAAAGCAAGAGCACTTTCTTGCCCAGTGAATGACTTTTGCTACAGGAAGAGTAAACTCCATTCAGCATTTCTTTGATGCCAATCACCTTGTTAAAAGTAGATTGGTGCTGCCAAGAGCAAATACGCCTCAGAGTCATGAAAAAAAATAAAAACAACTATGTTACTAAAACATCTTAAATGTCATATTCTGTAAATCTCTGAAGTGTTTGAGGACAACATGCCTATTTAAAATATATAGCTTCTTTTTCATCTCTCTCCTGAAGAGGTAGGAAATCAGTAACAATGTTAAGAGGTTCCATAAAATCCATTACTACTATAAGAATGACATATAATTCTGACCTTTGGACAGAAACATAAGAAATTTGATCCACTTTACCTAAGTTTTCTAACTTGTAACCCATCTTTCCTGATTTATTTGCATTAGTATAGAATGTATGGGCTCTAGATATTGGTGTTTCCCATACAATGCTAGGAAGGATCCAATTAGTTCTCTTCATAAGTTGAAGTCTTCTGCTTTGGGGATATTTTCCATTACTATCTCCCCAAAATTATTGCAACATCTTTGTCAAGATTCATTTTCCTCCCATAATTTTCAATTTCATCATTAGTAGAAGGTACTCCAATTTCTGCTGTGTTTATTCCTGCTAACTGAAAAAGTCTCAATTTTCCTTTTAGAATCAACTCAGACCTTTTCCATATAAGTTTTCATTTTTTTACTTTGTTTATGTGGCTAAAATAACATCTTCCCCCTTTATTAATATTTCTGTAGGAGAATGCTTAGAGGGTAAAATAACCAAAATGCAATTAATTTTTGGATCCAAATGATTCACATGTGCATCATGTATTTTCTTTTTCACCAAAGCCAATTCTGCCTCAGCTACAGCTAATAATTCTCTTGGAATATTTAAGTCCTTGTCACCATCTAAGTTTTGAACAAATTACCCCATTTTTTCCCCAATAGGGGGCCATAGATAGGAAGTGTCTCCTAGCATTTTTGAAAGTCATTAAGAGTCTGATATTAATCTCTTCTAATTTGCACCATTTGGGATCTAATTTTTTGTAGACTTATTTTATATCCAAATAATTAATAGTATCTATTCTTTATATTTTTCAGGAGTAATTTGTAATCCCCAACAAGGCAAAATTTTCTTTACTTCTTCAAACATTCTTTCTAAACATTTGAGTCAGATAGTAAAATGTCACACATGTAATGGTAAGCTATAGATTCAGGAAATTGATTATATATAATTTCTAATGGCTGAAATACAAAATATTGGCACAGGAGAAGGCTATTTAAAATTTCTTGTGGGAGAATCTACTAATATCTCATAGCAGGCCAAGAATTATTTTAAGTAGGCTCTGTGAAGGCAAATTTTTCTCTGTCCTTTTTTTGTAAAGGTGTAGTGAAGAAGCAACTTTTTAAATCAATAACTATCCTTTAGGCAATACAGAAGGCAAAGAAATTCCAGATTGTAGAGAGCCCATTGCTAAATCATCTATCAACAGCTTTTAGATCTGTTAACATTCTCCATTTCCCAGATTTCTTTTTAACAACAAATACATGAGAATTGAAGGGCTGGTTGATTCTTCAATATGCTGAACATTTAACTCCTATCTACCAGATATTCTAAGGCCTACACTTTCTTTGTTGTTAAAGGCCATTGTGTAGCAACCCATACAGGTTTGTACATCAATCTTTATTTTCTGAGACAGGGTTTCTTTGTAGCTTTGGAGCCTGTCCTGGAAATAGTTCTCGTATACCAGGCTGTCCTCAAACTCACAGAGATCTGCCTGCCTCTACTTCTAGAATATTGGGATTAAAGGTGTGTGCCACCATCACCCAGCCTGCCAACCATTTTAAAAGTAGGACTGTTGGTGCCTTTGGAAAATCAGCAGCTCTTGTGCACTGTTATTGTACAGTCTGAATGGTTGGTGACGGTTCTTTATAAAACCTCCTAACATTTTCCCCAGAAGCACATGTTAATTTATGGTTTGTTTCTGAGAATGCCAATCTGAGTATTCCATTTCTGTACAAATCACGTTCCCACAAGTTCATTGCTATGTTAGCCACTTATGGCTTTAATTTTCCTTTCTGTCCTTCTGGCCTATACATTCAACCCATATCCTGCTCTATTTTACTTGAGAAAAACTTTCAGTCCCTAAAAGCAGAATATTTACCTGCTGAAAAGACCAATTTGGATGCCAAGATTTTGGAGAAATTATTGTTACATCTGTACCTGTATCTACCAGACCTTCAATGATAATGTCATTTATTTTTATTTTTAATTTTTGTCTTTGTTCATTTATTAAAGTTTACCAAAATATTATCTTTATGATTTCTCATTATTTTTTTTGTTATTTCTTCTATAGACTTTCTATCATCCAAGCAGTATAGTTTCTTACACTAGGCATTAGGATCTTTAATTGCTCTGGGAAGGAATTTCCTCTACAATGATAGGAAGTGACTGAACTGAACTTGGCATGAGGGCCTGAGAAGGGCGCCTTAAGGAGTTTCCTGATGGCAAAGGGTTACCTTGACTGTCCCTTGTTGATCTATATTCATTAGTCCAATGCATGCCTTTGTTAAACCTTCTACATAATCCAGGAGGAATTGTGCTTGGATTATGCTTTAGCTTCTGTAAAGCAAAGGACACTGTCGCTAAGACACAAAGGCAACCCACTAATTGGGAGAAGATCTTCACCAACCCTGAAACTGACAAAGGTCTGATCTCCAAAATATATAAAGATCTCAAGAAACTAGACCGTAAAAGGCTAACCAACCCAATTATAAAATGGGGCATTGAGCTGAACAGAGAATTCTCAACAGAAGAACTTCAAATGGCCAAAAGACACTTAAGGTCATGCTCAACTTCCTTAGCGATCAGGGAAATGCAAATCAAGACAACTTTAAGATACCATCTTACACCTGTCAGAATGGCTAAAATAAAAAACTCCAAAGATAGCCTTTGCTGGAGAGGTTGTGGAGAAAGGGGTACACTCATCCATTGCTGGTGGGAATGCAAACTTGTTCAACCACCTTGGAAAGCAGTATGGAGGTTTCTCAGGAAATTCGGGATCAACTTACCCCTGGACCCAGCAATACTACTCTTGGGAATATACCCAAGAGAGGCCTTATCATACAACAAAAGTATATGCTCTACGATGTTCATAGCAGCATTGTTTGTGATAGCCAGAACCTGGAAACAACCTAGATGCCGTTCAATGGAAGAATGGATGAAGAAAGCATGGAATATATACATATTAGTGTACTACTCAGCAATAAAAAACAAGGACTTCTTGAATTTTGCATGCAAATGGATGGAAATAAAAAACACTATCCTGAGTGAGGTAAGCCAGACCCAAAAAGAGGAACATGGGATGTACTCACTCATATTTGGTTTCTAGCCACAAACCAAGGACATTGAGCCTGTAATTAGTGATCCTAGAGAAGCTAAATAAGGAGAACCCAAAGAAAAACATAGGCATCCTCCTGAATATTAACCTTCAGCAAGCAATGAAAGGAGACAGAGACAGAGACCCACATTGGAGCACAGGACTGAAATCTCAAGGTCCAAATCAGGAGCAGAAGGAGAGAGAGCACGAGCAAGGAACTCAGGACCGCAAGGGGTGCACCCACACACTGAGACAGTGGGTATGTTCTACTGGGAACTCACCAAGACCAGCTGGCCTGGGTCTGGAAAAGCCTGGGATAAAACCGGACTCTCTGAACATAGCGGACAATGAGGACTACTGAGAACTCAAGAACAATGGCAATGGGTTTCTGATCCTACTGCACGCACTGGCTTTGTGGGAGCCTAGGCAGTTTGGATGCTCAACTTACTAGACCTGGATGGAGGTGGGGGTTCCTTGGACTTCCCACAGGACAGGGAACCCTGATTGCTTTTCGGGCTGAGCGGGGGTGGGGGGGACCTTAATTGGGGGAGGGGGAGGGAAATGGGAGGCAGTGGTGGGGAAGAGACAGAAATCTTTAATAAATAAATAAATTAATAAAAAAATATTGTTTCTAGGTTTTCTGCTAGGTCCTTTGCTCAGGAACAGTTTTCTGCTCCTACACTAAGGTGACCCACCCAGAGTGGTGAGTGCCTGCCTACCAGGCAGGCCTCAAGGACCCCCAAAAGGGAGCCCGGGCACCTTCAGCTTGTGCTCCAGGGGTGCCTGTGCACTCCTGGATCTCCTCCCGCCTGCCCGGTTTTTTCCTTTTGTCCCAGGATCATCGCGCTACCAGGTAGCCCTGTTTAGGTACTGAGGAGTTCCATCTGGACGGGTGAGTATGTGCTTTCAAGGGGCAGACTGTCTAGGAAGAGAGCACAGGCCCCCCTCCCCCAGCTCCTTCTGCAGGGCTGTCTTTCTTACACACGACCCCCTCTCCCCCCCACAAGCCTGCGTTTTCTGCTAGGTCCTCTGCTCAGGAACAGTTTTCTGCTCCTACACTAAGGCGACCCACCCAGAGCGGTGAGTGCCTGCCTACCAGGCAGGCCTCAAGGACCCCCAAAAGGAGCCCGGGCACCTTCAGCTTGTGCTCCAGGGGTGCCTGTGCACTCCTGGATCTCGTCCCGCCAGCCCGGTTTCTTCCTTTTGTCCCCGGATCATCGGGCTACCAGGTGGCCCTGTTTAGGTACTGAGGAGTTCCATCTGGACGGGCGACCCACCCAGAGCGGATCTCGCCCCACCTGTCAGGTTTTTTCCTTTTGTCCCCGGGGATCATCGGATCATCGGGCTACCAGGAGGCCCTGTTTAGGTACTGAGGAGTTCCATCTGGACGGGTGAGTGTGTGCTTTCCAGGGGCAGACTGTCCCCCTCCCACAGCTCCTTCTGCAGGGCTGTCTTTCTTATACCCCTCCCCCCAAGAGCCTGTGTTATCTGCTAGGTCCTTTGCTCAGGAACAGTTTTCTGCTCCTACACTAAGTCTACCCACCCAGAGAGGTGAGTGCCTGCCTACTGGGCAGGCCTCAAGGACCCCACCCCCCGAAAGGAGCCCAGGCACCTTCAGCTTTTGCGGCAGGGTGTCCTGTGTTCTACTCGTCCCCAACCTGCCCCCCAAGTTCTCCCTTTTGTCCGCGGGTCATTGGACTACCAGGCGTCTATGTTTCAGTGCTGAGAAGTTCCATCTGGACTGGACGGTTCCTGCTTCTACACTGAAGAGTTACAACCAGAGAGTCAGTCACAGCAAAGTCTGGACCAAGACACCAGGCCTCTCCTGGCTCCATTTGAAGGAAGAGATGGGAAGGCACCAAGGCAAGAATTCCTCCAACAACCTGAAAGGCAACATGACATCACCAGAATCCAGAGATCCCGAAATAAGAAGAATTGTACACCCTACTCTAGAAGAATTAGAAGAAATTGACTCAAAAGTGAATTATATGAAAATAATAGAAGACCTTAAACAGGAGGTGAAAAACTGCCATAAACAATTAGAGATCACAAACAAAAAGGTAGAGGAAATGAATAAATCGCTCAAAGATACCCAAGAAAACCAAGAGAAATAAGAAAAAGCAATCAAACAGGTAAGGGAAGTGGTTCAAGACATGAAGAATGAAATGGAAGTAATGAAGAAAACACAAACCAAGGGAAGGATGGAGATGGAAAATCTGGGTAAACGAACAGGAAATACAGAGACAAGTACTACCAACATATTACAAGAGATAGAAGAAAGAATTTCAGACACTGAAGATACCATAAAGAAAATAAACACACTGATCAAAGAAAACAGCAAGTCCAACAAACTCTCATTGCAAAACATTCAGGAAATATGGGACACAATAAAAAGACCAAACCTAAGAATAACTGGGATAGAAGAAGGAGAAGAAGTACAGCTCAATGGTCCAGAAAATTTATTTAATAAAATTATAGAAGAAAATTTTCCCAACCTAAAGAAGGATATTCCTTTGAAGATTCAAGAAGCATACAGAGCACCAAATAGACTGGACCAAAAAGAAATCTCCTCGCCATATAATAATAAAAACACAAAACATACAGAATAAAAAAGAATATTAAGAGCTGCAAAGGAAAAAGGCCAAGTTACTTATAAAGGTAAACCTATCAGACTTACACCTGATTTCTCTATGGAAACAATGAAAGCCAGAAGGTCCTGGATAGATGTACTGCAGAAACTAAGAGACCATGGATGCAAGCCCAGACTACTATATCCAGCCAAGCTTTCGTTCACTAAAAATGGAGAAAACAAAATTTTCCAGGATAAAAACAAATTTAAACAATACGTAGCCACAAATCCAGCATTACAGAAAGTAATAGAAGGAAAATCACAAACCAAGGAGTCCAACAAAAACCACAATAACTCAAACATCTAGAGACCCTTCACCAGCACAACACAAAGAAAGGAAACACACAAACTCTACTACTAAAAAAGTGACCGGAATTAACAACCACTGGTCATTAATATCACTTAAGGTTAATGGGCTCAACTCACCTATAAAAAGGCACAGGCTAAGAGATTGGATATGAAAACAGGATCCAACATTCTGCTGTTTAGAAGAAACACACCTAACCCACAAAGACAGGCACCTACTCAGAGTAAAGGGATGGGAAAATGTTTATCAAGCAAATGGACCTAAGAAACAAGCAGGTGTGGCCATACTAATTTCCAACAAAGTTGACTTCAAACAAATCAATCAGAAGAGATGGAGAGGGACATTTTATACTCATAACAGGAACAATTCATCAGGATGAAGTTTCAATCCTGAATATCTATGCCCCTAATATAAAAGCACCCACTTATGTAAGAGAAACATTACTAAAACTCAAGTATGCCATCAAACCGCACACACTAATAGTAGGAGACTTCAACACTCCTCTCTCACGAATGGACAGGTCAATCAGACAGAAACCTAACAGAGAAATAAGAGAATTAATGGAGGTAATGAATCAAATGGACTTAACAGACATCTATAGAACATTCCACCCAAATAGGAAAGAATATACGTTCTTCTCTGCAGCTCATGGAACCTTCTCGAAAATTGACCACATACTGGGTAACAGCGCAAACTTCCACAGTTACAAAAAAATATTCGTAACCTCCTGTGTCTTATCAGATCACCATGGATTAAATTTAGAATTCAACAACAATGCTACCCCCAGAAAGCCTACAAACTCATGGAAACTGAACAGTCAACTACTGAACCACACCTGGATCAAGGAAGAAATAAAGAAAGAACTTAAAGTCTTCCTCAAATTAATGAAAATAAAGAAACAACCTACTCAAACTTATGGGACACTATGAAAGCAGTCCTGAGAGGAAAGTTCATAGCACTAAGTGCCCACTTAAAGAAAACAGAAAAAGCACACATTGGAGACTTAACAGCCCACCTGAAAGCTCTAGAAAAAAAGAAGCAGACTCACCTAGGAGGAGTAGAAGACTGGAAATAATCAATCTGAGGGCTGAAATCAAGAAAATAGAAACACAGAAAACAATACAAAGAATCAATGAAACAAAAAGCTGGTTCCTGGAGAAAATCAACAAGATTGATAAACCCCTATCCAAATTTCAAACAGCAGAGAGAGAATATGCAAATTAATAGGATCAGAAATGAAAAGGGGGACATAACCACAGACACAGAAAAATTCAGAGAATCGTTAGATCTTACTACAAAAGCCTGTATGCCACAAAACTGGAAAATGTAAAAGAAATGGACTTTTTTTAGATAAATACCATATACCAAAGTTAAACCAGGACCAGGTGAATGACCTAAACAGACCTGTTAGTCGCGAAGAATTAGAAGCTGCTATCAAAAACCTCCCTACCAAAAAAAGCCCAGGACCAGATGGTTTCAATGCAGAATTCTATCAGAACTTCCAAGAAGAGCTAACACCTATACTCCTTAATGTATTTCACATTATAGAAACAGAAGACTCATTGCCAAATTCCTTTTATGAAGCTACAGTCACTCTGTCAACAAAACCGCACAAAGACTCAACCAAGAAGGAGAATTACAGGTCAATCTCACTCATGAATATCGACGCAAAAATCCTCAACAAAATACTGGCAAACCGAATCCAAGAACACATCCAAAAAATTATCCATTATGATCAAGTAGGCTTCATTCCTGAGAAGCAGGGCTGGTTCAACATACAAATATCTATCAATGTAATCCATCATATAAATAAACTGAAAGAAAAAATCCATATGATCATTTCATTAGATGCTGAAAAAGCATTTGACAAAATCCAACATCCCTTTATGATAAAAGTATTGGAGAGATTAGGGATACAAGGGTCATACCTAAATATAATAAAAGCTATATACAGCAAGCCGACAGCTAACATCAAATTAAATGGAGAGAAACTCAAAGCCATCCCACTAAACTCAGGAACACGACAAGGCTGTCCACTCTCGCCATACCTCTTCAATATAGTGCTTGGAGTTCTAGCAATAGCAATAAGACAACATAATGGGATCAAGGGGATTCAAATTGGAAAGGAAGAAGTTAAACTTTTGTTATTTGCAGATGATATGATAATGTACATAAGCGACCCCCAAAACTCCACCAAAGAACTTTTACAGCTGATAAACAGCTTTAGTAATTTGGCAGGATACAAGATCAACTCCAAAAAATCAGTCGCCCTCTTATACACAAAGGATATGGAAGCAGAGAGGGAAATCAGAGAAGCTTCACCTTTCACGATAGCCACAAACAGCATAAAATATCTTGGGGTAACTCTAACCAAGGAAGTGAAAGATCTATTTGACAAGAACTTTAAGGCATTGATGAAAGAAATTGAAGAGGACACCAGAAAATGGAAGGATATCCCCTGCTCTTGGATTGGGAGGATCAACATAGTAAAAATGGCAATTATACCAAAGGCAATTTATAGATTCAATACAATCCCCATCAAGATCCCATCAAAATTCTTCACAGATCTTGAGAGGACAATAATCAACTTTATATGGAAAAACAAAAAACCCAGGATAGCCAAAACAATCCTATGCAATAAAGGATCTTCTGGAGGCATTACCATCCCTGACTTCAAACTCTATTACAGAGCTACAGTAATGAAAACAGTGTGGTACTGGCATAAAAACAGAGAAGTCAACCAATGGAATCGTATAGAAGACCAGGATTTTAACCCACAAACCTATGAACACCTCATTTTCGATAAAGGAGCTAAAAGTACACAATGGAAGAAAGAAAGCATCTTTAACAAATGGTGCTGGCAAAACTGGATGTCAACCTGTAGAAGAATGAAAATAGACCCATATCTATCACCATGCACAAAACTCAAGTCCAAATGGATTAAAGACCTCAATATCAGTCCGAACACACTGAACCTGATAGAAGAGAAAGTAGGAAATACCCTACAACAGATAACCCCAGCAGCACAGACGTTAAGGACCACATTGAATAAATGGGACCTACTAAAACTGAGAAGCTTCTATAAAGCAAAGGACACTGTCACTAAGACAAAAAGGCAACACACTGACTGGGAGAAGATCTTTACCAACTCTGCAACAGACAAAGGTCTGATCTCCAAAATATATAGAACTCAAGAAACTAGACTTTAAAATGCTAATTAACCCAATTAAAAAATGGGGCACTGAACTGAACAGAGAATTCTCAACAGAAGAAGTTCAAATGGCTAAAAGACACTTAAGGTCATGCTCAACCTCCTTAGCAATCAGGGAAATGCAAATCAAAACAACTTTGAGATATCATCTTACACCTGTCAGAATGGCTAAAATCAAAAACTCCAATGATAGCCTTTGCTGGAGAGGCTGTGGAGGAAGGGGTACCCTCATCCATTGCTGGTGGGAATGCAATCTTGTGCAACCACTTTGGAAATCAGTGTTTCGGTTTCTCAGGAAATTCGGGATCAACTTACTCCTGGACCCAGCAATACCACTCTTGGGAATATTCCCAAGAGATGCCCGATCATATGACAAAAGCATTTGTTCAACTATGTTCATAGCAGTATTATTTGTAATAGCCAGATCCTGGAAACAACCTAGATGCCCTTCAATGGAAGAATGGATGAAGAAAGTATGGAATATATACACAGTAGAGTACTATGCTGCGGTAAAAAACAATGACTTCTCGAATTTTGCATGCAAATGGATGGTAATAGAAAACACTATCCTGAGTGAGGTAACCCAGGCCCAAAAAGATGAACATGGGATGTACTCACTCATAATCGGTTTCTATCCATAAATAAGGGTCACGGAGTCTACAATTGGTGAACCTAAGGAAGCTAAATAAGAAGGTGAACCCAAGGAAAAACATATAGTTATCCTCTTGGCTAAGGGAAGTAGGCAAAATTGCCGGGGAGGAAAGTGGGATCTTGGAGGTGGGGTGGGTTGGAGGTAAGGGGCGATTGGAGAGAAAAGTGAGAAGGGAGGATGGGGGGACCTTGGGGAAACAGGATGATTGGGATAAAGGAAGGCTGGATAGGGGAGCACGGAAGCACAATTCTTAGTTAAGGGAGCCACCTTAGGGCTGGCAAGAGACTTGAACCTAGAGTGGCTCCCAGGAGCCCAAGGCGATGTCCCCAGTTAGTTCCTTGGGCAGCTGAGGATAGGGAACCTGAAACGACCCTATCCTATAGCAATACTGACGAATATCTTGCATATCACCATAGAACCTTCATCTGGTGATGGATGGAGATAGAGACAGAGACCCACACTGGATCACTGGACTGAGCTCCCAAGGTCCCAATGAGGAGCGGAAGGAGGGAGAACATGAGCAAGGAAGTCAGGACCACGAGGGGTGCACCCACCCACTGAGACAGTGGAGCTGATCTATTGGGAGCTCACTAAGGCCAGCTGGACTTGGACTGAAAAAGCATGGGATAAAACCGGACTCTCTGAACATGGCGAACAATGAGGTATGATGAGAAGCCAAGGACAATGGCACGGGGTTTTGATCCTACTTCATGTTCTGGCTTTGTGGGAGCCTAGCCAGTTTGGATGTTCACCTTCCTAGACATGGACGGAGGGGGGAGGACCTTGGACTTTCCACAGGGCAGGGAACCCTGACTGCTCTTTGGACTGGAGAGGGAGGGGGAGAGGAGTGTAGAGAGGGGGAGAAGGGTGGGAGGAGCGGGCTGGGAAATGGGAGCCTGGGAGGAGGGGGAAACTTTTTTTTTCCTTTTCTCAATAAAAAAAAAAATGTTTCTAGGAATGCCCTGTTTACAGTTACTTTTAAGATGACCTTGTTTGTCACAATTGAAACATGTAATGTTTTGATTTTTCTTCAAACCTTTGGAAATCAGCTCTCCTATTCTGAGGGGGTCCAGGGAAAGCCCAGATTACACTGGGAAAAAAAGAAAGAAAACCTAGCCAGTGACATAGTGACTTCAGCTCTGTGAAACTCCAGTCTATACTAATGTCTGAAAAGCCACAAACAAGATGATTTTTTGTGAATCTGTACCCCCAAAGTTGGATGCAGATGTTGCACAAATTCTAACTGGTCTTAATAATAAAAACCCTGAGTCAGATATAAGATAATATTGAAAGATGAGAAGCAGAGCATCCGGCCATTGGTTCTTACCCTACAAAATCCTCAGACTGAATGGGGCATTCTTTCTCTACAAGTTCTCAGACTGAATGACATTTATATAAAATCTCAGACTGAATCTGAGCTCCTGTCTCCTCCCACCTTATATTTATTTTTCAACCCAGTCATATCATTCCTGTCTCTACCTCCCTAGTTATGGGATCACCTTTGTGTTAGCACTGTTTCTCTTTTAGACAGATTCAATCTTGTGTAGCCCAGTATGACCTGAACTCACTATGATCGCTCTGCCTCCATCACCTTATTGCTGGGATTAAAGGTGTGTACCACCACTACCTGACCTCTATGGCTAACTAGTGGCTTAGCTATGCACTCTAATTTTCAGGAAAGTTTTATTTGTTAGGTAAAAAAATATCACCAAAATGATAGGATTTAACAGACCAGACTTGGAAGTTGTTTTTCCCACCATATTCCCTTGACTTAGAAAGGTTAAATGATTCCACCCAACTTCAAGGGATGCTGGGAAACAAGGTTTAATTATATGCCCAGGAAGAAAATATTACTTTTTGCAAATAGTTATCATTCTTTGGCTATATGAACACAAATTAGTAAGCATTCAAATACAATGTGTCAAATTCTGTAAATTTAAATAGTATGAGTAAAAATGGGCAAGGTCAGGTAATGTTTAAACTGAGACCTCACAATAAGAAAGCCAAAGGTAGTGAGCAGAGGATATTGTAGGATCATGTGAATGTGTACACCTTCAGGTAAGTGAGAGCATAAGGAATCCAAGAACCTACTAGAAGACCAGGATGGCAGTCTTAGTGTTTCTATTGCTGTGAAGAGACACCATGACCACACCAACACTTATAAGGAAAACATTTAATTGTGTCTGGCTTACAGTTCATATGTTAGTTCATTGTAGTCATGGTGGAGAACTTAATAGCATGCAGGTATACATGGTGCTGGAGAAGTAGCTGAGAGTTCTACATCTGGATCCACATGCAGCAGGAGGAGCGAGACATAGTGGGCCTGGCTTGAACATCTGACATCTCAAAGCCCACCCCATTGACACATTTCCTCCAACAAGGACACACCTCCTAACAGTGCCACACCCTATGAGCCTACAGGGGCCATTTTCATTCAAATCATCACAGTGGCCAAGTACAGGAAGAGTGGTATGAGAGAAGCTGGACAGGTAGGCAGGGCCACATCTATTAAAGAGTTAGTCCTAATAGCAACAGCAAGACGCAGTATGACTCGTGTTTCTAGAAGGATATTGAAACAGGACTGCTTCTGGCCCAATTTCAGTGGGAGGCCTCAACTACCCCCATGTTCCACAGTGAGTGTTTGAGCCAGATTACCTGTTTGCTGGGCATGTACCTCAGGGGCAGAGTTCTTACCTAGCCTATGGGTCTTGGTTTAGTGAGGTACAAGATAATGAAGCAAACTCACAACCTAGTGCTGTGGGTCCTTGCTCCCATACCCCTCTTAAGGCGGCATACCTAGTGTGCTGAAGCTGAGGATAGGAGCAGACAGTTGAATTTGGGAAGACTTCTATGGAAAGAGTCTTTATAGGTCATGAGATTGGGGAAAGGGCACAAGTTCATTTGCTTCTTCTCAGGCCGGTCATGAAAACTTTATTGCAACCAAAAAGAGGGTTAGCTAGTACTCTCTAGTCACAGAGGTACGTGGGAAATATTTTTTTGGTACTCAAGTAAGGAACTTCTTGGAAAATAACAGCAACCTTTCACTGGAAGGCCAAAGGAATGAGATTGTTGATAGGAGTACACACTTGGGTACATTAAAGAAGGATCACACTTAAGAGGCCTTTGACCCACAATTGACAAAGTGTTTTAGCAGAAAGTGTCCAGCTGTACCCAAGGCTTTGTCACTTGGATGGAACTTGTCAGGGGACACTGCAGAGGACCCCCCAAGCTGCTCCAAAAAGGTCCTGAGGAGATTTCTTCCACATTTAGGGAACCAGCCCAGGCTATCATAAACCCTGTCTCAGAAACAGGTTACCCCAAGAGCACGATTCTACCACTCCTTCTGTGCCCAGAGTGCATCAAACTGTCAGACAGCTGTGCCTGTTCTGGGAGGCACCCCTGGCCCTTATCATTCCTTCCACCCCTTGCTGGTCAATGGTCAGCAGAGAGAATGAAGTGGATGAGAGCCAGAAGGGAGGAGATGGCTTCCACCACAAAAGCCACCAGCCCAAGCAAGTTTGGACGGATATTGGAGAGGAAGCCTTTGCTGAAAAGGAAGTTCAGAGTTTTCACCAACATGCCAGGCTGGGCATTTTCACTATTGAAATGATACTACTTTAGGACGGGGTGGAGAGGGCGGGGCAAAGAACTTGCCCTAGCTGCTGGGAAAGAACGTGTTTTACTGCTGACTTGAACAGGCTAGGAGGAGCAAAGCTGTTTGCTGTCTTGCGTGAGCTTCTGCTCCCACTTAGGAGTTACCTGTTTTAAGCAACCCCCAGGCTGTGGTGTGGGAATCAGTTTAGAAGACAGCAATGGGGAGGTAGGGGCTGACCACTGAATCCTCCACATTCTAGGCGGATTAGTCCCTCTTCTGTTGCCATGACAAATACCCGACACAAGCAGGAAAGACTGATTTTGTCTCATGGTTCAGCGGGTCTGCGGTCGGCTGCCTCTGTTGTTCGTGGATTGTGATACACATCACGGCACAGGGGAACACAAGAGCAAAGTTGCTCACTCTCTGACCACCGAAGAGCAGACCCAGAGTGAAAGACCCACAAAGGACTGGATGGTTCTTACACACTTGGGTCAGGTCTCCTTTAGTATAATCCTTGTAGAAAACACCCTCACAGACAACCCAGAAGTGTTCTTTACCGATATCCTCAGTGCTTTACAATTCAATCAAGTGTACAATCACGACTAACCAAAAAGCTCCCTGTGTGACTTGGGGCAAGTTACGTATCTTCTCTGTATGCTGTTCCATCAGCTTGAAGTGGGAATGGACTAGAATCTCTTACGGAGCTGCTAAGAGGACTAAACGCAGAAAAACAGGTAAAGTACTTAAAGAGTTCCTGAGCCATAGCAAGAATTATGAGGTTTTCATTATATTTATTTTAAAAGTTGCTGTAGTACCAGACCAGATGTGAGATAAGATTGACGTGGACTACCTTTAAGCACAGAATGTGAAAAGTTCAGGATGTATTTCTGAGTCATGGTCAGCAGCAAGTGGAAAGGAAAGTGAGGGAGAGAGAGGATGAGAATCACTTCCAGGTTTCTGGCTGGGACACCAGGATGGACGGAATTGAGAGTGAGGAGGATGGGAGCTGGATGCTGACCTCATAGAAACCCCAAGTTATGGATGCTTTAGAAAGGCCTTGTTTCCAGAACACTGCAAGAGTTGAGGGTCAAGTTCTGACATTTAAATTATGTAAGATAAGTGATCTTTCCAAAAGTTGTTTCTCTGTTTTAGAAAAAAGGGCCAGGTTTAAGTTTATATAATTAAATTTATATATGACAGACTTTTCTTTCAAGAATCAAGAATGCCAGGGGATAATAATCCTTGAGGACTGAGCACTGTTAGAGAAAACAATGGTAAAATATTAATTCTCAAACTGTGGCTGGAGAGCTGGCTCAGTTTGTAAGAACACAGGCTATTCTTGCAGAGGATCCGTATTTGGTTCCTGATGCTCATGTCAGGTGGCTCACAACCACCAGCAATTCCAGCTGCAGGAGATCTGGTACCTTCTTCTGCCTCTATGGGTAGCCCCACACACATGGAATTCACACACACACACACACACACACACACACACACACACACACACACAAAATAAAAAATCTCTAAAAATCCTAACACTATGACATGCCTTCTCTTTTTCTTTTATCTTCTTCTTTGTTTCTTTCGGGTGCTGGGGATTGAACGCACAGCACTACGCATACCCGGGATCTACTACCAGGCTATGCCCCATCCCTGCAAAGCACTCTTACAAATTTGTTAATTAATAAGCATAATAAACAACATCCATACATCTATACCCTGGGGTTTGTTATATAATCTTCAGGCCATTTTTCAAAATCTAACCCTTTATAAATCATATTTTTAATCCTTTTTAGAAAACACCTTGTATGGTTTGTCATTTACCTTTGTTGCCAGGGCGACACCCTTATTCACATCCTAAAGATATGCTGGGGATACAAGAAGCTTTTGTTCTTTGGTAGAAACCCCTTTTTTTTTTGTCTTCTGGGGATAAAAATAGGTGTTGAGAACCCTCTTTCTCTTCTGCATTTTGACAGGGGCTGTCTGTATTACTCTGCCTGGCTTGCTAGGGGCTGCAAGAGCATTTGTATCAGATACCAGAGTTGACTGGTGAATAAATGGCTCAGTCCTGAAGTTTTGTAAAGACTAGAAAAATCACCAAGACCTCTTTGTAGTTCTCATATGCTGTCATCAGCAGAGCTTGCTTCCCAGTTCGTTTTCTTTATATATATATATATATATATATATATATATATATATATATATCTTATTAGATTTTTTTAAAATACCAATCCAAGTTCCCACTCCCTCCCCTTCTTCCATTTCCTCCACATACCCTCCTACCCCACCCCACTCCACTCCTCAGAGAGGGTGAGGCACATTGCTTTTTGGAAGGTTCAAGGCACTCCCTACTATGTCTAGGTTGATCAATGTATCCATCCAAAGAGAATAGGTCCCCAAAAAGCCAGTACATTCAGTAGGGATAAGTCCTGGTGCCACTGCCAGTGGCCCCTCAGTCTGACCCAGTCATGCAGCTGTCAACCACATTCAGAGGGACTAGTTTCATCCTATGCTTGTTCCTTTCCAGTCCGGCTAGAGTTAGTGAGCTCCCATTAGCTCAGGTAGACTGTTTCCGTGGGTGAACCCCTCACAGTCTTGACCAAGAGGTCATATTCTCATTCCTCCCACTCTTCAACTGGAGCAATAGAGGAGAGGGGCCCGATCTTGACTTGTCCTGTACTCAGACTGATGAGTATCTTAAATATCACCATAGAACCTTCATCCAGCAACTGATGGAAACAGAGGCAAAGACCCACACCATAGCACTGGACTGAGCTCCCAGTTTCTTGATAGCACTTCATAAGATGCAGAGTCCCACAGAGGGGGTCACAAAGCATCACCACAGTCCTGGAATATCGGAGGGTGATCCTGGGGAGGACTCCTAGTAAGGATATGGAGGCTGAACTGATAATCTTTTGTAGCCAGGCAATGCTTTCAGTGGTGAGATGTTTATTCAGTTGAGTTGTTAGTCAAGAAGTTCCTGTGGAGATCTCTACACAACTCAGGCAGATGGAAGGACAGAAGGTTGCCCTCTGAAAAGTGGCAGCCAGGCACCATCACCATCATCATCTCATTGAACATCAAGAGGTCTACCTGGTGTGGGCTTGGAAGACTTCACCCCTATATTCCAGGCTCTTTGGTGCAAGAATGTACTCTGCAGGCTATGGAAAGAGAACCTGGACACCAACCCAACCACAAAACCTCCCACCTACAATCAATCTGTTCTGCCTGTACAATGTGCAGAACATGTGCGCATAGCCAACTGATGTTTGGTTTAACTTGAAGTCCACCTATGAGAGGAAGACCATGCCCTATGCTGCTTGGATGCCCAGGACTGAGAGACTAAATAGCTCAGAGCCCTATGGTAGAACCAAACATGACTGGTAAAAGAGAAAACACAAATGAACAAATCAATGGGCTGATTCCTAATGATATTCTCCTATACTCATAGATTGGTGCCTTGTCCAGTCATCATCAGAGAGGCTTCCTCTGACAGCAGATAGGAGGGGATGCAGAGACCCACAGCCAGAAATTATGTGGAGAGAGTCTAAACTGGAGGTCTCCATCAGGTCCCTTTCCTTGGAGATTGGGGAACCCCGAAGAAGAGGGGATCATGCACTAGTGACACATACTGGTCCCACTGCCAGTGTCCCCACAAACTGCCCAAGTCATATACTATCACCCACATTCAGAGGGCTAAGTTCAGTCCTATGCAGGTTCCCCAGTTGTCAACTTGGAGTCAGTGAACTCCCACTAGCTTGAATCAGCTGTTTCTGTCGGTTTCCCCATTATGGTCTTGACCCTTTTGCTCATATATTGCTCTTCCCTCTCTTGGACTGGACTCCAGGAGCTCGGCCCAGTGCTTAGGGATGGATCTCTACACCTACTTCTAACAGTTACTGGACGAATGTTCTATGTTGACAAGGTAGTCATCAATGTGATTACAGGAGAAGGGCAGGTAAGGCACCTTCTCCACTATTGCTTAGATTCTTAGCTGGGGACATCCTTATAGATTCCTGCAAATTTTCCTAGTGCCAGGTTTCTAGTTAACCCCCCAAATGATTCCCTTTATTAAGGTAACTCTTTCCTTGCTCTCCTTCTCTGTCCTTTTCCCAATCTGACCTTCCCCATCCCTCATGTTCTCCTTCCCCTTTCTTTCCTCTCTACTCTTCTTCCACTCTCCATCGGCCCCCACGCTTCCAACTTATTCAGGTCTTGTCTATTTCACCTTCTCTCTCTTAGAATCCTCCTTGTTTTCTGGATTCTCTGGGGGTTATGAACTGTAGATTGGTTACCCTTTGCTTTATGTCTAATATCCACTTATGAGCAAGTAGATACTGTGCTTGTCTTTCTGGGTCTGGGGGACCTCAAAGTGGCATTTTTTTTTCCTGTACGACTTTGGAAATCAGTATGGCAGTTTCTTAGAAAATTGAGAATCAATCTACCTCAAGACTCAGCAATACCACTCTTGGGCATATACCCAAAGGATGCACACTCATACCACAAGGGCATCTGCTCAGCTATGTTCATAACAGCGTTATTTGTAATATCCAGAACCTGGAAACAATGATTTGATTCCTTTGAAAAACGATGTCTCTTGGCTCAGATATCCTACTGATTCTGCCTCCCTAGCACTAGGATTAAAAGCATGTATCATTTTATAAGGCACTTTTCATTTGGGTTCTGTGGCTCAAACTCAATATCCCTATTACCCCTGGTAATCTTTCTATAAAGGATTCAAGTCACCCTTCAAGTATCATAAAAGGTATCAGAAAAAATACACTTGATGAATTAAATAACAAACCCTTAATAATATGTAGCAAAATAATACATGAACCAAAATAGACAAGAAAAGGAAATTGATGATGAAAAGTATGTTTATCATGACCTTTGCTGTACTCATTTTCTTTAACACTGTTAGAATGTTAAAACCATGTTAGGTTGTTGTATAGCAATTTTCTCAATGTAAACCTCTATTTTTGAGGTTAAAAAAACACTTTAGGACAGGAATGTTTTAAAGGGAAGTGAAACATTTCATACTGCAGGGAAGCTCATTAAGTTTGGGACATGAACTCAAAATAACTTCAGGAAGACCTTGAAAATGACCACTCACAAGGCCCTCCTCCAGCTGAAAGACACTCTGAGAAAAGTCAGCTTTCCAGAAGATTCTCAGACAAGATAAGCTACCCCCAAAAAGCAAAGATCAGCCCAGATGCCTAGAATAGGCTCAGACTACCTGAGCTATCTGGAAAGGGTATTCTTGAACCTGTTGGAATGGACTGCAAGTGGTGTTGTGTACTGCAGGTTTTGTTTTCATGAGCAGTTGTCCATAATGAGGTGGGGTTGGGTAATACAGTTTGGAAGTCATTCCTGTTCCTCTAAATAACCTGCCATATACATTCTTGTTAATAACCCCAATAAAATTTATTGGTGCACCAAGTTGGACTTTAGTGGTATTCATACTTTGGTCTGCAATCAATCAGTTTCCTATCTGGTGTGAGAAGATATCTGAACTTGAATGAGGTCACCAAGAAAATTAGCAGGTAGAAACAGAGAAGCAAACAAAGAAACTGAAGCCTGGGGCACATAAAATATTAGATTAGGAAGAGAAGGAATCAGCAAGGAAATAGACTCAGTCATGATTCACTGAGGCATAAGGGAAATATGTATCAAATATGAAAAAAAGGGGTCAGAACTCAGTTACCTTTGTACCTAATAAAAATATATGGAGGGCGGAGGCAGCCGGAACACCGGACAGCGGAGGCGGGCGGAGGATGCCCTCCGCAGCCGGCAGGGACCGACTGGGACCAGCTGGGACTGGCTGGGTCCGAAGCGGCAGCAGAGGACACAGGCCGGAGGCCGCGGGAACCATCCTGGCAGCAGAAGCAGGCTGCAGGGACCGCACGCAACACTGAGAGCAGATCGCCCCACTACAATTAAATCAAAGAGCATGAAAACACCAGAACCCAATGATCTTACAACAGAAGGTCTTCAACACCCTAACACAGAAGAAGTGGAAAAAAAATTGACTTTATGAAAGCAATAGAGTCCCTTAAACAACATGTGAAAAATGCCCTTATAGAAATGGATGAGAAGTATAACCAATAATTTGAAGAAATGAGTAAATACGTACATAATACCCTGGGAAACCAAGAAAGAATGATCAAACAGGTAATGGGAACAGTTCAAGAATTGAAAACTGAAATGGAAGCAAGGAAGAAAACACAAACTGAGGACCAGCTGGATATGGAAAATCTAGGTCAATGAGCAGAGCCTACAGAAACAAGCATAATCAATAGAATACAAGAAATAGAAGAAAGAATCTCAGATTCTGAGGACACCATAGAGAAAATAAACGCTCTGATCAAAGAAAACTGCAAAGTCAACAGATTCTCATCACAAAACATTCAGGAATTATGGGACACAATAAAAAGACCAAACCTAAGAATAATAGGAATAGAAGAAGGAGAAGAGTCACAGCTCAAAGGCCCAGAAAATATTTTGAACAAAATTATGGAAGAAAACTTTCCCAACATAAAAAAAGATATTCCTTTGAATATTCAAGAAGCATACAGAACACCAAACAGACTGGAACAAAGAAAAACATGGCCTCGCCATATAATAATCAAAACACAAAATATACAGGTTAAAGAAAGAATACTAAGAGCTGCAAAGGAAAAAGGCCAAGTTACTTATAAAGGTAAACCTATCAGACTTACACCTGATTTCTCTATGGAAACAATGAAAGCCAGAAGGTCCTGGATAGAAGTACTGCAGAAGCTAAGAGACCATGGATGCAAGCCCAGACTACTAGACCCAGCCAAGCTTTAGTTCACTATAAATGGAGAAAACAAGACATTCCAGGATAAGAACAAATTTAAACAATACATAGCCACGAATCCAGCCCTACAGAAAATAATAGAAGGAAAATCGCAACCCAAGGAATCCAACATTGCCAACACTGCCTACAATAACTGAGGCATCTAGTGACCCTTCACTAGCACAACTCAAAGAAGGGAGACACACAAATTCTACTTCCAAAAACAATAAGAATATCCGGCGTAAACAACCACTGGTCATTAATATCACTTAATATTAATGGTCTCAATTCACCTATAAAAAGGCACAGGCTAAGAAATTGGATACGAAAACAGGATCCAACATTCTGCTGTTTGCAAGAAACACATCTCAACCACAAAGACAGGCATCTACTCAGAGTAAAGGGTTGGGAAAAGGTCTTTCAAGCAAATGGTCCTAAGAAAAAAGCAGGTGTGGCCATATTAATTTCTAACAAAACTGACTTCAAACTAAAATCAATCAGAAGAGATCGAGATGGACACTTTATACTCATAACAGGAACAATTTGTCAGGATGACGTCTCAATCCTGAATATTTACGCCCCTAATATAAAAGCACCCACTTATGTAAAAGAAATATTACTAAAACTCAAGGCAGACATCAAACCACACACACTAGTAGTAGGAGACTTCAATATACCTCTCTCAGCAATGGACAGGTCAATCAGACAGAAACCTAATAGAGAAGTAAGAGAACTACTGGAGGTAATGAAGCAAATGGACTTAACAGACATCTATAGAACATTCCACCCAAATGGGAAAGAATATACCTTCTTCTCTGCAACTCATGGAACCTTCTCGAAAATTGACCACATACTCGGAAACAAAGGAAACCTCCACAGATACAAAAAAAATCAGTGTCCACCTGTGTCTTCTCAGATCACCATGGATTAAAGTTAGAATTCAACAATAATCCTACGTCCAGAAAGCCGACAAACTTATGGAAACTGAACAGTCAACTACTGAACCACACCTGGATCAAGGAAGAAATCAAGAAAGAAATTAAAGTCTTCCTTGAATTTAATGAAAATAAAGGGACAACATACTCAAACCTATGGGGCACTATGAAAGCAGTGCTAAGAGGAAAGTTCATAGCACTAAGTGCCCACTTAATGAAAACAGAGAAAGCATACTTTGGAGATTTAACAGCACACCTGAAAGCTTTAGAAAAAAAAGAAGCAGACGTGCCCAGGAGGAGTAGAAGACTGGAAATAATCAAACTGAGGGTGGAAATCAACAAAATAGAAACACAGAAAACAGTCCAAAGAATCAATGAAACAAAAAGTTGGTTCTTAGAGAAAATCAACAAGATCGACAAACCCCTATCCAAACTAATTAAATGACAGAGAGAGAACACGCAAAAAAATAAGATCAGAAATGAAAAGGGGGACATAACCACAGACATAGAGGAAATTCAGAGACTCATTAGATCTTACTACAAAAGCCTGTATGCCACAAAACTAGAAAATGTAAAAGAAATGGACATTTTTTAAGATAAGTACCACATACCAAAGCTAAACCAAGACCAGGTGAACGATCTAAATAGACCTGTTAGTCGCTAAGAACTAGAAACCGTTATCAAAAATCTCCCTTCCAAAAAAAGCCCAGGACCAGATGGTTTCAATGTAGAATTCTATCAGAACTTCCAAGAAGAGCTAATACCTATACTCCTTAATGTATTTCACAATATAGAAACAGAAGAGTCATTGCCAAATTCCTTTTATGAAGCTACAGTTACCCTGATAGCAAATCCACACAAAGACCCAACCAAGAAAGAGAATTACAGGCCTATCTCACTCATGAATATCGTCGCAAAAATTCTCAATAAAATACTGGCAAACCGAATCCAAGAACACATTAGAAAAATTATCCATCATGATCAAGTAGGCTTCATCCCAGAGATGCAGGGCTGGTTCAACATACAAAAATCTATCAATGTAATCCATCATATAAATAAACTGAAAGAAAAAAACCATATGATCATTTCATTAGATGCTGAAAAAGCATTTGACAAAATTCAACACCCCTTTATGATAAAAGTCTTCGAGAGATTAGGGATACAAGGGTCATACCTAAATATAATAAAAGCTATATACAGCAAGCCGACAGCTAACATTAAATTAAATGGAGAAAAACTCAAAGCCATCCCACTAAAATCAGGAACACGACAAGGCTGTCCACTCTCTCCATACCTCTTCAATATAGTGCTTGAAGTTCTAGCAATAGCAATAAGACAACATAAGGGGATCAAAGGGATTTTTATCGGAAAAGAAGAAGTTAAGCTCTCGTTATTTGCAGATGATAAGATAGTATACATAAGCGACCCCAAAAACTCTACCAAAGAACTCCTACAGCTGATAAACACCTTTAGTAATGTGGCAGGATACAAGATCAACTCCAAAAAATCAGTGGCCTTCCTATACACTAAGGATAAGGAAACAGAGAGGGAAATTAGAGAAGCATCACCTTCACGATAGCCACAAATAGCATAAAATATCGTGGGGTAACTCTGACCAAGGAAGTGAAAGATCTATTTGACAAGAACTTTAAGTCTTTGAAGAAAGAAATTGAAGAGGACACCAGAAAATGGAAGGATCTCCCTTGCTCCTGGATTGGGAAGATCAACATAGTAAAAATGGCAATTCTACCAAAAGCAATCTATAGATTCAATGCAATCCCCATCAAAATACCATCAAAATTCTTCACAGATCTGGAGAAGACAATAATCAACTTTATATGGAAAAATAAAAAACCCAGGATAGCCAAAGGATCGTCTGGAGGCATTACCATCCCTGACTTCAAACTCTATCACAGAGCTACAGTATTGAAAACAGCTTGGTATTGGCATAAAAACAGAGAAGTCGACCAATGGAATCGAATAGAAGACCCTGACATTAACCCACAAACCTATGAACACCTGATTTTCGATAAAGGAGCTAAAAGTATACAATGGAAAAAAGAGAGCATCTTCAACAAATTGTGCTGGCAAAACTGGATGTCAACCTGTAGAAGAATGAAAATAGATCCATTTCTATCACCATGCACAAAACTCAAGTCCAAATGGATTAAAGACCTCAATATCAGTCCGAACACACTGAACCGGATAGAAGAGAAAGTGGGAAGTACTCTACAACACATGGGCACAGGAGACCACTTCCTACGTATAACCCCAGCAGCACAGACATTAAGGACCACATTGAATAAATGGGACCTCCTGAGACTGAGAAGCTTCTGTAAAGCAAAGGACACTGTCGCTAAGACACAAAGGCAACCCACTGACTGGGAGAAGATCTTCACCAACCCTGCAACTGACAAAGGTCTGATCTCCAAAATATATAAAAATCTCAAGAAACTAGACCGTAAAAGGCTAATCAACCTAATTATAAAATGGGGCATTGAGTTGAAGAGAGAATTCTCAACAGAAGAAGTTCAAATGGCCAAAAGACACTTAAGATCATGCTCAACTTCATTAGCGATCAGGGAAATGCAAATCAAAACAACTTTAAGATACCGTCTTACACCTGTCAGAATGGCTAAAATAAAAAACACCAATGATAGCCTTTGTTGGAGAGGTTGTGGAGAAAGGGGTACACTCATCCATTGCTGGTGGGAATGCAAACTTGTGCAACCACTTTGGAAAGCAGTGTGGCGGTTTCTCAGGAAATTCGGGATCCACTTACCCCTGGACCCAGCAATACCACTCTTGGGAATATACCCAAGAGATGCCCGATCATACAACAAAAGTATATGCTCTACGATGTTCATAGCAGCATTGTTTGTGATAGCCAGAACCTGGAAACAACCTAGATGCCCTTCAATGGAAGAATGGATGAAGAAAGTATGAAATATATACATATTAGAGCATATTTTTAGAGCATATATTAGAGCATACATATTTTTACTCAGCAGTAAAAAACAAGGGCTTCTTGAATTTTGCATGCAAATGGATGGAAATAGAAAACACTTCCTGAGTGAGGTAACCCAGACCCAAAAAGAGGAACATGGGATGTACTCACTCATATTTGGTTTCTAGCCATAAACCAAGGACATTGAGCCTATAATTAGTGATCCTAGAGAAGCTAAATAAGGAGAACCCAAAGAAAAACATATAGGCATCCTCCTGAATATTAACCTTCAGCAGGCGATGAAAGGAGACAGAGACAGAGACCCACATTGGAGCACTGGACTTAAATCTCAAGGTCCAAATCAGGAGAAGGAGAGAGAGCATGAGCAAGGAACTCAGGACCGCAAGGGGTGCACTCACACACTGAGACAATGGGGATGTTCTACTGGGAACTCACCAAAGCCAGCTGGCCTGGGTCTGAAAAGCCTGGGATAAAACCGGACTCTCTGAACATAGCGGACAATGAGGACTACTGAGAACTCAAGAACAATGGCAATGGGTTTCTGATCCTACTGCACGCACTGGCTTTGTGGGAGCCTAGGCAGTTTGGATGCTCAACTTACTAGACCCGGATGGAGGTGGGGGTTCCTTGGACTTCCCACAGGACAGGGAACCCTGATTGCTTTTCGGACTGAGGGGGGGGGGACTTAGTTGGGGGAGGGGAAGGGAAATGGGAGGTGGTGGCGGGGAAGAGACAGAAATCTTTAATAAATAAATAAATTAAAAAAATTAAAAATTAAAAAAATATATGGAAATACAAGAATTTTATGGGGTTTAGAAGCTAGATAACAGGCACAGTCCTAAATTTGATCCCACATCAACAGCTTTAATTAATAATCCAAGTCAAACACGTGAGTTTGGCATGTATATTAGAATCTACTGAAAAATCTACAAATTGTCAGGCATGCTGGTAGACTCTGTAATCATAGAATTTGGGTGCCAGAGGGAGAAGTATCTCAAGTCTGAGACCAGCTGCATAACACAGTGAGACCCTGTCTCAAAAATAAACAGAAAGCTTGACATTAACAGTGTGATATATAATCTAAACAAGGATCTTATTCTTGTAAAAATATACATATATGGGTAACAAAAGAGCAAAAATGTTTAAGGTTAGTGGTGAACCCTCAAATGGGACTGAAATTTTAGCATTTTTACTTGTTGCATTCTCTACAACTTATGTGCTCACTGCTTCTTTAAACATTAACCAAAAGAAAATAAGGTTATGAAATTAAATTTTGGTTTTAAAGACTGACAATTGACCCCAAAATGGAGAAACATGTTACTGGTAGCCTTGACAAGACCTACTGAGTAGGGAGAGCAAAACTCAACTAGAATAGTCTGGTAGGTCCTCAAAATGCTAAAGAGTTACTGTGGTGGCCCAGGGTTTATACAACTAAATATACTCAAAAAGATTTTATGTAGACATTATGCCATTTTATGTATAAGATTTACACATGGATTTTGATAGCCTTGGGGTATTCAAGAACAAATCTTCCAGATACTAAGATTCCATATAATGGAATATTGCCGGGCAGCAAAAAGCAAACTACTAATATATGTTAGATTGTGAATAAACTTTGCATATATCTGGCCAAGTAAAAAACAATCAAAAAATATATATCCTATGATTCCACGTTCATGAAATGGTCACAAACAGAACTTTCTAGTGAAGCAGAATGTTGCATAGTTGAAGATAAAGAAGGGGTGACAGTTAATGGTTACAAAATTTATATTGGGGGGTGTGGTGCTCTGAAATTATTGATACTTTCATTTGTCTAACTTAATAGGGTAAATTTTATGGTATGCAAGTTATATTTCAACAAAACTATCACTACAAAAAGCAGCCAAATCAAACTGATGTATTGTTTTACTCCTATTTAATACTTGCTTATGGTTTGTTCTTGTTGTCTTTACAGTGTATGATTCCTACTTCTAGAGATTTGTTGATTTTTAACTAGCTAATCTTTTTTAATTCTCCATCCATTCACTATACTACCAAACTTTCCCAAATCAAAGATTAACCAGAAAAAAATGGATGCTTCTATAGAAAAATTGTTGCTTGAGAAATCTTACATGTGTCTAAGGTCCAGATCTGCCTTTCAGATAATCTATGCAACACATGCATGTACACATTTAAAAAAAGGTGCTGTTAAAGTAACATATAGTTTAGAATTTTTACTTGTATGTATCTACATGAGTGTATGCTATATGTATGTAGGTGCTGGCAGTCAGAAGGCAGTATTGGGTACTGTGGAGCTCTAATTACAGGTGTTTATGAACCACATGACATGGGAGCTGGGAACTGAATTTGTTCCCATGGAAAATAGCAAGTGCTCTTAGCTGCTGAGTCATCTCTCCAGCTTCATTTGACATAATTTGCACGCCAAAAATAAAATGTATCATGAAATAGCCTAAATTTCAAACTTCTTTGAAATATGTAAGATTGTAGACAAGTTAAAAAAAAATATGCCCTTAAATGTTGAAGAATATCTGAATAAATTTTAAGATTTTCTTCATGGAATAAAAATATCAACAGCGGTGAATAGGTTGTATCATTTTTATATTATAGGTAAGAAGATCAAGACAGTATACATAAAAACTCAATGGTAAAGTTAAATTTACAGCTGACTTCCTATCCTGGATTGCAGATTTTAGTACACAATATTTATTGTCAGAGTAAGACCTGAGGAATTTAAAGATATAACAGAAAACTTGTACAAAATATTCAAATTTGGGGAATGCCATTTCACAGAAAAATACCAAAAATATTCTTCTAAAACACATAAGTCGAAATACTTCATGTAAATTGACAGGTCAGATGACCCAACATTTATAGTGCCCCTCAAGTTTTATATAAAGACACTTTCAGAGTGCCTTCTTATAAGTGACAGCAATCCCTTATAGCTTGCAGTTGCCTTTTCTGTTTTCATGAAAAACTGTCCAAATCAATTTAGAAACTCCAGAAATTCATCACTTTTAAATTACATGCCATTCTTAGAAGCATGGCAAAAAATTCCTACTCAGGACAACAATTTTCCTCTTAAATGTATCCACACTGTATATACTACTTATTATTCATTTAAATAAACGTTTAGTTATCTGAATAAATGTAATGATGCCACAGCAGTTGAATACATAATTTGGTATTATTTCCACTTCCAGGCATCCACTGGGGGTCTTGACTCTATCCACATCAGGTAAGAGGGGACTACTGTAGTAACAGTTCTTTAAATCTTTACTGCTTTTGGTGCATCTTCTTACGCATTTCTTCAAGAGCTGCTTCTTTCTCTCTCAGATTTTGCTTAAGTCTTCTAATTTTTTCATCTCTAATGGTTTCTTCTAATTCTGGTGGTGTTATTAGAAAAATATCTTCAGTATAGCTTCTATTAAAATAACTACTTTGTTCACACGATGCACTTGAACTTAATGTGCCTTTTTCCTGCTTCTCATAGGAGCAGTTCTCTACCTCAGTTCTCTTGTCTTCCCTGGCTGTGCTTGTGACAATGTTATGTTGCGGTATGTCTGCTGTTGGTAAAATACCAAGGAGTTGGGAACTGGCATCATCAGTTCCATTCACGATCGCGTCACTAGCCCTCTTTATTTTTCTCCTTTTTGTGTAATCCATCTTCTTAACGGTT
The DNA here is from genome assembly GCF_018167655.1 of Microtus oregoni. Lineage (NCBI taxonomy): Eukaryota > Metazoa > Chordata > Mammalia > Rodentia > Cricetidae > Microtus > Microtus oregoni. Next base: position 13,991,867 of record NW_024543830.1, on the reverse strand, counting down.
TTTGCTTTTCTTTTCTTAGGAAAGCTTTGCTGCAATGTTAATAACACAAAAATAATAATAAAAATAATGTTATTGCTATGCCACATGCTTTCAAATCAAAGTTAGCACACCAATAATAGCAACTGAATTTGATTCGACAAATTTTACTGGGGATAACTATAGCAAAAACTGAATCCTACTATGTGATACCAAAATGAAAAGTCACATAGTTCTAAAAAACAAGCTAGTTTATTTACACTTTCTTACTTAAATTGAGTATTAGAAACCATGCTGGTCTATCACTGAAATGAAACAGTACCTAAGAAATACCTGAGATAAACAATTGATTTAAATTTTCATTTCATTTGCAAAGTAGACACAAGTTTCCTTAAGAAGGTTTATCTGAAAAGGTTGGCGTTCAGAATATTAAACTATAATGTTTGTAAGCATAATTATAGTACATTACTGACTACATATGTTGCTTAAAATATAGTAAATATTAATACTTCAATGAACATCAGCATGCTCACATTTTTCTTTATACCTATTTTCTTTAGGTAATTCTTTAACATAGGATAACTATTTGAAATGCTTTTGACTAATTTTTTTTTTTTAATTACAAAAGGAAAAAGCAAGGTAACTAAAAATACTCAGAACTCAAATTAACGAGGGATCTATTTGTAGCCTTGTGTTAAGATGCCTTTTGTCATTGTAAGAGATATGCAAATTTGGTAAAAATCATCAATCTAATGCACATTAAAAGCCAAATAAAAGATAAATAGAACCACATCTTTGTCATACTTATAAAAATGTCACACACTTAAAATAACTATTACCTGTTTTACTTCTTCCTTCATCACAATATCTGCATCTCTGTAAGAATTATTCTTCACCATATTATTAAAGGAATCAAAACCTTTTCTAGAGCCCAGATGGTCAGGAATTCGAGTAAGACAAACTCTCAAATCTTTAGTAAGACCAAAGAGTTTTATAAATTCAGCATCACTCTTCAGATATGACGCTTTTGTGTCGCTTCCTTGAGAATATTTCTTGTTATTTCTTTCTTGGGTATCCTTTTTTAACATAGATGCCATCTCAGACTGGGTCTGGAATCAAGAGAAAAAAAATATTGCTAATTGTTCAGGTTACTCTGTCAGACAAGCAACTAAGCAATTATCTACTCTTTCACAAAAGAACAATTCATGCTTTAAAGAGTTCACATTTACCATGCATTCAAAAACTGAATTTAAATGAATATGAACTTAAAATATTTACACAATTATTCATTTTATTATACAGAAAAATAATGAAGGGTTTATTCTCAAGTAAATGAGAGACTAGATATGAAAATAACTTTAAAATACTCTAGGTAGGGCAAGGTACCCTGTAATCCCAGAACTCAGGAAGCAGAGGCAGGACGATGGTGAATTCAGGATCAACCTGAGTTACGTATCGAGACACTAAATAAACAAGTAAATCAAAACAAAAATGATTTACAGAACAGTATGTAAAGAATAAAGTCTTCTGTAAGTTTAATGTCATCAACCAATCTCATTTTTATTAGAATTTACATTCCTGTCTTTAAAATTCAGTGATTTCTGTAAGGAAGGGTACAGAAACTAATAGTACTAGGAAAACAAGGAAAAAGTGTATTAAGAAAAGAAAGGTAGTTGATAGATATGCAATTAGAGGAATCATAAAGGTCTACAAAGAAATACACGTTTTAAAACAAACAAGAAAACCCCTCCCCCCAAAAGTTTCAAGGCCAAACACTCAAAGACATTGATAAAAATTCCATTGGAAGGAAAGGTTCTGATGACTTCACCAGTTTCTTAGTACTTAAAAAAATTGATTTTTCTTCCCACAACCATAACCAACAACAAAGCAAGAAAAAAATTTAAAGTCCCACTCTAAAGTTTCTAGTCTTTAAACCCTGTCTCTCTTCTCTGAAGCTTATCTTTTCATAAATTAAAACATATGCTATTCAGTGGATATGCATTATACATATGTATGCACATTCACACAACCTTACTAATCTTTGAAGACATATCACTCACTTTCCAACTTTTTTGAACTTTGTTCTGTCATTTTGTTTTACAGACTTACTAAGCTAAGTAATGGAAGAGAAAGATCTGTTTAGACTCTACCAATTGTATTGCTCAAATATTTATTCAGATGAACGCTTTAAGCAAGCAGGTGTGATGAGGTATGTGTGTAGTAGACAGGTACCAGACAAATTTGATAATTAAGAAATTTTTTCCTCAGAGATATATAAAAAGAGCATCCTGACATGGGAAAATTACCTGTGTTTCTTGGTCTCTGAAAACACACTGTTGTGAAGAAACAGTTGCTGCATCGACAGAGGAACATATTTTCTCTACGCTCTGGATGAGATTTTCTTTTCTGGGGGCATTCTGTCCTGTCCTAAATCCATCTGGAAAAACTGGGTTTGTAAACACAGTCTGGTTCTGTTTAAGGCAGTTACAGGATTGGTTCAAAGTATGTGAGTTTGTCATAGAAAATGACGGGCTCTCCACTTTTTCATTCTTCTCTGCTCTTAGACTGGCCATGGAAGCAAGCTGGGAATTTGAAAGTGATTTTGTCTCCAATTCCAAAGATTTACTTTCAATCAAAGAACTATTTACCTCTTTGGGTATTTCTGTGCCTGGACTTGAACTTACTACCTCTGAACAATCTTTTCTTAGTGGAATATCAGAAGAAACAGAATTCTGTTGGTCATTTTGTGATAGCAGACCCTCTTTAGTCATCAGATAGACTTTCTCATTAAGCATTACCAATGCATTCTCTTTAAAAGGCACAAGTATGTATTGTGTCCTTCGAGACCTGATGGTAGTCAACAGATATGTACTTTTAATAGTATCTCCCATCACTTTTCTACCTATAACAGTTTTTATAATCTTTGATGGCACATTTGGTGACTTAACAGGAACAAGGGATGAAATAGCAGTAGCAGGCTGTAGATTCTCTTGAAAATTCCATGTCACTTGAGTAGCTTGAGAGTGCTGACCACCTTTGAACTCTGTCTGTGAAGCAACGTTCACTGGACTGTTCGAGGTATTTAATGTCACTTGTTTGGGGTAAATATCCTGCAAGTTCTCGGTAACTATATTTTGCACTGAATTTACAGGCGATACATAAAAAACTCTTGGTATTTGGGAGGACTCAACTGTTCCTGAGGTACTTGTAGTTGCAGTTCCACAGATCTTTTGATGAACTGAAGGAGACAAGGTGGTTACAGGTGTAGTTTGCACTTCAGCATAGGCTGGAATCTGTAAATGATACCCGGAAGGTAAAATCGAAGAATTCATATTCACAGGAATCTGTAAATGATGCCCAGAAGGCAAAATTGAAGAATTCACATTCACTGGAAGACTTGGGGTATTGACTACAAAGTAAGATGAGTAATTCTGTGTTGAGGGAGGAATAGCAAATGTTTGCATGGTGAGTCCATCAATTTTCACACCATGACTCTCAACATTAGAAACTGGTGGCGTAAGACTTCCAGTCCCCACAGAAGTAACGCTACCTTTTCCTGATGTATCTACTGTTCTTGTAAGAAAATACTTTGTAGCATTGGCTGGCTGAAAAATGGGTAATTGAACTGGTGCACTCGTAGAGGAGCTGGAAGTCTGAGTTTCAAAAGTAACTTGAACTGGTGTTCCTGTATTCCCTTTCAAAGCATCAAATACCACTGGAGATTGAACTACCGGGGTAAGATTTCCAGAAGATTTAGAAATTGGAAGTAACTGTAGAAGACTTTTTCCATCCGTGCCAATCGTCTGAACTACTTGGTACATGTAGCCTGAAACACTTAAAAGAATATTTTGAGTAAATAAATACAACATACTACATGTTATATACATTTTATTTAAAACAAGTATTTGCAATGACTTTAGATACTAAAATTTAATAACAGTATGTAACTTTAAGTTTGCAATGTAAAAAGATCATGGAATAGATTTTGAAGATAAAGATATAATCAACTTTGATTCAGATCTCACAAGTAGATTATGAAATATTAATTTATTCTAAAACAAAAAGGTTTCTAAAACTGCACTTAAACACAATGCTATTAGAAAAGACTCCACACTATCATCATTCGCTTCTTCGTTAATTTCTTCCTACTGTCTTCCTTTACTTTTACTGAGCAGGACTTTTACTCCAACTCTTAATTGTGCTACTTCTATCACTCTCCCTTGACAAATTTTGACAACTTTTTCTCCTGTTTGAGATCTCTCATGTGATAATAATTCAGTTTGTCATGTTCTTATACTGTCAGCTTAATGGACATACTCATGAAGCAACCATTTCCTTCTTAGATTATTGTTTCCATGTATGTGCGATTTCATGTTCCACAGTTCTTGAATATAGCAATTATTTAATAAAACATTCTATACATAATATCATGGAAATTTTGATGGGGAAGTTTTTTTTATAAAGGTGGAGTATAACTGAAAGGGAATACTTTTTATTAATTAGTCCATGGTGATCTCCATTCTTATGAGGTATTTTTAATACAAATTGTCAGTTTTACAGAAAGCCAAGATACATTAATCTCTTTATAATCCAGATTTGCTGGTTACTTGGTATAGACTTATCAAATTATACCCAAACCACCTTTCAGGTCCTAGAAAGTGCAGTGTTCTCATGGAATGCAAGACAATTCCTTCTACCAAGGTGCTTCTCTCACACAACTCTACATGGAGCTTAAGTCTCAGAATAAATGATAACTTCTGAGAGATACATTCTCTAGCCAACTTAACTATCCTTGTCCTTCCTTCATAATAAACTTATCCCAGTTAATTTTCTTCATGCCACATATTCTTATCATATACCTAAGTTTTTGTCTACAGACTGTCTTTCATGCTACAGTCTAAAAATGTTAACTGTGGATAGAGTACACATTCATAGATTGAATAGGTTTGACTAAATGCGAAGGAAGAAAACCTTAAAGACAAACACTAATTCTCAAAAGTGTAAGGGTCTGTTTTACCACCTATGGATGTGATTTGAAAATCAAGTATTAATGAAAGAAAAAAACGCCCAAAATTCTATGTATCCTCACTACAATACAAACAACATGTTCCCCCAGAAAGTTTGGAAACAGACTTCGGTGTATGAAAACTTACACTAACTCTTAATAGATTTAGAGAAGGATAAACAAAGAAAAGTCTCAATTCTTGCCTTCAGGGTTTGAAGATCCATCTGCACTATCTCTGCAACTGTAAGTTCAACATGAATTTATTCAGCATTAAATGAAAATATACTCAGTGAGAGATGAGCATGGTTACTCATGCATTAAAATCTTAACACTTAGGAGATGGAGATGACTGAAGGTGAACCTGAGCGAGAGAACAATACCAGGTCTCAAAACCAATCAAGAAGCACCAAGTACATGGTTCAAACACCAGGCTTTGATTAGGGGAAAGGGATCAATAAATTATAGCCTGTAGGCTAAACCTAAGCCATTCTGGTTTTACGTTAAACCATGTAGCTTTCGAAATTTAAAAGGATGAAAAACACTTTAAAAGAGAATTCTGTACCACGTTCTATCATAAGATTAAACTGCAGTATGCAAAAATATAAGTTAGTTTTGATTATTACACAGTGGCTGCCGAGCTGCAACAAGAGCTGAATAGTTCCAAGAGAGACTGAATGATTCTCCAAGTCTAAATATTTGCTATCAGAACCCATAAGCAATGTGTTTACTGAATCCCCCACTATAACTAAGTACATAAACACAGACAGGTAATCATCATGAAATAAGTGATGCATTTGAAGAGATTAAGAAAAATGCTTGCACCTGAACCTTTTCCTAAAATATCCTCATTCCAAGACTTTCAACCATCTTTGAGAACTCATCATAGCTAAAGAACAGGAGTCTTTTTTACTCTGTACTCTTTATCACATAGTTTCCTAAGTACTAATGAATTATTATCAATAAAAACTTTGTATCTGTAGCTTCTTTAGGCTACAAGATATCTAGTCAAACTCTCCCTTGGCTTTTACTCAAAATCTTGTGGGCTCCTGAAACTCAAATGGCCAGAATGTCTTCCTTTCCATACTCTAAGATGGCATCTCAAAAAATGGAAGGGAGAGTTCATTATTATTATTTCTAAAGCAAAGGAAGCCAAAGAAAAGACTTGAACACAATGATACTAAAAGTTTCTGGGAGTCAAGTTGGAGGAACACTAAACACGTACACTGGAAACAATGCCAGGAGTCATTAGTAGACTTAGAGTAGTTTAGTGGAGAAAAATTGTTAAGTATGAAGAGTAGACACACACAACTCCTACAAACTTTAATTCTTGAGGAAAATCCTGCGAAACAAGCTAGAGGAGAAACCGAGCAAGAAGGGATTCTTCTTTTCTTTTTCTAAAAGTGAGATGAACCAGAGAATATGTAAATCAGTGCCTTAATTTTTCTTTGCTTTTCTATAGTGATTTTAAAGAATAAAACTTTAAAAAAAAAAGGTTGAAGTCACAGAGGATCATAAAATGATTGTGAACTGGATACAAGTACAATGACAGGAGATGGTATGTAGTCTAATAAACCACAATTAAGAAGCAATATTCTAGAAGGTCTTAAAGGTCTCTTTTGTGATTATTTCTACTAAAACATTATTCTCAAGATTATCAAGTATGTCTTCACACTTAAGTCTGTCTTTCTTTCACCCCATTCTCTACATGCTCTGTTGCAAATGACAGTTTCCTTTCCCACTGGTTTTCAAGACAGGGTTTCTCTGTGTAGCCCTGGCTGTCCTGAAACTCACTAGGTAGAGTGCTGGGATTAAAGGTGTGGTGCCACTACTGCCTGGTGCAAATGACACTCTTACTATATCTTCCTCATTTTATGGCTTTTATTGTGTATAATGTGTTCTCTTGACTTTCTTAATGTTTCCTTACTAACTTTCCTGTATTTTAAGTATTCATCCTCAAGTATTCCCCCAAATATAGTTCTTGCCCAACTCATTTTAATCCCATTTTTCTCCTTCAAGATATGTTTCCCTTAAAGATTGAACTCATTTTCATGGTTTCAACAACTCCCTCAATTACCCTCTTTGCAGCAATAATGACCACTAGTTACATCTTTTCACTCCTATTCCCACTATTAATCTTCACTTCATAATTGTTGTCTTTTACCAAACATTTTAATTTAAATACCATCATTTAAAATCCAACAGGTAAAATTAATCTCTATGAAAACTAGTACTACATTCTATTTTCCAACCATGTAACAGCATTGACTGTTAGCTCACATAGATTTATTACCTGATTAGCTTTGACCTATTATCCTCATAGCACAATGAATACATGCTTATAAAAGGTAAACAGCTAAGAAATATATTCTAAGTGAGTGACATATCAAAACTACAAAGTTTTCACTTTTCTATTAAGTCTTCCCCATTTTGTTTTCTTTACCACTGGAACATCCAGTATCTAAATTCGCTCCCACCACCTTGTGTATTGCATTCTTCATCTCATCCCTGTATTTTGCAATGGTGTTTAGCTTTTCTGATTGTAACTGCTGCTGACTAGCATGTATACTGGTCTCATAATGTTGCTTCATATCAGTTTTAAATGAATACCTACCATTGCCAATCCAGTTTGCCACACACACAAAAAAAAACCCCACCAAACTATAATCAATAGCTATACCACTGTTACCTATAACTTCTCTACATGAAATCTCTGCTCTTATCAGAGAAACTCCTTTATGCCAAGTGCATTATTGAACTAAATATTCTTTGGTCTATCAACAACAACATAAAATGAAGTTTTAATTCTACCTCTTCCATAAAATATCTGACAGTCATACCAACTAAATTTTTGTCAACTTTAGAATATCAAGCATTATTGATTTTATTCCAGTTAATATTGGAGTAGAATGCCCTTATTATTACCTACTTTTTAAAAAAGAAATCAAATATTGTTTTTCATAGTAATTTGAAGTTTCTTAAGATGAGAAACTCAATAACTCTGCAATTATTTTTTCAAATACCAGGAATCGTGAAACCTCAAAAGTATCACAAAAAAAAAAAAACAAAAACAAAACCCAATGTAATTCTTCCCAGTGGCCAATCCAAGAAAACTATTTCAATACTTTGTTTAGCCCCCTTTGATATAAATATATTTCAGCTATTAAAAAATCTGCCTAACAAACTAGAAGCTTTAACAGAAATAACCTATATTTTACAATTATTTGTATTAAGAGCTAGAATATTTAAAATGAATATTTATTCATATAACTGAATAAATTACTTTTAATACCTCACATTATATCACAGGATAAAAGGTTTCCCTATTATTGGTTTACAAAGAAATATATTTTATACAGCAAACTTTATATATCTGTCTATCTATATATACAACTGCCACTTCCCTGCCAAAGAGACAGAAAAAAAAATGCAGCTTCTTCCAAATCCACATATCATTAGAGACTGTAATATATTACCACAGACTGTAAATTCTTTAAGGATAGCTTTTCCTACTTATAGCTTCGCTGTATCTAATAGAACAAATTAACATGTTAGCCGAAGTGATACCTATAAGCTATAAAAACGATTTGACTTATTGACAAATTAAATGAATTCTTAAAACTAAACTGAAATGCAGACTTCTAAAGAGAAGAGAATGAAATTCATATACTCTTTCAAAGAATATACACATTTTCCAGCTTTAGTAGGAATCTTCAATTAATAGTTTAATCAAAATCACACTAAGACTCCACCTTCTTAAAAAAGATTCCATTTTCTTAGAGATCACATTCTGTGGCCTAATGACACCACTAAAACTAGAATCAAGATTCTTCATCCCATGCTCCAGTTTGAACACTTAGAATTACTAGAGCACTAGCTACATTAAACCACCTGGTATTTGAAGTGAGAAACTACACACACACACACACACACACACACACACAAACAAAACCCCTAAATTCTAAGACTTAAAAGAGAAATACATTAGAAAGATTACAGGCTTCTAATTCTGGCTCTTTCCTTTACTGGCTAACAGATTTTAGAAAACCTACTTACTACAGTAGCACACATCTGTAGTTCCAGCTAACTTAAGAGGGCTGAAGTAGGCATGGGAAGATGACATTGAGACTTGGTGTTCAAGATGGTCAATACAGTGATACCCCATCTCAAAATTAAGAGTCCTGCTAACTGCGCTAACAAAATGATATAATTTCTGAGTTTCGTTTTACTATTTTAATATGGACATTCATCAATCATGTATTAGAAATGGAATGATGAACACCATGGAGACTAATGAGCATTTTATAGTTTTGAAAATAATGATTTTTCAGCTGTTAGGAGACCATTTTCCTTCTTATTTATTTGTAAAAATATATAAAAACCTAATACTACCATACAAAAATAAATACTATGCAATATTTATGAAATAATATGGTCATATAACTCTAATCTTAAAAGTCAAGGAAGACATATATTGTCATTAATATTTTACAGCTAAAAAAATACAAGTGCTTAAAATATTTTTAATATCTCACACAGAATTACATGTTTTCTGTAAGCAGTCTCATCCATATTTTGTATGATTTGAGAATAATAAAAAATCTCATCATGCAATAATTCAATTGCATAAACAAGTAGATCTATGACAGAGTACAGTTAGCTTACATGGTGTTTATTTCTCTTCGCGGTCTAATCAAAAGTTGTAAAGATAAATCTTCACAACAAAAGACCTCAACCAGCATTTTCTTTCCAGGAGCATCAAACCACATTCTGAGAGAAGTAATTTTAAAAGGGCATGTGTATGTTTGTCTTATCTAATTCCAAATATTAGAAAAATGGCAGAGTATCTTGCAAAAAACAGCAATCTGATGATCAGGTCTGCCGATATTCCATCCAACTTTTTAAAGATCTAACCCATATTCTCTACCACCTAATCCAGGCCCTCACTATTTCTCAAAAGCTACCTGAAATATAACCCTTACTCCAAACCAGTACTGTCATTAGTTAGCCAAACTACACACCTAACTGCATCAATCCTAGTCTGAAAACTTTCTGACCAATCAATGTCTAAAAGATGAAGTCATTACCAGACTGAAACAACCCTTAGGAGCTATCATCTCACCTCTGTTATACAGTGAGTAATTACGGTCTCAGTGCAAGCCTGAATAAATTAAATGGATACTATGCCACAAATACCCAGACTTTGCTCTATACTTGTAAGACTGAATTTCCTAATTTTGTGACTGATTAAATCAGATAAATTAAATAATAAAGATCTTTTATGACAATACTGAATTTTCATTAAGAGAATAGTAACTCAAAGAAAGTCCATCTACAGAAGAGAAAATCCTAACAATTTTACAAAGAGAAAGTGCCCCCCTCTCTAAGTATGTATGTCTTCCAATAGCACAAAGGAAGTGATATTAATCAAATTATTTACATAATTACATTTCAACATCAGGCATGCTGTTACGAAAATGAAATAAAATCAAACATGTAACTAGTAAGGAAAGTGTCATACACCTCAGAAAATCACCTGGTGGTAAATGTCCCTAATATGTTATGATAATATCAGACAATTTAAAGAAATAAAAGCATGTAAGTATCACAAAGCACCGACACATAAACCAATGAATGAATGCAAAATGACTTATGTAAATAATTAAAACATAATTGAGTTTAAAATATTTTTCAGAGTTCAAAATTTGCCAAAATGATTAGAAACTGTTTTAAAAGGGAACCAAAGTGCACAATAAAAAACTTACGATTCACTTAATCTTACTTCTGGAACTGAAAACGAATACAACGTTGAAACACCTGCTCAACATTCTATGGTACATCAGATATAAATATGCAGGCACAAAAATGTAGGAAAAATTAGCTATTAAAAAGTAGTTCTACCTTTGCCTCTGTTTCGATACAATCTGTTTCCGAATTTCCACAAAACACAAACGTCCTTTGTACCAAAGCGCTATCTCTAGTGATGCGCGATATAAGGGTTCTTATATCAACAGCTCACTATTTACTCTTAATGACTTCTGTTTTTACACCAGCCCAAGAGCAACTTCCTACAGATTCAGCTACTGGGAAGGCGGAGGCGGGATGATCTCTTGTTTTTTCAACCCAGAGGTTTAGAAATTCAGTCTTTAAAAAAGTCATCACTTTTCACTGCAATTAGGGTTTGTATCTACTTGTAACTAAAAGAAACCTACCTCGGGCTGAAAACGGAACACAAAAGTTATATTCTTATCATAGTAGCAAATATTAAGATAATCCTTTATGTCTTTCTTAGACTAATTCTTGTTTCTTCCTTTTTTACTAAAATATTCTTAGGTGCTATTATTTTGATCAGAAAATGGTACATTAGTCTCATAACTACTAATGAACAAGCTGCAAGGAACGCCAGACAACCTATTTTTCTTCACCAGCAAGTCCCTTTCATTTTTAAGAGTTTTGCTCTTAAATTTCAAGCTGTTCATCTACCTTCTACAGATTTACTAATCTTTGCTTCTCACCGTGCTTCCCATGAACCACGGAATTCATAAATTAAAACATTTCCCCTAAATGAACAGTTTGCTGTTCTTGCCATTATTTCACCTGGATTAACACAAACTTAAAAAGTTACTGGTGGATCTGCTTTTTAACCAGAGAAGACTGTGGCAGGCCGTAATACTAACACTAAGGTAGCCCAGGCTGGATTGAGGACAGCCTCCATTACTTAGTGAGTTTCCTACCTAGCCAGAGTCGCGGTGACAGTGTAATCAGCCAACTGTCCCTAGTGGAGACAACCAATGAGATGCTCTCTCTCCCTTCACACCCGTTTCCAGCGCGCTGCCTGGAAAAGCTGACTTAACGTTCAAAGTTTTCACTTTTCTCCGTCTTAGTTGAACATTTCAAACACTACAGTCCCTTCTTCGTGAACATATTTTTTTCCCCTAAATACATTAACAATCTATTTCACTCGAAGGTCCAGCACCCCGGGGCTGCACTTGCTAATCCACGATGTGCGTTTCGTTGCCTGGATTTGAGATTCTTGCAGAAGCGTTCTGAAAACCGGGAGCGACGCCATGTTGCTTTTCTTCCGTGGGCATCTACTCTGTCCGCCTATGAAATTCAAGCCGCTGGCGTCCTGCGCGCCGGAGTCCGAGGGAGGCTAAGTGCGTCACGATCGGCGGGCGTTTTACGTTTCCGTGAGAGCACTGTGCGCCCGTGGCTCTCGAGCGCCAGGGTGAGGGCAGTGCGCTTGCTCGTTCGCTCGCCCGCCCGCTCGTCCGCTCGGACGGCCGGGCCCCGCAGCTACCGCCGCTGCCCGGGTGAGCATCGGCCCACGCGGCCGTTTAAGATACACGGGGCGGCGGGAAGGGCTGGGAACTGGTACTTACCAATGCGAACCCGAGCCTGAATTTTCCTCGGCGGCTTTCAGAAAGGCGCTCTGGAGAATATTAGACATTTTAGACGGGGTGAGTGGGAGGGGACGGGGCAGTGAGCAGTGTGGGGGACGCGGTCCGCAACCAGGCGCGAGCCACAGAGAGCGTGGGGACCCCGCAGCCACGGAGGGGCGTGCCGCGGGCGGAAAGGTACGTGAGACGGCGGCGCCCGAGAGGGAGCTTTCCTGTCTCCCGAGGGAAGTGGCCGTGGAAGCCGGAAGACGCGACCTCACCCTCCTAGATTCAGGCAGGTTCAGGCGAGTCTTGGAGCCACGTGACGAGCCCGGGCCAGTCGCGGAGGACGCGGGGGGGCGTGACATCACCGGCACCGCCCCCTAGTCCTGCCGACGTCCGGTAGACAGCCGGGGCCCCGCGCTGGGGACCACGCCCACCTCTGCCAGCGGCCACGACGAGCAAATCTCTAAGCCCCGCCTGACTCCGACGTCACACACGGTTACTAAGGCGAATGGATCGCGGCGGCCCCGCCCCTGTGACGGGGTCCAATCGTCAGCGAAGGTTGATGTCTCTTCTTCCGGATCAAATGAGGAATCAAAAGAGAAAGTTTTCTCCCCGCCTACGCGAAATAAAACATATCCGGGGTCAGTCGTAAACTGCACGCGCTTGTGCGTGCGTGTGCCTTTGCACGCCAAAGGCAGCAGGTCGTCGTCCTTGGCGCGTGCTTCAGTAGACGTGGGCGGGCCTTTGGTAGTTACCACAAATTGTTGAGAACCTTTGTGCTCCTGTGGCTAGAATTTATTTTCTCACTTTTTTTTTGGAGTATCTTTTGTTTTTCTTTCTGTTTTGCCTCTTGAAGTTTTGCCTCTAAATTAATTGATTAGCCATTTCCTCCACGCTCACACTCATGCCTCATTTAAAGCTGTATCTTATTGTCATGGATTCTTCAAGTCTCTGTATGTTTAATTCCAGGCGATACACTTGGAACAGCTTGTTTAAATTGACAGAGAACAGTTCTCAGACATCTTTAGAATCTTACAATTTGGCGACTATTGTACAGTTACTCGGAATTCCACTCAGTAATGGGTAGAAGAAATTCTTGTCCAATTAGGTGTGGAATGTTGTGAAAGTGGTTTCGAAGATACAGTTGTATTTGGTATACACAATCTTGTACACTCAACTATTCAAACGGAGGATGCTGACAAGGTAGACAATTTCAAGGTTCACATGGTTATTTTAAAATGGAATTACTTCCCAGGCTTAGTGACACAGGAGGATGTGGAGTTTAAGGTCATCCTTTGCTACTCAGCAAGTAGAAGGCCAGGATGTACTACAGGAAAACATGTCTCACAAAGAAAGAAAAAGAAAAAAGAGAGAGAGAGAGACAGAGAGGGAGGAAGGAAGGAAGGAAGGAAGAGAGGGTTTACTCAGTTCCCTAATTGCTAAATGTAGTAGATATTTAAGAACTTCATGCCTTGATATGTTAACAAAACGTGGTATTTTCTGATATCTGAATAACACATTTATTTTTCAATAAAATACCTCCAATACTAAAGACTAAAGGGAAGGTGGGCAGTCCTTAATGCTCTTTTGCTTTTGACCATCTTTTATTTATGAAATCAAACTTTGAAAAACTTGCCCTTTGCCACGCATAGTGGTGCATGCTTTTTTTTTTTCTCCAACACTCAGAAAAAAGGCAGGTAGGTCTCAGAATCTGAGGTCAGCATGGGCTTAGCCAGGTCTACACAATGAGACCCTATTATTTTTTTAAAGGGTGTGGGAGCTGTGTTTGCTTGTTTGCTTGCTATCTTACCAACTGCGGTTCATCGGTTACATTCTCTAGTCTGGCTTTTCAGAGTCATCACTACTGCACCTACAAGACTAACTGTCATAGGTTTGGGCTATCTGGACTTCGGAAGGCAGGAAATTTCTGTGAAAAAACAGGGAGAAATTTGTCAGAGAAAGGGGGAGAAAAGGAGGGAGGGAGGGATACCAAAAAAATGCCAAAAAAAAGGTGTTATCTCAGTCTAAATCTAAAATAGTCTTGAAAGTTTTTGCCATGGAGAAAGTAGGCATGAGGCTTTATGCCCCATGATAACCAGTTACTGCACCTATACAGTGACCAAAAGAAAAATGGGGTTTCATACCCATGTGTAAGAAGAAATTCTTTAGGCAAGGGGCTGATTGTGGAGGCATGTCTACTGGCGAGAGTACAAGCAGCTGGAATAAAAAAGACTGTGATCACATCTGAGGAAAATTCTGGGAGCTGGATCGCAGCATCCCATGCTCATTAAACAACTCATGCAACTGTTTGTTGCAATTAATGTTGTATGTTTCACACTTAATATCTTTAGTCAGCAATTCTATTATTTATTCTTTCACTCGATGCCTTGGCAATGTACTTGAATGTGTTTCTTCCTACCTTTTGATCTCCTCAGTGTGCTTGGAAGGTCCAATCCTGCATTCATTAAATAAGTGAGTTCTCATTCCCTCCTCCTCTTATTTTCTCAAACTGTTTCTCTACAGCTGATTATATTCGTGCCTGTCATTTTAATTACTACCTCTAACCTATTATTACACTACAAAACATGTACATAATAACCTGTTCCAGACATTGCTAAGTGCTTTATAAATAGACACTCATTTTCTTCTAAAAGCTAGTAAAAATATTATACAGAAATGAATAAACTAACCGTAGACCAGGCAAATAACTCTCTGAAAGCAACAAAGATTATGATTAGTGGGGCTAAGTTCTAAATTCAGTTGCTTGCCAGAAGATTCTATGTATCTTGCTCCTAACTCACATGTATCTCTATCTTCAGTTTTTACTTCTCATCAGATTTGTGTATACCTGTATTTTCATAAGCATTCTTGAGAGCTATAATTATAAAATCACCTTAAAAAATATGTTCAAAATCAAACAGTTTTACTACATTTTTCATTTTAGTTTTATAAGATAGCAGAAGTCATTGAAAGACAGTGAAATCAAAAAGAATAATAGATCATATTTTAAAAAAGGACACATCCTTCTGCTTCATTCAGGAAACACACCTCCAAGAAACTCACCTTAACATCAAAGATAGATATCATCTCAAGGTAGAAAAAATGGAGAAAGAGATTCCAAGGGAACTGACACAAGAAGCAAGCTGGTGTAGCCATTTTAATACCTGACAAAATAGACTTTATACCAAAGCTGATTAGAAGAGATGGGGAAGGATACTACATAGTCATCCAAGGAATAATCCACCAAGATAATATTGTAATTGTAAACAATTATGCAGCAAAACAAGGGCACACAAGTTCATAACAGAAATACCACTATAGCTAAAATCATATATTTGCCCTCACACAGTGATAGTGTGAAGCTAACTGCCGGAAGGCCAGCTCCCAACTTGGACAGAGACTCCCTACTAGATCAGAGGTCATACCAGCTGTCAGAAACCCAGGCCACAAAGGCTAGAAAACCAAAGAGTAAACAGAAACCACGGAACAATGCACCCATTCAACAAAGACAAATTCTAAATGAGGAATTAGAGCTAAACATCACAAACCCAGATCCTTATATTCCAATACAGGGATGCAATCAACAAGAGACAAGGCAATATGGCACCACCAGAGCTTAGTTACCCTATGACAGTGAGACCTGACTATTCCAATACAGCTGAAGCACAAGAAAAAAACATTAAAATCAACTTTATGAAGATGATAGAGGTTCTTAAAGAAGAAACACTCCCTTAAAGAAATCAAGGAAAAGACAACCAAAAACTTGGAGAAAATCAATAAATCTCTTAAAGAATACCAAGAAAACCAAGACGGGAAAAAACAAGCAAAGCAATTGGTTCAAGACCTGAAAACAGAAATAGAAGAAATTAAATATAAACTGAGGAAATTCAGGAAATGGCCAATCTGGGTAAATCTGCGTAAGTGGACAGAAACTACAATACAAGCATCACCATCAGAATACAAGAAATGGAAGAAAGAATCTTAGACATTGAAGATATGATATGATTGAAGAAATAGATTTATAGAAGGAATAGATTCATTGGTCAAAGAAAATGTTAAATCTAATACTCTTAACATAAACACCCAGTAAATACGGGACAGCATGAAAAGACCAAACCTAAGAACATTAACAACAGGAATAGAAGAAGGAGAAGAATCCCAGCTCAAAAAACTCAGAAAATATACTGAAAGAAATCATAGAAGAAAATTTCCCTAACCAAAAGAAGGACATCCCCATAAAAGTAGAGGAAGCTTAGACAACACCAAATAGATTGGATAAAAAAAGAAATTCCCCGAGTCAGATAATAATCAAAACACTAAACGTACAGAACAAAGAAAGAATATTAAAAGCTGCAAGTTCTGATAGGCAGACCTATCAGAATTACACTCAATTTCTCAATGGAGATTCTAAAAGTCAGAAGAGTGTGGACAGATGTCTTTCAGTCTTCAAGAGGTCACGGATGCCAACCGAGACTACTATACCCACCAAAATGATAAATAATCATAGATGAAGAAAACCAGATATTTCATGACAAAGTCAAATTTAAATAATATATAAACACAAATCCAGCTCTACAGAAGGTACAAGAAGGAAAACTCCAACCCAAGGAAGTAAACTACACCCATAAAACCACAAGCAATAGATAATCTCCCACTAGCAAAACCCAAACAAGAAAACACACACACACACACCACCACCACCACCACCACCACCATCACCAAAAATTAATGGGAATTAACAATCACCAGTTATTATTTGATGTGGGAGAGTCTTCTGTTTTGAGGTGATTTCATTGGTTAATAAAGAGACTGCCTTGGCCTTTGATAGGACAGAAAATTAGGTAGTCGGAGTAAACAGAATAGAATGCTGGGAAGAAGGGAAGTTAGGCAATCGCCATGCCTCTCCCATCTGGTCAGACACGATGAAGCTCCAGCCCAAGATGTACGTACACTAGAATCTTCCTGGTAATACACCACCTCGTGGTGCTACACAGATTACTAAATATGGGTTAAGCAAGATATGAGAGTTAGCCAAGACGAGGCTAGATATAATGGGCCAGGCAGTGTTTATATGAATACAGTTTATGTGTTGTTATTTCGGGACATAAGCTAGCCAGGTGGCTGGGAGATGGGTGGCAAGAAGCGGCCCACTGCTCCTTCTACAATTATTATTTATCAGTACCAAATGGACTCGATTCAGCAATAAAAAGACACAGGCTAACAGAATGGATATAAAAAAAGGATCCATCCTTCTGCTGCATACAAAAAACACCTCAACATCAAAGACAAACATTACCTCAGAGTAAAGAGCTGGGAAAAGATTTTCCAATCAAATAAATCGAACAAAGAAGCTGGAATAGGTATCCTAAAATGCTACAAAAATAGATTTCCAAGCAAAATTAATCAAAAGTGATAAGAAAGAAATTTCATACTCATTAAAGGAAAACTTTACTAGGATGAAATTTCAATTCTGAACATCTATTGCTACCCCAAAGATTATTTTATTCAAGTCTATTTAACTTTGTAAATACAAGTAGCTGCAAGATGACATAAGATCTATTTATCCTGTATTTTGTATTGCATTTTTCCCTGGATCATACTAGATAATTGCTTGGTGTCCAGGGAACTTACTCTCAGCAGTTGGTACTATGTGTATCCTGAGGCTTTCCCCTATTCTATGTATGCATGCCTTACTCTCCTTTCCAGAAAACTGAGAAACATGGTCAATGTTCCAAATGTTATTTTCCCAGGATTAGAAGTTAAAGTTAGAAATTCCATATAAATGATGTAAGAAATATTAGCCCCCTGTAGAATCTTAAGAGAAAAAAAAACCGAGAAATGATAATTTTCAGGGAGAATTATAACTGTTGCATGTATGACTGACAAAATAAAACTAAAAACTGCCCAACAAATCACCAATATAATGAGAGAGAGAAAAGAGCCTGCAAGCTGCATGAACTTTGCAAATTCATATACTGTCCCATAGACTACTGATCCTTACCAAGTGAGGGTCTGTTTTCACAGGTGCTTTGCCCTGAGGAAACCTGCTGAACAGGTAGTCAAATGTTGATCCCAGACTAGGGGTTGCATGACTCCCAACAATATGGGAAAACATATGACCTAAGATAGGTAAAACAATCTTGTACACTAAAAGAACTTCTGGAGGTACCACCATTCCTGATTTAAGTTCTACTAGAGAGCTATAGTAATGAAAAATCTTAAGGTATATGTATAAAAACAGACAAGTGGATCAACAGAATCGAATAGAAGACCTAGACATAAATCCACACATTTAGTGACACCTGATTTTTGACAAAGAAGCCAAAATTATTCATTGGGGAAAAAAAAGAGAAAGCACCTTCAATAAATGGTGATAGTCTAACTGGATGGAGGTTGGCATGTGGAAGAATGCAAATAGATCCATATCTGTTACTGTGTACAAAACTCAAGACCAATTGGATCAAAGATCTCAACATAAAACAAGATAAACTGAATCTGACAGATGAGAAAGTGGAGAATAGCCTTGACTGCATTGGCACAGAAGGCAACATCCTGAACAGAACACCAATAGCTAAGGCACCAAGATCAACAATTTATAAATGTGAACTCAAGAAACTGAAAAACTTCTGTAAGGAAAAGAACACCATCAAAAGGACAAAACAGCAGGCTACAGAATGGGAAAACATCTTCAACAACTCCAAATTGGACAGAGAGCTAATCTGTAAAATATATAAAGAACTTAAGAAACAGGGCATCAATAAACCAAATAATCCAATTTAAAAAATGGGGTACAGATCTAAACAAAGAATTCTCAACAGAAGAGTCTTAAATGGAAGAGAAACACTTAAAGAAATGTTTATATCCTTAACCATCAGGAAAATACAAATCAAAATAACTTTGAGATTCCATCTTACATCTGTCAGAATGGATAAGATCAAAATCACAAGTGACAGCTCATACTGATGAGGATGTGCAGCAAGGGGAATATTCCTTCCCTTCTGGTTGTTGTGGTTTGAAAGAAAATGGTCCCCAAAGGGTGCTATACTAATGGGAGGCACCCTTGCTGGAGTATGTATGGTCTTGTTGGAGTAAGCATGTCACTGTGGAGACAGGCTTTGACATCTCCTATATGCCCTGCCTAGAAAGACAGTTCACTTCTTGTTACATTTAGATTAAGATATATCTAGCACCATGCCTGCCTGCATGGTGCCATGTCCCACCATGATGATCAAGGATTAAACCTATGAAAATGTAAGCCACCCCAATAAATGTTTTTTTTCTTTTTAAAGAGTTGACATGGTCATGGTGTCTTCACAGCAATGAAACCATAACTGGTGGGAGTCCAAATTTGTACAACCCCTTTGGAAATCAATATGAGAGTTTCTCAGAAAATTGGGAATCAAGCTAACTCAAGACCCAATTATACCATTCCTGGACATATACCCAAAGGATGCTCCACCATACCATGAGGACACTTGCTCAACTACGTTCATAGCAGATTTACGAGTAATAGCAAGAAAGTGGAACAACTTTGATGTCCATCCACCAAAGAATGGACAAAGAAAACATGGTACGCCGGGTGCTGGTGGCGCATACCTTTAATCCCAGCACTCAGGAGGCAGAGGCAGGCGGATCTCTATGAGTTCGTGGCCAACCTGGTCTACAAGAGCTAGTTCCAGGACAGGCTCCAAAGCTACAGAGAAACCCTGTCTTGGAAAAAACAAAACAAAACAAAACAAACAAAAAAAACAGAAAGAAAAATAAGAAAATATGGTACATTTATACAATGGAGTATAACTCAGCTATTAAAAACAAGGCCATTGAAGTAGGTGGGCTGTTTGTTCATTCCTGGATGCCCAGAATTGAAATAATCATGCAGAAACTATATTAATTAAATCACTGGTTGGCCAGTCACTTAAGTGTACTGCTTGCTAGCTTTCACATCCAGAATTAACCCATTTCCATAATTTTATATTTACCTTAAGGCTTGTGGCCTACTGGCAAGGTTCTAGCTGGCAGTTCACATCTTTCCCCTCTGGCAGCTACATGGTGTCTCCCTGACTCTGCCTTTTTTTCTGTCTCTCTATATATATCTCTTCCAGCCTGGCTATATTCTGTTAAGCCATTGGCAGAAAGCAGCTTCTTTATTCATTAACCAATAAGAGCAACACATATACAGGACTTCCCATGCCAGGACATCATGAAAATTTTTGGCAAATGGATGGAACTATAAAATATCATTCTGAGTTGAGGTAAACCAGACCTAGAAAGACAAACATAGCATGGACTCACTTATAAGTGGATATTAATGTTAAACTAAATGATAACCATGCGACTATCCACAGACCCAGAGAAGTGATGTAATAAGAGATAAAAATTAATAAAATTAGGGACAAAAATTGTGACATCACAATAGACACCAAGAAAGTACAGAGAATCATAAGGAAATATTTAAAAAGTCTGCACAACACTAGATTTAAGTAAGATAAGCAATATAAACAGATGTATAATTCATAGTGAAATAGATTCGATAATTAAAAGTCTTCCAACCAAGAAAAGCTCAGGGACGGGTAGATTTAGAACAGAATTCTACCAGAGTTTTAAAGTACAATTAACACAAACACTTCCCAAAGTATTCTGCAAAGCAGAAAGAGAAGAAACATTGTATAATTCTTATAAGACCACAAAAACATACATACATTCGAATACATAAACCATATAAAGATTACACAAAAAAGAATTATAGACCACCTTACATTGTGAACATACATGCAAAATAATGCAATGCTTGCAAACCAAATACAAGAACACATCAAAAAGATCATCATCCCAGAACGCAGCAATGATTCAACAAAAATAAACCAATAATTGTAAACTGCCATATAAACAGACAAAAAGACAAAAACCACGTGATCATCTCATTAGATTCAGAAAAAGTCTTTGACAAAAAAACCCAACCAACCAACCAACCAACCAAACACCCATTCAGAATAAAAATCCTTGCAAGACTAGGGATATAAGAACAAAATGAGGTCTTCCATTCTCTTTATACCTATTCAATATATAGTACTTCGTGTTAGCTAGAGAAATAAGACATCTGAAGGATATCAAGTGGGATAAAAATAAGAAAGGAGGAAGTCAAGGTATCTGTATTTGAAGTGTTGATTATGTATGTATTTGAAGTATGATTATGTACAATAATAACCCTAAAAACTCCACCCAGAAATTTCTACAGCTGATAACCACTTTAAGCAAAGTAGC
Source organism: Microtus oregoni (assembly GCF_018167655.1). Lineage (NCBI taxonomy): Eukaryota > Metazoa > Chordata > Mammalia > Rodentia > Cricetidae > Microtus > Microtus oregoni. The sequence goes on along the minus strand of NW_024543830.1, from coordinate 13,970,243 downwards.
AGGACACAAAATTAATACTTAAAAATCAATGGCCCTCCTACATACAAATAACAAATAGGCTAAGAACGAAATCAAAAAATGTATATTTCACAATAGCTCAAAAAATTGTGGAGTAACTCTAGCCAAGTACACAACAGACCTGTAAATAAAAACCCTTAAGGCATTTGGGAAGATGGAACACTCCTCCACAGTCATGGCTCAGTAGGATTAATATAGTGAAAATGGCCAAGGAGATGCCCCCCGCTTGTTCCTTGGGCCGCAGAGGAGAGGGTGCCTGAACTGGCCTTATCCTATAGCTACACTGATGAATATCTTACATATCACCATAGAACCTTCATCTGGTGATGGATGGAGATAGAAATAGAGACCCATATTGGAGCACTGGACTGAGCTCCCAAGGTCCAAATGAGGAGCAGAAGGAGGGAGAACATGAGCAAGGAAGTCAGGACCGCGAGGGGTGTGTCACCCACTGAGATGGTGGGACAGATCTAATGGGAGATCACCAAGGCCAGTTGGACTGGAACTGATGGAGCATGTGATCAAACCAGACTCTCTGAATGTGGCTGACGGTGGAGGCTGACTGAGAAGCCAAGGCCAGTGGCGCTGGGTTTTGATTCTACTGAATGGACGGGCTTTGTGGGAGCCTAGTCTATTTGGATGCTCACCTTCCTGGACCTGGGGGGGGAGCGGAGAGGACCTTAAACTTCCTATAGGGCAGGGAACCTTGACTGCTCCTTGGACTGGAGAGGGAGGGGGAGGGGGAGAGGGGAGAGGGAAAGAAAGTGGAGGAGGGGAGGAGGTGGAAATTTTCAACAAAAAATAATAATTTCCCCAACAAAGTATAGATTCATAAAAAATAAATTCAACACAAAATTCCAAAATAATTCTTCATAAAAATTGAAAGGACAATTTTAGATTCATATGAAACCATAAATAAACCAGGATAGCTAAAACAATTCTGAATATCAAAAGAACTGCTGAAGGTATCACCATACCTGGTCTCAAATTGTACTTTAGAACATGGTGTTTGCAGAAAAACAGAGACGTTGATCAACAGAATTAGTGAAGACCCAGACACAAGTTCACAAGTATTTAAGTACCTTTTTTTAAAAAATAAAAAAGCCAGAAACATATAATGGAAAAAAGACAGTATCTTCAAGAAATAATATTGGTCATACTTAATGGCTCCATGCAGAACAGTGCAAATAGATCCATACTTATCACCCTGCACACAAAATGATCAAGGACCTTAACACACGGCCAGGTAAACCAAAACTGATAAAAGAGAAAGTGGGGAATAGTCTTTTTTGACACTAATTGCAACAGAAAAGGACTTTGTGAACACAACATTGATAGCACAGGCACTAATTAGCAAATAAGACCACATGAAACTGAAAAGTTTCTGTATGACAAAGGACACCATCATTTTGATTAAGTGAGAGGCTACAGAATGTAAAAGATTTTTTTTAACTAACTACACATTTGATAGAGGGCTATTATAAAAATATATAAAGAACTTACAAAATAAGACATCAAAAAAAAAACAACCAAATAACCCAATTAAAAATGGGACGCAAATGTAAAGAATTCACAAAAGAAGAAACTCAAATGGCTGAGAAGCACTTAAATGTTTTATATTGTAAGTAATCAGGGATGCAAATGAAAACTCCTTTGAAATTTCATCTTATACCAGTCAGAATGATCAAGATTTTTTTTTAATAAAAAAAGGACCTTTCATCTCATGCTGGCAAAGATGTGGAGCAAGGAGAAGACACATCCATTGCTGGTGGGAATACAATTTTTACAAGATCACACATACCCAAAGGACACTTCATCACACTGTAGAAACACATGCTCAACCGTGTTTAGCGATGTTCTATATTTTACTAGATAGAAATTGAAAACCATCTAGATGTCTGTCAATGGATGAACTGATGATGAAAATGTACATTTACACAATGAAATATTATTGAGCTGTTTAAACAACAAAATGATGAAATTCTCAGGTAAATGGATGGTGCTAGAAAAAAAAAAATCATTCCTGTGTTAGGCAACCCAGATCCAAAAAAGCAAATATGATATGTATTTACTTATATGTGGATGTTAGCTCTTAAGCCTTTGGGAAACAAACTATAATCTTTAGAATGGTCAAGGTTAGCTTTAGAACAAAGGACTAGTAAGATGGATGGATTTCCCTAAGAATAGAAAATGGAATAAATACAAGTTTATGAATGGACATAAACTATGATCCAGGGGGGCTGTATCATAAGGATCAAATATGGAGAGGGAGTGAAGAAATTGAAGAAAGTTGAAGTATGGGGAGGGACAATTAAACCTAAGAGCCATTTAAAGGTACAGATTAACATTAATCCATAATAGTAAGTGATCTTAATACCCCAGTTTCTCCAAAAGACAGGTCATCCAGAAAAAAGAACAGAAACATCATTATTATTTGATGTCATATATGAAATAAACAACAGATATTTGCAGAATAAGCCATTCAAACACCAAATAGAACACATATTGCACTCATCAGCAAATGGAAGCTTTTCTAAAAGACCACATTCTAGGACACAAAAGAAATCTTTAAGAATTAAAAGAAGATGGAAATAACTCCTGTATTCCATCTGACCAAAATGTAATGAAACTTAAAACTGACAGAACAAAAACTCTATTAAATACACAAATTCATGATGGCTAAAGAAACTCATTACTGAATGATGAATTGATAAAAGAATAAATTAATAAAGAAATAAAAATTTCCTTGAAGTAAATGGAAATCAAAAGACAATACAACAATACTTCTGAAACATGGAGAAAATAGTCCAGTGACAGAAGTTTCTAGCTCTAAACTAAAAATCTAGATTTAGCCTACACTAAAAAATCAGAAAGAGGACAAATAAATAACACAAGTAAAAAATTTAAAGAATAAGAACAAACCAAATTCTAGTCCAATAGATGTCAAGATATAATAAAAATCTCAGCAAAAAGCAAGGAAATAGAATAAAGAAAACAATATAAAGAAGTGACAAATTTAATACCTGGTACTTTGAGAAAGTAAATATGATTTACAGATCCTTATTCTTACTAATCAAAATAAAGGGAGGACCCACATTAACAGAATCAAAAGAAAAGGGAAAACATTAGAACACCAAAAAAACTCAGACTATTATAATAAAGTACTTTAAGAATCTGTATTCAATTAAATTGGAAAACTTTAAAAAATGAATAATTTTTAGAATAATGCAAATTACAAAAATTAAAGCAAGAAGATATAAACAATATAAACAGACCCATAACAAATGAGAAGATTGAAATAGTAATAAAAAGCCTTCCAGCTCAAAAAATGTCCAATCCAGAGCCAGATGGATTTACAACAGAACTCTACTAGACTTTCTAAGAAGAGCTACATCCAATTCTTCTAAAACTACTTTTTAAAAGGTAGAAAAAGAATGAACACTCCTAAATTCTTTCTGTAATGCCTCTATGACTCTAATAGTAAAACCAGGTAAAGATTCAACAATACAAACAAAACCATAGGCCAATATCTCAGATGAATATCCAATAAAAATATTCAGTAAAATACTTGAAAACAGAATACATGCATATATTACAATGACCAAGTTGACTTTACCTCTGAAATACAAAAATGGTTCAATTTAAGAAAGTCAATAAAAGTAATAAGCTATATAAATTGACCTAAACAGAAAAATTGCATGATCATCTCAATATATGTAGAAAAATCTTTGACAAAATCCAAATGGCTTCATGATAACTATCCTAAAGAAAGTAATAATAGAGGAACATATCTCAACATAATAAAAGCAATATTTGAGAAACCAGTAGCCAAGGCCATCCTAAATGGAGGAAAACATGAAGCAATTCCACTGAAGCCAGGAATGACAGAGAGTTGTTCATTATCGCTATTTCTTTTCCACGGAAATACTAGAGGCAAGAGAAGGAAACAGAATGGATACAAATAAGGAAAGAAGTTAAATCAACCTTTTTTTGAAGATGACATGATATTATACATTAAAGATCCCCAAAAGTCTATTAGAAAATTTTAGAAGTGATAATCAAGTTCAGCAATGTGGGGAGATACAGAATCAACTTGAATCAAGCAGTAGCTTCTTTATAAACAAACACAGAGATGATAATCATAGATATGCTTCAATTTACAATAGTCTGAAAGAATACAAAATATTTAGAATAAACCTAACCACAGAAGTGAAGGACTTCGAAAATGAAAACTAAACCTCTGAAGTAAGAAAGACACTAGAAAATGGAAAGACCTCTCTTGTTCATGAGCTGATAGAATACTGTAAAAATAACCATTTTACTAAACCTTTTCCATATTCAATGCAATCATGATCAAAATCCCCATCTTCATTCTTTACAGAAATAGAAAACAAAAATTATCTGAAAATTCATATAGACACAGAAAAGACTCAACATAGCTAAACAGTTTGGTACAAAAAGAACAATGTGGCTGTGAGATATATTACAGAGCTACAGTAATAAAAACAATATGGTATTGACATAAAACAAACACGTAGACTGTTTTAATTTACAAAAATGACATGTGAAAGAAAGATGCCATGAGACAAAGCTCATATGGAAAGTTTTTTTTTTTTTAATTGGGGGAAGAGGAATATGGGAAAGGGGGAGGTGAGGGAGGAGACCAGCCTCTGGTGGTAGAAGCGGCAGAAGAGAAGAGAGAAGAGGAGAGGAGAGGAGAGGAGAGGAGAGGAGAGGAGAGGAGAGGAGAGAAGAGAAGAGAAGAGAAGAGGAGAGAAGAGAGAAAGAGACATACAGAGAGAAAGAAAGAGAAAGAGAAGGGAGGTTGACTAAGGGCCACCCTTTATAAGGGAACATAAAAAGGGAAAGGGGAGAGGGAAAATCAGCTTCTGGGGACCAGAAAAGCATACGAGAAGAAAAGGAGAGAGAGAGAGAGAGAGAGAGAGAGAGAGAGAGAGAGAGAGAGGAGGTGGGCAGGACTCTTTTAGCAGGGAACAGCGAATGTGCACAGGGGGCGCTCTTAGTGGCTGCAGCTGAGGATGTATCCTGTCAGAACTGCAAGGGCAGGCCAGTGCAGATGCCTGAATACTAACACATACCAACTACAAAATTAAAGACCCAAACATGTAACTTCAGCCATTAAATATTTGACAAAGATGACAAAAACATAAGCTTGAGTTAAGAAAGTATCTTCAATATATGGAGCTGGGAAATTGGATGTCCAAATACAGACAAATGAAATTAGGCACTTACTGTCACTTTCCACAAAAACTAACTCAAATGGATCAAAGAGCCACACATGAAACCTGACACACTGAAACTGCTAGAAGAAAAAGAAAGGCAGTGTTCCACAAGATACAGGTATAGGAAAGGACTTTCTGAATACGATTTCATTTGCCAAAGAATTAAGGTCAATAACTGACAAGTAAAACTAAAAGTTTTTTGTACCACAAAAAAACCCCAACCGGGTGAAGAATAAGCCGATAAAATGGGAGAATGTCTTTGTTAGCTATACATCTAACAGAGGATTAATACCCAGAATATGTAAATAACTCAAAAGCAGAGATTAAAATAAATGACTCTCTCAAAAATGTACTTGGTACCTTGAAAAGAGAGTTTACAAAAGTAAAAATTGCTTAAGAAAAATATCACCCCTCAAAAAAATGTTCAGCATCTTTAGCAATTAGGGAAACACAAGTTAAAAGAGCTTTAAAGTTTCATTTTAACTCAGTCATAATGTCCGAGGGAGTCGGATAAGAACGTCCCTCTTAGGCTTATACATCTGAATACTTAGTAATCACAGAATGGCACTATCTGAGGATAAGAAAGATTATTAGACAGTCTTATTGGTGAAAGTGTGCCCTTTTAGAAGGAGAAAGTGTATCACTGGGGGTGGGCTTTGCGGTTTCAAAAGTTCATGCCAGACTCAGGTTCTCCTTTCTTCCCCTTCCCCAAGTCCCCCCCCACACACACACCTTTCTCTCTCATACCTTTCTCTGCCTACAGATCTGAATAAACCTATCAGCTATTGCCAAGCACCGTGCATGTTGCCATGTTCCATACCATGATAATAGATTAAACCGCTGAAAATGCAAGCAAGACCACAACTGAATGCTTTCTAAGAGCTGCCGTGGTCAGTGTCTCTTCACAGGAATTGTACTAAGACAGAAGTTAATACTAGGAGTAGGGTGCTTTTGTGACAGGCCTGACCATGTTGTTGTTCAGAGGTAATAGGAAGACTTTGGAAATTTGGTGTAGAAAATCAATTAGACATCCCCAGCCCATCAATTGGATCCTGAAAGCTACAAGTCCCACTCTGCCTCCAAACCCTCCTATTCCCCCACCGCTGTGACCTCAGAGGAACTCTGAAGCACAGGCTGTGATTGCACAGAGTGGACCAAGAGGTGAGTAATCACCCACGCAACTGGAAACCCTACTCTCTGAGGCAGGGAAAGAGTGGAAGCACAAGCAAGTGCATGCAAACTCACAATGAATAATCAAAATTGTCAGAAAAGAAAAACCCAACCTGTCAGCAGACCAAAACACAGAAACTAATGATGCATGCTCCTAGCCAATCACAACATGCCAGCAGCAACTGCAAGTTTCAAAAGGACCAACCAAAAATGAGAAATATTCCTGCAGCAGCTTTATTTTCCTAACTCCATAAAAGCCCCAATTTTTTTTTTTTACAATAAAGAGTCTTTACATTGGAATGTTTAGGAGTCTATGTCATTGCCTCTGCATCTTCTCATTCCTGCGCCCCTGGGAAATGGGGATCTCACAACAGGCAGCAGCAAGCCAGCAACTACAACTGACACCCAACATGGATGGACCTTTTCTTTTGCTCGCTTTTTGAATCCTCATTACCCTCTTTTGGGCATTTTTCTTTATTTCTTACTGCCCTTACTGCTGTCCACATCCTGACTCTCCACTGACATCTTGAGTTTGCCCCCTTTAGCTGTTTTGGTTGACCCCTATTTTCATTTTCTAAGATCTTGGTGAGTTAGGGCTTTCTTTCCTATCCCTATGTTTTCTTTTCTTTCTCCTGTTTGTTTTCCTGATTAGGAACTCTCCATTGTAACTTGGTTTGTCTCCACATGAGGGCTGACCACCCGGGAGGTAGAACCTTTTCACCCAGAGACACAATGTGAGCACACGGCCAGGGCCTAACAAACTGCAGAAATCCCTCAATATAAGCAGCACACTCGGTTAGCTAACACTGCTTTCCCTTTCCCTTCAGTCCTTGTCCTCACAGGACAGGGAGCCTTGTGGCCTGAGAGCAACTGATGATTTTTGCCTGGGGCCACTCTCCAGGATTATTTGAAGGCTCTCTTGCTTTATGGGGAGTTCTGATTACTCTTCAGAGTATAGACTGTGGGACAGCCCTTCTTAGTATCTCTTCTCAACTAATCCAGTTATGTGACCATTTATTAAAGACCATTAGGGTGGTGGCTGGTCTCTCAATTCACAGAAAGGCTTTGGTTGGTTGATTGTGGTTGAATACCCTTTCCCTTCTGGGATAGGAATGCTCCCCTCAGAGGAGCTTGAGCCTGGAGCTGAGCATGGGGACTAAGGTGCAGTTGTTGCTGCTTACTCTGTGTCATTGGCTGCTTTCTCCTTGCTGCCCCTCCTCACAGGCTCCTCCTGGGGCCCATCATGAATGGTACTCCTTCCCTGGAGGATAGGACCTTCCCTTCTGTTGATGGAGATTTCTGTCCTACCAGGTCCCATATCCGTTTAGTTTCAAATAAACACACAGAGGCCTACATTAATTATAAACTGACGGGCCTATTAGCTCAGGCTTCTTACTAGTTCTTATAACATATAAGCCCATAATTCTTGTCTATGTTAGCTATGTGGCTTGGTACCTTTATCAGCAAGGCAGTCACAACTTCTTTGCTCTGTGTCTGGCTTCCTCTCTGTCTGGGTGATGACTGCAGACTGCATATTTCCTCTTCTCAGAATTCTCCTGTTCTCATTGCCCCACCTCTACTTCCTGCCTGGTTGCCCTGCCTATACTTCCTGTCTGGCTACTGACCAATCAGCATTTTATTAAACAAGTACAAGAAACAAATCTTTACAGAGTAAAACCATTGTCCCACAGCAAGGAAGCTAACTACACCCACAAAAATACGAGCAACAGATTACCTAACACCAGTGAGCCCCAAAGAAGGGGCACACAAACACTACCACCAAAAATAACAAAAATTAATTATCACAGGTCATTAATATCTCTTAATTTCAATGGACTCAACTCACCTATAAAAAGACACAGAATAAGAGAATGGATATCAAAGCAGGATTCATCCTTCTACTGTATACAATAAACACACCTCAACCTCAAAGACAGACATTATCTCAGAGTAAAGGGTTGGGAAAAGGGTTAAGAAACAAGTGGGTGTGGCTTCCTAATATCTAACAAAATTGCTTTCAAACTAAAATTAATCAGAAGAGATGGAGAAGGACACTTCAAACTCATCACAGGAAAAATCCATCAAGATGAAGCCTCAATCCTGAACATCTAAGCCCCAAATACAAGAGCACCTACATATGTAAAAGAAACATTACTAAAGTTTAAACCATAATCAAACCCCACAGACTAATAGTAGGAGACTTTAACACCCCAAATCTCCACAATGGTCAGGCCAATCCTACAGAAACTTAAAAGAGAAATGAGACAATTAACAGATAACATAACTCAAATGGACTTAACAGATATCTATAGAACATTCCCCCCCAACACAAAAGAATATACCTTTTACACAGCAACTCATGGAACCTTCTTTAAAATTGACCACATACTTGAAAACAAAGCAAAACTCAACAGATACAAAAACAATTGGCGTAAGCCCCTATATCTTATCAGATCACCATGGTTTAAAGTTAGAATTCAATGACAACACTAACTCATGCAGAAACAAACTACAAACTCATGGAAATTAAACAATGCTCAACTCAATCACCCCTAGGTCAAGGAAGAAATACAGAAAGAAATTAAAGACTTCCTATAATTCAACAAAAATGAAGGCACAACATACCCAAACTTATGGGACACAATGAAAGCAGTGCTAAGAGGAAAGTTCACAGCACTAAATGCCTACATAAAGAAAGTAGAGAGTCTCACTCTAGCAACTTAACAGCACACCTGAAAGCTCTAGAACAAAAAGAATCAGACTCATCCAGGAGTAGCAGATGACAATAAATAATCTAATTGAGAACTGAAATGAATGAAATAGAAACAAAGAAAACAAATCAGAGAATCAATGAAACAAAGACTTAGTGTTTTGAGAAAATCAACAAGATAGACAAACTCTTACCTAAACTAATCAAAAAGCATAGGGAGAACATCCAAGTTAACAAAATCAGAAATGAAAAGGGTGTCATAACAGCAAACAAGGAGGAAATCCAGAGAATCATTATGTCATGCTACAATGTCCTGTACTCCACAAAATTAGAAAACGTAAAAGAAATAGACATTTTTCTGGATAGGTACCATATACCAAATTAAATCAAGACCAGGTGGACAATATAAATAGACCTATAACCCCTAAAGAAATAGAAGATGTCATCAAAAGCCTCCCAACCAAAAAAGGTACAGGGCTGGATGGTTTCAGTGCAGAATTCTATCAGAACTTCAAAACAGAACTGATACCTATACTTTTCAAGTTGTTTCACATAATAGAAACAGAAGGAATATTGTCAAACTCTTTTTATGAGGCTACAGTTTCCCTGATATCAAAATCAAACAAAGACTTAACTAAGAAGGAGAATTACAGACTAATCTCCCTCATGAACATTGATGCAAAAATACTCAATAAAATACTAGCAAGCCAAATCTAAGAACACATTAAAAAAATCATCCACAATTATCAGGTTGGCTTCATCCATCCCAGAGACGCAAGGAAGGTTCAACATATGAAAACCTATCAGTGTAATCTGTAATGGGAAGCCTCCTTCAGCCAATGGCCTTTAAGAAGCTGGACTAGGTTGGGGCATGACTTAGGGTATCAAAAAGCCTCAGTTCTGCCCAGTTCGCTCTCTTCTCCTCGTGAGCCACACCTGGATGTCAGATCTCATTCCTATTTCCTCACTGTGATCCATGAGTTCCCTTCTAATAAAGAAAAGCCTTAGAATACTCTACTTGGAGTTATATCTTTCGTTAAATATATCTATATTAATAATGTTTAAGTCTTCCACAATGAACAGTAGATTTTCCTGCAGTAATCTTTGAAGTTTCCAGGAAGAAAATGAGGCCCCATTAACAATGATTTCACCTGGTTGATATGACATTATGATGCTGAAAGCATTACTATAAGACTGGTTTTGGGTACCAGCTGCTTGAGACGGTTCCAATTTGGTTAGCTAAAATGGTGCATCTTCTTAAAACGTTCTGGCCAGAACTCCAAATAAAATCTTCAAAAAAAAAAAAACCAACCCTATCGACTACTCAGAGACCATTTGCAATTCTACAAGACAGTAATCTTGAAACTTAACAATCATTTTAATTTAACTGGGCACTTTAGAAAGAACATCACCCCCATGGCAGCTGGAAGCAATTTTTAAAAATGATGTCTTTGCTTCCAACAAAGTTTGTCATCAGGGTTAGGGACATCACTTAGGGGTTGCTCATTACTTGTATAAGGTTGGGGGTTGAGGTGGAAATTATGTAAGCCCAGAGATCTCCTTCAAAAAAAAAAAAGAAAAGAATAGAGAAAGTTGAATGGGACAATAGGTAGTTAGTGTGAGCTTACTCACACTGATAATAATAATAGTGAATAAGAGAATAAATTCTTGTGAGCTATTATTTATAGGCAATTTACATTGGTATAGATTCTCGTATATTGATACAAGTTCAAATTATATTTTTTATAATGAATATGCCCCTATTTCTCTTTACATTATTTGTATACCTATGGAAAGTTATTGTCAGATTGTATGCATGCATGTTTCTACCTCTGTTAAGACATTTTTTGTATATTGATACAATTTTAGGATATATTTATCATATTGCATTATACATTCTACCTCTGATCAAGATACTTGTATGTTGTTTGTATTTTGAGGTTATTGTCCTCAATTGCTGCACAGTTGTTTAAAGATTGTTTAATATTCTAATATAAAGTCTTAGTCTTTAAATTATATAGGTATTAAGCATTATAGGTTAATAATCATTCATGTTTGTTATATTTATAATTAGACTATTCATGTTCTTTAGATACATAGAGATTATATAGATAGGTAATCTTCAATCACTTCAAAGAACTGTAGAACATGGAATTTAAATAACTTAGGGTTCCGTTGATGTGAGACAAAATTGCACCTGGCAGCACCGGTCTATTCCCAAGAGAATGTTGGGTACTGAAGACATTCTACTTGGAGCTTGTTTTCTTCTTGGCACAACCGGCCTTTGGGCAAGAAACTGCCCATGCTATGAGCACTGACAAAGTGCACGGTATCCAGACTTGACAAGCAGGATACCCCCCCCCCCTCCACCGCCAAAAAAGACTGCTAAATCTTGCCAAGACAGGGTAATATGGTTTTGAAAATTTTTTCTTGCCTTTGAAAATGGTCTGTCAGTTACTCTGGGCCTTAGTCAAAGGTTGCAAATCCTAGGTAGGCAGTTGTCTCTGTCAACTACTGCACATTTTGGAAGCTGCTTGATTGCTCTTCCCACCTACTCAAGTAATATTATCTCCCTTCTCAGGCCTTCAGTAGGGCTAAAGATTAGATAGTCATAGTTACCTTCCTCTTATGATCTAACCAAGCCATTTCTAAAGAAGACTTAGACTCCTTAGAATAGAATGGTTATTAAAACATTTAACATACGTTCCTTGCTTAATATTTTTATGCTGATTGTAATTCTTATTTTTATATTTGATAACTGTTCTTGGTGTATATAGTTTTGTTTTGGGTTTGGAAGTCTCTTATTTACACAAGAGAGGGATGTGATGGGGAACCTCCTTCAGCCAATGGCCTTTAAGGGGCTGGACCAGGTTGGAGCATGACTTAGGGTCCTACCTAGTTAGTTCACTCTCTTCTCCTCGAGAACCACACCTGGATGTCAGACCTCATTCCTATTTCCTTGCTGTGATCTGTGAGTTCCCCTTTAATAATTAAGAAAATCCTTAGAATACCCTATTTGGTGTTATCTTGAGATTATTTGACTCATGTTCCCCCATTTGACACGATCTTCATTAATCCAACATATAAATAAACTAAAAGGGAAGAACCATATGATCATTTCATTAGATGCTGAAAAAGCATTTGACAAAATCCAACACCCCTTCATGATAAAGGTCTTGGAGAGATCAGGGATACAAGGAACACACCTAAACATAATAATAAGCAATATGCCGCAAGCTGACAGCCAACATCAAATTAAATTGTGAGAAACTCAAAGGTATTCCACTAAAATCATGAACAAGACAAAGGGCTGTCCACTCTCTCCATATCTATTTAATGTAGTTCTTATTCTAGCTAGAGCGATAAGACAACGAAAGAGGATCAGAGGGATACAAATTGGAAAGGGAGAAGTCAAACTTTTGCTATTTGCAGATAATATTACAGTATACATAAGTGACCCAAAAACTCTACCAGGGAACTTTTATAGCTGATAAATACCGTCAGTAATATGGCAGGATACAAGATAATCTCAAAAGGAGGAGGAGGAGGAGGAGGAGGAGGAGGAGGAGGAGGAGGAAGAGGAAGAGGAAGAGGAAGAAGAAGAAGAAGAAGAAGAAGAAGAAGAAGAAGAAGAAGAGTATTTCTCCTATATAAAATGATAAAGAAGCTGAAAAAGAAATAAGAATATTTTGGGGTAATACTAACCAAACAAGTGAAAGACCTGTTTGCCAAAAACTTTAAGCCTTTGAAGAAAGAAATTGAAAAAGATACCAGAAAATGTAAAGATCTCCCATGTCCTTAGGTAGGTAGGATCAACATAACAAAAATGGCAATCCTACCAATAGTAGTTTCTAGATTCACTTACAATCCCCATCAAAATCCCAACACAATTATTCACACACATTGAAAAAACAATAATCAGCTCCATACAAAAACACAAAAAAATCCATGATAGCCAAAACAATCCTGTACAATAAAGGAACTTCCAGAGGCATCATATCCCTTGACAGCAAGTTCTCTTAGAGAACTACAGTAGTGAAAACAGTCTGGTATTGTAATAACAGACAGGTTAACCAATGGAACCGAACTAAAGAGAAGGATATTAATCCACACACATATGAACACTGTAGGCCCATATTTCGGTATTTTTTACAAAGAATCTAAAATTATACAATGGTAAAAAGAAAGCATCTTCAACAAATGGTGCTGGCATAACTGGTTGTCAATATGTGTAAGAATTAATTGATCCATATCTATCCCCATGGATAAAACTCAAGTCCAAATGGATTAAAGACCTCAATATAATTCTGTCCACACTCAACCTGATAGAAGAGAAAGTGGGAAGTAGCCTTCAATGTAAGGACACAGAAGAACCATTCCTAAATATAACACCAGTAGCACAGACCTGAGAGCAACAATAAATAAATGGGACCTCCTGAAACTGAGAAGCTCCTGTAAAGCAAAGAAAACAGTCAGTGAGACAAAAAGGCAGCCTACTAACTGGGAAAAGATCTTCATCAACCCCATATCAGAGGACTGAACTCAAAAATATATAAAGAACTCAAGAAATTAGATATCAAAATACCAAATAATCCAATTTAAAATGGGGTATAAATCTAAACAGAAAATTCTCAACAGAAGAATCTCAAATGGCTCAAAGGCACTTAAGGAAATTTTCATCATCCTTAGCCATCAGGGAAATTCAAATCAAAACAACACTGAGATACCAATCTTACACCTGTCAGAATAGCTAAGATCAAAAAGACCAATAATAGCTTATGCTAGAGAGGATGTGGATTAAGGGGAACATTCTTCCATCACGGGTGGGAATGCAAACTTGTACAACCACTCAGGAAATCAGTATGGTGGTTTCTCAGAATATTGGGAATCAACCTACATCTGAACAGAGCTAGGTAGGGAAAGCTAAACTGAATACTGGAAGAAAGAAGGTGGAGCCAGGGAGATGCCATGTAGCTCCGCTGGACACAGATGCTGGAACTTTACCCAGTAAGACGCAGTCTCGTGGTGATACACAGATTAATGGAGATGGGTTAATTTTAGATAGAGTTAGCCAGAATTACACTTAGGCTATTGGCTAAATAGTATTGCAAATAATATGGTTTCTTGTGATTGTTTTGGGTCTGAGCACCCAGAAACAAACAAGCAGCCTCTTTACAACAACCTGGGTTGACAATATTCCCTCCAAAAGCCAGGTATCATCTAACAATACGGGGTATTGTTAACCACCTATGAAATAAAGATAAAAACATATAATACACAAATGTCTGTGTATAAATACAAACATATAGTTTGAATAAAATTTTCTCATCTGGTAGTGTAGGAAGTCCTTATGCATATATGTTGCTTTTATTGATTAATAATATGGTGTTGGGACACCAAGCATGAGAAATCTTATTTGAGTTGTTGATAAGGGTTGTCCAAGAGGCTCCCAAAATATTATAGTTTATTGCTATTGTCCTTGGATAGCCCAAAGGGCTTGAAGGTAAGTGTTTATTGCGGGAGATACCATGCACTACAGACACACAGCCCAGAGGCCCCTAAACTAGAACTGACCTGAAACTTCTTCATTGGGGATTAGCTTTCATGGCATCAGAAGAACAATGCAAGTTATTAAAGGAGGGAAGCAACCAATGGACTCACCCAGCTATAACCACAGCAATGTCCATAAACTTAAGGGTTCAGTAGTGGGACACATACTACTCTGGTGGCAACTAACTGCTCTCTAATTGGATTTAAAGAGCACTCAGGAAGAGCTAAATCATGCCTGGTGCTGGAAACCAAGACAACTTTCAGGCTAGTAAAGTCATGGATCTTGGAAAAGAACCTACAACCACCACTTTACTAAAACTAGTATCATCTCTAACCATAATCTAAAAACATTTGTTGTTATACCCACAGATAATTGCAGTCTGCATCCCTCATTAAGGAAACTCCTCTTTGCAACAGATGGAAAGAACTAGTGAGAACCACAACCAATCAATATGCAGAGTTGTAGAGCCTAGTAGCCTCGGTGGATAGATCTACAAAATACTCTTATAAGACTCAGCGAACACTGCAGAAGATGGGATAGAGAGGGATCAAGAAATTTGCTGTGAGACTGTGTCTTCCAGGAATGTTGGAAATTACACCCATAAAGTATCACCAATGACACTGCCTAACATAAGTGGAAAAGGAACAGCAATAGGCATGCTAAAGTTGAAGGTAAAAATCCTTGGAAACCTCGCCCTACACAAAACCTCTACGCAACTAATGAATGCTGAGAATGGGAAAAGCAGTCTTCCTGAGGGAAGAGCACACCCGTGTTTTATTCCATATCAAATGGTCAACACTGAAACACACACACACACACACACACGTAACATTATACTGACTGTGCAGTGTACATTTATCTATTTAAGAACATATATGTACATAAAAATATAAGTATGTAACAACAATTAAAGAAAAAAGAGGCTATGAATTTGAAAGAGAAAGGGATGCATAAAAGGGAGGTTTCAAAAGGAGAGAGAAGGGAGAAATATGTAACAATACTATAATCTCAAAAAATAAGATAAATAACTTAAAAAAGAAATACTAAATTTGGTTACTGGAAAACATTGATACATCTAGATACACCAAATAAGTTAATGATGAATAGCAATGTCTTGTAAAATAGAAAACAAAAGAAACTCTAAATCTGAAAAAAAAAGTGAAAACAGGCAGAAACATAAGAAATAGAGATAGGAGGCCGGGCGGTGGTGGCGCACGCCTTTAATCCCAGCACTCAGGAGGCAGAGGCAGGCGGATCTCTGGGAGTTCGAGGCCAGCCTGGTCTACAAGAGCTAGTTCCGGGACGGGCACCAAAGCTACAGAAAAACCTTGTCTCGAAAAACCAAAAAAAAAAAAAAAAAGAAATAGAGATAGGATAATGATACAAATAAGTAAGTAAACTAGAGGTAATTCTTTGAACGTGCACATTTTTAAATCTTCAATGCAAACTAACAAAAAAGATAGAGATAACAAAAAGATATGGCAGATAACATGCAGAAATTAAAATGATACCTAGAAAATAATTCAAGAACGTATCCATTATAAACTTAAAAGTCTAGAAGAAATTGACAAATTCTTTAATATATATGACTTATCAAAAAACCCAATAGACTATACAAAACTTAAACAAATTAATCATGAGCAATGAGGTTTAATGAAAGATAGTATTTCAACAAAGAAACACCCAATCTAGATTTTATTATACCTTTTAAAGGACATCAATACTTGTCAAACCATTCTCTAAACCAGAAATAAAAACAGTATCTCTAAATTCATTAAAAAGAGCCAGTAGCAGCTGGATAACAAAATCAGATAAAAACATAACAAAAACAAGAAGCCCAAGTTCAATACACTTGATTAATGCAAGTCTAAGATCCTCAATAAATTACTACTTCCATGCCACTTTAGACATATCATATACTATGATCAAGTTGTTTGCATTCAAGGAATGCAAAGATAGTCTGACCAATTAAAATGCAATAATATGTATGATGAAGGATAAATCACATAACCATGCCAATAGATACAGAAAATATCTTTGACAAAATTAAATTTTCATTCATATTAAGAACTTCAAATAAACTAAGAAAGGAAAGATCATACCTAACATAACCAATGGTATATATGACAAATTATATTGAATGAGGAAAATATTTAAAGCACTTTCTTTAAAATCACCACCCTTAATGTTAAAAGTTGTACTATAAAGCTATAAAAATAAGAACAGCATGGTATTGGCTTAAAAAAGACATATTTGTCAATGAAACTACATTGAAGTCCCAGACATAAATTCACAGACATAGGGACACCTAATAATTTACAATGAAGCCAGAAATACATACTGGAAAAAAAGCAACAGTGTTGTTGGTCAAAGTGACTGACTTCACATAGAAGAACACAGCAGATCTATACTTACCATTCTGTACAAAAACCCAATTCTAAATGTAACAAGGATCTCAAAGTAAGGTCAGAACTCCTGAATATGGTAACAGAAAATATGGGAAATATTCTTGAACACATTGGCACAGTAAAAGACTTTCTGAGCAGGATGCTAAGAGCACATGTACTAGAACAAATCCCTCCCCTCAGGGCTCAGAGAGCTATGCAGAAGAGGGGGCGGAAAGACTGTAAAAGCCAAAGTGGTGGATGACAGGAAGATATAGTGTCTTTTGGGACACAACAATACTGGCACAAATATGAATTCACAGAGTCGGTGGCTGCAACTGCAGAGCCTGTACAGGTCCAAGCCAAATGGGCTTCCAACACCAATAGAGAAAGAGGACAGGAGCTCCCATCTCTAACCAAGAGGCTCCATCCAACTGACAATAGCTTTCAAAGGAAGCATGCAAAGGAGTTTCACTGGGTATATAAACCACACTTAAGAATAAACTCTATATCCAGAAATAGATGCCAAGACAAAATGAATTCAATGACATTTTGTAGATTCTTTGTCTCTTATTGGTTTGGACATTTAAATAAACCTTATTGGTCCTTTGCTTGTATATATGGTTTAGGATTATGTGGGGGTTGTGGTTGTGTGTGCATGTTTCTCATGATTTTTCTTTGTTTTTTCAGTTTTGCTTGTTTTGTTTTTCTTGCTTTTGCTTGTTTGTTTTTAAAGAGAAAGAGAAAGGAGGCAAGGGCTGGAGTTATATGGGAGGGAAGGTTGGAAGAATTTGGGAGGAGATTAATGAGGTGAAACTGATCAGAATATGTAATATGAAAAAATACTTGCAATTAAAAACCAAATATATCTACTTATGTCACACTCATTCAACATGATGCTTAAAATTCTATCAATAATAAAAAGTTCCCAAAAGAAGACACACAATTGACCAATATATACATGAAAAAATACTCAATAGCTTTAGTTATCTGGTAAATGCAAATAAAACTACAGAGAAATATCATTTTATCAAGTGAAGCCTTTATACCTATATTTAAATGACTTTGGACACAAGTGCCTACTCAAGTCAGTATGAAAAGCTAAGTAAACCAAATAGATATACATGTGCAGAAAAATAAAGCTAGACCCTTGCTGTGTTACCCAGACTTCCATCACTGTGACAAACTACTTGGAAAACACAACTTAAAAAAAGGAATATTTGTTTTGATTCACAATATCAGGGTTTCAGTACGAAGTCACTTGAATAATTACTCTAGCTGCTTCTAGTTCTAAATCAAGGCACAGCGTCAGGACAGAAGAGTGTCATAGAGGACAGATGATCACATTAATAGGGTTCCTGGGCCCACACTGCTTCTTAGAAAGACTTCCTGATACACAGGAGAGAAAAGATCATGGGACTAAATGACATAAAATACAGGGGTTTCCCGTCACCCAAGCCATAATGCATATAGTAGGAGTCCTCATAAGATGGGTCCCCATCAACAATAGCACCATAAATTTATACTGGCGGATGTAAGAAAACTCTTCTCTAGTGCTAATCTGCCTAGAATGTATGCTTTCAAGGCTGCAGGTAGAGCAGGCAAGCTTGAATTCGGATGACTTATAAGTCAGGATTGATTCCCGATGGAAACGGAGTCACACGTGGGCTACCACAGATAATTGCATCTGGGCTCATGGTTTTAGTGATTTTATGCCAGGGTCACTTATTCCTGTTGGTCTGGGCCTTGGGTGGCACAGTGTATCATAGAATGCATGAGTGGACCTAGTCACGGCAGCTGGGAAACAGGATGAATGAAACAGGAAGGGGACACGGCTCCCACTTCGCTTCAGTGGAATGCCTTCATTGACCTAAGTTACTTACATTAGGCACCAACTCCAAAGGTTCCACCACAACCTAACAGGACTACTGCGATGCTAGATGAACCTTTAGCAACATTCTAGGCCAAACTCTGCCTCTAACCATTCCTTTCTTTCCTGAGCCTCATCGGTCTCTTAGCATGCACAATGGCTGTCTGATTTCCCCCATACATGGCAATGACAAACTCTAAGTCTGTTCTCTGAAAATGTAGAAAAGGAACCATGAGTGAGAAAATGAGGCACCTGCCCATTAAATTCTTTATAAACCATTTTAGCCATATGAAAAGCAACATAACTCTAGGGATAGGGAAAATATAAAGGCACTTCCCATCCTTTTTCTGCATTTCTGTGATCAGTAGCAGCAGTAGTCAGAACAGAAATCCTTGTTATTTGAAGGACAGGCTCCTTTTCTTCTGCTCATGCCAACAAACCGTGTGCTATTTGCTCCCAGATCTTGTTAACAGTTTTCTGCCACGGGTCTAAAAAAGTAAAGGTTAGGTAGCTGCCAATGTACTAATGTATTAAAAGATTAAACGGGCAGGGTGGTGGTAGTGCATGCTTTTAATTTCAGCACTTGAGAGGTAGAGGCAAGTCGATCTCTGAGTTTGAAGCCAGCCTGATCTATACAGAGTGAGTTCCATTATAGCCAGACCCACGCAGAGAAACCCTGTCTGAAAAACTCAAAACCAAACCAAATAAAAACAAAACCCTATAAATGTCCCCAAAACAACAACAAAAAAATTAAATTGATCAAAATCTACCATAATTCACTGTAGCATGATAACCTAGAGAGAGATATTGGGGTTCAACCTGAAGACCAAAAAAGCAAAGTGGCCAGCCACTGGCTCTTACCATTACCTCAGTCAAAAAAAAAATGGTGATTCTGCCTCCAGGAATCCCCAGAATGAGACTGAATTCAAAATCTGTGTCTTCCATCTTCCTCTCTAGTGCTGGGATTAAAGTGCATCAGTACCGCCTGGTTTCTATGGCAAACTAGCAGGGCTACTGGGATTAAAACTGACCAACACAACTGTTTTACTCTCTGATCTTCAGGCAAGATTTATTTATTAAAATACAAAGGAAATATCACTACAATTCGCCATTAAAGTAGATACTACGCCACAGTCTTCAATTAGACAAGAATCCTAAAATGAATACACAAGTAAGAGTCTATTGGTGCTGTTGTTATCTAGCTAGAGAAGTAGATATCTAATATTTAATAATTTTTATTTTGCTTCCTAATCCTGCATCTTCCCAGAAACCATCTCTCCAACTGAATTTTGTATAGGAATCTTGTATATTGTAACCTCATGAAACTAATTTATCAGTCCTATAGTTTTTATTGGCATTCTTAAGGTTTTCTCTGTGTGAGATCATGTCTCCTGTTATACTTCTCTTCAGGTCTTATTTAGATGCAGTTTATTTTCATCTCCTGAATACTTTTCTAGTCTCCACCACAGGCTTGACTACTTATGTTTGATTTGTTGGGCAGATAAAAGAGACCACTTTGTCTTGCTTCGGATTTTAGATGGAAATCCTGCAGTGTCTCACTACTCACTATAAGGTTAGCCAATTTGTTAATTTTGTAGTTTTTTTAATCAGGTAAGAGAGTTTTCTTTTAGTTGATTTTGATATTTTCTTTCATGAAAGTTTTGAATTTTTCCAAATGCCTTTTTAAATGCAGGTTGAGGTAGATCATAATGTAAACTTGTTTCTTTTCTTAATGTTGGGTTAGACTCATTTATTTTCAGATACTAAATCACCCATATATTGCTGCACGTTATCCAGTTCATTTAGTTGATCATTTTTACATGTTTTTTTTTTTAAATTTTCGAGACAGGGTTTCTCTGTAGCTTTGGAACCTGTCATGGAAGTCGCTCTGTAGATCATAGTGGCCTTGAACTCACAGAGATCTACCTGTCTCTGCCTTCCCAGAGCTGGGGTTAAAGGCACATGCCACCACTGCCCAGCTTGACATGCTGCATATAGATTTTTGTACTATAAATATAATAGATTTGGCATGGATGGCTCTTGTGAAATCTGGTCTGACCTGAGTATCATAGTAAAATTTTAGTGTCACACCTAGCAACAAAGAAGTAAGTAAAGTTTCCCATATTCTATTTTTAGAAAGATCTTCTGAAGAACTTAATTTCTTTTAGAAAGTTTGCTAGAGTTCATAAAAAAGCTTTCTGTTTTACATTT
Source organism: Microtus oregoni (assembly GCF_018167655.1). Classification (NCBI taxonomy): domain Eukaryota; kingdom Metazoa; phylum Chordata; class Mammalia; order Rodentia; family Cricetidae; genus Microtus; species Microtus oregoni. The sequence goes on along the minus strand of NW_024543830.1, from coordinate 13,949,086 downwards.
CTATGAAAAATACCATCTTTACCCCTAGCAGCATGGTTTCAAGTCTGTGCTGTGTGATATTATAGCCACATATTTAATTGATTGCCAGTTCTATAGGATCATTTTCAATTCCTTAACTTCCAACAGTTTTTTCTTTTTGAATACAATTACTTATACACAGCAAATAGTTGGATCATTTTTGCTAGCATGACTTTTTTCTTTAAATTGCTCACTACCCATTTGCATTTAATGTTAGCAGCTATGTAGTTGGTTTTAAACCTGCCATTCCCCTCTTGTTTTCTATGTGTACCAAACTTTTTTGATACTCTTATCTCTCTACCACTGTTTTACATAGGGTGAATTTTCTAAGCTAGTTTTCATATAAACACATGTTTGAATGTACATTTCACTTCATCTTATTTTCAGCTTTTTACAGCGTCTCTTTGGCATATTTCAAACGCCAGCATCAGCATTCTTGCATTTTAGGGCCATTATTGAATAAAAGTTAACTTGAACACAAACATTACAATACCCAAATCACTCTGACAACCAAGAAACATAGGCTGGCCTCAAACTTACAGCCCTCCTATCTTGGCATCCTGAATGCTAAGATTATATGTACGGTGCCATATCCACCCAAAGAAGGCTATCCTCTTCTACTACATTTGCCCTTCTAACATCTGAAATTTCATTTCATGTCTCTTCGTGCAACTAATGATTTCTTCCATTGTCTTTAAGCCCTCTCTCTTTTTCTTTGTTCTCTTTATTATTTTGTTTTTCTTTCTGTTTAATGATCTGTATTCAGTTCCTTATATTCTTTCCTCTTCTGGTTAACCATCCCCTGCCTTTAAATTCCAGATATTGTGATTTTTAGTTCTATGAAAATATTTGAAAATTTTCTTTATTTCTATTCTATATCTGATGAAAACCCATCTATTCTTGAATGTGGGGAAGAGTAATCAGTGCACCAATCTTCCAACGCACCTTACCTAAGGCAGAGATTATTCTGTGGGATCTGAGAAGCAGAAGAAAAATTCATGATTTAACTTTTCTCACTCAGGATTTAATTGCACTAGCAGATAACTAGAGGCAAGTGTATGCTTCATTTGTTGAGTTACTTTAGTATTTATTTTGTATGATCTTTTTCATGTCAAGGAATATCTCTCTCTCTCCCTCTGTGTGTGTGTGCAAATTTTTGACTAAATTGTGTCTTATAACCTTGGAACTCTAGGAATGGCTATATCTCAGTAAAGTTTTGAATGTTTTCCTCTTCTGTTTATGGTAAAATCTGAGGAGACAGAAAATTGAAGGAACTATTTGGTGAAAAGGAATCATAACTTCGGTGTTATCTATATCGTAAGAGTTGAGAAAGTATGTTCAGGGAAGAATACGATGGTTCTAGCCAAAGATTACATATGTCTAGAGATTATCCATGAAATCAACTATCTCAGCTGGAGCCAAGTATGTACATGGAATTAGACCAGCAGAAATGCTTTGAAGTCTAAAGGAATCATACCATAGGAGACTTCCAGACTTCTGGGATTATACAAGAGTTTACAACAGAACTGGTCTGGTGCATATATTCATATTAGGGAAAAAATAAACATAAAGACATTTAAAGAACGTCAGGTCTTCTACTCTTATCACAACCTCATAGCATGTGGCCTCAGGACTTAAGATTGTTAACTACTGAGTCAAAGAAACTAGAACAATCTCCTCTATGTCAGCAGACCAGACTAGTTCCCACAAAGAACCAGGGGGATGAGTCACTATAAAGATCCATGGAGATGGCATAGAGTAAGGAATCATGTAGGTTTGGGGTTCTGCCTAGTTCTATGCTAATTAGACACAGGCTAAAGTCACTGGCGAGGAGGGAGCCTTGCTAGAAGAATGCTTCAATAAGACCAGTCTATATGAAAATCTTTAGAGCATTTTCCTTTTTATTGATTTTATTGAGTTATGCATTTGTTTTCTGCTCCCCTCCCTGCCTCTCTCCTCCCCTTCAACCCTCTCCCATGGTCCCCATGCTCCCGATTTACTTAGGAGATCTTGTCTTTACTACTTCCCATGTAGATTAGATTCATGTATGTCTCTCTTAGGGTCCTCATTGTTGTCTAGGTTGTCTGGAATTGTGATTTGTAGGCTGGTTTTCTTTGTAGAGCATTTTCTTAAGTACTAATTGATGTGGGGGAAAACCCAGACCATTGTGGGTAGAACCACTCCTGGGCAGGTGAGTCTGGGTTCTATAAGAAAACAGGATGAGAAAGCCACAGGTGCTATTCCAGTAAGGAACATCCTTTCATGGCCTCTGTCTCAGCTCCTGGTACAGAGGTTCCTGCCCTGTTTGAATTCTTATTCTGACTTCCTTTGATGATGAACTGTAATGTGGAAGCATAAGCCAAATAAATCTTTTCTTCCACAAGTTCCTTTGGTCACGGGGTTTCATCATAGCAATAATAACCCAAACTAAGGCTTGTTGCTAACACCCAGTCTCATTGGTATGACACTGCCATCTCACTAAGCTGACAGGATATCAATCCGAAGAGGATAGTTTCTTAATTTTAAATTCTAATGGAATTTGACTTGCTAGGTTTGGCTTTGTTGGGGATACATCATGCTTTCATCTTTCCAATTTCTTCTCTCTCTTTTTTATTTTGAGACAAGGTTTCTCTGTAGCCTGTCCCGGCACTAGCTCTTGTAGACCAGGCTGGCCTCGAACTCCCAGAGATCCGCCTGCCTCTGCCTCCCGAGTGCTGGGATTAAAGGCATGCGCCACCACCACCCGGCAATTTCTCCATTTTGGAGTGGGAGCATCTACCCGATGGATGCCCCATCATTGCACTGTGGACGTACATAGCTTCCCCGTTTCGCACAATTACAGCTAGAGACTGCTCCAACGATATATGGCACTTTATTTTAAGTTATTAAGACTTGTTTTATCGGGAAAAAAATATCTATTTTGGAAAAAGTTTTATGTGGTAGTAAAACATGTGTGATGCTTAGTTTTTGTCAATTTGAGATAAACTTGAGTCACTAGGGCAGAGGGAACCTCAACTGAGGAACTGCACCCATCATACCGGCCTGTGGGCATGTCTGTGGAAGCATTAATTGTTGATGGATATAGGTGGGCCCAGGCCACTGTGCGTAGTGCCATCCCTGGGCAATGGGGACTGACTTATATAAAAAAGTTAGCTAAATAATTAATTGAGTGTGAGCTATGAACAAGTTTCCCCAACAGCGGATCATTATCTGGCAGCATAAACAACTTTGAGATATCATCTTACACCTGTGAGAATGGCTAAAGTCAAAAACACCAACGATAACCTTTGCTGGAGAGGTTGTGGAGGAAGGGGTACCCTCATCCATTGCTGGTGGGAATGCAATCTTGTGCAACCACTATGGAAGTCAGTGTTTCGGTTTCTTAGGAAATTCGGGATCAACCTACCCCTGGACCCAGCAATACCACTCTTGGGAATATACCCAAGAGATGCCCTATCATATGACAAAAGTATTTGTTCAACTATGTTCATAGCAGTATTATTTGTAATAGCCAGAACCTGGAAACAACCTAGATGCCCTTCAATGGAAGAATGGATGAAGAAAGTATGGAATATATACACGCTAGAGTACTATGCTGCGGTAAAAAACAATGACTTCTCGAATTTTGCATGCAAATGGATGGAAATAGAAAACACTATCCTGAGTGAGGTATCCCAGACCCAAAAAGATGAACATGGGATGTACTCACTCATAATTGGTTTCTAACCATAAATAAGGGTCACGGAGTCTACAATAGGTGAATCTAAAGAAGCTAAGTAAGAAGGGGAACCCAAGGAAAAACATATAGTTATCCTCTTGGCTAAGGGAAGTAGACAAAATTGCCGGGGAGAAAATTGGGATCTTGGGGTGGGGTGGGTTGGGGGGTAAGGGGAGATGGGGAGAGAAAAGTTAGAAGGGAAGGAGGTCGGGCCTTGGGAAAGCAGGAGGATTGGGATAAAGGAAGGTTGGACAGGGGAGCACGGAACCACAATTCTTAGTTAAGGGAACCACTTTAGGGTTGGCAAGAGACCTGACCCTAGAGGGGCTCCCAGGTGCCCAAGCTGAGGTCCCCAGATAGTTCCTTGGGCAGTTGAGAATAGGGAACCTGAAATGACCGTATCCTTGAGCAATACTGACGAATATCTTGCATATCATCATAGAACCTTCATCTGGTGATGGATGGAGATAGAGACAGAGACCCACACTGGAGCACTGGACTGAGCTCCCAAAGTCCCCATGAGGAGAAGAAGGAGGGAGAACATGAGCAAAGAAGTCGGGACCACGAGGGATGCACCCACCCACTGAGACAGTGGAGCTGATCTATTGAGAGCTCACCAAGACCGGCTGGACTGTGACTGAAAAAGCATGAAATAAAACTGGACTCTCTGAACATGGCGAACAATGAGGGCTGATGAGACGCAAAGGACAATGGCACGGGGGTTTGATCCTACGTAATGTGATGGCTTTGTGGGAGCCCAGCCAGTTTGGATGTTCACCTTCCTAGATATGGACGGAGGTGGGAGGTCCTAGGTCTTACCACAGGGCAGAAAACCCTGACTGCTCTTTGGACTGGAGAGGGAGGGGGAAAGGAGTGGGGGGAGGGGGAGAAAGGTGGGAGGAGGGGGCGTAGGGGGGGAGGAGGGGGAGGGAAATGGGAGGCTGGGAGGAGGTGGAAACTTGTTTTTTTTTCTCCTTTTCTCAATAAAAAAATATATATATATATACAAAAAAAAAGATAAACCTTTTCCTACCACAAACTAATTTTGGTCCGTGTTTTATCATAGCAGCAAAATGCAAACTAGAACATACAGCTGCTGGATACAATATTATATCGATGTGTGTGGTTTCCATGATTATGTTATTGTTAAATTCTGAAGTATCTCATCAGTTTTGACTTGATATGCTATTGATGAGAATGAGAAATTTAAATCCCGTACTATCGTTGTATATAGACAAAATTATCTCTTTAGGTCGGATAGTGTTTGTTTTTAAAATTGGATATATCAATATTCAGTGAACATATGTTTATAACTGTTATATCTTATTGGGAGATTGTTTCTTATATTAGTATATAGTAACTTTGTCTCATCGTTCAGCTTATTTTAAGTATACTTTCTGACACATAAGTCATGTTAGTTTTCTCATTGCTGAGACAAATGGCTTTGTAAGAAGCAACTTAAAAGTGGAAGAATTTATTTGAGGCTACTGTCTATTATGGCAGGGAAGACATGGCAGCAGGGACAAGTCTTGTTTACAGCATCAGAGCATGTGACTACTTCTTTATATTTGAGTAGACAAGGAAGCAGAGACAAAAGAATGCCAGCACCTATCTGACTCTCTTCTTACCCTTGGATTTAGTCTGAGCTACCAGCCCGTGGGACGGTGCCATGCACAGCCAAGGTGCGCCTTTCCTCCTCAGTTTATCTATTCTATTAACATTTTCACAGACAAGCCCATAAATGTTTCTCCTTAGTAATTCTAAATCCACAAAAGTTGACCAAGATTAACCATTATAGAAGTATTTTTGTCAAATACTTTTTTTTGACAAAAAAGATTGTCAAAATGTTTGCTTAGAATTTATTTCCCAAGGTTCTACTTTTAGTCTCGGTTTCTTTGACAGCAACATGTAGTTTCCTGTGGACAGCAAACGGTTGGATTTTATAGTTTAATCTAGCTAGCCAGTTTGTGTCTTTTAACTGGAGAGCAAAGACAATTTACATTTAGCAGTGTTACTGAGAACTGTGTGCTAAGTCATGGTTTTTTTTTTAATTTTATCTTTTTGTGCTTTTTGCTGGTTGATTCAAGCACTCTCTGTTCTTTTCTTTTTCCCCAATTCACCTAGGAGCTTAGCTGGTTTGCAAAGCTGAAAATATTTGATTCTTTCCTAATTCTTATTAGTTCTACTAATTTCATGAAATTAATTTTTCCTGGACTCTATTGTTCATGCCTATCTCTCTGCCCCCATTGATTTGTATAATTTATTTATGTATCTTCAGCAGTTGTTGGCTTAGTGGTTATGTCTTTAATCAGTACTTATATCTTGGAAAGTCTTTATACCTCCTTTGGTTTTCAAAGCTTATTTTGCTAGATATAGCCATCTTGGCTGGCAGTCATTTACCTTCATTCATCATTTCATCATTTATGCCCCGGCAATGCTCAAACATGCATGGGCAGCCCATTTATGGCGATTCTCCAGTTGTTCCTATCCTGGGTAGTCCTAGATGCTTGTGTTATTGTTATCCCCAAGATTGCACAGTCTTCCTTTATGCTATCCTTTGTTTTTTGAGCTTTCCTCTTTTCCTTATCCCGTGCACTCCTCCAAGCAGGGCTATCTTTGGGTATTTGCAGTCATTCATTCTCGTAACATGACCGAAGTATCTCAAACACCATCGCTGTATCCTGTAGTTTACTTCCATCCGTAGATAGAGATGTTTCTTAATGTCATCGTTGAGCACCCTATCTCTTTGTGTGACACCTAGAATCCTGCTGAGACATACCATCTCAAACACATTCAGCCACTGTTCTGAGGAGCGTTTCATTGCCCAGGTTTCAAAGTTGTAAAGAAGGCAGCTCAAGACAAGTATCTCATATACTTGTAATTTTGTTGTTGTCGTTATGTCTCTTGCTGACCAAATCTTTTCTAGTGACTGGAACTCAACCCTTGATATCCCTATCTCCCTCTTGATATCTGAAATAGTCTCCTCCTTTGAACTGAGATTTGACTGTTTGCTTGAGGTTCTGATTCTTTATTACAATGTTAATATCCTTGTGCACCCTTCTCATGCATTATATCTCATAGACTACAATGAGAAACACTTTGGCAGCCGCTTGAACACCAGAGATGATGAGGAGCAAGACAGAGGAAGCTATCAAGGGAGTGAAATGCAGACAGGAAGGGCCCAGAAGTGGATGGCATCACGGTGAAGGAACTGGAGGCGATGACAACAGGCTCTGGAGCCAAGGCGCTTTTCAGACTCTTCAGAGAGATATGAGAAGTGATACCCACGGGATGGAAGCACTCAGTCACAATTCCCATACACAAGAAGGACAAGCTGGGCTATTCAAATTACAGGGGATTAGTTTGTTGTGTCATAGCAGCAAGATCTTCTCCTCCATTATCCCGCAAAGGATCAAGGGCAAAACAGAGGAAATCCTAGCAGAGGTCCAGTATGGATTCAGAGCTAACAGGAACACAATTGATCAGATCTTCATTTGGAGGCAACTGGTAGAAGTATACTAAGAAATTGGAAAAGACTTATATGTCTCCTACATCGACTTCAGGAAGACGTTCAATAGAACCTGGAGGAAAGAACTTTAGGAAACAACGTGGTTCTACGGGTACCCAGAGAAAAGTCATAAGAATATTAGAAAATGCTCATAAAGATACATTTGCATCAGTCAAAGTCTGTGGCAAATTAAGTAATCAGTTTAAGACAATTGTAGGAGCGTTGCAGGGATGCGTCCTCTCACCACTACTCTTTAATATATTCCTGGAATTAATAATAATAACAGCCCTGGAGGATGAGGACATAGGCATGCAGATAGGTGGTGTTCGAATCAATAACTTGCATTTCACCGATGATACAGCACTACTTGCTGAATGTCCAAATGAGCTGCAGGCAGTAATAAATAGAATGGTGGAAGTAAGTGAAGTTATTTACCTTAACATATTGAAATACCCCCATTCCTTATTTCCTGACTTCTGGAGTTTCTGCTGCAAAATCTGATGCTTACCTTAGTTTGTAACTAGACATCTTTGTCTTGCAGTTTTCAATATTCTTTCTTAGCTCTGTACTTGTGATACTTGAACTATAGCCTGATATGATCAGGTTATTGTCTAGTCATGTTCATTTGGTGTTATAGTTCCCTTAGGTATTAAGGTGTTCTCATATCTTCCTAGACTCATTGAACATAGTTCTCTGTTATCAGTTTTATTTTACTTCTTTGTCTATTCCAAGGATTTTTGGATATGGTCTTTTTATGTGTTCCAGAGTTGTTGAAAATTCTATGGTCATGATTTTTCTTTATTGTTATTCAAATGAAATAATTCACTGTCCATTTCTTTAATTGATGCTTTTATCTTGATTTAGTATACTGATGTTGAGCAATTTCTTCATCTTTTCATTTATTCCCAAGATGTCTGTTTAAGTAGTCTTTTCCTCCTTCTCCTCCTCTTCCTCCTCCTCCTCATCTCTATCTCTGAGAAATTTCTCATGAAAATCCTGTATTGACATATTTTGCTTTATTCAATGTTTGAATCCTGTTTGAGAACACCGATCATCTCCAACTTAAACATTTGAATTCTTTGTCCAATAATTAAAAAATATCAATACCTTCTCATTCAGTTTCGGAAGTTATAAAATTTTGAGGGAGTCAAAATGCCTTGCTTCTCATTGTTTTGGTGTTTTCATATTATTTATGTATGTGTTGAGATAGATACTCCCCCTTCACTTTATACGAAGATTTCTCAGTGGCAAACTTTTTTCTTAAAGTCCCAGTCCCCACTACCACTTAGCGAAGCAAAAGCATACCATGGCAACATTGAAAATACTTTAACCACATATAATAAACAAGATACACAAAACGGAATCGACAGGTTTTAATCCAATAATGATATGAAATAAGGAAGGTGGGGGACTTACAAGATACTAAACTTTTTATTGGGAGAATATGAAATGTTAATAAGTAATAAGAAGTGGGGGTGAAAACGGAAAAAGAGAAGCAAGCTCGGTGGGATGAAGGTGTGAGAAATGATGGTGTGGACGAAGATAACAGCATAATACTTGCAAAGAAAGAACAATTGAAAAGACTAGTGATATTTCTTTCTTACAGAAAAAAAAAATGAAGACAAAGAGATGCCTTTCCCCCCAGGCTTGTGTGGGCCAAATGGGTGTTAAGTCATTTACTCTCTTCTCTGAAATCCAAACACGTTAAACAGGTTAGTTCAGAAACAGCTTTATGCAGGCTACTCTCTGTCCTGCCTTCACCGTGGAAGTACACACACTACTATTATGACTGCTGGTAGGCTGAATTCATGCTAATGTTCTTCATAGATAGTCCCATCAACACAAAAAGTTTGAAAGCTGCCCTCATGCTGCTCCACACAGATGAATCCAAGTCCCACCAGTTAACTGCCCTCTAATGCCAGTGTATGCAAGGGTGAAGCAATGTCCAAGGAATAACTGTTTCCACCAAATGTCTCTAGGCCTCTTGGAGTGTAGAAAGCAAGCAAACAAGAAGACAATCTGGGAGGACATATGGGTCATGAATAATCCTATGTGCCCTGGACATTTTAGTCTTAGTCATCTACATGTATTAGTCAACTACATGTGAGTTAGTCTCACATGGGTGAAACTTTGGCTGAGCTGCAAATTCCAAATGTTTGTGCCACCTACTTCCCTATATAGTGAAGCCACTACCTCCCACCATGTGGGTCGGTGTCCCTGGGTCTGAGTCCAGGCCACAACAGTTTCCTCAGCCTACACTGATACTCAGTATTGTCACTCAAGCAGTAGACAGGAGAGATCTTCAGAAACAAAAATGGAGAAGATTGTGCTACCCCCCAGCTGAAATGCTTAATAATAATACTTCTCTTAATGTAATTACGAGTAGTGGAAAATAAACTTTGAAGTATGAAGGGCAAGGGTGTACTTTCTCTGGTGTTTGCCTGCTGCACAGATGGCAAATTTTCTACATTAAATTACATATTCAGAGTTTCAGATTGTGTGCCTCTGAGTTCACATTATTTATCATTTTGCTTTGCTCTGAATATTATTTTTCATTATCTCTATTATAAAAATAGGCACAAATAATTCTGGTTTGTAAATATCTACTATTTAACTCCCTCCTGCACCTCTCAAAGTCAGCCAGCTTTTCTTTTCATTGCGTACCTGATGCTCAGTTTCACACACAGGCAGATTCATAAAAGTTCTGGGTGTTTCTAATCTATAAATTTCTGAAAGGTATTATAATTCTTGAAGACCTATTCATTTTCCATTCTGTTCACCACCACTGGAGGATTTGTCACCTCTCACCACATTGGAGGAGTGATCAACTTTCTCCACATAGCCTTTGGAGAACAAACTACATCTAAAACATTTCAGAAGGTTTAACATTTTATATGTGGAGTTAAAAACATATTTGGATTATATAAACATACATTCCCAACTAGAAAGATAATGAGGCAAATGTTCATGTTAGCAATATTGGCATAACCCTTTTGATAACTTGATGGTTAATTTTAGATGCCAGCTTTATTGGGTAAAGGGATTTTAGGCTAGATGGTAAAACATTTCTGGGAGTGTCTGTAAGGCTATTTCAGAAAGAGATGAACATTTAAATTTAGACTGACTAAAGAATACCATTCTCACTTAGGAGAAGAACATCACTCAGTCCATTTAGGGTTCAAACAGGATTAAAAGGTACAAGAAAGGCAACTTATCTTCCCCAATTATAATTCTCTTGTTTTCAAACAAGGAGGTCCTGGTCGTCATTCTTTTGGACTCAGTGAATCATACTACTGAAATTTCTTACTCTAGTTGGTAAACAACATATAGTAGGAAGTCTGAAATACCCACAATTGCTTGAATAATTTTTAGCGACAGAGATAAAGACAGAGTGTTATAGATGTAAAAAAATGAAAGAACTATTCATTTTCTCACTAGATTTCTGTCTGATTATGTAATCTATTCTTCCTAAACATGCTTCTACTATTATATTGCTATCTATCACAAAATCCTCACCAGAGTTAAGGCAATGATGGCACATTGTCCTCTAGTCTTCAAGACTATGAACTAAATAAACAAACTTTTTTGGGGGGAAAAGTTAGTATACCTCACGTATTTTGTGACAGTGGTGCAAAACAGATTTAACACACCTATTACTTTAGTCTTCAAAGTATTTGCAGAAGCCTTTTTCTGTAAGTGGAAAGACATTCCTGAAAAATGTCTTTTTCTTCATTTCTGTCCATAATGCTCACTAGAAGAAATTTGCTTTCACCTAACAAGGACAGCAACATAGTTTCACTGCTTTTTAACACTATGTTACAATTTGGTTTGGTGAGATTTTTAAAGAGTTCTTTTAAAATACATACATTAATCATCTATCTGTCCTTCTGTCTATTTGTCTATCTATCCATCTATCTATCTATCTATCTATCTATCTATCTATCTATCTATCTATATGTGGGGAGGGGAGAGTGACATGCACAAGCTTCAGCAATGCATATGTGAAGGTCAGAGGGCAACTTTTGTGAATCAATTCTCTTCTTTTACCATCTGGGTCCCAGAGGTTTAACTAAAGTTCTAAGCCTTGGTGACAGTCACCTTTATCTGCTGAGCATCTCACAAGGCAAAGTTAGAGAGATGTTAAGACCCTTTCCCTTCTACAAAATATCACAATGGTCCACTATATTGATATTATCTTGACTAGACCTAGACTACACTCTAGATGTATTGGTGAGTGATATTATAATGTCATATATTGGGAAATATATCCAAGTAAACTCTTAAATCATTCTAACTCCATGAAATCCCTCAATTTCTCAGGCTCTGGTGAATAAACCATTTAATATGATCCTGTATACAACCAAGAAAGGGCTACTCCAATTCAGTAATTTGCCTATTTAGATTTTTGAAGACAACATACTTCTCAGTTGGTGTCTTACTCTGGCCTGCCATTTACTAAGGGACCAAAATAGCTGTAAGCTTTGAGCAGTGCTTAGAGTGGATCCTTGATTGAGTATCCTCAGGTTGCTATGGCAACAGAAACTCAAAGCTTGGAAGTCTATGAACAAGTCTTACTTGCTTTCTAGTTAGGCCCACTTCCTGGTAAACAGACGTCATTGCTGTTTTGTTCTTTTCACTATAACCGCAATTAGCAAAGAGAAGGACTCACTCGGTAGGGCTCTGAGATCTTTTATAAGAGCACAGATCCCAATCATGAGTGTTCTGCACTCATTGCCTCATCACCTCCCCCAACTCTCCAAACACTGTAACAATGCATTTAAACATATTAACTAGAGGGATGGGTCCCAAACATCTTTACCATAGCAATCTGTAGCAGATACAAGTTCATGTTCAAACTTCTACCAGTAGAGGTAACCCCCCACCAAAAACAAAACAAAACAAACACACACACAAAATAAAATCATTTTGAAGTTTCACAGGCAAAAAAAAAAATGAGTAAGCAGGGCATAGAAGATTTTACGGCAATGAAACAATTATTTTGAATGATTTTGTAAAAGTAAATCCACATGTTACTTACACTTTATAAATGTAAATATATTTATAGATTGGTCAAAAACCATAGCGTATATAACACCAAGAGTAAGCATCTTGACTCTATCATCATTAGTTTGTCAATTGCAACAAGTAGACAACAGTAATCTAAGATGCTAAAAATAAAGGCGGACGATACTAGAGGTGAGGGGGTACAGGAATAATTTCCACTTTCCTGTGTCTCTTAAACTACTTAAAGATAAACTATTCATTTTTAAAAAGTGTTAGAACACCTCTAAAGAAATACATAAAGTAAAATGAACAGCAGTAAGTATCTATATTGAAAAAAAGAGGTTTCAATCAATGACCTTCCTTAGTTTGCTTATATTAATGGGAGTTCTCCAGAGCAACCAAATCAATGAAAGATTTTTATTGACTATACATTTTTATTTATCCACAATGCTGTAAAACAATGCTCTTTATCTAATTCCAAAATACTTTCACCAATGGGCAATTACCTTTTACCCTTCTTCCAACTCTCAGCAAACACCGATCAAAACATTCTACTTCAGTGGAATAAGCTATACCAGATAATGAACACACACTGAAACTGATGTCGTCGGATTTTTGTCTGCCTAATCTTCTTAGCATTGTGCTTCTGAATTCAGGTAGCTGTAGCATGTACCAATACATTATTCTTCCTTTATATTACAATTTCTTAATGCACTTCACCTGTTGATGGACATTTGGATGGTTTTCACTTCGGAAATGCTGCTGCTGTGAACAAACTTATCCAAAATTTGGTTTGGGAACCTGTTTTCAGCCAGGCATGGTGGTGTATGCCTGAGACCTCAGCACAGGAACTTGGAGGAAGGAGGATTAGAAGTTTGAGGTCATGTTTGGGTATATATAAAGTTCAAGACCAGCCTGGGCTACACAAAACCCTGTTTACACGCATGCACACACACACACACACACACACACACACACACACACGAATAGAAGTAACATTATATAGGCTGAAAAGCTTATATTTGTGTCATGTATATGTGTACATGTATGTTGAAAAGGCAATGAATTTGAAAGAGAGTAGGGAGGGTACATGAGTGGGTTTGGAGGGAAGAAAGAGAAGGTAAAATGTTATTAGAGTTTCAAAAATAAAAATAAAAACAAGCAAGCAAGAGCCCTATTTGCCTGTCTCTAGAACTGCTGGATCAGAAGATATAGTCGTCATTTATGTTTTGTGAAACTGCTAACCTGTTTCCAGTAATAGATATATCATTTACGATCTCAGCCAAAATGTTTAGCCATCCAAATTCTTCCCCATGCTTGCCAATAGTTGCTGTTATGCAATATTTTAAAATTACAATCTTAGTGAGTAAACTGCTCTCTATGTGAGGTATTGATTGCATTTTCCTATGACTAAGGTTAAGTGTTTTGTTTTCATCTGCTTATTATTTCTGTAATTTCTGAGGAGAAATGTCCACCAAAATCCTTTGTCCACTGATAAGCTGCCATTTAGAGTTTATGTAGTTATTCATCTTCCATTTGACTGTAAATATATTTCCATCGACACAGTAATTGTATGTGTATGAGGCACATTGTGACATTTCAATACATTCTGCAGTGTGCAACGATCAGAGCAACTGGCATATTTTCATGTCAGGCACTCATCGTTTCTTTATAGGAGGGCATTCAAAATCGTTTCTGTTAACTAATTTTTATGTATTATGTATTTATTTATTTATTTATTTATTTTGTCTTGGCAAGAGATTAGGATACACGCTTTTCCACAGGAGGGTCTCTTGACCAATGAAGATCCGAGAGCCTCCGATGCTCACTCTAGCTGCACAGACAGCTGGTCCTTCAGTGCAAGCGGTACTCACCTGCCTCGCCTTGTCTGCCCTGCTTCTTGCGCGGGTCCCGCCAGCCATGACAGCAAAGCAATACAAAGTGCTCTGGGGAGGGAGCTCCGGACCTATAGACCTAGGGCCGCTAGCGTAGCGAGTTCTCAGTGGGCGGTCCTTTGGCTAGCACCTGAGCCTGCCACCGTTGCCTCGGCTGTGACGTCACAGCCGGAAACTATGGTTCCCGCGAGACAGAGGCTGGAGTCGGTTGCCCGGGAAACACGCAGAAGTAGACAACTGGTTCAGGATGGAGGCGGAGACATCCTAGAGGTCTCTGCAGCCAAACCTTTTCGCCCCAAAGCTGGAGCAGAATCTGAACTGATGCAGGTTCTAAATCAGCCATGTGGGGGCAGCTTTGAGACGTGATCGCAGAACAATCATTTAACCTGGTAAAACAGGTTTTTGTTGTTGTTGTTTTTTCACTTAATAAGTTGGAAAAGGTGAGCAAATACAAGGCGGCTTTCTTTTTAGCCTCATGTACTGATTATATTGTACATCTAAATTACTAACAATTTATCGACTTGTAGCTTATGATCATTAAGTTTTATTTCTCCATACATGTACCTTAAAACATTTTCATAAACAAAAGAACAAAAACGTGATTGAAGATCTAAATTTTGTTTTAAGACAGGGTCTCATTTAGCCCAGATTGGCCAGGAATTGGCTGGGGCTGACAGTTACTTCGAAAGCCTGCTTCCTCTTTTAGAGTGCTGGCATCAAAGGCTCCTGTGCACTGTTCTGGTTTAGCCACTGCTGGAGAGCGCAGGGCTGCTTCCACATCCGGTGAGCATAATACCAAGTGAAGAACTTTTATAACGTGTCCAGTTTCTTCAGATATGAAGGATGGTTCCTATTATGTGCTTAACCAGAAACAATATATTTAACTCACAGGCATTGTTTAAAATCATTTGCGCACTATTGAATTTATACTTTTCGAGCTATGTAGCAGCTTTTAAGTGATTTATAATTTCATATATTTCGAACTTTGTTTTTGTGTTTAGTCTTTTATTATTTCATTTTTATTATAGACATTGTCACAGTGAGGTTTTATTCTGTGTCCTAGTTATAAAGTGTAAACTTTTTAGTAGAATTTTTTTTTAACCATTTGAATTTTCAGGTTTCATTACAGATGGTCATGCCTATTAAGGTTGGTGTCTTAGTCACTGTTCCTGGTGACTAAGCATTCAAATAATGAGCCTGTGGGACCATTCCTTTGTTTGTTTATTTGTTTTGTTTTTCAAGACAGGGTTTCTCTATGTAACAGCCCTAGCTGTCCAGGGGCTTGCTTTTGTAAAACAGGCTGGCCTCGAAAATACAGAGATCAACCTGCCTTTGCCTTCAAAGTGCTGGGATTAAAGGTTATGTGCCACCACCACCCAATTTGTGAGACCATTCTTATTTAAACCGTTATTCTTAGCTTGACTCCCAACTCCCTCTTTCTTCTCTTATATCTCCCTGAAACACATGCCCTTCTAAACACATCTACTTTCAGTATTACCCTTTTACTTTTATAACGTGTGTTCTGTTATTCTCCCTAACCTTAAAGCCCCTTTCCCCATCTGTCCTGGACCCCTGCCTAGGTTCCTGACATTTACTGTAGTGATTTGAAAGAAAATGGCCCCCATAGGCTCACAGGGAATGGCACTATTAGGAGGTGTGGACTTGCTGGTGTAGGTGTGACCTTGTTGTAGGAAGTGTGTCAACAGGGGTGCACTTTGAGGTCTCAGAAGCTCAAGCCAGGCCTAGTGTCTTAATCTCTTCTTGCCTGCTGCCTGCAGATCAAGATGCAGAACTCTTAGCCACCTCCCCAGCACCATGTCTGCCTGAGTTCTGCCTGCCATGGTGATAATGGACTAAACTTCTGAACTGTAAGCCAGTCCCAATTAAATGTTTTCCTTTATAAGAGTTGTCATGGTCATATTGTCTCTTCACAATAGAAACTCTAAGACATATACCTTCCCTCACTTGCCTGCAGACATGCAATACAGAAAATTAAGGCTATGATTTACATCTGATATAGAACACACAATGTTTATCTTTCTGGTTTGGGCTACCTCACTATAATATGTTTCAATATCATCCATTTTCTGGCCAATTTGATAATTTCACCTTCTTCTGACTGAATAAAATTCCTCTTTGCACACACATTACATTTTTATTTTCTATTAATCAGTTGATGGGTACCTAAACTCACTCCATTTCCTTGATATTGTGAAAACAGCAGCAGTGAGCATGGATGGCAGGAAACAAGGGTCCTTTGACTACATGCACAGAAGTGATAGAGCTGGGTCACCTGGTGCTACTTTCTAGCTCCACATTGATTTCTATTGACATCTCACCAATGTATTCTCCTTCAGGAAGTGAATAACTATTCCTCTTTCCTCACACCCTCTCCAGAATGTGTTCTCATTTATTTTCTTGGTGCTAACCATTCACTCGGGGACTGAATCTTGAAATAGTTTTCACTGTGTTCCTGAAAGTTAAGGATCTTGGACATTAAAGAAAGTATTTATTGGCTATTTGTATTTCTTTTTTGAAAACTTTCCAATTAGCTTCCTAGCTCAGTTTTTGACTGAGTTTATTTTTCTCATGTTTGCCTTTTGAGTTCTTTGTACATTCTATATATTAATTCTTCTAGTAAAGATTTTCCTCATTCTCCTGATTTGGTTAACTGTTTCTTTCACCATACAGCTTGTTAATGTTATGATATTAGTTGATATCCTCTTAGTTAATACTTGGTCGAATTCCTGACTCAATCAGAGTTCTATCCAGAAAGTACTTACCTATGTCTATATCTTGAAGTGTTTCCCCTATGCTTTTCTTCTAGCAGTTTCATATTTTTAAGTCTTACATTAATGTCTTAGATTAATTAGAAATTATTTTGTTCAGGATTCAAGATAAGGATTTCATTCGTCATATAAAGATATTTAATTTTCAAAGCATCATTTATTAAATATGTTGTCCTTCCTCCACTGGTATTTTTGGCATATTTCAGAAATATCTGAGTGTTCCATTCCATTGATATATATGACTATTTTTCTGCCATTATATGCTGTTTTTCATTTTCCTGATTAGCATAAATACAAAACTCAGCAAAGCACTTGCTAGTTGAATTGAACGACATATCAAAAGGATCATTTATCACTGTGAGGTAGACTTTACCTGAGGAATACAGAGTTGGTCCAACACATTCAAACCTACATATCACATAAATGGACTTGGGAACAAAAATCACACCATAATTTTGATAGTTGCAGAAAAGATTTTTGACAAAACTTAATATCCCTTATAATAAAACTTATAATAATCACCCAGAGTAGAAGGAAATTCTCACAGGCTAGAGAGAGGCTTAGTAGTTAAGAAATCATATTACTCTTCCAGAGGATCTAATCTCAGACCCAAATGCTTTTGATAGGTGGCTCACAACTGTCTATGTTTCTTGCTCTACAGGATTCAACACCATCTTCTTGTATCCATAGATACCTGCATACACACACACACACACACACACACACACACACACACTTTTTAAAATATTTTGTCTTAGTTATGATTTCTGTTCCTGTGATAAAATACTGTGACCATATCATCCTGGGAAAGAAATGACTTCTTTCATCTTTCAACTTATAGTCCACCATTTATGGAAGTCAGGGCAAGAACTCTTGAGGACCTGAAGGCAGTATCTGACACAGACTACCTGGAAGAGTATTCCTCACTGGTTCTCTCTCTGAGGCTTGCTCAGCATGTTTTACTATATACCCCACAGTGAACTGGACTTGCTTCACCAATCACCAACCAAGAAAATGCACCATTGGCTTGCCCACAGGCCAATCTAGTGAGGGCATTTTCACAGTTGAGGTTGTCAAAGCTTCAGCTGCTCTTCCTTACCCCTTCATGCCTTTAAAACTGACTAGTACCACATGAGTGATTTTAACATGGTCAATTTGGCTACCAGCATAATATACAGCCTCAACCCACTCTAAACCAGAGCTTCTGACTCTGAAGGAAAACTTCCCAGAAGACTTCTCAGCCTCTTCTTAATCACCAGTAAATTTTCAGCTGACCATCGTCAATTGTTCCAGCAAAGCAAGGTTTCATGTTAGTAGTTCGTAATTCAAAACATTAAATGGCTCATGTAGAGTATTTAAGGAACTCTCAAACTCCACTCTGAAACCCCATAAGCCAGGCCTCCATTGTCTGTACTGCTCTTTGGTTTATCCTTAGTTCCCACAGAATAGCCCACTGAGCTCTGAGCACTCAGTGACTTTTCTAGCCCAAATTTCCAAGTCCTTCCATAATCCTTGCAAAAATATGATCCAGTCTGTCACAGCAATAGTCCATGACTGTTATCAGTTTCTGTCTTAGAGCTTCTGTTGATATAATAAAAACAATGACCACAGTAACCTTGGTGAGGAAACAGTTGATTTTATCTTATAGCTGGTAGTCCATCATCCATGAAAATCAGGGCAGAAACTCAAGTCAGGGACCTGGAGGTGGCAACTCAAAAAGAACCATAGAGGAGTGCTACTTACTGGCTTGTTCCTCGTGGTTTGTTCAACATGTTTTATTACATGCTCCAGGACCACCAGTTTCAAACTTGTCAAGTTCTGCTGCTTGCTGGGACTGGAACACATACTGCTCCTTCACATCTGCATCAGCTGTCTATTATTTCCTGCATTGTTTAAACTTTTCTTTACTTACTTTTCACAAGTTGGAAGCTTTACTGGGTGGGGTCTTGCTCTGAGATCACCACTTTCTTTATTCCATTTAGCCTTAGGGTTTTTTTTTAATTTTTTTATTGAAAAAAAAATTTCTGCCTCCTCCCAGCCTCCCATTTCCCTTCCCCTCCTCCCATTCCTCTCCCCCTCCCCCCACTCCTCTCCCCCTCACTCTCCAGTTTGAAGAGCAGTCAGGGTTCCCTGCCCTGTGGAAAGTCCAAAGTCCTCCCCGCTCCATCCTGGTCTAGGAAGGTGAACATCCAAACTGGCTAGGCTCCCACAAAGCCAGAACATGAAGTAGGATCAAAACCCAGTGCCATTGTCCTTGGCTTCTCAGCAGCCCTCATTGTTTGCCATATTCAGAGAGTCCGGTTTTATCCCATGGTTTTTCAGTCCCAGTCCAGCTGGCCTTGGTGAGCTCCCAACAGATCAGCCCCACTGTCTCCGTGGGTGGGTGCACCCCTTATGGTCCTGACTTCTTTGCTCATGTTCTCCCTCCTTCTGATCCTCATTGGGACATTGGGAGCTCAGTCCGGTGCTCCAGTGTGGGTCTCTGTCTCTATCTCCATCCATCGCCAGATGAAGGTTCTATGGTGATATGCAAGATATTCATCAGTATGGCTAAAGGATAGGGTCATTTCAGGTTCCCTATCCTCAGCTGCCCCAGGAACTAACTGGGGACATTGCCCTGGGCACCTGGGAGCCCCTCTAGGTCCAAGTCTCTTGCCAACCCTAAGATGGCTCCCTTAATTAAGATATGTGCTTCCCTGCTCCCCTATCCAACCTTCCTTTATCCCAATCATCCCGATTCCCCAAGTTCCCCCCATCCTCCCCTTCTCACTTTTCTCTCTCCATCTCCCCTTACCCCCCTCCCACCCCACCCCCAAGATCCCAATTTTTTGCCTGGCAATCTTGTCTACTTCCCATAACCAGGAGGATAGTTATATGTTTTTCCTAAAGAAGCTAAATAAGAAGGTGAACCCAAAGAAAAACATATAGCCTTAGGTTTTAAACTTTTTTTTATCTCCTTGAGCACTGAGCTTAGCTCCAACATTAAATTTTCTATGCTCCTTTTCTCCCCCAAGTATATATTGTGTATTTCTCTTTGTCCATCTTGCTCCTTTTCACTGTAGCATAAGAAGGTCCACTAATTACCACATGATACAGTAAATACCAGACTATCTTGAAATCTCCTCTAACAATGTCATTAATCCAAAAAGCTTCCATTTAGCCTTGGGCACATTTCTAGAACAAGAATGAAAGGCAGTCATATTCTTTTCCAAAACATGGTAAGAAAGGTCTGTAGATCATTTATTAATCTTTTCCTTTGATACCCCTTGAGCTAGACTATCATAATCTGCATTGCTCTATCACCATTATCTTCCATACTTCTACTAGTATGGCCATTAAGTACCACTTAAAGCATTCAATTGTTTTTCTAATCCAAAATTTACATTCTGCCAACAAGCAGTATGATAGTTAGAATGAAATCAACCACTGTAAGCTCATAGTGGCATTATTAGGAGTTATGGTTCTGTTGTAGTATATATGGCCTTGTTGGAGGACTTATGTTACCATAGGAGTGGACTTTGAGGTTTCCTATGCTCAAGATACCATGTAGTGTAACAATCCAATGCCTGTTGCCTTTTGATAAAGATGTGGCCAGTACCATGTCTGCCTGCCATGATGATAATGAACTAAACCTCTGAATCTGTAAGTAAGCCATGTTAATTAAATGTTTTCCTTATAAAAGCATAGCTGTTGTCATGCTGTCTCTTCACAGCAATAGAAACCCTGATTAAAACAAGCAGGATGATCAGGCCTGTCACAGCAATACCCCATTCCTGGTACCAATTTATGTCATAGTGTTCTATTGCTATAAAGAGACACCATGACCATGACTACTCTTATAAAAGAAAGCATTTAATTGGGGCTTGCTCACAGTTTTAGAGGTTTAGTTCATTGTCATCATGGCGAGGAACACTACTGCATGCAAGTGACATGGTTCTGAAGAATTATCTGAGAGTTCTACATCCAGATCTGTAGGCAGCAAGAAGAGAGACTTGGCATGGGCCCTGAAAACCTCAAAGCCCTCCTGCACAGTGACACGCTTCTCCCAACAAGGCCACACCTCCTAATCTTTTCAAAGAGTGTCATTCCCTGGCGACCAAGCATTCAAATATATGGGGACCATTTTCATCTAAATCACCACACCATCTCTGTTGACTGAGGTTTCTGTCCCTCCCAGTCCTGAAGCTGTTTATTCCCAAATAAATACACGGATGTTTACATTAATTATAAACTGATTGTCCTATTAGCTCAGGCTTCTTATTAATTAATTCTTACATTTATTACCCGTTCTTGCCCATTATTTTTATCTCTGTTAGTAAAACACACATGTGGCTTGGTGTCTTTTTTTGTGAGGCAGTCACATCTTGCTATCTTGCTTCCTCTGTGGCTAGGTCAAGACTGCAGAGTGAAACTTTCCTCTTGCCCCACCTCTACTTCCTGCCTGGTCACCCAACCTATACTTCCTGCCTGGCAATTGGCCAATCAGCGTTTTATTAAAATACAGTTGACAGGGTACAGACCATTGTCCCACAGCACATCTCATAAAATTTTTTCTTTAAAAATGATAAAATACCATGAAGTAAAGCTAACCACAGAAATGAATGACTTCTATAATGAAAGCTTTTAAAACAGAGAATTTGAAGAAGATACTCTAATAAGGAAAGAGGTTGTAGTGATATTAAAGGTCATGTGGACAGCTTTACTTAGCTACTGCTGGCGAACTTTAATAATGACCACAAAATAAAGAGAAGCTTGCTAGATATAACTTGAATGTGGGAATCATCACAAATAGGTACCTGGTTTTGTAGTAAGACAATAAAGAAATAGGAAAGACCTATATTATTGTTCTCTAAAGAAACAGAACTGATAAAATTCCCCACCCCAAGTAACCATTAGATAATGTTACTAAACATTCCTGAATCCTGGATTCACCCCTTCTCCTCATCTAATCTCTTTTGTGATAACCAACTTTGGGGACACCCAGATATGTTTAAAGGTGGGCCATGCTATCTTCCTACTGAGTGCCTGTCTTCTATAGAAATTTCTATGTGGTCTGTTAGCATGTAATTTTGTGGGTTTGATTCTATGTAAATTTGACTGTTAGAACAAAGAATGAATGCTATTGCTCTAAAGCCTCAAGGTGTGGGGGAATGGAACAAGGTCACTCCATTGCCTATGCAGAAGTCACACTGCTGATGTGTTTTGGGAATGAATCCTATTTCAAAGGGAAGAATCATGGCTTCACAAGGTTTTTACAAATATGACAATGACTTTTTCAAAAGACAAGTATTGGGCGCCAGACGCACAGAGGCGCAGCGGCGGCGGCGCCAGACGCACAGAGGCGCAGCGGCAGCAGCGCCAGACGCACAGAGGCGCAGTGGCAGCGGTGCCAGACGCACAGAGGCGCAGTGGCGGCAGTGCCAGACGCACAGAGGCGCAGCGGCGGCACGGCAGCAGCGCCAGACGCAGCGGAGCGCAGCCAGACCCAAGCGGCTGGGACAGGCGTGCAATAAGGAGAGCAGATCGCCCTACTACAATTGAATCAAAGAGGTAGGCCTTTGGTTGGCCAGGTCACTGGCACAAGGGGAGCCTGGTCCTGTCCTGAAGATCCTTCGGAGGGGTGAGAGGGTTCTTGGCCTGCAGCAGGAACCACGAAAGAGAGTGAGGGCATTTTGTAAGCAGAGCCCTTGGCCAGCAGGGAAACCTGATCCGGTATCTAAAGGATCCATTGGATAGGATCAATAGGAGGAGATGGGCAGGCGCCAAGGCAAGAACTCACCCAATAATCCGAAAAACAACATGAAAACATCAGAACCCAATGATCTTACAACAGAAGTATTTGAACAACCAACACAGAAGAAGTGGAAAAAAATCGACTTTATGAAGATAATAGAGTCCCTTAAACAACATGTAAAAAATGCCCTTATAGAAATGGATGAGAAGTATAACAAAAAGTTTGAAGAAATGAATAAATACGTACATGATACCCTGGGAAACCAAGAAAAAACCATCAAACAGGTAATGGAAACAGTTCAAGAATTGAAAACTGAAATGAAGGCAAAGAAGAAAATACAAACTGAGGACCAGCTGGATATGGAAAATCTAGGCCAACGAGCAGAGTCTACAGAAACAAGCATAATCAATAGAATACAAGAGCTAGAAGAAAGACTCTCAGATGCTGAGGACACCATAGAGAAAATAAACGAACAGATCAAAGAAAACAGCAAAGCCAACAAATTCTCAACACAAAACATTCAGGAACTATGGGACACAATAAAAAAACCAAACCTAAGAATAATAGGAATAGAAGAAGGAGAAGAGTCACAGCTCAAAGGCCCAGAAAATATTTTCAACAAAATTATGGAAGAAAACTTTCCCAACTTAAAGAAAGATATTCATTTAAATATTCAAGAAGCATACAGAACACCAAACAGACTGGATCAAAGAAAAACATCTCCTCGCCATATAATAATCAAAACACAAAATATACAGGTTAAAGAAAGAATATTAAGAGCTGCAAAAGAAAAAGGACAAGTAACTTATAAAGGTAAACCGATCAGACTTACACCTGACTTCTCGATGGAAACTATGAAAGGCAGAAGGTCCTGGATAGAGGTTCTGCAGAAGCTAAGAGACCATGGATGCAAACCCAAACTACTATACCCAGCCAAGCTATCGTTCACTATCAACGGAGAAAACAAGACATTCCAGGATAAGAACAAATTTAAACAATACGTAGCCACAAATCCACCCCTACAGAAAGTAATAGAAGGAAAATCGCAACCCAAGGAATCCAACACTGCCAACACTGCCTACAATAACCCAGGCATCTAATGACCCTTCACGAGCACATCTCAAAGAAAGGAGACACACAATCTCTACTACCAAAAGCAATAAGAATAACCGGAGTAAACAACCACTGGTCATTAATATCACTTAATATTAATGGGCTCAATTCACCTATAAAAAGGCACAGGCTAAAAGATTGGATACGAAAACAGGATCCAACATTCTGCTGTTTGCAAGAAACACATCTCAACCACAAAGACAGGCACCTACTCAGAGTAAAGGGTTGGGAAAAGGTGTTTCAAGCAAATGGTCCTAAGAAAAAAGCAGGTGTGGCCATACTAATTTCTAACAAAACTGACTTCAAACTAAAATCAATCAGAAGAGACCGAGATGGTCACTTTATACTCATAACAGGAACAATTCATCAGGAGGACGTCTCAATCCTGAATATATACGCCTCCAATATAAAAGCACCTACTTATGTAAAAGAAATATTACTAGAACTCAAGGCAGACATCAAACCACACACACTAGTAGTAGGAGACTTCAACACACCTCTCTCTCCAAGGGACAGGTCAATCAGACAGAAACCTAATAGAGAATTAAGAGAATTATTGGAGGTAATGAAGCAAATGGACTTAACAGACATCTATAGAACATTCCACCCAAATAGGAAAGAATATACCTTCTTCTCTGCAGCTCATGGAACCTTCTCAAAAATTGACCACATACTCGGAAACAAAGGAAACCTCCACAGATACAAAAAAATATCAGTCTCCACCTGTTTCTTATCAGATCAT
Source organism: Microtus oregoni (assembly GCF_018167655.1). Lineage (NCBI taxonomy): Eukaryota > Metazoa > Chordata > Mammalia > Rodentia > Cricetidae > Microtus > Microtus oregoni. Next base: position 13,924,565 of record NW_024543830.1, on the reverse strand, counting down.
CACGGATTAAAGTTAGAAGGCAACAACCACGCTGCCCTCAAAAAACCGACAAACTCATGGAAACTGAACAGTCAACTACTGAACCACACCTGGGTCAAGGAAGAAATCAAGAAAGAAATTAAAGTCTTCCTTGAATTTAATGAAAATAAAGGGACAACATACTCAAACCTATGGGACACAATGAAAGCAGTGCTAAGAGGAAAGTTCATAGCACTAAGTGCCCACTTAAAGAAAACGGAGAATGCATACATTGGGGACTTAAAAACATACCTGAAAGCTCTAGAAAAAAAAGAAGCAGACGCGCCCAGGAGAAGTAGAAGACTGGAAATAATAAAACTGAGGGCTGAAATCAACAAAATAGAAACACAGAAAACAGTCCAAAGAATCAATGAAACAAAAAGCTGGTTCTTGGAGAAAATCAACAAGATCGACAAACCCCTATCCAAACAAATTAAACGACAGAGAGAGAACACGCAAATAAATAAGATCAGAAATGAAAAGGGGGACATAACCACAGACACAGAGGAAATTCAGAGAATCATTAGATCTTACTACAAAAGCCTGTATGCCACAAAACTGGAAAATACAAAAGAAATGGACATTTTTTTAAATAAGTATCATATACCAAAGCTAAACCAAGACCAGGTGAATGATCTAAATAGACCGGTTTCTCGCGAAGAATTAGAAATGGTTATCAAAAATCTCCCTTCGAAAAAAAGCCCAGGACCAGATGGTTTCAATGCAGAATTCTACCAGAACTTCCAAGAAGAATTAATACCTATACTCCTTAAGGTATTTCACAATATAGAATCAGAAGAGTCATTGCCAAATTCCTTTTATGAAGCTACAGTTACCCTGATACCAAAACCACAAAAAGACCCAACCAAGAAAGAGAATTACAGACCGATCTCACTCATGAACATCGACGCAAAAATCTTCAATAAAATACTGGCAAACCGAATCCAAGAACACATAAGAAAAATTATCCATTATGATCAAGTAGGCTTCATCCCAGAGATGCAGGGCTGGTTCAACATACGCAAATCTATCAATGTAATCCACCATATAAATAAACTGAAAGAAAAAAACCATATGATCATTTCACTAGATGCGGAAAAAGCATTCGACAAAATTCAACACCCCTTTATGATAAAGGTCTTGGAGAGAATAGGGATACAAGGGTCCTACCTAAATATAATAAAAGCTATTTACAGCAAGCCAACAGCTAACATTAAATTAAACGGAGAAAAACTCAAAGCCATCCCACTAAAATCAGGAACACGACAAGGATGTCCACTCTCGCCATACCTCTTCAATATAGTGCTTGAAATTCTAGCAATAGCAATAAGACAACATAAGGAGATCAAGGGGATTCGTATTGGAAAGGAAGAAGTTAAGCTTTCGTTATTTGCAGATGATATGATAGTGTACATAAGCGACCCCAAAAATTCTACCAAAGAACTCCTACAGCTAATAAACAGCTTTAGTAACGTGGCAGGATACAAGATCAACTCCAAAAAATCAGTTGCCTTCCTATACACCAAGGATAAGGAAGCAGAGAGGGAAATCAGAGAAGCATCACCTTTCACGATAGCCACAAATAGCATAAAATACCTTGGGGTAAACCTGACCAAGGAAGTGAAAGATCTACTTGACAAGAACTATAAGTCTTTGAAGAAAGAAATTGAAGAAGACACCAGAAAATGGAAAGACCTCCCTTGCTCTTGGATTGGGAGGACCAACATAGTAAAAGTGGCAATTCTACCAAAAGCAATCTATAGATTCAATGCAATCCCCATCAAAATCCCATCAAAATTCTTCACAGATCTGGAGAAGACAATAATCAACTTTATATGGAAAAACAAAAAACCCAGGATAGCCAAAACAATCTTATACAATAAAGGTTTGTCTGGAGGCATTACCATCCCTGACTTCAAACTCTATTACAGAGCTACAGTATTGAAAACAGCTTGGTATTGGCATAAAAACAGAGAAGTCGACCAATGGAATCGAATAGAAGACCCTGACATTAACCCACAAACCTATGAACTCCTGATCTTCGATAAAGGAGCTAAAAGTATACAATGGAAAAAAGAGAGCATCTTCAACAAATGGTGCTGGCAAAACTGGATGTCAATCTGTAGAAGAATGAAAATAGATCCATATCTATCACCATGCACAAAACTCAAGTCCAAATGGATTAAAGACCTCAATATCAGTCCGAACACACTGAACCTGATAGAAGAGAAAGTGGGAAGTACTCTACAGCACATGGGCACAGGAGACTACTTCCTATGTATAACCCCAGCAGCACAGACACTAAGGGCATCATTGAATAAATGGGACTTCCTGAGGCTGAGAAGCTTCTGTAAAGCAAAGGACACTGTCACTAAGACAAAAAGACAACCCACTGACTGGGAGAAGATCTTCACCAACCCTGCAACTGACAAAGGTTTGATCTCCAAAATATATAAAGAACTCAAGAAACTAGACCGTAAAAGGCTAATCAACCCAATTATAAAATGGGGCACTGATCTGAACAGAGAATTCTCAACAGAAGAACTTCAAATGGCCAAAAGACACTTAAGGTCATGCTCAACTTCCTTAACGATCAGGGAAATGCAAATCAAGACAACTTTAACATACCACCTTACACCTGTCAGAATGGCTAAAATAAAAAACACCAATGATAGCCTTTGCTGGAGAGGTTGTGGAGAAAGGGGTACACTCACCCATTGCTGGTGGGAATGCAAACTTGTGCAACCACTCTGGAAAGCAGTGTTTCGGTTTCTCAGGAAATTCGGGATCAACCTACCCCTGGATCCAGCAATACCACTCTTGGGAATATACCCAAGAGAGGCCCTATCATACAACAAAAGTATATGCTCAACTATGTTCATGGCAGCATTGTTTGTAATAGCCAGAACCTGGAAACAACCTAGATGCCCTTCAACGGAAGAATGGATGAAGAAAGTATGGAATATATACATATTAGAGTATTACTCAGCAGTAAAAAACAAGGACTTCTTGAATTTTGCATACAAATGGATGGAAATAGAAAACACTATCCTGAGTGAGGTAAGCCAGACCCAAAAAGAGGAACATGGGATGTACTCACTCATATTTGGTTTCTAGCCATAAATAAAGGACATTGAGCCTATAATTCATGTTCCTAGAGAAGCTAAATAAGGTGAATCCAAAGACAAACACATAGGCATCCTCAGGAATATTAACCTTCATCAGGCGATGAAAGGAGACAGAGACAGAGACCCACACGGGAGCATCGGAGGGAAATTCCAAGGTCCAAATCAGGAGCAGAAGGAGACGGAGCACGAGCAAGGAACTCAGGACCACGAGGGGTGCACCCACACACTAAGACAATGGGGATGTTCTATTGGGATCTCACCAAGGCCAGCTGGCCTAGGTCTGAAAAAGCATGGGATAAATCCGGACTAGCTGAACATAGCGGACAATGAGGAATACTGAGAATTCAAGAACAATTGCAGTGGGTTTTTGATCCTACTGCACGTACTGGATTTGTGGGAGCCTAGGCAGTTTGAATGCTCACCTTACGAGACCTGGATAGAGGTGGGCAGTCCTTGGGCTTCCCACAGGTCAGGGAACCCTGATTGCTCTTCGAGCAGATGGGGGGGGGGACTTGATCGGGGGAGGGGGAGGGAAATGGGAAGCGATTGTGGGGACGAGACAGAAATCCTTAATAAATAAATAAATTAAAAAAAAAAGAAAAACACTAGGTGTTGGAGAAGTGGAGACAGCAGAGCCCTAGGACTCACTGGCGAATCAGCCTAGCCTATTGGAGAATGGTCAGTGAGAGATCATGTCTCAAAAAACAAGGTAATGATTGCTGAGAAGCAACCATGAAGGCTGACCTCTGGTTACCATCCATACATGAATACACATGCACATCACATATGCAGCCCCCACACAGGAATGCGTACATACATATACCAAAACATAAATAAGTAAATAAAGAATGAATTTGTGAAATTGTTTCCAAAGAGTACACCATGGATCATTTAAATGTGTTCGCGCTTAGCTAGTCCTCAGCAAGGACTCCTTATTCTCAGTATCGGCATCAAACCCAGACACTTAGCACATTCAAGATGCTCTACCATGAAGCCACATTCCTAACCTGCTCAGGAACTATTCTAAAATGGAAACATGTAACATTAGTGTTTAGAAAGCTTCCCAGATGAGTTTAATATCTATCCAGGTTTGAGAACTAATTTCATTTCAAAATTACATGTGGAAGGATAGGGTACTTATGAAGTGATCTTGGGAAGGTGATTAGAATAGAGAATGCCATTTGGAAAGAGATGGGATGTAGAAACTATGACCAGAGGTATCTTAAACTATTCGGTGGGAGGAAAAGACTTTAGCAAAGTAAATAGACTTTTAAACTATAATATTTGATTTTGTCTCTGTAATTCCAGGAAATAAATCATATTCTAGTTCAACAACAAAAAAAAAGACAAGTATTCCCACAACTCTGCAAAATGGGTTACTCCATGTGGACGTGTACATATACACTTCCTATGGATCTGCCTATTGGTCTGTCAGGTGTATATTCACTGTATAGTCTTGTGGGCTCCAACAGCCAACCTGATCCCTCATGTTCCCATACCCCCATCACTTCTCCTCCCCTAGTTTACCCAGGAGATCTCTTCTATTTCCCCCTCCCAGGGAAATCCAAGTACCTCTCTTTGGGCCCTCCTTGTTACCTAGCTTCTCTGGGGCTGTGTTGACTGAACTGGCCTTCTTCTGTAATCAGATTGGTGACATCCTAATTGTCATCAGAGAGTATTCATCTAGTAACTGATGGAAGCAGATGCAGAGATCCACAGCCAAGTACTAGGCCAAACTCCAGGAATCCTGTTGAAGAGAGAAAGGAAGGATTGTATGAACCAGGAGGTCAAGGTCATGATAGGGGAGCCCTCAGAGACAGTTGATATGAGATCCTGGGAACTCACCAATTCTGAACCGGCAGCTAGGGAGCCTGCATGGTACCAACCTAGACCCTCTACATGTGTGTGACAGTTGCATAGCTTGATCTGTTTATGGGACTCCTAGCAGTGGGATCAGGCCCTGTCTCTGGGGCTTGAGCCAGCTTTTGAGAACCTATTCCCTGATTTGCCTTGCCCAGTCTTGATGTAGGGGGAAGAGCTTGGACCTGCCTCAGCTTGATGTGTCATGCTTTGTAGACTCCCATGGGAGACCAGTCCCATTCTAAATGGAGAAGGAGGAAAAGTAGATGGAGGTAGAACTGAGGTTGGGGTAGGGAATAGGAGGAGAGGAGGGAGGGGAAACTCTAGTTGGTATGTAAAATAAATGAAAAAAATAATAAAAATAAAAAGAAAGAGTGGTGATTTCAGGCAAGTTCCCACCTACCTAAGCTTCCAGCTTGTACAAGGGAATTAAAGAAAATCTTTAACAGTGGAGGAAACTATCTATCACAGGAAGCTGATACAAATGCAGTTTAATATGGGGGCCAAGTTCCAGACCCATCAAGCAGCAAAGCTGGCAGCTTTGGCTCTGTGGTTCTGGTTTTAGAGTGAAGACAGCAAGGAAGTTGTGGAATCTCCTTTTACAGCAAAGGAAAATGTTAAGGTTTTTTTTTTTTGACCTGACAAGCCTCTCTGCCAACACAACAATCTAAATCAAACCAAATCAAACCAAATTAGAAAAGACCGAGGTTTAATGGATATTAGTGCTCCCAGGAGGCCCTCCAGGAAAACACAGAAAGGGGAAAGGAGAATTGGAGAGACCACGTGTTTGTTCTGGGAGGGCAGATTAAATAGCCTGTGGGAGTGGTCTTAACCCTCCTTGGGGAGGATTCACTGTTTGGTGGGCTTTCTTGGAGGTGGAGTTTGAACTGAGGCAACTCCCAGGGGAGGGGGCTTTGAAATGGAGCTTTCCATCCAACATTACAAATGGCTGCCAGGAGCTGGGTGAAGCCTGTGTGTATTTTTAGCAGGAAACTTAACAAATGAGGTAATGAGCTACCACTACCTTAAGTCATTAAATGCCATTAGATAGATCTGGGAGGGATAAATGAGCAGAAATCAGACAGCTTTCTTTTTGTTTTTGTTTTTGTTTTTGTTTTTTTTTTTTTTAGATATCAGGCAATCCCAAGTCTCTCCATAGTCTTTGGTGAACACCAGTCTAGGAAGCAGTATTTGTCGTTAGCTGCTGAGTCCACGAGGCCCAAAGATTTTCCTGTGGGGGGAAGATTTAGTCTACCTGTCTTGGCAGGATGAGACCATTGATCCCCTGTTGTGGTGTCTAGTAAGCTAATGAGGTGGAAGGCCCCTTTTTGCTGTTTGGGTGGCTTTGCCATACCCAAAGGCAAGTCTCCAGGCAGAAGGTCTTTTGTAACCATATATCTTCTTGTAGAAGCTATAGGATGCTGCAGGAGCTGGCATGTTTCTGTGTTAGAAGCTCTTTTGTTAAATGTCATACTCTCAGATCTGTAAAGGCACTGAAGACTTGGGTACCATCACCTGATAGTTATATTTAAATTAGACATTTAAGTTAAATTTAGACATTTATTTTGCCCAATTAGTTACAACTAATTTACCAATGCTAGTAAATGTAAAACGATGAAAAGGAATATTTTAATAAGGTAAAGAATACTAGCACAATACTCTTATTAAAAAGATGATGGTAGATGACAGTGACGTCAAAATGGAAACTACCCAAGTGTTTGTATTTTTGCAGAGCTGTTGTAATCTGGAGTTACAAGTTTTACAGATCTTAAAACATGCTCACATACACACAGAGAAATAGGACAAGCACACTATGGAAACATAACACATACACATGTAGACATAAAAGCATAGTATGGCCACATTATTTCAACATCAGATAAACAAAACGTTATTTTAGGAACCTGTATCAGCTGACAAAACTTGAAAATCCTCGTGTAGGCAGGCAGCAGAAGCCAGAGAAGCACACGGGTGGTGCCATTAAGGACCAGATCAGCAGACACTGCAAGAGGAAATAGAAACATAAGGATGGAACACCTATACAGTTTTAAAGTGGAAGGACAGAGGCAGGGGGTGGGGGGAGACGACAGATGGTCTCCCAGCATGAAACAAACAGTAAACAGCTAATGAATAGCATTTTGTTATCTGATTCTTCAGAAAGAATGAAGAAATAAAGAAAATTTTGCCATGTTGGGGATTACAAATTGTTCCTGAAAAAAAAATATCAAGAAAAGATTCTATTAGTTATTTAGGTTATAAAATAGGTTTAGAAAAAACTATAACCCTAAATGTACAAATTAAGAGAGATCAATTGAAGACTCTTAATGTCTTCCAAAGTTTGCTAAGAAAAATTTTCCTTCTATGATGCACTACTGGGATAAAACCTGATAAACTGTTAACTTGAACAAAACCTTAGATGATGACAAGGAAAAAAATAGTTCCAGGGAATTATCAACTGATGGTAAGTGAGAATTGGCTTTGATTAAAGAGAAATTATGGAAAGTACATGTGAATCATGTGACTCCTAATCTTAACTACATTCAGGTCATATTATCCTCCAAACATTCCCCTACAGGAATTTTGTAGTAATAAGAGTGGCGGGGCTGCGTCCCCAGCACCCTGGCTGCCTGGCTAGCTTATGCCCGAAATAACAACACACAAACTGTATTCATTTAATCACTGCTTGGCCCATTTCTATCTAGCCTGTTCTAGGCTAATTCTCACATATTAATTTAGCCCATTTCTAATCATCTGTGTAGCACACCTAGGTGCGCTTACCGGGAAGATTCTAGCCTATGTCCATCCTGGGTAGGAGCTTCATTGCGTGTGTCTGCCTGGGAGCTGGGAGCATGACGTCTCTCTGAGGCGTCTGCTCCTGAAAGGAGAGCTGTGGAGTCTGAGCTCACTTCCTCTTCCTCCCAGCGTTCTGTTCTGTTTACTCCTCCCACCTATCTTCTAACCAATGAGAGCCAAGCAGTTTCTTTTTATTTAACCAATGACCTTCCTCCATCAGAATTTTAATGCAGAGGGAAGATATTATCTTAGAATGGATATTTAGCCACATAAGTCAGGTAAAAAATCAAAAGCTTCTGTGAAAAAGATCTCTGAGTTAATTCTGAAAGGAAAATTGAGACATTGTCAATTAGCAGGAATAGATTCAGCAGAAATTATAGTACCTTTTAATAATGATGAAATTGTCAAATTATGGCAAGAAAATGAACCCTGTAATTTTTTGTAGTAATTATTTTAGAGAGATTAAATACAACAATTCCAAAAGCAAGAGAATTCAACTTATAAAGAGAACTAACTGGATTCTTCCTCACATTGAATAGGACACATACCAATATCTGGAGCTCCTACATTCTATACTTATACATTCTATACTTATGCAAATAAATCAGGAAAGACAGGCTACAAATCAGAAATGTTCACAAAGGTGGAACAAAGCACTTATGACTCTGTCCAAAAGTTGGAACTATATCCTATTCTCATAGGACTAAGATGCTCCAACATATGTCTCTAAGAAAATGAAACAGTTTTGTTGCTTATTATAATATAAAGCATATTACAGGCACACCACACAATCCTACAAGGCAGGCAGTTATAAAAAGATTAAATCAAACTCTAAGGAATATGTTAAATGAACAGAAAAGGATTATAAAAACCTCTAGAAATAGATTGCATAATGCTTTCTTAACTTTGAATTTTCTAAATGCTAATGAGAAAGGAACAACAGCTGTGGAGACATTGGATAATAGAAAAACTATGGAATTAAATCAGCTGATATAGTTTAAAGGTGAACTGGCCTCAGGATGGAAACTAGTACATGTGTTACACTGGGGAAGGGGTTTTGTTCTTGTTTCCACAGGAGAAGAAAAGCTATGTATACCACCAAAATTGATAAGATTCTATTTGGATAAGAGCATGCCTTAAATAGAAAAGGTGATAGTTCATCAAACAGCCTGTCCTTTTAAGCTAAACTAACCTATGAAACAAGCGGTTTTCATTTAGTCAAATATAACTTGCCAAAAGAGAGTCTCCCAAAAATGAGGGTTGAGGATGGGTTTTGTTTCTGTCTTTTCAGTAGAAAAAAAAATGTATTGAATCTGAAGACCACTGGACAAATGAGACATCTGAAGTAAAAGGACAAATCATCCAGAAAAATATGCTTCAAAAAAAAGGAGTAAATTGGCCTAATGGTATATCACATTTCCAATGGGATAAAATTTTACAAATCTTCTCAAATGTTTGTTTCTGCTGTTCTCTACAGACATATAACCCAAATAGTCTTTTTGTAATCCCAGTCCAATTAAAGCTAGTTTTGGAGTTGGAGTGTGTCTCTCTCCTTCTCTAAACCCAAGCATGCTTGTTAAAGTAAAATCCAAAATCTCTGCCTCATGTCAGAATAGCCACTGATATGGAACAGGAGACAATCAAATATTTAAGGACTACTTTATTAGCATGCATCACATAATTTTTTGGTTTTACATTGACTCTTCAACAGTTTTTCTTAAGGTATAATATATATACACATATGTATATATATAAAACATACATATGTATATATTTTAAGCTTTTTGTCATGACTTTAATGGTAACATAGAGTTCTATATAATTCTAGAAAAAGATTTCATCTACCTTCCTGTGCATGATTTTGGGTTTGAGTCTCTATCAGTTTTCTGTAGAGAACCATGAGCATACCTAACAGAGACCTTCAAAATCTCCAAAAGGAGGATGGGGCGCTACAATGACAGTTCCTAGAGGATTGTGATAATGCAACTAAGCTGAAAAACACCACCTAAAGATCGACTTTGTACTTGAAACTGCTCGGATCAGTTTGAGGTGGCTACATGAGATGATCCAGACTAGCAGACTGCTCTAGCAGTCCTCAAGCCCTCCACTTTTCTAGTCTATGCAGAGGCTAGACAGCTACCTCTCCCTGGACTTAAAAATTAACCCATTTTTTAAGGATTATCTAAAGATACTGTTGCCCCAAGACAGCAGGAAGTAAATTTAAGCATATGATGCCCACATTCCCAAGAGGTGGGGTGGGTGGTTTATTGGTCATTCAATGGGTAATGGATATTTGTCATTGTTTATGGCTTTGATTACAAATTCTTACTGGTTACATTCAGGAGGAAGTTTGAACAAAGGATAGATACAAAGTTCTTGTTTTAAAAAGAAAAAAATGGGGATATAGATATGATAGAATAAAAAGGTGGATTACTGAATCTACTCTGAATAAACAAAAGGGAATATATAGACATAATAAGATAAAAAGGGGGATTATTGAATCTACTTTTAAAAAAACAACTGCTAGTTTTTCTGTTTTTTAGGTGTATTCTTTTTATTATTTTTAAAAAGAAAACAAACTATCCTTTTTCATTGCATATACCAATCCACGTTCCCACTCCATCCGCTCCTCCCATTACCTACAACTAACCCCCCACCACACCGTCATCCACTCTTCAGAGAGAGAGAGAGGGAAAAGCACGTTTCTTTGGGGAATGTCCAAGGCCCTCCCTACTATATCTAGGCTCAGCAAAGTATCCCTTCAAAGAGAATAGGTTACCAGAAAGTCAGTACAAGCAGCAGGAATAAATCCTGGTGCCACTGCAAGTGGTCCCTCAGTCTACCTTAGCCACGTAACTGTCCACCACTTTCAGAGGGACTAGTTTGGTCCCATGTTTGTTCCTTCCCAGTCTGGCTGGAGTTGGTGAGCTCCCATTAGCTCATTATTAGACTGTTTCAGTGGGTGAACCCATCATGATCTTGACCTCTTTTCTCATATTCTCATTCCTCCCACTCTTTAACTGGACGTTGACTCCTCAGTTCAGTGTTCTGATGTGGGTCTCTGCCTCTGTTTCTGTAAGTTTCTGGATAAATGTTCTATGGTGATATTTAAGATATTCATCTGTCTGATTACAGGACAAGGCAAGTTCAGGCAACCTCTCTCCTATTGCTTAGGGTCTTAGCTGGGGTCATCCTTGTAGATTCCTGAGAATTTATAGCTAATATTTAACTGTAGACAGAATTTTCAGTCTCTTCTTAAAAGTTTAACTGAGACTACTTCCCATGTGTTGCATGGTGTAAGATGGTAGTCTGCAACACGTGGGCACAGGAGACCAATTCCTATACATAACCCCAGTAGAACAGACCATAAGAGCAACAATGAATAAATGGGACCTCCTGAAAGTGAGAAGCTTCGGTAATGCAAAGGACACTGTCATTAAGACAAAAAGGCAACCTACTGAATGGGAGATCTTCACCAACCCCGCATCAGACAAAGGTCTGATCTTCAAAATATACAAAGAACTCAAGAAACTAGACATTAAAACTCTAATTAACCCAATTAAAAAATGGGGTACTGAACTGAACAGAGAATTCTCAACAGAAGAAGTTCAAATGGCCAAAAGACACTTAAGGTCATGCTCAACCTCCTTAGTGATCAGGGAAATGCAAATCAAAACAACTTTGAGATACCATCTGACACCTGTCAGAATGGCTAAAATCAAAAACACCAATGATAGCCTATGCTGGAGAGGTTGTGGAGTAAGGGGAACACTCATCCGTTGTTGGTGGGAATGCAAACTTGTATAACCACTTTGGAAATCAGTGTGGTGGTTTCTCGGGAAACTGGGAATCAACCTACCTCAGGACCCAGCAGCAATTCCACTCTTGGGAATATACCCAAGAGATGCCCAATCATACTACAAAAGCATTTGTTCAACTATGTTCATAACAGCACTATTTGTAATAGCCAGAACCTGGAAACAACCTAGGTTCCCCTCAATAGAAGAATGGATAAAGAAGGTGTGGCACATATATACATTAGAGTTCTACTCATCGGAAAAAAAAAATCAATGATTTCTTGAACTTTGCATATAAATGGATGGAAATAGAAAACACTTTACTGAGTGAGATAACCCCGACCCCAAAAGAGGAATATGGTATGTACTCACTCATAAGTGTATTCTAGCCATAAACAAAGGACATTGAGCCTATCATTCGTGATCCTAGAGAAGCTAAATATGAAGGTGAACCCAAAGAAAAACATTTATGTATCCTCCTGGATATTGGAAGTTGACAAGATTGTCAGGCAAAAGTTGGGAGCAGGGGAATGGGTGTGGATTGGGGGGAAGGGGAGATGGGGAGAGAGAAGGGAGAAGGGAAGGATTGGGGATAGCTTGGGGGAATGGGATAATTGAGATGGAGGAAGGATGGATATGGTAGCAGAGAAGAAGTTATGCTAACCAAGGGAGACATTTTAGGGTTGGCTAGAGTCTTGGCTCTAGAGGGGTTCCCAGGTGTCCAAGGGGATTTCCCCAACTAGTTCCGTGGGCATCAGAGGAGAAGGTGCCTCCACTGGCCTTATCCTATAGCTACACTGATGAATATCTTACATATCACCATAGAACCTTCATCCGGCGATTAATGGAGATAGAGACAGAGACCTACATTGGAGCACTGGACTGAGTTCCTAAGGTCCAAATGAGGAGCAGAAGGACAGAGAACATGAGCAAGGAAGTCAGGACTGCAAGGGGTGCGTCCACCCACTGAGACAATGGGACTGATCTATTGGGAGCTCACCAAGGCCAGCTGGACTGGGACTGATAGATCATGTGATCAAACCGGACTCTCTGAATGTGGCTGACAGTGAGGGCTGACTGAGAAGCCAAGGACAATGGCGCTGAGTTTTTATCCTACTGCATGGACTGGCCTTGTGGGAGACTAGTCTGTTTGGATGCTCACCTTTCTAGACCTGTAGGGAGGGGGTAGGATCTTGGACTTCCCACAGGGCAGGAAACCCTGACTGCTCTTAGGACTGGAGGGGAAGGGGAGAGGGGATGGGGAGAGGAGGAGAGAAATGAGAGGAGGGGAGGAGGTGGAAATATTTAATAAATAAATAAAAAAAATTTAACTGAGGCCAATGGAGTTTGGACTTTGTCTATAGCCGTTTCTTTCCTCCGTCTACTGTTTGTATAAAGATATATTTTCAAATTAACTGTGTTTGAAGAAAAAACTCTGATATCAAGATAGTTTTGAAGTGTGAGAAACAAGAAGGCTTATAAAAGACTCTGTACAGAAAGACATAGACTCTTCAGAAAGACATAGAACATACGAAATGGCTGAGTTGCTTAAATTACCCATGAGTTCAGTCCTGGATCCAACAGAGACATGTCAACATGGTTCATTACTCATGAGCTCAATCCTGGATTGAACAGAGACATGTCAACGTGGTTCATTATCCACGAGCTCCGTCCTGGATCGAGCAGAGACATGTCAATGTGGTGCACCAGGAGAAGGCGTTCTGTGCCCCCAGCTCTACATGTGGAATCTGAGAAGGCACTTGGGTCCAGTCCTGCTCATCAGTGGTTGGAAATAGGACTTTCTGGCTGCATAGGAACTCATAGAAACCCACAACCGGGTTTCTGGTCTCATCACCACAGCAGAGCCTGAAATGGCTCTAAGTTTTGGTGTGAGTATTCTAAGATTAGTTCCAACACTGGTCTAGGAACTCAGAAGTAAATATGACTTCCTGAGTCTTCCGGGCATGTCTGTTCACCTTGATGCTGAAAACTGCTCTTGTCAGACAGGGTCCTGCATCTCAGTTTCTTTCCCTCAAAAGTAGGAAATGGCAGAGCTGCCAGCCTAAAAGTCTACCCAATGACACAGTAAGAGTCTTCCAGGGATCCAAAGGAAGACAAATTCACTTTTACACACAGCAACAGGCCCATTGTTTGCCATTACAAAAATGAATTCCCATCCTAGAACAGCTACCAGAGACCCTGGTAATAAGCTGTGTTAGTTATACTTTTCATTACTGAGCTAATTATCAAAACATTTTAAAGGAGGAATTTGTTATTTTTGCTTATAACTTCAGAAGTTTTAGTCCATTACAATAGGACGAACATGGAAGAGTAGGTAAACCTTATATCATAGAGAGCAGGGAGAGAGAACGTTTGCACGAGCACTCTTTTATTTAATCTAGCCTCACACTCAATGGATTATGCTACCCATATTTATTTACCTGTCTGAAAATGATTTCATTCATGTGTTCTTTACTAATCTTAAGTGCTTCTGAGTCTAACTATACTGAAAGCCAAGGTTAACCATTGCAAGTCTACTCTTTGTCCCCTTAACACTCAAATATATTTCATTAAACCAAATCATCTGTTTCTGGCTCCCAAAAGGCTCACATCCATCTACTAATGCAGGCATAGACTGAGAGAAACCGTGGAAAAGTGCACTGTAATGCTAGCTACCACATTAAAAATTCCTCAAGTTTAACAGGATCAGCCTTTCCTTCCTGTTGCAGTGCAGGTTGATTGTGGGTGCTTATCTTCAGATGAGGGCTCGTCTCCATGAGATAGGTAATTTCTTGATCAGCCTCCTAATATCCAGGAGGGAGAAGTACATTTAATGTAGAAGGAGAGTGCCCTACTCTAGACAGCCAGGAGTATGTTCTTTTCTTTGTTCTTTCTGTCTTATTATAATATAGACACTATTTCTTCTTTTGATTTCTTCCCCCCCCCAATCCTCCCACGTACTCCTCCTTGCTGTCTTTCAAATTTGTGGCTTCTTTCAGCATTAATTTTAATTGCATGCACATATGTATATGTGCATATGTATACATTTCTAAATTTAACCTGCTCATCCCATACAATGCTACCTGTGCATATGTCTTCAGGACTAGCATTCAACAACCAATTGGTGAGCTCTTCCTGGAAAAGACCGCCTTCCCTGCTTTCCATTTTATTCATTTAACTATAGTTCTTTGTGTAAAGTTGAGGGGCTCCTGGGCTTTTCCCTGTCCACGTAGGCATGTGCATTAGTGTCAACTTCATTAATCTCGTGTTTGGAATGTTGTGTTTTATGGCATATTTGATCACACTGTGTGTGTACCCTGAGTTTGCAATTGCATTAATTAAATAAAATCAACCATGAGTGAAGAGGCTAAGTTAGCAATTAGTTGACAGAAAGTAATCATAGAGAATCAGAGGGTATCTGAGAGATGATAGAGAGATGCACAGGAAGAAGTAGGGAGGGACTTTTGTGGCATGGGTTTTTTTGTTTTGGTGAAACAGAAGGGTGCTCTCTTTATGAGATGCCAGAAAAGAGAGAAGGTCAGCTAGTTGCTCCTCAACCTCTCTGAGATAGCAGGTTTTTCTCCCAGCCTTTGACTCTTGAGTCTTGTTGGAAAATAGAATAATAGAGATTTAATTAAAAGCTATATTTGGCAGCAGTGATATGGCCAGTGCCTGTATGAACAGAATTCTCCCCAGGCCATGGCATAAGTAGTTGGCTGCTGCCAGAGGAGCAGAGCAGTAACTGTGGAGCCACAGTTGCTGGCTGAAACAGAAGTAGGTTAAAGTTCAGCCTCTGTGCCAACAAAAGAACGACAGTCATGTTGTGAGTTTCTGGGTATAGCTTCTGACCTTACTAGGAGATAGAATTGCAGAGCAACCCCTTTGATATTCTAGCTGCCTCTTCTTCTTCAATGTCTCCCGAGCCTTAGATGTTATAGTTATTTCTGTTCGTAATGGGCGCCACAGCTCTGCATACAGACAAGTTGTGGTTTTCTGTAGTGGTCTCCCATGTGCTGGACAGAGAAGTTTCTTTGATGAGGGGTAAAGGCTCTACTTATCTGTGCACATAAGGACAATATTTATAGATTGTTGCTAGGGTTTTATTCTGGTTTAGCAGATTATTGGCTGTAGTTTCTCTTTCAGTAACCTTGACTTCATTAGCACTGACTTAGGTTTCCAGTTTCAGGCATAGTCTCACTCTCGTTGAATGGGCCTTCAGTCCAATGAGAGAGATATTTGTCACTGCCAAGGTAAGTGTGCTACTGCTGTACCCTTTTGGCTACCATATCATGCTGGTTGTTGATGTGGTTCTTTGGCATCAAAGCTTTGTAGAACTGTTGGTTGCCTCCCTCCTTTGAAGGGACCATGAAAGTTATTTCACTGGGAGGGGGCCTTCAGGTCAGTTCCAGCTCAGGCTTCTCTGCATTATGTATGATGTTTTCAGTAATGGAAATTTACCTTCCATCTCTTAAAAGCAACCAAGGGCAGCAGCAATAGGTTATGTGTTTTGGGAGTCTTTGATAGCCCTGGCCAACAACTCAAGTAAGGTCTTCTGGTTTGGAGTTTTCGTTAGGTGGTTTTTGGGTCTTGGAAGGAGCACTATCAGCTCTGATGAGAAAAGTTCATTAAAATTACACACACACACACACACACACACACACACACACACACGAAATCTGAGATAAGAAACACTCCGGAATATGTCATGACTTTCTCAAGCAATTAGAGAGTTACATATCATTAATTCAGAGCTCAGGTTATGGGCCTCTTATCACTATCAATGAGGGACAAGTTGTGATTGTACTGATTGTTAATGGGAAGGGGGATGCTGCTCATCTTGAGACTTTCATTTTGTCAATGCCAAAGTTGCAGCACTGGCCTGACTGCTGAAAGGAGGTTTCAGTGGATCAGCCCTTGTGGCTCTGTGGCGATAGATGCTAAAAACAATTGTGATGACAGAAACGGAAACTAGAACCCAGAAATAGAGTCCTTCACCTTTGAGGATGCGCTATTACATTCATTTTCAGATGAATTTCTGAAATAAAATTTAGAAAAACTTTAGGAAATATTCAACATTCTTAGCCATCAGGGAAATAAAAATCAAAACTATTTTGACATTTTATCTTATACATGTCAGAATGGCTAAGATCAATAACACAAGCGACAGCTTATGCTTGACAAGGGTGTGGTATTTGGAGAGGTACTTGTTCATTTCCGGGCCACCCAGACTCCTGAAATAATTACACAGAAACTATATTAATTAAAACGCTACTTGGCCAATAGCTTAAGTGTATTGCTAGCTAGCTCTGGTATCTTTGGTTAACACATTATTATATTTTATATTTTACCATGAGGCTTGTGGCCTATCAGCAAGGTTCCAGCTGGTAGCTTATGTCTTTCTTCTCTGGCAACTCCATGGCATCCCTGTGACTCTACATTCTTTCTCCCAGAATTCAGTTTAGTTTCCCTGCCTAGCTCTACTCTGCCCTATCACAGGCCAAAACATCTTCTTTTTGCATTAACCAATAAAAACAACACATATACAGAAGGACCTCCCACACCAGTGTGGAGTAGGGGAATACTCTTCTATTGCTGGTGGGAGTACAAACTTGTACAGTCACTAGGTTAATTAGTGTGGCAGTTACTCAAAAAGATGGGAATAAATCTACCTCAAGATCAAGTGATACTTCTCTTGGGCATATACTCAAAGAGCAACTCCTCCTACCAAAGGACACTTGTTCACCCATGCTAATTGCTGCTCTATTCACAGTAGTTAGAAATTAGAAACAACCTGGACGTCCCTCAACAGAAGAATATATAAAGAAACTGCACATCTATCTACACAAGAGAGTATTAATTAGCCACTCCAACAAATGACATCATGAAGTTTGCAAGTAAATGGATGAAGACAGAAAAAAATCATCCTGAGTAAGGTAATCCAGACCCAGATAGATAAATATGGTATGTACTCATTTGTATGTTATTAGTTTTAAGTAAATGATAATCAAATGTTCTAGCTAGCCTTATACCAACATAAGATACACAAACTAGAGTTATCTGAAAGGAGGAAAACTCAATAGAGGAAATACCTCCATAAGATCCAGCTGGGTGGCATTTTCTTAATTAAAGACTGATGGGGGAGGACCCAGCCCCTTGTCGGTGGTTCCATCTATGGGCTGGTGGTCCTGGATTCTATAAGAGAGCAAGCTGAGCCAGGCATAGGAAGCAAGCCAGTAAGTAGCACCTCTCCAAGGCCTCTACATCAGCTCTTGCCTTCAGATTTGTTCCTTGTTTTGAGTTTCTGTCCTGACTTCCTTTGATGATGAACAGCAATTTGGAAGTATAAGGCAAATAAACCATTTTCTCCCCAACTTGCTTTTGTTCACAATGTTTTGTCACAGCAATAGTAACCCTGACTAAAACAAGTTGCTGCCAGGAGTGTGGTTTAGCTGTGGGAAGGATTGTGGAAAGACTTTGGAAGTTTGGACTGGAAAAGCCATCGAGTGTTAAGAGTTCAGCGTGATATTCTGTGGTAGCTTGGAAAACAAGACTGTTGAGAGCAGTGCAGAAGATGGAGGCCTGGATTGTCAAGTTTCAGTTGAAAGTTTTAAAATTCTACTGGGGCCATTTGATATTTTGAATTGAGATTCTGTAGTTCTATAGTTCTGAAGAGTGAGCCATAATGAACAGGAGACTGGCAACATTGAAGAGAAAACTTGGCATTACTTGGAAAATGTATGCTGATTAGCTGGAGCTAATAAATTAGTGGTGATTAAGAAGAGACCAGCATCACTGGGCTGAAAACTTCTGGGAAGTGTTTTTTTTTTATTTAATTAAAAAACTATCTTTTTTTCATTTTACATAAAAATCCCAGTTCTCACTCCCTTTCCTCTTCCCATTCCCTTCACCTTCCCTCCCACCCCACCTCCATCCAATTCTCAGAGAAGGGTAAGGCACATTGCTTTGGGGAAGGTCCAAGGCCCTCCCTACTTTGTCTAGGCTGAACAAGGTAACCATCCAAAGAGAATGGGTTCCCAAAAAGTCAATACAAGCAATAGGGATGAATTTTGGTGCCACTGCCAGTGGTCCCACAGTCTGCCCCAGCTGTACAACTGTCACCCACATTTAGAGGATCTGATTTGTGCTAGGCTGGTTTCTTCCCTGTTCAGCTGGAATTGGTGAGCTCAGGTAAGCTGTTTCAGTGGGTATCACCATTATGGTCTTGACCTCTTTGCTCATATTCTCACTCCTCCCACTCTTCAACTGGACTTTGGGAGCTCAGTCCAGTGTTCTGATGCAGGTCTCTGCCTCTGTTTCCATCAGTTGCAGGATGAAGGTTGTATGGTGACATTTAAGGTAGTCATCATTCTGACTACAGGACAAGGCAAGTTCAGACACCCACCCCTCATATTGTTTAGGGTCATCCTTGTGAATTCCTGGGAACTTCTCTAATGTCAGGTTTCTTGCGAGCCCCATAATGGCCTTCTCAATAAAAAAATATCTCCTTTTTGGTTCTCATCTCTGCCCTTCTTTCATCTAGACTATTCCATTCCCTCAAGTTCTCCTACCTGCTCCCCTTCTTCCCTCCTCTTCCCCCATGCCCAGTTCTCTCCCAACCCCCATGATCCTAATTTTGTCAAGAGATCTTGTCTATTTCCTTTTTCCAGGTGGATCTATGTATGTTTTTCTTAGGGTTAACCTTGCTACTTAGTTTCCCTAGGATCATAAACTATAGGCTCAATATCCTTTGTTTTCCAGCTAGTATCAACTTATGAATGAGTACACACCCTGTCCATATTTCTGGGTCTGAGTTACCTCACTCAGGATGGTTTTTTCTAATTCCATCCATTTGCATGCAAATTTCAAAATGTCATTCTTTTTTACTGCTGAGTAGTACTCCATTATGTGAATGTACCACATTTTCTTTATCCATTCTTTTTATTAGTTTATAAACAATACCAATCAAAATTACCACTTCCTATCCTCCTCCCACTTCCCACCGGCTCCCCCACACACCCTCCTCCACTCCCTTCAGTCCTAAGAGAGGGCAAGGCACCCTGCTCTGTGGAAAGTCCAAGCTCCCCTCCACATCCAAGAAAGGTATGCATCCAAAGAGAATAGGATCCCAAAAAGCCAGTTCATGTAGTAGAGACAAATACCAATGCCATTATCATTGGCCCCTCAGTCTGCCCCAACTGTCAACCACATTCAGAGGGTCCAGTTTAAGCCTGTGCTTGTTTATTCCCAGTCCTGCTGGAGTTGGTGAGCTCCCATTAGCTCAGGCACACTGTCTCAGTGGGTAAACCAACCACTCGTGGTCCTGACTTCCTTGCTCATATTCTCCCTTCTTCTGCTCTTCAACTTGACCTTAGGAGCTCAGTGCAGTGGTCCAATGTGGGTCTCTGTCTATGTCTCCATCTGTTGCTGGATGAAGGTTCTATGGTGATATTCAAGATAGTCATCAGTCTGACTACGGGACAAGGCCAGTTCAGGCACCCTCTCCTCCACTGCCCAGGTTCCTAGCTTGGGTCCTCCCCATGGACTCCTGGAAACCCCTTCCCAAGCCAAGCCTCTTGCCAACCCCAAAATTGCTCCCTCAATTAAGATATCTTTTTCCCTACTCCCATATCCGTCCTTCCTCCATCTCAACCGTCCCACTCCCCCAAGCTCTCCCCAACCATCCCCTTCTCCCCGCTCTCTCCCACTCTTCCCTTCCCTCTACCCTCCCTCCCCCATGTTCCCAACTTTTTCCTGGTGATCTTGTCTGCTTCCAATTTCCAGGAGGATAAATAAAAGTTTTTCTTTGGGTTCACCTTAATACTTAGCTTCTCTAGGATCATGAACTATAGGCTCAATGTCCTTTATTTGTGGCTAGAATCCACTAATGAGTGAGTATATACCATATTCATATTTTTGAGTCTGGGTTATCTCACTCAGGATAGTATTTTCTACTTCCAGCCATTTGCATGCCAAATTCAAGATGTTAATGTTTTTTACCACTGAGTAGTACTTTAATGTGTAGATATGCCACACTTTCTTTATCCACTCTTCCATTGAGGTGCATCTAGGTTATTTCCAGGATCTGGCTATTACAAATAATGCTGTTATGAACATAGCTGAACAAATGCTTTTGTAGTATGATAGGGCATTTCTTGGGTATATTCCCAAGAGTGGTATTTCTGGGTCCTGAGGTAGGTTGATTCCCAGTTTCCTGAGAAACCACCACACTGATTTCCAAAGTGGTTGTACAAGTTTGCATTCCCACCAACAATGGATGAGTGTTCCCCTTATTCCACATCCTCTGCAGCATAAGCTATCATTGGTGTTTTTGATTTTAGCTATTCTGACAGGTGTCAGATGGTATCTCAACGTTGTTTTGATTTGTGTCCCTGATAGCTAAGGAAGTTGAACATGTCCTTAAGTATCTTTTGGTCATTTGAAATTCTTTTGTTGACAATTCTCTGTTCAGTTCAGTACCCCATTTTTTAAACTCCCTTAAAATTTGAGAAAACAACAATGAAAATTGGAGAAAATCAATAATCTTTTAAAGAGTATCAAGAAAACCAAGGGAAAAAAGCTAACAGTTGATGAAACAATTAGAACTGTTCTAGACATTAAAATGGATATAGAAGCAATAAAGAAAATACGCACAGAATGAATTCTAGAAATGGAAAGTCTGGGTAAGTGAATAGAATTACAGATATAAGCTTTCCCAACAGAATACAAGAGATGGAAGACAGAATTTCAGGTGTTGAAAGTATGAGAGGAAATAGATTTATTGATCAAAGAAAATATTAAATATAAAAATTTCTTAACACAAAACATCCTATAAATCTGAGACATTATGAGAATACCAAACCTGAAAATAACAGGAATAAAATGAAAATAATCGCTGCTCAAAGGCCTGGAATATATATTTGACAAAATCACAAAACAACAACAAGTAACATATAAAGATAGACTTATCAGAAGTACACCTGACTTCTCAGTGGAAATCATGAAAGCCAGAAAGTTCTGAACAGATGTGCTGCAGACACTAAGAGACTACAGATGCGAGCCAAGACTACTTTACCCAGGAAAGCTTTCAATCACTATTGATGGAGGAAACAAGATATTCCATGATAAAAAAAAACAGATTTAAACAATATACATCCATAAACCCAGCCCTACAGAAAATACTAGAAGGAAAATCCCAACTCAAGGAAGCTAACTGCACCCACAAAACACAGGCAACTGATAACACCCACCATTGTAACCCAAAAAGGGAAGCACAAAAACACTACTAACTTGAATTAACTGGAATTAACAACTACTGGTCATTAATATTTCTTAATGTCAACGTACTCAATTCACATATAAAAAGACACAGACTAAGAGAGTGAACACAAAAAGAGGATCCATCCTTCTGCTGTATACAAGAAACACACTTCAACCTCAAAGACAGACACTATCTCAGGGTAAAGGGTTGGGAAAGGGTTTTCCAACTGAATGGACCTAAAAAAACAAGTGAGTGTAGCTATCCTAATATCCAACAAAATAGATTTCAAATTAAAATCAATCAGAAGAGATGGAGAAAGAGACTTTATACTCATAACAGGAACAATCCATCAAGATGTAGTTTCAATGCTGAATGACCATCTATGTTCCTAATATAACAGCACCCAAACATGGAAAAGAAACATTATTAAAATTTAAATCACACATCAAACCACACACTAATAGTAGGAGACTTTACCACTCCATTCTCACCAATGGACAAGTCAATCAGACAGAAACTTACCAGAGAAAAAAGAGAACTAACAGAAGTCATGAATCAAATGGACTTAACAGATATCTATACAACATTTCACCCAAACACAGAAGAATATACCTTATTCTCAGCACCTCATGATCACATACTCAGTGACAAGGCAAATCCCGACAGATACAGATAATTGGAGTAATCCCTTGTGTCGTATTGGATCACCAGGGATTAAAGTTAGAATTTAACAATACTACTCTCAGAAAGCCTAAAAACTCATGGAAATTAGACAGTGAACTACTAAACCACCCCTGGGTCAAGGAAAAAATAAAGACTTCCTAGAATTCAACAAAAATGAGGGTACAATGTATCCAAAACTATGGGACATTATGAAAGCAGTGCTAAGAAGAAAGTTCATAGTACTAAGTGCCCACATAAAGAAAATGGAGAATTTCAGGTAACTTAACAGTACACCTGAAAGCTCTAGAATAAAAAGCAGACTCACCAGGAGGAGTAGAAGACAAGAAATAATCAAATTGAGGGCTAAAATCAACAAAATAGAAACTAAGAAAATGATACAAAGAATCAATGAAACAAAGAGCTGGTTCTTTGAGAAAATCAAGATTGGCAAACCCTTATCCAAACTAATCAAAAGACAGAGAGAGAACATCCAAGTTAATAATATTAAGAGCTGCAAAGGAAAAAGGTCAAGTAACATGTAAAGTCAAACCTATCAGAATTACACCTGACTTCTCAATAGAAACCATGAAATCCATAAGGTCCTGGATAGATGTGCTGCAGACACTAAGGGACCATGGATGCAAGCCCAGACTACTATACACAGCAAAGCTTTCAATCTCCACTGATGCAGAAGACAAGATATTCCATGACAAAAACAGATTTAAACAATACATATCCATAAACCCAGCCTAACAGAGAGTACTAGAAGGAAAACCTCAACCCAAGGAAGCTAACTACACCCACAATAATGCAGACATCTGATAACTCCCAACCAGCATAACCCAAAGAAGGGAAACACACAAACACTACTACCGAAAAAAAAAACAGAATTAAAAAACACTGGTCATTAATATCGCTTAATATCAGCGAACTCTATAAAAAGTCACAGACTAAGAGAATGGATATGAAAACAGGATCCAGCCTTCTGCTGTTTACAAGAAACACACCTCAACATCAAAGACAGACACTACCTCAGAGCAAAAGGTTGAGAAAAGTTTTCCAATAAAATGGACATAAGAAACAAGGGGGCATGACTATCCTAATAGCTAACAAAATTGATTTCAAGCTAAAATCCATCAGAAGAGATGGAGAGGACACTTTATACTCATAACAAGAACAATTCATCAAGATGAAGTCTCAATTCTGAATGTCTATGCCCCAATACAAGAGCACCCTCATAGGTAAAAGAAACATTACTAAAACTTAAATTGCACATCAAATCCACACACTAATAATAGGAGATTTCAACACTTCACTCTCACCAATGGACAGGTCAAACAGACAGAAACTTAACAGAGAAAGAAGAGAACAGATGTCATGAATCAAATGGACTTAACAGACATATATAGAACATTGCACCCAAAAACAAAAGAACATACCTTCTTCTCAGCACCTCATTGAACCTTCTCTAAAATTTATCACATACTCGGTAACATAGCAAACTTCCACAAATATAAGAAAAAATAAGACCTCCTGTGTCTTATTGGGTCACCAGGGATTAAAGTTAGAATTTACCAACAATAGTGCTCTCAGAAAGCCTACAAATTCGTGGAAATTGAACAGTCAACTACTGAGCCACCCCTTGGTCAAGAAAGAAATAAAGAAATTAAAATCTACCTTGAATTCAATGAAAATGAAGGTACAATGTGTCCAAACCTCTGGGACACTATGAAAGCAGTGCTAAGAGGAAAGTTCATAGCACCAAGTGCCTGCATAAAAAAAAAATAAACAGAGAAATCTCACATTAGCAACTTAACAGCACACCTGAAAGCTCTACAGCAGCAACAAAAAGAGAAGCAGACTCACCCAGGAGGAGTAAAAGAAAGAAAATAATCAAATTGAGGCCTGAAATCAACAAAATAGAAACACAGAAAACAAAACAAAGAATTAATAAAAACAAAGAGTTGATTGTTTTTTTTTTGAGAAAATCAACAAGAGTGACAAACCCTTATCAAAACTAATCAAAAGGCAAAGAGAGAAGATCCAAATCAATAAAATTAGAAATGAAAAGGAAGGCATAACAACAGACACTGAGGAAATTCAGAGAATCATTAGGTCTTACTACAAAAGCCTGTACTCCACAAAATTGGAAAATGTAAAAGAAATGGACAAGTTTTATTTATTTATTTATTTATTTATTTATTAAAAATTTCCACCTCTTGCTATTTCCCTCCCACTCTCCCCACTCCTCCTGCATCTCCCTCTCCAGTCCTAAGAGAAGTCAGGGTACCCTGCTCTGTGGGAAGTCCCCCTCCTCAATCCAGGTCTAGGAAGGTGAGCATCCAAACAGACTAGACGTCCAAAAAACCAGTACATGCAGTAGAATCAAATCCCAGTGCCAAGAAATGGAAAATTTTTAGATAATATACCATATACCACAATTAAATCAAGATCAGGTGAGCAATTTAAATATACTTATAGGCCATGTGGAAATAGAAGCTGTCAACAATAACCTCCCAACCAAAAAAAGACCAGGGCTGGGTGGTTGTAGTGCATAATTCTACCAGAACTTTTAAGAAGTGCTACTACCTATAATCCTCAATGTGTGCCACCTAATAGAAGCAGAGGGCCATTGCCAAACTGTTTTTATGAGGCTACAGTTACCCTGACAGCAAAGCAGCACGAAGATCCAACCATAAAAGGGAATTACAGACCAATCTCGCCCATGAACATTGGTGCACAAATTCTAAATAAAATACTGGCAATGCCTTAAAGTTCTTGTCAAATAAATCTTTCACTTCCTTAGTTAGAGTTACCCCAAGTTCCTTTATGCTATTTGTGGCTATTGTAAAAGGTGATGTTTCTCTGAATTCCCTCTCTGCTTCTCTATCCTTTGTGTATAGGAGGGCTACTGATATTTTTTAGTTGATCTTGTATCCTGCCACATCACTGAAGTTATTTATCAGCTGTAGGAGTTCTTTGGTAGAGTTTTTGGTGTCACTAATGTACACTATCATATCATCTGCAAATAACGAAAGTTTGACGTTTTTCTTTCCGATTCGAATCCCCTTGATCTCCTTATGTTGTATTATTGCTATTGCTAGAACTTCAAGGACTATGTTGAAGAGATATGGTGAGAGTGGACAGCCTTGTATTGTTCCTGATTTTAGTGGAATTGCTTTGAGTTTCTCTCCATTTAATTTGATATTAGCTGTTGGCTTGCTATATATTGCTTTTATTATATTTAGGTATGATCCTTGTATGCCTAACCTCTCCAAAACCTTTATCATAAATGGGTGTTGAATTTTGTCAAATGCTTTTTCCACATCTAATGAAATGATCATATGTTTTTTTTTTCTTTCAGTTTATTTATGTGATGGATTACATTGATAGATTTTCGTATATTGAACCAGCTCTGCATCTCTGGGATGAATACTTGATCATAATGGACAAATTTTTTAATGTGTTCTTGGATTCTGTTTGCCAGAATTTTATTGAGAAGTTTTACATCGATGTCCAAGAGTGAGATTGGTCTGTAATTCTCTTTCTTGGTTGGGTCTTTGTGTGGTTTTGGAATCAGGGTAACTGTAGTGAAGGCAAAGGCATAAGTCAAAAACAATCCCACACCAGTTTAGAATTATTATTAATAGAATGGTTATTTATTTAAAGGGGAAAAAACTTACAGATCACCATCCCAGACAACAGCCCTCTTTGCAATCAGGAAGGGAGTTTAGTTGCCAGAAGCGGAGCAGGAAGTAAGAGAGAGCTAGAAGGGAAGTGGCTGCTTTTTGCTTTTTTAAAGGGAGAGAGACCACGCCCCAATGGGCTGGTATCTCAGTGGCTATTGGCTGGAGGAGCAGAAGGACCTCCCGCAACACCACCCCCTTTTGTTTAAGTAAGAGAGTTCTAAACCTACTACGAAAAATTATATACAATAAGTACAAATATCCTATTCTAACTAGCTTAGGTCTTGTATAATAAATAACTTGGCCAAGTCATGAGTGGAAAGTAACTACATTTATATAGTCTTCAACCCCATTGAAGATCTGAGAAGGGAAATAATGTTACCCGAGTATTTAGGAACTGCAATCAAACAACTTCCAAAACATGCAACAAATCACAGAGACAACTATCTACCTGGGCAATCACCCAAAGTCACGTTTGCAGCGTTGAAGCAACCAACTTTGGCTAAGGCCTAACATAACTGACATACCATTTTCTAAGGCAAGCAACTTTTCAAAACTATCTTACCCTGTCTTGGCAGGATATAACAGTCCTGTTTTATCCATTGATGCACGCTCTGTATCTCTGTCAGTGGTTGAGGTATGAGCATTTCTTTGCCCCAAGGCCAGTTCTGCCAAAAAGAAAGGCTCCAGGTGGAGTGTCTTTGGTGCTCAACATTCTCTCTGGAATAGAGCAGTGTTGCCAGGAGCAATTGTGTCTCACTACCACGAAACTCTGAGTTAGATTAAAGGCCATTTTCTACAGCTCTTTGAAGAGGTTGAAGATTTTCTATCTATACTGAATATAATCTCTATGTATCTAAAGAACCTGATTAGTCTAATTATAAATGACAAACTTAGAATACTATTGATCTGTATAATTCTCAATACCTATCTAACTTAAAGACTAAGACAATAAATGACTGTGAAACAAATGAGGACAATGACCTCCAAATATAAACAATGTACAAATATACATTGCAGTATGGTAAATATATATCAATACACAAACAATATATAAGTATCTTAATCAGAGGTAGAAATGTACACTGTAATATGGTAAATATATTATATATATATATAAATACAATATATGTCAATACATAAAAAATGTTTTAAACAGAGGTAGAAACATGCATGCATAGAATAGTCATTATAATTTAACTTTGTATCAATATACAATAATCGATACCTATATATTTGTCTAAAAACAGTAACTCACAATTACAAATCTATTATTCCATCATCCCTCTTTTTTTTTCAAAATGATCCCTGAGCTTATAAAATTCCTCCCCAACCCTCAACCGTATACTAATTATAATCAACCCCTAAATGATGTCCCTAAACCCAAGGACGAACTTTACTGAGAGAGGGGACGTCGTCCTCTAGAATTACTTCCAGCTGTCATGGGGGCGATGTTCTTTCTGGGGGATCCTGTGAAAGTAAAATGATGGTTAAATTTCAAGATCAATGTCTTTTAAAATTGCAAATAGTCTCTGAGTATTTTGTGCAGGTCTGGCCAAAATGTTGTATAAGATGTGCACCATTTCAGCTAACCAAGTTGGAACTTTCTTGTGCAGTTGGTACCTAAAACAGGTCTTGTAGTAGCGCTATCAGTATCATGACATCATATTAACCAAGTGGAGTTGTTGTTATGGGGCCCCATCTTCTTCCTGGAAACTTCAAATATCACTTCAGGAAAAACTCATTGTTCATTGTGAAAAACTTAAACATTAATCATATAGACATATATAGACATATATATATATATTCAATGAAAGGCATGATAGATATATATATAATGAAAAGTATAGAATGTTGAAACCTCCTACTATTAGTGTGTGGGGTTTGATATCTGCCTTGAGTTCTAGTAATGTTTCCTTCACATAAGTGGGTGCTTTTATAATAGGGGCATAGATATTCAGGATTGAGACTTCATCCTGATGGGTCTTTCCTGTTATGAGTAAAACGTGTTCATCTCCATCTCTTCTGATTGATTTTAGTTTGAAGTCAATTTTGTTAGAAATTAGAATGGCCACACCTGCTTGTTTCTTAGGTATATTTGATTGAAAAGCCTTTTCCCAACCCTTTACTCTGAGTAGATGTCTGTCTTTGTGGTAGAGGTGTGTTTCTTGTAAACAGCAGAATGTTGGATCCTGTTTTCGTATCCAATCTCTTAGCCTGTGCCTCTTGATATGTGAATTGAGTCCATTGATATTAAGTGATACTAATGACCAGTGGTTGTTAACTCCGGTTATTTTTTTGAGGGGTGCAATGAACTTTATTGATGGTATTCAAGAGAGTAGGGCTCCCTAAACCCCTCCTGCTATTCTGGGGGTCTGGGATGGAAACTGTGAGGGAGATGCTCAGTGTCAAGCGTTGAGTTAGGACAGGGACTGCTCAGCAGCTGAGGGCCTCTCTCTTGATGTGTCCTTGCTGGGATGGGTGGTCCAGGGTGGGCTTCTTACTCCTTGGAGGCCATGTAGGCCATGAGGTCCACCACTGTGTTGCTGTAGCCGAATTCATTGTCGTACCAGGAAATGAGCTTTACAAAGTTGTCATTGAGAGCAATGCCAGCTCCAGCATCAAAGGTGGAAGAGTGGGAGTCATTGTTCATATCTTCAAACTTTTTGTTATTCTTCTCATCCATTTTTAAGGGAGTTTTTCACATCCTGTTTAAGGGACTCTATCACTTTCATAATGTCAATTTTTTCTACTTCTTCTGGATTAGGGTGTTCAAATCTTCATGTTGTATGTTCACTGGGTTCTGGTGTTTTTCAGATTGTTGGAGGAATTCTTGCATTGGCGCCTGCCCATCTCTTCCTTCAAATGCTCTCCCATGGATCTTCTGGTACAGGATCAGGGCCCCTTGCTGTCCAGGGACCTCACAGACAAAAGGCCTAGCTTGGTGCCTGCAAGCTTAGTGATACAAAGGAACTCCCACCCAGTTGCACTCACCACCGGGTCCCAGCCCAAATAGAGGCTTAGCTGGGGGATCTTATGTCCCCGAAGAAAGAAGGGACAGGGCGCCTGGGCAGAAGCTGGGATGTTATAGGAAGAAAGAGGCAGTAGTCAGGGAGAAAAGCCCCTACAGAATGACCAGAACGATAAGGGGGTTGAGGAATGTCTGTGCTCCGTTTCCGGGGCAGAACTGGGCTTCTGCCGCTGATCTGGAACACAGTCACCCCTCCGATGGATCTTCTGGTACCAATGCAGTCTTTCTTGAGTGGTCCCATGAATGCTTTCATCTCTTCCATGGTCTGGAAATGACGGTGGCCAATCTTAGAAGTGTTATCAATGAATTTCAGGTCTATCTTCTCCAGAGCCCACTGTTTGGTCTGCACCCGCAAAGACTTGCAGATGGTGAGCACTCGCTTCTTGGTTCTCACCACACAGCCTTTGAGCTTGATGAAGTCATTGGTTACCTCACCATAATGGACAAAGCCACCCAATGGGTTGATGCTCTTGTCAGAAAGGTCATAGTCAGTAGATGCCTTGTTCTTGATCAGCTTGCCATCTTTGATAAGGTAGCCCTCACCAATCTTGTAAATCTTGTTGATCTCTGTCCGATGATGGTAGCCTTTCTGCCCAGCCTGAGCCAAAGAGAAGGCCACTCGGGCAGAGTGCCAAGCACCAATACAGGCAACCTTGCACAACCCTCAATGGATCTTGTGGGGCAGTTTTTTTGTCACCCCTTTGTAGCCTTTGCCTTTATCACTCCGATGACATCAATCATCTCATCCTGCCCAAACACCTGGTTCACAGGAACCTGCTGCTCCAGCCTCTCCCGGGCCCAGTCCAGCTTCTCAGCTGCAGTGCCCCCATTCACCTGGTTCTCCATCAAGTGTGCCTTCTTCTGGCAGTGGACTCAGACACATCTGAGTGTGGGCAGTTATGTGGATAACCTGGCAGTACTTCTCCGTGCTGTTGAAGTCCTTCTCCAGCTGTTTTTTTGCCTATGTCATCCTGCCATTTCTTACAGTATTTGGTGAAGGCCTTCTTCATAGATTTGTGCCAGTTCTTGTAGAAACGCGTTTTACACTCATCACTGATGTGCTCAGCAAATACTGTCTTAAGGGTGCGGAGACCTTGTAGGGTTTTGACGTATCCCACAATACCCACAACTACCATCATTGGTGTTTCCACAATGGTTACAGCCTCCACAACTTCTTTCTTGTTCACCTTGGATCCTGGTTTGTCAACCTCCCGGACAATGTGGGTCACGCCAGCCTTGTAGCCTAGAAAGGCCATGATCGGTGAACAGGCTTGGAAGGGTCATCCTTGGGGAAGCTCTTCACTTTCCCACAATGCCTGCTGCAGCACTTCTGAGGCAAGAAGCCCAAGGACCCATGCCTGGGAGCAGAGAATTTCCTGTGAGACATCTCTCTGTCACACGCTGCCACTGATAGAGTGATTTATATGATTTCTAAGTGTGAAAAATGTGTGTCTCTGATTCATGTGCTATTTCTTAGGTTCTTTTCCTTCTGTTGATTTGTCTTATCCAATTTCAATGTGAGAGTTTTCATTTCACCTTATTAATTTTATTTCATTGTATTTTAACAAAATGAATGAATTAATTAGTTGATGGACAAATGAATGAATGAATGCCTAGCTATTAGGGTAAGGGTTAACAAATTAACTGTTACTTATCCTACCAAGAGAGAAAAAAATCCGTCTTCTCCAATATATTGACACAGGGTATGCCAACCACTCCAGCACAGGCCCCCATGATCACTAGTAATTGACCAATATATAATCAATTCTATTTGTGTGTGCATATGCTTTTACAAGGTAACAGTTTGTTTTTTATTTTGGGGTAGGGGTGATGGTTTTCTATTTTTTTTCTTGGTTTTGGAGGATTAGAATTTCTTTCTGTTTTTGAAAAAAATGTAAAGCTGGGTAGGTAGAGAGGGGGAATGATTTAGAAGGATTTGTGGGAGGGGAAAATATGATGATCAAAATGTATTTAAATTTAAAAATTATTTTGAATTATAAAGCATATTAAAAAAAAGTGGTGGCCTCCACCAGAGCAGGCCTGAGGCAGCAAACTACATAAGAGCAAGAACAAGGGAGCAACTGCTGAGGGAGTAGGCCAGGCACAGAGACCTCTGCTGGTTCTGGCAAAAGGCTGGAAATCTCTGAGGGAGTAGCCCTGAGCAACAGACCTATTGGGACCAGAAACTTCCCCAGGAGTGAGTCCAGGCCAGGGATATCTACAGAAACAGGCCAGAGCCAGTGACCTCTGCCAGAACAAGCCTGAGGCAGCAAACTCCACAGGAGCAGGTACAAGGAGCACCCACCAAGGGATCAGGCCCAAATCAAAGATCTCTGCAGGACAAGAAGCATGTACAAGGGAGCCACTGTTGAGGGAACAGGCCCAGACCAGAGGCCTCTGCTGGACCAGGCATGAATCAGTGACCTCCAAGGAAGCAGGTGTTAGCCAATGACATGCTCTGAAGTAGGCCGAATCTAGCAACCTCCAGTGGAGCAGGCCTGAGGCTGCGACCTCTGCCATAGCAAACCCAAGTCAGCAACCTCAGCAGAAAGAGCCACAAGAAAGCAATCCCTGTCAAAGCAGGCCTCAATGAACCCTGTTATTGCAGAGCTACCTCCAGGAACACAGAGTTACTAGTGAGATAAATGGAATGGTGCTGTGGGAGCTCCTTCTACTCCTTTAGCCATTAAGATACCAGCCCACTTGGACATGGTCTCATTTGCATTAAAAAGCAGCAGTAGCTGTGTGCTCCCTCTCTTGCTTCTGGCTCTGCTTCCAGCTACTGAACTGCAGTCCTGATTGCACCACGAGGATCCATTGGCACCTGGGAAATTGATCACCAGAAACATAGACAGCCCCAACTACAACAATGACAGGAAAATATGGGTAGACAAGGTAAGAATACATGCAACACCACAAAGAGCAACACGACACCAGTAAAACTAGTGGCCCTACAACAGCAAGACTTGAACAACCAAATACAAATAAAGCAGAAGAAAATGACATAAAAATAACTTTAGGAGAATATTTGAGGCCCTTAACAAGGATATGAAAAAGTCCCTCAAAGAAATGGAGAAAAAGACAAACAAAAAAATGGAAAACATCAACAAACCTCTTAAAGAAAACCAAGAAAAAGCAATCAAATGTACGAAAAAATTATTAAAGACTTGAAAACTAAAATAAAGACAACAAAGAAAACACAATCTGAGGGAATTATAGAAATGGAAAACATGAGAAAACAATCAGGAACCACTAATGCAAGCATAAACAGCAGAATACAAGAGATGGAAAAGAGAATTTCAAGCACTGAAGATACAATAGAGGAAATAGACTCATCAGTTAAAGAAAATATTAAATCTAACAAAAGCTTAGCCCAAAATGTCCAAGAAATATGGAATACCATGAAAAGACCAAACCTAAGAATAATAGGTATAGAAGAAGGAGAAGAACTCTAGCTAAAAGGCACAGAAAATATATTCAACAAAGTCATAGAAGAAAACTTTCCCAACATAAAGAAATATATGCCTATGAAGATACAAGAAGCTTACAGAAGACCAAATACACTGGATCAAAAAAATCTCCTTGGCACATAATAATCAAAGCACAAAACATACAGAATAAAGAAAGAATATTATGAGCTACAAAGAAAAAAGCCAAGTAACATAAAAAAACAGACCTATCAGAATTACATCTGACTTCTCAATGTAAACAATGAAATCCAGAGGGTCCTGGTCCAGTTTTATGCAGACATTAAAAGACCACATATGCCAGGGCAGACTACTATACCCAGTAAAACTTTCAATCACTGTAGAAGGACAAAACAAGATATTCCATGACACAAACAGATTTAACCAATATATATTTTTATTAAATTTTTTTGGGGGGATGAAAAGGTTTATTTTGTTTTTCACTTCACCAAGGCACATCTCATTGAGATAAGTCAGGAAGAACAAGACAGGAATCTAAGGACAGGAACCCTTGCTATTCACAGAAGCATTACCTTTCATGGGGTAATTCACTCATAGTCAAGGAAGTCAATAAAAAAATGGAAGAAGACTGTTTTATTATTCTTATACAGACCAGGTCCACATGGGATAGTACCACCCACATTTGGATAGACCCTTCAGCATCACTGAATAAAGAAGACAATCCTCTATAAGCATGTTCACAGATAATTTGTCTAGGCAAATCCTTAATCATGGTTTTTGTACCAGATGACTACAAGCTGTGTTAAGTTCATAATTAAAGCTAACTAAAACAGTTCTCATTACCAGTATGCCGATCTATGGTCTTTCTTGATATTTTCTGTATGCTATATTTTTATTGACTTTTATTATTCTTTTTTAAATTTATTTATTAAAAATTTCTGCCTCCTCCCCGCCTCCCTTTTCTCTCCCCCTCTCCCCACTCCACATGCCCCACTCCCCTCCCCCTCACTATCCAGTCCAAAGAGCAGTCAGGGTTCCCTGCCCTGTGGGCAGTCCAAGGTCCTTCCCTCTCCATCCAGATCTAGGAAGGTGAGCATCCAAACCGGCTAGGCTCCCACAAGGCCAGTACATGCAGGAAGGTCAAAACTCAGTGCCATTGTCCTTGGCTTCTCAGCAGCCCTCATTGTCCACCATATTCAGAGAGTCCGGTTTTATCCCATGTATTTTCAGTCCCAGTCCAGCTGGTCTTGGTGAGCTCCCAATAGATCAGCCCCACCATCTCAGTGGGTGGGTACCCCCCTCATGGTCTTGACTTCCTTGCCCATGTTCTCCCTCCTTCTGTTCCTCATTTGGAACTTGGGAGCTCAATTCATTGCTCCAATGTGGGTCTCTGTCTCTCTCTCCATCCATTGCCAGATGAAGGTTCTATGGTGATATGCAAGATATTCATTAGTATGGCTATAGGATCAGGCCATTTCAGGCTCTCTCTCCTCAGCTGCCCAAGGACCTAGTTGGGTACTTAACCAATATCTTGCAATAAATACAGCCCTACACTGTAGGGATCGGTCCCGCCCCTTGGGGGGCGTGTTCGCCTCGGGCTAATGTCTGCCTATAAATTTGGCTCCCAGCTGTCACTTCTGCTTTCCTGGTCTCCGGGGGAACGGTGGTTCTGTAAGTCTATTTCTACATTAAAGCTATAGATATATATATATTTTTACAATCTGTCTGCATTTGTTTACGCCGTTACATTTTGGCGTCCAACGTGGGCTATTTTGCCCCGACTCAAGCAGGTAGCCCGCTAGCTAACACAGCACCCTCCTGGGTGCTGTTTTTTAGTTCGTGACTCCGGCCCCAGTGCCGAGTCCGAGACTTACTCGGCCACACAGGCCCATTCTGCCTGCTTTGGCTAAGTTTTGCAGCGGAACCCCACTGCCTGAATTAGCAGAAGCTCAAGTACCTGCAGTTTTGCAACAAAAGCTGCCACAGCGGCAGATTTGGTCTGATACAAAGAGACTTGGCCGGGCAGTGGTGGCACAAGCCTTTGATACCAGCACTTGGGAGGCAAATGCAGGCGGATTTCTGTGAGTTCGAGACCAGCTAGGCGGTAGTGGTGCACGCCGTTAATCTCAGCACTCGGGAGGCAGAGACAGGCGGATCTCTGTGAGTTCGAGGCCAGCCTGGTCTACAAGAGCTAGTTCTAGGACAGGCTCCAAAAACACAGAGACCACCACTGGCAGGAACCGATCATTGCAGGTAAAAAAATTTTTCTTTTATACATAAAATGTCTGAACACATTAGTATTCAAGAATTTAACAGTTCTTTTAATTGTATCATGTGGGAGATTTTGCAAGAGGTGTCTATCACCCCACATCTATGGATCCTTCTGGGATTCGTAGTTTTCATTGGCACTAAATGCTTTGATAATAGAAATATGATAAAGTCTTTATGAGACGAATCCAGGATTCTTAAGGCAGAGATTGAATGCTTAAAAACAATTGAGAATCAGTTTGAAGTTCTCCAGGCTGATGTTAAGGAGAAATTCATTACTATGGAAGAGGGAACAGCTGATCTGGATCGTAAGCTTCAGTCCCTTTCTGTAGGAACTGAAACATTAGTGGCTGATATTAAGGAGAAATTCATTACTATGGAAGAGGGAACAGCTGATTTGGACCATAAGATTCAGTCCCTTTCTGTAGGAAATGAAACATTAACTGAGAGAATCAAAACTGCTGAATGTGACAATCTGATTTTGTCTAAAGCTTATGACAGATTGGCGGAAAGATTGTCAATACGAGAAGACACGGTTTATGCCATAAAAATTATGTCCAAAGATGAGATTTTATCTCTAACGGACAAACTTCATACTGTAGAATCCTCAATGAAGGCTTTGGAACATAATTCTGGACAGGAGATTCAGACATTGCAGAAGGCAATGGTGAATAGAATTGAAAAGATTGAGGAATTTCTAAATTCTGATGAAGAAGAGCAAAGGGTAGAAAGGCAAATTTTAACTACATCTATGGGTAAATCTCTCCGGGACAATTTCCACAAAGCTCTACCTACAGCTCTACCTGCCTATCCAGTAATAACAACAGAGAAGGTGATTGGTTCCAGAAACCCTAGGGTCATCAAGGAGGATACATGGGAGCCTGTCCGTATGAATGATCTCAAGGAAATTAAACAGGCTGTCATGACTTTTGGGATGCAAGCCTCTTTTGTTAAAGAGATGCTAAGATCTTGGGCCACAACAAGCAGAGCAAACCCCTCGGACTGGCTCCAGCTGAGCTCTGCGGTACTTGAGAGTGGACCGCAATTGAAATGGAAATGCTTATTCAGGCAAGAGGCTAGACTTTTAGAACAGCAGGAAAAAGCGAAGGGAATTGGCATTTCCCTAGATAAAATTCTAGGTGAAGGGCTCTTTTCCGACCCTCAGGAACAAGCTAATTTGGATGAAAACACACTCTCCATGTGTACTACAGCAGCCTTAAGGGCTTGGGACAGGGTACAAGACCCAGGACAGAGAATGTAATCATTTGTTAGAGTTAAACAGGGTCAGAGAGAACCCTTTAGTGACTTTTTACAAAGATTAACTAAGGCTGTACAAATAGGGATATCTGACCCAGAAGCAAGACGTATAATGATTGAGTCTTTGGCTTATGAAAATGCAAATGTGGAATGCAAAAGGATTTGGGGGCCTTTAAAGCTCAGATCAGCGCCTTTGGAAGAATGGGTCTTGCATACACTCAATGTTGATACATTTGATTATGGCACTGAAGCATGGGTAGAAGAAGCAATTTCCAATGGTAAAAGGAGACACCAGAATACCAAATGTTTCAATTGTGGCAAAATGGGTCATATGAAAAGGAATTGTAGACAACAGATTTTCAGAAATAATAATAATATTAATAATAATAATAATAATGCATCTTTCAGAAATAATGATAATAATAATGCATCTTCTAGAAATAACAGAAATAGGAGGACTCAGCCTTCAGGTTTATGTAGAAGATGTGGAAAAGGCAGACATTGGACGAATGAATGCAGGTCTACAAGAGATAGACAAGGCAACCTGATACAGTCGGGAAACGTGAGGGGGGGCCTCACAGGCCCCCATGGCAAACATGGTTCAGTCATTTCCAGTTTCTGCAGAGAATGTGCCTCATCAGGACAATTAGGAAGCCCCATGACTACTGTTACAAGCAATAATGAACAGAAAGATAAGTTACGTGTGTTTTGGCAAACTTCTATAAATGATCAAAGACCTAAACTGAGAGTGTGTGTAAATGGCATTTTTATTACTGGCCTGCTGGACACAGGTGCTGATGTAAGTATCATTACCCCAGAATCTTGGCGTCCATGTTGGCCTCTTCAGAATGTAAATGTTCAGCTCCTGGGAATTGGAACCCTATCTCGAGTAAGGCAGAGCACGAGATGGGTTGAATGTATAGGGCCAGAGGGACAAATAGGAAAATTAAGGCCATATGTAGCCAATATCGCAATGAATTTATGGGGTCGTGACCTATTACAACAATGGAATACCGAAATTAACATTCCTGCTACTTCTAGAGCCTATATTTCTGAGAATAATATTAAAAGATATTACAAATGGAGAAAACCAGCCATTCGGGCTGTACAAGAACAAGCAATTGATGTCCCTTCAGAGATACCAACAGCCTTGCCTCTAAAATGGTTGACTGAGAAACCAATATGGACAAAGCAGTGGCCTTTAGCTGAGGAAAAGTTACAGGCTTTAGAACAGCTGGTACAAGAACAATAAGATGCTGGACATATAGAAGAATCTACCAGACCTTGGAATTCTCCTGTATTTGTGGTTAAGAAAAAATCAGGTAAATGGAGAATGGTGACAGATCTCAGGGCCATCAACAAGGTTATTCAACCTATGGGCCCTGTGCAATCTCGAATTACTTTGCCCTCTTTATTACCAAAAGGATGGCCTCTCATAGTTATTGATTTAAAGGATTGTTTTTTCACTATACCTTTGCAAAAAGAAGATAGAGAAAAATTTGCCTTCACAGTGCCTACTTACAACAATTCTCAACCTTCGAGGAGGTACCACTGGACCGTTCTCCCCCAGGGTATGTTAAATAGCCCCTCCCTGTGCCAATATTTTGTGAACCAACCATTGCAAATAATACGCAAGAAATTTCCCAAATCTATAGTATACCATTACATGGATGACATCTTGTTATCCGATTCAAACATGGATACCTTGAACAGACTGTTTGAAGAAATAAAGATACTTTTACCTAAATGGGGATTGCAAATAGCTCCTGAAAAGATTCAGAAGGGAGATTCTGTTAATTATTTAGGTTATAAAATAGGTTTGCAAAAAATTAAGACACAAAAAGCACAAATTAGGAGAGATCGCCTACGGACTCTTAATGACTTTCAAAGACTGTTAGGAGACATTTCCAGTCTACGACCAGCTATTGGAATAACACCTGATCTAATAATTCATTTGAACAAAACCTTGGATGGTGATAAGGATTTAAACAGTCCCAGAGAATTAACAGCTGAAGCAGAAAAGGAACTGACAATGATTGAGGAAAAATTACAACAGGCACATGTGGACAGGGTGAATCCAGAGCTCGATTGTATTCTCGTCATACTACCATCAAAAATTTCTCCTACAGGAATTTTAATGCAGAGAGATGATATTATTTTGGAATGGATCTTTTTACCACATAAACCAAGTAAGAAACTGAAAACTTATGTGGAAAAAGTCTCTGAGTTAATTATAAAAGGCAAGCTGAGACTTCGTCAACTAGCAGGCATAGACCCAGCAGAAATTATAGTGCCTTTCACTGCTGATGAACTAAAGAAATTATGGGAAGATAATGAACCATGGCAAAGAGCTTGTGCTAATTTTTGGGAGACATTAATAACAACTATCCAAAAAGCAAGCGGCTTAACTTCATAAAGAGAACTTCTTGGATTCTTCCTCGAATCGTCCGTGATGCTCCAATAACTGGAGCCCGTACATTCTATACTGATGCCAATAAATCAGGGAAGGCAGGTTACAAATCAGAAGACTTGGGTAAGGTGGAACAAAGCCCTTATGATTCTGTCCAGAAGGCAGAATTATATGCCATTCTTATGGTACTAAGAGATTTTAAAGAACCTATTAATATAGTTACAGATTCACAATACGCAGAAAGAGTTATTTTACATATTGAAACTGCTGAATTTATACCTGATGATACAGAACTAACCTCATTGTTTCTCCAGGTTCAAGATTTGATCAGGAACAGGCTTTGCCCTGTGTACATAACACACATCCGATCCCATACGGGTCTGCCAGGTCCTCTAGCACAAGGTAATGCAGAAATTGATCAATTATTGATTGACAGTGTGCTACAAGCCTCTGAATTTCATAAAAAACATCATGTTAATAGCAAAGGTTTGAATAAAGAATTTTCAATTACATGGCAACAAGCTAAGGAGACTGTAAAGAAATGCCCTACTTGCTCTTTCTATAACCAAACGCCACTGCCTGCAGGGTCTAATCCAAAGGGCACCCATAGGAATGAAATCTGGCAGATGGATGTGTTCCACTTTGCAGAATTTGGCAAATTAAAATATGTTCATCACACCATTGACACTTATTCAGGCTTTCAGTGGGCAACTGCTTTAAGTTCAGAAAAAGCTGATTCAGTAATCACTCATTTATTAGAAGTCATGGCTATCATGGGTATACCTACACAAATAAAGATGGATAATGGTCCTGCTTATGTCTCTAGGAAAATGAAACGGTTTTTCATTATTACAATATCAAGCATGTTACAGGTATACCATACAATCCTACAGGTCAAGCAGTCATAGAAAGATCAAATCGAACTATAAAGGATATGTTGAACAAACAGAAAGGGGTGGAAAACACCCCCAGAAATAGGCTACATAATGCTTTGTTAACTTTGAATTTTCTCAACGCTAATGAGAAGGGAACAACGGCTGCAGAAAGACATTGGACAATGGAAAAGTCTACTGAACTAAATCAACCAGTTTATTTCAAGGATGTGCTGACCTCACAATGGAAGCCAGGAGATGTGCTACGTTGGGGAAGGGGTTTTGCTCTTGTTTCCACAGGTGAGGAAAAATTGTGGATACCATCAAAATTAATAAAGGTTCGGTTTGAAAGAAGAGAAGCCACTTGGAAAAGATAAATAACAATTCTTTCATAAGGATGGTGAACATACTGATGGTAAGAAATACAGATAGGTTGGAGGCAGGGTTCTTTTCTTATCTCCATAGGAAAATACTCATCTTCAAAGAAATTGAGGGACCCTGAATATTTAATTACTGATGGATGGACACATTTTGTAAGTATTAATTTATATATATATATATATATATATATATATATATATATGTCTTATTAAACATTTCTTTATAAATATATAGATCTGGTTTTGAAGTTGGACTCTGGCTCAGTCCCTCTCCAATTCCAAGCCTGTTAGTAAGAGAAAAACCCATAGTTTCTGGAGTTTCTGTCTCATGTCAAGAGCCATGATATGGGACAGAAAGAAATATGAGTTTAGAAAACATCTTTGCTTTTCTTCATATCTATCATACTTTTCATTGAATATATCTATCATGCCTTTCATTGAATATATATATGTATGTCTGTATATGTCTATATGATTAATGTTTAAGTTTTTCACAATGAACAATGAGTTTTTCCTGAAGTGACATTTGAAGTTTCCAGGAAGAAGATGGGGCCCCATAACAACAACTCTACCTGGTTGATATGACGTCATGATACTGATAGCGCTACTACAAGACCTGTTTTTGGATACCAGCTGCACAAGACGATCCCAACTTGGTTAGCTGAAATGGTGCACATCTTATACAACATTTTGGCCAGACCTGCACAAAATACTCAGAGACTATTTGCAATTTTAAAAGACATTGATCTTGAAATTTAACCATCATTTTACTTTCACAGGATCCCCCAGAAAGAACATCGCCCCCATGACAGCTGGAAGTAATTCTAGAGGACAACGTCCCGTGTCCCAGTAAAATTTACCCCTGGGTTTAGGGACATCATTTAGGGGTTGGGAGGTTGGGGGAGGAATTTTATAAGCTCAGGGATCATTTTGAAAAAAAAAGAGGGAATGATGGGATAATAGATTTATAATTGTGAGTTACTGCTTTTAGACAAATATATTGGTATCGATTTTTGTATATTGATACAAAGTTAAATTATATTGACTATTGTATGCATGCATGTTTCTATCTCTGTTTAAAACATTTTTTATGTATTGACATATATTGTATTGATAAATATATATTGTATATATTTACCATATTGCAGTGTACATTTCTACCTCTGATTAAGAAACTTATATAATATATGTGTATTGATATATATTTACCATATTGCAATGTATATTTGTACAGTGTTTATATTTGGAGGTCATTATCCTCATTTGTTACACATTTGTTTATTGTCTTAGTCTTTAAGTTAGATAGATATTGAGAATTATATAGATAAATAGTCATCTAAGTTTGTCATTTATAATTAGACTAATCAGGTTCTTTAGATATATAGAGATTATACTCAGTATAGATAGATAATCTTCGACCTCTTCAAAGAGCTGTAGAAAATGGCCTTTAATCTAACTCAGAGTTTCGTGGTAGTGAGACACAATTGCTCCTGGCAACACCACTCTATTCCCGAGAGAATGTTGAGCACCAAAGACACTCCACCTGGAGCCTTCTTTTTGGCAGAACTGGCCTTGGGGCAAAGAAATGCCCATACCTCAACCACTGACAGAGATACAGAGCGTGCATCAATGGATAAAACAGGACTGTCATATCCTGCCAAGACAGGGTAAGATAGTTTTGAAAAGTTCCTTGCCTTTAATAATGGTATGTCAGTTATGTTAGGCCTTAGCCAAAATTGGTTGACTCAACATTGCAAACGAGACTTTGGGTGATTGCCCAGGTAGTCAGTTGTCTCTGTCAATTGTTGCACATTTTGGATATATCTCGTTTGTTGAGTAGTGTTTATTCCCTTCTCAGATCTTTGACGGAGTTGAAGATTATATAATTGTAGTTACTCTCTACATTATTTGGACTCCTTGAGATAGAATGTTTAGCAAAGATTTTGTTCTCAATATTGTTTGTTATATTTATTATTTGTTGTTATTGTATATAGTTGTATTTGGTTTGGTTCTGTCTTATTT
The DNA here is from genome assembly GCF_018167655.1 of Microtus oregoni. NCBI lineage: Eukaryota > Metazoa > Chordata > Mammalia > Rodentia > Cricetidae > Microtus > Microtus oregoni. Next base: position 13,882,694 of record NW_024543830.1, on the reverse strand, counting down.
AGACAAAAAGGGGAGATGTAGGGATAGGTCCTGCCCCTTGGGGGCGTGTTTGCCTCGGGCTAATGTCTGCCTATAAATTTGGCGAGCGTGCTCCCACCCATCCCTTCTTCTGCTTTCCTGGTCTCCGAGGGAACGGTGGTTCTGTAAGTCTATTTCTACATTAAAGCTATAGATATATATGTATTTTTACAATCTGTCTGCATTTGTTTACGCCGTTACACTACACATAGTACTAGGAAGAAAACTCCAACCCAGGGAAGTTGACTACATCAAGAAAAACACAGGCAATAGATGATCTCACAGCAGCAAATCCCAAAGAATGGAAAAACACACACAATAAAATTACCAACAATGAAAACTAAAATAATAGGAGCTAGCAATCATTGGTCAACAATATTCCTTAATATAAATGAAATCAACTCCAGGAACCTATAAAAGGCACAGACTAACAGATTGAGTATGAAAACAGAATCCATTCTTCTGCTGCATAGAAGAAAACATACCTCAACCTCAAAGAGATACATCACCTCAGAGTAAAGGTTTGGGAAAAAGTATTCCAATCAAATGAACCTAAGAAACAAGCTGGTGTAGTTATCCTAGTATCTAGCAAAATTGGCTTCAAACTAAAATCAATAAAAAGAGACAAAGAAGTACATTTCATATTAGTCACAGGAAAAATCCATCAAGAGGAAATCTCAGTACTGAACAATTATGCGCTGAATACAAGGGCACCCTCATATGTAAAAGAAACACTTCTAAAGCTTAAATCATATATAAAACCCCACAACTAACAGTGGGATACTTCAACACTCCATTCTCATCATTGGACAGGTCAACCAGATAAAAAATGAACAGAGCAATAAGGGAACTAACAGATGTTATAACACAAATGGACTTAACAGACATCTATAGAACATTCATCCAAATATAAAAGAATATACCTTCTTCTCATGGCAGCTTCTCACATACTAGGTCACAAACCAAATCTCAAAAAATACAGAAAAATTAGAATAATCCCATGTACTTATCAGATCACAATGGCTTAAAATTAGAATTCAACAGCAACACTAATTCCAGAAAGTCCACAAACACATGGAAATTAAACAATGCTCACCTGAAGCATCAATGGGTCTGGGAAAAAAATAAAGAAATTAAAGACTTTCTAATATTCAATAAAAATGACCACAAAACATTTCCAAATTTATGGAACACAATGAAAGCAGTGTTAAGAAGATAGTTCATAGCAATAAATGCCTACATAAAGAAGCTGGAAAAATTCCACACTAGTAAATTAACAGAACATTTGAAAACTCTAGAACAAAAGGAAGCAAACTCATCCAGATGGACTAGATGGCAGGAAATAACCAGATTGACGGCTGAAATCAACAAAACAGAAACAAAGAAAAAATTACAGAGTCATTGAGAGGAAAAGTTGGTTCTTTGAGAAAATCAACAAAATAAACAAACCTTTATCCAAATAACCAAAAATCAGAGAGAGAATATCCAAATTAACAAAATCAGAAATGAAAAGGGGGTTATAACAACAGATATAGAAGAAATCCAGAGAATCATTATGTCATATTTGAAAACCTGTACTCCATATAACTGGAAAACTTAAAGAAAATGGAAACTTTCTGGGTAAATATCACTTACTAAAATTAAATCAAGATCAGATAAGCAAATTAAATAGACTTATTATTGCTAAAGAAATAAAAACAGTCATCAAAATTCTCCTAAACAAACCAAAAAAATGCCAGGACTAGGTGGTTTCAGTACAGAATTCTACAAAAATTTCAAAGAAGAACTAATACCCATACCCCTCAAATTTTTCCACACAAGAGTAACAGAAAGAAGATTGCCAAACCCTTTTTATGATGCTACAATTACCCTGATTCCCAAACCACATAAAAATATTACTAAGAAAGAGAATTATAGAAGAATATCACTTATGAACATTAATGTAAAAATACTCTATAAAATACTGGCAAATAGAATCCAAAAGCACATCAGAAAAATCATCCACCAAGATCAAGTCAGCTTTATTCCAGAGATGCAAGGATGGTTCAACATATGAAAATCTGTCAATTTAATCCACCAGATAAACAAACTGAAAAATAAAAACCATATGATCATCTTATTAGATGCTGACAAAGACTTCAACGAAATTCAACATCCCTTCATGATAAAGGTCTTGGAGAGAGCATGGATACAAGGAATATACCTAAACCTAATAAAGGAAATAAATATACAGCAAGCCAACAGCCAACAGCCAACATCAAACTAAACGGAGAGAAACTCGGAGTGACCCCACTGAAATCAGAAACAAGACAAGGTTGTCTACTCTCTTCATATCTATTCAATATAGTTTTTTTTTTTTTTTTTGGTTTTTCGAGACAGGGTTTCTCTGTGGTTTTGGAGCCTGTCCTGGAACTAGCTCTTGTAGACCAGGCTGGTCTCGAACTCACAGAGATCCGTCTGCCTCTGCCTCCCAAGTGCTGGGATTAAAGGCATGCGCCACCACCGCCCGGCCTCAATATAGTTCTTGAGGTACTAGATAGAGGAATAAGACAACAAAATGAGATCAAGGAATATAAATTGGAAAAGAAATAGTCAAAATCTCACTATTTGCTGATGATATGATCATTTTTATGAGCAACCCTAAACATTCTAACAGGGAACTTCTTTAACTCATAAACACTTTCAGTAATGTAGCAGGATACAAGACTAACTCAAAAAAATGAGTAACTCTCCTGTACATAGATGATAAAAGGGCTGGGGAAGAAATCAGAGAATCAACACCCTTTACAATAGCCACAAGTAGCATAAAATTTCTCAGAGAAACTCTTATCAAACAAGTGGAAGACTTGTAAGACAAGAACTTTAAATCTTTAAAGAAAGAAATTGAAGAAGACACTAGAAAGTGGAAAGATCTCCCATGCTCTTGGGTAGGCAGAATTAACATGGTAAAAATGGCAATCTTACCAAAAAATTCTACAGATTTAATGCAATGCCAATCAAAATTTCAGAAAAATTCTTAACAAACCTCAAAAGAACAATACTCAACTTCATGTAGAAAGGCAAAAATCCCAAGACAGCCAAAACAATCCTGAACAATAAACGAAGTTCTGGAGGCATCACAATCCCTGACTTTAAACTCTGCTACAGAGCTACAGTACTGAAAACAGTATGGGATTGGCATAAAAACAGACAGGAGGACTAATGGAACAGAATTAAAGACCCAGATATCAATCCAAACACCTATAATCACCTGATTTTTGACAAAGAAGCAAAAATCATAAAATGAAAAAAAAAGAAAGTATATTCAACAAATGGTTCTGGAATAACTGGATATCAACATGTAGAAGAATGAAAATAGATCAACATCTATCACCATGCACAGAACTCAAGTCCAAATGGATCAAAGACCTCAACATAAAGCCAACAACACTGAACCTCATAGAAGAGAAATTGGGAAGTACAGTTGAATTGCATTGGCACAGGAGACCACTTCTTAAATATAATCCCAGTAGCACAGACACTGAGAAAAATAATTAATAAATGGGACCTCCTGAAACTGAAAAGCTTTTGTAAAACAAAGGACATGGTCAACAGGACAAAATGACAGCCTACAGATGGAAAAAGATCTTCACCAACCCCACATCAGACAGAGGTCTGATCTCCAAAATATACAAAGGACTCAAGAAATTGGTCATCAAAAGAACAAATAATCCAATAAAAATGGGATACAGACCTAAACAGAGAGCTCTCAACAGAGGAATACACAATGGCTGAAAGACACTTAAGGAAATGCTCAATTTTCTTAGCCATCAGAGAAATGCTAATCAAAACAACTCTGGGATACCATCTTACACCTACAATAATGGCCAAGATCAAAAATACTGATGACAGCTTATGCTAGGATGTGGGATAAAGGGAACATTTCTCCATTGCTGGTGGGATTGCAAACTAGTACAGATGGTTCATATATCAGTATGGCAATTTCTCAGAAAATTAGGAAACAACCTTCCTCAAGACCCAGCAATACCACTTTTGGGTATATACCCAAACTCATCAAACAACAGAGAGAGAACACGCAAATTAATAAGATCAGAAATGAAAAGGGGGATATAACCACAGACACAGAGGAAATTCAGAGAATCATTAGATCTTACTACAAAAGCCTGTATGCCACAAAACTGGTTCTACCAAACTTAAATCAAAAACAGATAAGCTACTCAAACAGATCTATTGTCTCTAGGGAAAAAGCAGTTATTTGAAGTATTTTGAAAAAGAATGCACTGGACCAAATGGGTTTAGCCCTGAATACAACCATACTTTCAAGAAAGAAATAAGGCCAACTTTGTTGATTGACATTTCTGTCCCGCCCAGTCCCAAAGAAACATACAGAGGTCTACATTAATCATAAATTGGTTGGCCTATTAGCTCAGGCTTCTTATTAACTCTTACATTGTACATTTACCCATAGTTCTTGTTTGTGTTAGACACAAGGCTTGGTATCTTATCAGCAAGGCAGTCTCATCTTGCTTCCTTTGTGCCTGGATAACAACTTTAGACTTTCTTTTGTCTTCCCAGAATTTTCCTGTTCTGCCCCACCTATACTTCCTGCCTGGTCGCCCTCCCATACTTCCTGCCTGTCTACAGGCCAATCAGTGTTTTATTAAAATACAAGGGAAAGTCACAGACCACTAGGAACATAGAGAGAAAATTATCAATAAAATATTTGCAAACTGAATATAACAACATATCAAAAAGATTATCCACCATGATCAAGTTGACATTGGCTAAGAGATATAGGTAAGAATGCTTCAACTTAAGTAAATGAATAAATGTAATACCACATAAAACATCATGACATACAAGAACCACATGATCATTCTTTAAATGCAGAAAAATTTTTGACAAAATCCAACATCTCTTCATGTAACAGTTCTGGAGAGACTGGGGGTAAAGTGTAATACCTCAGTTTTAAAAAGGTGATTTCTGTCAAGCCATCATCAACCCAACACAGACCATCTCAAGGAATTTTCATTAAAATCAAAAATAGGAAAAGGATTCCACTCTCTCCATACCTATTCAATACAGTACTCAAGTCTTAGATACAACAATAAGATACTCAAGGAAATCAAGAGAATCCATATGTAAATAAAAAATTCAAAGTATCTTTACTTGTATATAATGTAAATGTTAAATAAAGAATTTTAAAAACTTCATCAACTGAGTGCCACATTAAGCAATGTAGCAGGATACAAAATGAAACCTCAAATTTCAGTAACCTTACTATATAAAAATGACAAATTAATTGATGAGGAAAATCAGGAAAATACCTTCCAGAGTAGCCTCAAAACAATAAAATAAAATATCTTGGTGTAACACTAACCAAGCAAGTGAAAGACTCATATAATAAAAACACTAAGGAATGGAAGAAAAAATAAGAAGAAGATATTAGAAGACAGAAAGATCACACATGCTCATTGATTGGTAGGGTTACCATAGAGAAAATGGACAGAAGTAATTTGTTCTAACAACAGTAATCTACACATTCAATGCAATCACTACCAAAATTGCAACGCAATTCTTCACAGAAATTAAAGAACAACTTTCGGTTTCACACAATAACACAAAAACCAAGGATAGTTAAAACAATCCTAACTAATAAAATAAATGCTGGAAATATCATCCCTAATCTTGTTTATGACAGAGCTATACTAATTAAAACAGCATGATATTATAATAAAAACAGACACATTGATCAATGAATCAAATTGAATGACAGATGTAAATCCACATGCCTATGGACATCTGATTTAATTTTTGCAAAGAAAACAGAAATACACACTGAGTTAAGAGACAGCATCTTCAATGAGTAGTATTGGTCAGATGAAATGGCCACATGTAGAAGAACAGAAATAGATTTATACATTCTAGGCAGCATGAAAATCAACTCCAGTGTATCAAGTAGCTTAAAATTTGGCCAGATACCTTGAATCTGATAGAAGACAAAATGAGGAATAGTCTTGAACTCATAGCACAGTAAAAAACTTTCTGAACAGTACACCAAGAGAACAGTAACTAATACCAACAATCAAAAGATCAGATCTCATGAAATTGAATGTTTCTGTATGACAAAGAACAAATCACCTGCACACAATGGCATACTACACATTGGGAAAATATCTTTACTTGTTTACTCATCCAGTAATGGGTTATCATAAAAATACATAAAAAACAAAAATAGTGGGATGTCTTAATTATGACTTTTATTGTTGTGATGAGACAACATGACAACAGCAACTTTTATAGAGAATAACATTTAATTGCAGTGGCTTGCTTACAGTTTCAGAGGTTCAGTTCTTTATTATGCTGATTGGGAGCACGGTGACATGCAGATAGATATGATATTGAAGAGGTAGCTGAGAGTCCTACATTTTTCAGGCAATAGCCAGTCAACTGAGACACTGGGCAGTTTCCTGAGCATAGGAAACCTGAAAGCCTGCTCCCACAGTGACACACTTCCTCCAACAATATATATCTACTTCAACATACATATCTACTTCAACAAAGCCATGTCTCCTACTAATGCCACTCCCTATGACATTAGGGAGGCAATTATACTCAAATTACTGCATTCCACTCCCTGGCCCTCATAGCTTTTATCAATATCATAATGCAAAATTCATTTATTCCAACTTCAAAAATCCCCATGGGATATGACAATCTCAACAATATTTACATATCTAAAGTTCAAAGTCACTTCTGAGATTCAGACAATCTCTTAACTGTAAGAACTATAAAATCAAAATGAAAAACTAGATCACATATTTCCAACATATAAATATAATGTCACAGGATATACATTAGCATCCCAAAATGAAAAAGGAGCATAGTGAGGAAACACTGGACCAAAGCAACACCAAAAACCAGTTGAGCAAACTGCAAGCTCTGCATCTTCATGTCTCATGTCGAATCACTCTTCAGATTTTCAACTCAGTTCAGCTTTGTTGACTGCAACACACTTAAATTTTCTTGGGCTGGTTCCACTCCTTGTTAGCAGTTCTCCTTGGTAGACATCCCATGACTCTGTATCTCTACCATAGTGGGGTCTTCAAGGCAATAGAGACTTCAATTTCATATTTCCATGCATTGGTATCTCTCCTAGACCTCTATTCAGGGACACCTCTGACACATGCCTGCCCTCAGTGACTTTATGCCATAACTCCTTTCTTCTGTCCTTAACTCTAAAACCAGAGCCACATCACACCCTCATTCACTTACATCTTCACCAGCTTTCTGTATTTCACTGCTTAAGCTTGGTTGTCCTTAAACTTGCCCTGTAGAAGAGGCTGCCCTCAAACTCAGAGATCTGTCAGCCTCTGCCTCCCAAATACTGGAAATAATGGGATGCATCACCACACCCTGCTCTAAGATTCTCTTTAATTCTTTTTCACATGTTGGAAACTTACTTGCTTAGGATTTTTCCCTGAAGTCATCACTCCCTTTATTCCATTTTTCTGTTTTTTTTTCATTGAACATAGACAGAAGTTTCTGTCCTTCCCAGTCATGCAGCCATTCAATTCCAAGTAAACATACAGAGGCGTATATTAATTATAATCTGTTTGGATTGTTGCTCATGCTTATCACTAACTAGCTCTTACAACTTAAATTAAACCATAATTCATATCTATGTTTAGTCATGTGTATTAGTACCTTTTCTCAGTAAGGCAGTCTCATCTTGCTTCCTCTGCATCTGGCTTCTAACTGTGTCTCTCTCTACTTTTTATCTTCCCTGAATTCTCCTTGTCTGGCCATTCCACTTATAGTTCATGCCTGGCTACTGGCCAATCAGAACTTTATGTTTTCTTTATTTATTTTGATAATTTCATTTTACATTCCAGCCTCAGTTCTCCTCCCTTCTCTTCACCCTCCCCGCTCTCATATTCCCAACAGACCACACCCATTCACTTCTTCCAACAGGTAAGGGAAGTCAACAAAATCTGGCTCATTAAATTGGGGGCAGTACCAAGTCCCTTCCCCATTCATTAAGACTGAGCATCTCATCATAGGGAATGGGCTCCAAATAGCTAACTCATACACCAGGGATAGATTCTGGTTCTATTGCCAGGGCACTCTCAGATAGTCCAAGTTCCACCACTGTCTCCCACATATGAAGGGCCTAACTCAGTCCCATGTGGGCTCGATTGCTGTCAGTCTAGAGTTTATGAGTTTCTATGAGCATGTTTCAGTTGTCTATGTAGATTTTCCTGTTGCTCCTATATTCCCCACTCCCTCTCTTTAATTGGATTCTGGAGCTTGGTCTGGTGCCTGGTTGTTGATCTCTGCATTTGGTTCATCAGTTACTGGATGAAACCTCTATGATGATAGCTTGGTGTAGCACAATTAATACAAACCCAGAGACAGATATTGGGGTATTGACCTGAAGGTCAGAAAAGCAAAACAACCACTGGCTTTTACCTCTGTTTCAATCAGAAATGGCAATACTACCTCCAGGAATCTTCAAAACGAGATTTGTGTTAGAGTTGTCTTTTCCTATTTTATATTCCTTTCTAGTGCTGGGATTAAAGACTTGTACCACTACCACCCAGTTTCTATGACAAACTAGTGTGACTACTGGGATTAAAGGTATGAGTCACCACTGTCTGGTCTGTAAGGCTGATCAGTGTAGCTGTTTTATTCTCTGAACTTCAGGCAAGTTTATTGATTAAAAAACAAATGAAATATCACTATATTTGGGCTTTTCACCAATTTGATTATATGGGAGGCCAGTTCAGGCATCCTCTCCACTATTGCTAGGAGTGTTAGCACAGGTTATTCTTATAGATTCTTTGGATTTTCCCTAGCACCAGGTTTTTCCTCTAATCCCATAGTGACTCTCTCCATCAAGATCTCTCTTTCAGAGCACGAGCAAAAAACTCAGGACTGCAAGGGGTGCACCCACACACTGAGAGAATGGGGATGTTCTATTGGGAACTCACCAAGGCCAGCTGGCCTGGGTCTGAAAAAGCATGGGATAAAACCAGACTCACTGAACATAGCGGACAATGAGGACTACTGAAAACTCAAGAAAATGGCAATGGGTTTTTGAGCCTACTGCACATACTGGCTTTGTGGGAGCCTAGGCAGTTTGGATGCTCACCTTACTAGACCTGGATGGAGGTGGGTGGTCCTTGGACTTCCCACAGGGCAGGGACCCTGATTGATCTTTGGGCTGACGAGGGAGGTGGACTTGATTGGGGGAGGGGGAGGGAAATGGGAGGCGGTGGCGGGGAAGAGACAGACATCTTTAATAAATAAATAAATTAAAAAATCAGAAAAAAATCTCTTTAATTGCTCTCCCACTACATTGATATCCCCCCTCTACCATCCCATTCTCTCATATTCTAATCTTCCATATCCTCCCCTTTACTGTCCCCCCTTGATCCTAGTTTACCTAGGATCTCATCTAATTCCCCTGCCCAGGGCAATACAAGTGTTGCTCTTTGGGTCTTCTTTGTTAAGTAGTTCTTTGGAGCTAAGGATTGCAGTCTGGTTTGCCTTTGCTTTACATCTAATTTCCATTTACAAGTGAGTACATACCATGTTTGTCTTTCTGAGTCTCAGTAACCTCACACATGGTAGTTTTTTTCTAGCTGCATCAATTTGCCTGAAAATTTTATGTCATTGTATGAAGTAATATGAGGTGGGACTGTGTCCCCAGGACCCCGGCTGCCTGCTCGGCCAGCTTATGCCCCGAAATAACAACACACAAACTGTATTCATTTAAACACTGCTTGGCCCATTCTCTTCTAGGCTAATTCTCACATATTAATTTAGCCCATTTCTAATCATCTGTGTGTAGCACCCCAAGGTGCGCTTACCAGGAAGATTCTAGCCTATGTCCATCCTGGGTCGGAGCTTCATCCCGGGAGCAGGGCATGGCGTCTCTCTCAGGCGTCTGCTCCCGAGAGAAGAGCTGCTGAGTCTGAGTTCACTTCCTCTTCCTCCCAGCGTTCTGTTCTGTTTACTCCTTCCACCTATCCTCTAACCAATAAAATGGGCCAAGGCAGTTCCTTTATTAGCCAATGACCTTCCTCCATCAATTGTATTTTTACAGCTGAGTAGTACTCCACTGTTTACATATACCACATTTTCCTTATCTATTCTTCAATTGAGGAGCATCTAGGTTATTTCCAGGTTATGGCTATTATGAATAATGCTGTTATGAACATTGAAGAGCAAGTGTTTTTGTGGTATGATTGAGGATACTTTGGGTATATGCCCAGAAGTGGTATCGCTAGGTCTTGAAGTGGATTGATTCTTAATTTTCTGAGAAACTGTAATACTGATTTCCAAAGTGGTTACACAAGCTTGCACTCCCACGACCAGTGGAGGAGTGTTCCCCTGACTCTACATCCATTCCATCATAAGCTGTCCTCAGTATTTTTATCTTAGTCATTCTGACAGGTGTAAGATGGCATCTCAGAGTCATTTTGATTTGCATTTCTTTGACAATTAAAGATGTTGAGTAAACCCTTAAGTGTCTTTCAGCCATTTGAGATTCTTCTGTTGAGAATTCACTGTTTAGCTCTTTACCACATTTTTAATTGGATTATTTTGTATTTTGAAGTCTAGTTTCTTGAGTTTGTTAAATATTTTGGAGATTACCCCTCTGTCCGATGTGGGGTTTGTGAACTTTTCCCATTCTGTAGACTACCATTTTGTCTAATTTACCATGTCCTTTGTCTCAGAGAAAATTTGTTCCTCTCAGTGTCCCTTTGTCAGTGCTTTCAAGGCTACTTCCTACTTTCTCTTCTATCAGATTCAATGTAAGTAGATTTATGTTGAGTTTTGTGTATGGTGATAGATAAGGATCTATTTGCAATCTTCTACATGTTGACATCCAGTTATGCCAGCACTATTAGTTAAAGATGCTTTACTTTTTCCATTGTAAACATTTTGGAGACTTTGTTAAAAATCAGGTGTTCATAGGTGTGTGGATTAATGTCATGGTCTTGAATTGTATTCCATTGGTCAGCATTTCTGTTTTTATTCCAATACCAAGTTTTTTTTTTCTTCTGTAGCTCTAGAGTAGAGTTTAAAGTCAGGGATAGTGAGGCCTTTAGAAGTTTCTTTATTGTACAGGATTGTTTTAGCTATTCTGGGGGTTGTTTCATTTGTTTTTTTTTTTTCCATATGAAGTTGAGTACTGTTCTTTCAAGGTCTGTGAAAAACTGTGTTAAAATTTTGATGGGGATTGTAGTGAATCTGTAGCTTACTTTTGGTAAGATTGCTATTTGTACTACGTTGATCCTACCTGTCCAAGAGTAGGGGAGATCTTTCCATTTTTTGATATCCTCTTCAATTTCTTTCTTTCTTTCTTTTTTTTTAGATGTGGCATAGTTATCTTTTTTTTATTAATTTTTCTTTTATTGAGAAAAGGAAAAAAAAAGTATCTGCCTCCTCCCAACCTCCAATTTCCCTCCCCCTCCTCCCACCCAGGTCAAAGGCACAGAAAATAATTTCAACAAAATCACAGAAAAAAAAAATGTTCCTAACCTAAAGAAGGTGTCCAGTAGGGTACAAGAAACATACAGGACACCAAATATCCTGAATCAGAAATGAAATTCTCCATGGCACATAAATCTATAGAAGGAAAATTAAAAGCTGCAAAGGAATAAGAGCAAATAGCATATAAAAAACAGACCATGTAGAATAAAGCCTCACTTTTCATTGAAGACTCCAAAAGCTGCAAGGGACTAGACAGATGTTCTACAAACTCTAAGATACCAGAGATGCCAGTCCAAGCTACTATAGCCAGCAAAATCTTCAATTATAATGGAGAAAGAATAACATTCCATAATAAAACCAAATTGAAGGGGCATCTATCTACAAGTGAGCCCTACAAAAGGCACTAGATGGAAAACTTCAGCCAGAAGAGGTTAACCATACCCAAGGAAATACAAGAAATAATATCAGACCAGTAAATTAAAAGGGGGACAACACCACAACAAAATAATGGAAATCAACAAACACTGCTGATTGGTTACTCTCAACATCAATGATCTCAATTACCCAATAAAAAGACCCAACAATACCACTTTTGGGTATATACCCAAAGGATTCTCAATTATACCACAAGGACATGTGCTCAACTATGTTCATAGTAGCCTTTTTGGTATAGCCAGAACCTGGAAACATCATTTTGAGTGAGGTAACCCAGACCCTTATCACATATACTCACTCATAAGTGGTTTTTTTTATTGCGAAAAGAAGAAAAGAAAAAAAAACATAAACAAAAAACAAGTTTCCACCTCCTCCCAGCCTCCCATTTCCCTTCCCCTCCTCCCACCCTTCTCCCCCTCCTCCCACCCTTCTCCCCCTCCTCCCACCCTTCTCCCCTCCCCCCACTCCTCTCCCCCTCCCTCTCCAGTCCACAGAGCAGTCCGAGTTCCCTGCCCTGTGTTAAGTCCTAGGTCCTCCCCCCTCCGTCCATATCTAGGAAGGTGAACATCCAAACTGGCTAGGCTCCCACAAAGCCAGCACATTAAGTAGGATCAAAACCCCCTGCCATTGTCCTTGGTATCTCATCAGCCCTCATTGTTCGCCATGTTCAGAGAGTCCGGTTTTATCCCATGCTTTTTCGGTCACAGTCCAGCTGGCCTTGGTGAGCTCCCAGTAGATCAGCTCCACTGTCTCAGTGGGTGGATGCACGCCTCGTGGTCCCGAATTCTTTGCTCATGTTCTCCCTCCTTCTGCTCCTCCTTGGGACCTTGGGAGCTCAGTCCAGTGCTCCTGTGTGGGTCTCTGTCTCTATCTCTATCCATCACCAGATGAAGAATGACCCTATCATAAGTGGTTTTTAAACATAAAGCAAAGAAAACCAGCCTGCAAATCACAATCCCAGAGAACCTAGACAACAATGAGGACCCTAAGAGAGACTTACATAGATCTAATCATGGGAAGTAGAGAAAGACAAGATCTCCTGAGGAAATTGGGAGCATGGGAACCTTGGGAGAGGATTGAAGGGGAAGAGAGAGGAGGGAGGCGAGCAGAGAAAAATGTAGAGCACAATAAAGTAAAAAAAAAAAAAAAGGAGAAAGCAAAAAAAAAATGAAGTTGAGCAATCCATGCTAAGCAAGATAGTAGGGAGCATCCCTCCATGGCCTCTGTATCAGGCCCTGCCTCCAGGTTCCTGCTGTGCTTGAGTTTCTGTTCAGATTTCCTTCAGTGACGAGCTATGATGTGGAAATATAAGACAAACTCTTTCCTTCCCAACTTGGTTTGGGTAATGGTGTTTATCATTATCATAACAATAGTAACCCTAACTAGGACACTATACTTGTCAAGTTATGTATTGGAATTTTGATAAAAATTGCATTGAATCTGTAGACTGTGTTTGGTAGGATAGTGATTTGTACTATATTCATCCTACTGATCACTAAGCATGAGAGATATTTCCATCTTCTGATATCTTCAATTTCTGTCTTCAGTATTTTAATGTGTTTGTCAAATTATGTAAGTCTTTCACTTGCTTTGTTAAGAGCTAACTCAAGATTATGTATTTTTTCATAGGCAATCATGAATGGTACAGTCCAAGATTTGTGATTTTTTTCTGTATTGATTTTGTATCCTGCTAATTTGCTGAAAGTGTTTATCATTTGTAGATTTCTAGAGAAATTTTTATGACACAAGTATACAATCATATCTGCAACTGACGATAGTTTGACTTTTTCCATTTCAATTTGTGCCCTTGATATCTTTGTCTTAATGCTCTAGTTAAGACATCCAGTACTGTGTTGAATAGATAATGAACAACCCTGTCATGTTCCTGATTTTTGTGGAAAAGCTTTGAGATTATCAGCATTTTGGTTGATGTTTTCTTTGGGCTTATTGCTAAGTGTCACTCTTGTATTGAGCTATCTCCCCTGTATTACTAGTCTCCCCAATGCTTTTATCTTGAATGGGTGTTGGATTTTGTGAAATAGGGCTTTTCTGCATACAATGAGTTTATCACATGGTTTTTGTCTTTCAGTCTATTGACACGAAGTGTTATTTTTATCAATAAATACCTTGAACCATCCCTGCATCTCTGGGATAAAATCTACTTGATTATGATGGATTGTCATTGCTCTAGAGGTGATGGAACTTGCAAGCATGAAGCTGATAAACGAAGATGTAATAGCTAGCTTTATTCAGAGCCTCAAATAATTTATATTTTGAGAAATAAGAAAGGTCACATGAGTAAAATTCTCATGAGTTCAGGCTGTATACAATCACAAGGACAAGTCTCATGTGGCAAAAACATGTTTTTCATAGAAACAAATAAAGGATAATTCAAACATTTGATTGAATAATAACAGTGAGTAATGATGAGTTATCTGAGGTAAACTCACTCCTACCTGCTACACCTGGGAGGAGCACAAAACACATTCCAAGAACAATTAAGAATTTTGAAGGAAATTAGGTCACAAGACTCTTGTCTTCTAGGAGTCTTTTCATAAGCATTCAGAATTCTCCTCACATGACTCCATTTCTGGACTGTGTTCTGACAATGGAAGATCTTTTTTTTTAAATGTGTTCTTGTATTTGGCTTATAAGTATTTTATTGAGAAGAGTTGCATCTTATCCAGCTTTAATGAGTTGTGGTCAGACAGGACACAGGATGTTATTTCAATGTTCATTTATTTGTTAAGACTTGCTTTTTGTGCAAGCATATGTTTAAATTTGAAGAATGTCCATGAACTGCTGAGAAGGTATATTCTTTTGTCATTGGGAGAACTGTTCTATATTAGGTCCATTTGATTTATATCATTAAGCTCCAGCATTTCTGTTTAGTTTTTGTCTGGATGACATATCCTTGGAGTGCAGTATTTAAGTCAACACCTCACTATGTGAGGGCCAATGTGATTTAGCTGTAGTAGTGTTTATGAAGTAGATGCCTTTGTGCTTGGTCAACAGATGTTTAAATTTCCAATATCCCCAAAGTGGATATTTGCTTGGACGATTATGTTGTAACCTTTCCTATCTCTTCTGATTAGTTTTGGTTTGAAGTCTATTTTGTTACATATTGAAGTGGTTACAATGGCTTCCTTATTTGAAACATATTTTCCAACAGTTTTACCTTCAGGTGATGGCCATCCTTGGTTTCTTGGATACAACAGCAGGATTGGTTGTTTTTGAAACCATTTTGTTAGTCTGTGTCTTTTTATTGGGTAATTGAGATCATTGATGTTGAGAGTAACCAATCAGCAGTGTTTGTTGATTTCCATTATTTTGTTGTGGTGTTGTCCCCCTTTTAATTTACTGGTCTGATATTATTTCTTGTATTTCCTTGGGTATGGTTAACCTCTTCTGGCTGAAGTTTTCCATCTAGTGCCTTTTGTAGGGCTCACTTGTAGATAGATGCCCCTTCAATTTGGTTTTATTATGGAATGTTATTCTTTCTCCATTATAATTGAAGATTTTGCTGGCTATAGTAGCTTGGACTGGCATCTCTAGTATCTTAGAGTTTGTAGAACATCTGTCTAGTCCCTTGCAGCTTTTGGAGTCTTCAATGAAAAGTGAGGCTTTATTCTACATGGTCTGTTTTTATATGCTATTTGCTCTTATTCCTTTGCAGCTTTTAATTTTCCTTCTATAGATTTATGTGCCATGGAGAATTTCATTTCTGATTCAGGATATTTGGTGTCCTGTATGTTTCTTGTACCCTACTGGACACCTTCTTTAGGTTAGGAACATTTTTTTTTCTGTGATTTTGTTGAAATTATTTTCTGTGCCTTTGACCTGGGTTTCTTTTCCTTCCTCTATTCCTACTATTGATAGGTTCGGTCTTTTTATAGTGTCCCAGATTTCATGGATGTTTTGTGCCTGGATACTTTTATATTTACATTTTCATTGATGATAGAATCCATTTCTTCTATCTTGTCTTCACTCCCTGAGATTCTCTCCTCCATTTCTTGTATTCTGTTGATGAGGATTGCCTCTGATGTTCCTGTTTGAGTTCCTGAATTTCTCATTTTCAGTTTTCCCTGACTTTGCATTTTCTTTATTGAATCAACTGCCACTTTTGTGCTTTGATCCATTGTGCAGGACAATTGTGTATTCTGTCAATTATGTTTTAAATAAAAGCTGATTGGAGATCAACCAGATAGGAAGTAGAGGTGGGGCAATGAGAACAGGAGTATTCTGGGAAGGATCAAGGAAGACCACCTGAGAAATCTCTGGTAGGAACAGATGGCCCAGATGTCTGAGTTCTACATCCACAACAGATTCAAGATGCTTCCTGAGATGATCAATTCTCACAGGATACTCCAGTTAGGACTCGATCATAATTCTAAATTTTCTTTAGGTCTCCATAAGATTATCAGTACCCCCAACCAGCAGGAAGTAGCCTGGAATACTATGCTCATATTTCCAAAAAATGGACTATGGATATTTTCCTTTGCTTAAAAAAAAGAGGGCGGAAATGGTACAGGACAATTTTATTCTGTAAATTATGTTTTAAATAAACACTGATTGGCCAGTAGCCAGGCAGGAAGTATAGGCAGGACAACCAGACAGGAAGTAGAGGAGGAAAATGAGAACAGGAGTATTCTAGGAAGAAGGAAGCTCCCTCTGCAGTCCTGTCTAGACACCAAAGAAGTAGGATATGACCTTCCCCACTGAAAAAGGTACCAAGCCATGTGGCTAACAGAGATAAGAATAATGGGTTAATATAAGTTATAAGAGCTAATACGAAGCCCGAGCTAATAGGCCAATCAGCGTTTATCTAAAGCATAACTGACAGAATACAATTGTCCCGCACCAATCCATTTTCTTCATTTCATTCCACTATTTGTGTTTTCATAGATTCGTTGGTGAATTTATTCATATCCTCTTTAAGCATCTCTAACATATCCATAAAGGCTATTTTCAAGTTCTAATCTTGTTCTTTAGCTATACTGCATTTCTCAGGGCCTACTGTTTGAAACATGTTGCACTGGTTGTTATTGTGTTGCTGTCTAAGCATCTGGGCTGTGAAGGATTGTATTTCCAGGTGCTAATATCTGTCTTGTGGGTTTTTTCTCTTCAGTGGGTATTCTGTTCTTTGACTTCTTTTGCCTTCTCTGGTTCTTAAGAGAGTTTGGTGGCTATGGGTTGCCTAGTAGAGCATGAGATCCTGCCAAGTGTGCCCATTGGTGGTCTAGTAGAATGTGTTTCTGGGTATTGGAAAATGACATTAATAATGGGGATGAGTTAGAAGGGGGGGGTTGAGAAGGTTGACAGGATAGAGAAACATCTGGATATGCCATAGAATCTGTATAGACCCCTGGGAATAGAGTAGTGATGAAGGAGAGACCACATGTGGTCTGCTACAATGTTGTAAAACTGGGGAGAGCAAATACTGCCTTTCTGATTCCTTGGCTATAGTGGCCTGCATATTCTCAGGAGTGACTGTGAGAATTGGCAGTTAAGACAAATAGGTGGTGGGAGGGAGTGAGTCCTTGGCAGCCATGTCAAAGCTGTTTTGATTTACATTTCCTTCATTGCTAGAGAGGATGAACATTTTTTTGAGATATGTGTTGGGTATTCCTTTTCTTTTGAGAACTGTCTCATTAAGCCATTGGAAAACATTTTTATGGAATTGGTAGGCTCTTGGTCTTTCATATTGTTGGTATTTTTATTTTTTGTGATGAGATCTAAGAAAGTGAATTTTTTTTTGTGTGTGTGGGCAAGTTGGGCCTAGAGGTTGGAAATGGCATGGGCAGAATGAAGGTAGGTAGATGGCAGGGATTGGCCTGGTGCTCAGGATATGCCTTCTGGTCGAATCCTGGAGTATGTGGGTGTATCTGGCTGGATGGAATGGTAGGGTGTAATATGGGAGGAGACTGTAGATTAGGGAATAGGTAAGGAGTTTTCTGGCAGCAGGCTGTGACATAAGGAGTGCAGACTTGGCTAGTGCAGATACTAGCTATGGGACCTGGGCTAGATATGGTATGTTGGGGAGCATGAGGGAGATTCATGGGGCTAGGCCATAAAGGATCATGTGAAACATTTAACTGAACAGAGGAGTTAGGTGTAGGGTAAAAAAGATCTGTGGGTAATAGCAGGTAGTGCAGGTCTTGGTAGATACCTACTTAGAGGTATGTGGTGCAGGCAGGTTATGGCAAGATTAGGTCAAGACATTATATGTAGGGACACCCAGGGTAGATCTGTTGGGCTGGGGAGAAGACATGGATGGGCAATGTCAGGAAAATTCACAGGGCTAAACCTTGAAGGAAGTGGGGGAAGGGTTAGTTAGGTGAAGAGGTCAGGAACAGTGCCTCATTTTAAAAGTCAGCAAATCCTTAAGATGTCAATAAAATGGCATAAATTTAGAAAAATTGAGAAAATGTTAAGTTTACACCTCAGGGGCTTATTATAAATAGTGCCTGATGTACAAGCATAAAGAGCCTTGGCACCCTTGTAAAAGCTGTTCATGGTCACTATAGTGCTGGAAGAGGGGTGGTCAGCATAGGATACACTGAGTTACAGGCAACACATAAACAACAAGATCCTGTCTCAAAACTACTAAATATAAAAACAAAAGTGAAAACAAATAGAAGTAGTCATGGTGGAGACACAACTGAAATCCTAGCTCTTTTTGCTGTTTTTGTTGGTAATTGTAATTTTTTTTTCCTATCAAGACAAGATCTTGCTACGTAGACCAGGCTGGCCTGGACCACAGTGAGATCTGTCTACCATTACCAACATAAATATTAAAGATATATGACATAAAGAAAGACAATATGGCTTTTGATTAAGCAAAGAAACAGAACAGAGAGTATAAATAGGTCCAGTCATTGAAGATAATTGTTTTGTTTGTTTGTTTTGTCTTGTTTTTCGAGACAGGGTTTCTCTGTGGCTTTGGAGCCTGTCCTGGAACTAGCTCTTGTAGACCAAGTTGGCCTCAAACTCACAGAGATCTGCCTGCCTCTACCTCCTGAGTGCTGGGATTAAAGGTGTGCACCACCACTGTTTGGCATCATTGTAGATAATTGCAAATCTCAATAGAAAGAGTAAAATCCAAATACAAACCTCAGTCAGCATTCAACTGAAGAATAGATAGAGAAAAGTGTAACACATTTATACATTAAAGTACTACCCAACAGTATAAAACCAATGACATCTTGCATTTTGCAAGCAAACTGATGGAATTAGAAAACACTATCCTGAGTGAGGTAACCCAGACCCCCCAAATGAATATGGTATGTACTCATTCATAAGTGGATACTAACTATAAACAAAGGACATTGAGCTTGTATTTTATAATCCTAGAGAACCTAAGTAATAAGGTGAACCCAAAGAAAAACGTATACAGAATCACCTGGAAACTGGAAACAGACAAGATCACGTGACAAAATTGGGAGCATCAGGTGCGGGGTAGAAGGAAGGGTAGAAGAGGAAGAGTAGGGGAGAAAGAGAGGTGAAGAGAACTTGAAGGAATGGAAGAGTCAAGATGAAGGAAGGACAGATATGAGAGCAAAGAAAGAGATATCTTGATTGAGGGAGCCATTATAGGGTTAGCAAGAAATCTGGCTCTAGAAAAATTCCTAGGAATCCAAAAGGATGACCCCAGCTAAGACCCTAAGCAATAAAGGAGTGGGTGCCTGAAATGGCCTTGCCCTGTAGTCAGACTGATGATTATCTTAAATATCACCATAGAACCTTTATTCAAAAACAGATGGAAACAGAAGCAGAGACCCACACTGGAGCACTGGACTGAGCTCCCAACGTCCAGTTGAAGAGTGGAAGGAATGAGAATATGAGCAAAGCAGTCAAGACCATAAAGGGTTCATCCATTCAAACAGTTTACCTGAGCTAATGGGAGCTCACCAATTCCAGCTGGACCAGGAAGGAACAAGTATAGGACCACACTTGTCTTTCTCAATGTGGTTGACAGTTGTATGGCTGGGGCAGACTAAGGGACAACTGGCAGTGGCACTGGAATTTATCTCTACTGCATGTTCTGGCTTTTGGGGATCCAATTCTCTTTGGATGTATACCTTGCTCAGCCTAGATACGGTAGGGAGGGCCTTGGACCGGCCACAAAGCAAAGCACTTTACCCTCTCTTAGGATTAGATGGGGTGGAGTGGGAGGGAATTTGGAGGAAATGGGAGGGAAGAAAATGGGTATTTGGATTGGTATTTTTTTTTAAATCTAATAAATTAAAAAAATTACAACTGGGAAAAAATTAGGTAAAAGTAAATGGGATTTTACACTGCTTGGCAACTTTCTACAGGGTACATAATTATTTGAAAACAAAAGTTTAAAATAAAGGAAAACACAAAAGAATAAAATAAAAGCCACCTTTGCCTTTTAATTAGTAACTATTCTCATTTTTTAGGGATATATTCCAAGATCTCCACTGGATATCTGAAAATAATTCTGAACCTTATATATACTGTTACATAGTATGTACACAAATTTACAGCCTCGTCTACTTTTTACTTTAGCTACTGAAGTAAAAGCAAAACTAGCAAGATTTCTTTTACAATATTGTGACTAGACTTATTCCTACTAACCTCACCATATCATTTTTTCTTTCTGCATTAAGTCATGAACATTCATGTTGTTACATAAAGGACTTAATTTGTGGCTTTTCCTTAACATATCTAAATTGATATCACTACTGCACTTGTGGTTTTGAGCCACATCCAGTAAAGAAAGGGCACCTCAATCACAAGGTTTGCATTTGACAAACAGGACATCCACTAAAGGTAAAATATACAATATGATTCAGGAACAAGGGGATGATTTATATGCCAGGTGAGATGATACAAAACTTCATCAAGTGACTCATACTAGTAAAACAAAACTTACCAACTGTGGAATTCGGTTCTAGAACTGCACTTGAATTTTCCAAGTCTTTACTACAATTTTGAGTCTTCATATTTACTTCCCTCAACATTTTACCACAGTTATTAGTCTCTAATAGTTTGCTTCTACTCAGATTCCTCTTTAGATCAATGTTTTCTGTTCTTTTACGCCTTGCATTTTTTTTTAAACGTTGTGTCAGATATTTTCTACAAATGACAGAAGTATAAAAAAGACCAATTCCATTGTCAGGCTTCAATGTGTGGGATCAGAAGCAATCTGACTGCAGTTGCAGAGGAGTTGGCCTCCTGCTAGAGATGGACTCACCTTATTCCGTGATGACTACTATGGGCTTCTATGACTACCATTTTATTCCTATGGGCTCTCTTTGTGCACTGGGGAGACTCTGGAATCTTTGTGGTTTTCAGGTGACCTGTCAGTTTTCTAAACAAGAGATTTCTCTGTGCATTATATCATGACTGCAAAATTTAGGATACCTGGGGGGTTTTCTTTGTATTCCATTGGTGTCTTTAGCTTTAAGTACCTCAGGACATTTTTGTTTTCATTTTCTCTTTTCTTCTTAAGTCAATTAACAAGCCTTAGGTTTGAAACAGGTGCTTAAAAAACCTTAACAGACAAGCATGGTAGTACAAGCCAATAACCCTATCACTTGGGAGACTAAGGAAACCCTGGGTCTGAGTCTAGCCTAGGCTACACCATGAGTTAAGAACAAGCTGGAACACACACAGACTCTGTCTCAAAAAAGTCTCAGGTTTTTTTTCTTTGTTTTAGCTCTGCTCTATATTATGTCCTTCATAATAAACCAGGATATCCTGCAAAGAGGCAAAATGTACATGATAAAAGTTCCATGGTACTTTATAAGGCAATATTTCCTGACCTTTCAGTTTGCAGTAAGCCTGTACTGGTCACTGTAGAAGAGATAAGAAAAGTATCTATTTATACATTGATGAAATATCTATATGACACTATTCCAGAAATATACAAGGCCTTATTATAAATATTAATGTACTAAATATCAAGTTTGATCAAAAGGAAATTTGCTGAGAAAGGGAAAAATGGTCTTCCCTAGAGAAGAGCACATTTACTGGCTATCCAATACCAAATGGTCAGCCCTGAAAAGACACATAAAAATAATATTATACAAACAGAGCAAGTTATACTTACAGATTTATACCTATCCACACACACATACACATTTACAAGTGCACACACTCGGGCTTATAAAACAATGGGCAAAAGAGGTCATGAACTTGAAAGAAAGCATGGAAGGGTATATGGCATGGTCTGGAATGATGAAAGGGAAGGGAGAAATGATGCAATTACATAACATAAGAAAGTTTTTTAAAAAAGTAAAGCAGCTTAGGCTACTTCTACCTTTTGATTCTGTCATCTTTTACAGTGTTCCCAACAATATTCAACAGACACAAAACACAAGGAAAGAGAATCCCAGATTTTTAAATTCTAAATATAAAATACATTAACATTTCTATAGTACAATCCCATGCCTACATAAAATTGAGGTAGCTACAGAATATAGTTTGTGTATCTAAGACAAAAAGGAAATAAGAGTTTTCACTCTCAATACCTGCCAAGTTTATTACTTTAAGATTTCCTAATTGGAAAGCTAAACACCTGAAATCCCCCACAAACAAAAAAAGGGGGGATAAAAGAAAAATATCTTTCTTATCTGTTAATCCATACTTGTATTTGGCAGTACTAGCAGGGATGATATACTGAGGAAGAGAGCCACTGCCTATCATCACTTCAGCCTTAAGGTTAGGGGACAATACCCCACATCTCTTGGTTCATAATTCCTTTTTTAAACCTATTCATGTTTTCAGTCTTTGTTACTTCAAAGGGTAAATGTTAACTAGTAGAATTTAAATACTATCAAACTAGTAACAATTCACCTTAGAACAATTTCTTTCTTGCCTGAACTGTCTCTCTAAGGGTAATGCTAACAAGCCTGTTTTTCTCTTTGCCTTCCCCACATTTACCACATTTACCCTCACGAATTTTCACTCCATCACTCTCCGGCTCAACATACCAAGGAAACTTCATAAACTGACTTGGTAGTAGAGAGATACCACAGGAAAAGACACTTTCCATGTGTGGTTACAGTATGGTTTTTTATTAATAGCTTTTCATGATTTGTGTGCAATTTGTTCTAGTAGTAGCAACGGTCAATCAATCAATGTTTACTGAAATGTCTCCCTTGTTCACTGTTGCATGGCACAGGCAAATACTCCATTTCTCCATTAGTCTAAGAAATTTCTTCAAAAATAGTTACTCATTTTTGTACTTAACAACTTATAATTGAAGTCTACAGTTCCACCACATAAACAGTTTCCTTGATACATTTAAAACTTTTCCTACAAGAGCTAGTTCCAGGACAGGAACCAAAAGCTACGGAGAAACCCTGTCTCGAAAAATCAAAAAAAAAAAAAAAAAAAAAAAACTTTTCCTCACCATCTTTTCTTCTGGTCTCAGTACCATCTCTTCTAAAAATATAAACCATGTGATTTTTTTACAAACCAGATAGACTACAAGCATTTTCTAGGTCAACTATTTTCTCCCTTTTAATCTTAATGGGGATCTAGAAACTGTCCTTTACCTATAGAGAAATCTAAGTAAAAACTTTACAATCATTTGCATGACAGGAGAAAAAAAGTTCGAATATTACTATTATTTTATAGTTAGGTTTTAATTTTGGAGTTTGGTCTCTTCTTCAGATCTATATTCTAAAAAGATCAAATTCCAGTAAAAAGGTTAATTATCTACTCAAAACTACTTTTACAAGTAATGAAATTTTCTATAAATAAAAAGCAAAGAAGCTCCTAACTGTAGTGTAGAGTAACTTTTATTTGTTATTAATCCTATCTACTTTTGTCTACAGACATTACAATCTTATTTAGGAACATCAATAATTTGTTATCTATTTTCACATTTATGTATTGTGCATGTGCATACACATATGGAGGTCAGAGAATAATTGGTAGGAGTCTTTTCTTTCCATTATGTGGGTCCCACATATAAAATTCAGGTTGTCATCAGTTGTTAACCTTTACTTTTATAAAGAACAAGATGGTAGCATACTTGTAACAAATATCTCTTTCACTATTAAAAGTATAATCTCAGAGACCAGATCTATGAAATTATTGCAAGCATGTATGATAGATCTGTTAGTACTCATGTATCCAGAATCAAATAAATATCCACTGATTTTTTTTTTTTTTGTGCAAAATTTAAGCCATCTTAGAACTCAGAAGAACTCAGGCCATCTCCTATTCCCAGGCGGGGATTCCACAACAATGATAACACATTTTTAAGCACTCTAAGAAATGTGTTAATAAATTAAATACAATCAGTTTCAAACCCTGATTCTAAATGTCTGCTAATCAATGCTGATTATTATGGGTCATAGAAAATGTCTCTCATAAAAGTGCTCCTAACAAAAGATGGTTTTAAAATGACTTACAAAATATTTAAGGCCAGTGATACAAACAAGTTGGTGTATTTCAATCTGTTTTTCTTCAATAAAGTAGCAAACACTACTATGGTATTATCCTTTGGTTTTATTTTCTGAGATTAAAAAGTCTAGGCATAAATATTTTTAGATAATCTAAATGACATCCTTTAAGAAAACTGATCAGTTGGCTCATTACACATCTCTTGATTATTATCGTTCATTAATGTCACTGTCAGCCTTGATTAACTGATTCAAATTTTCAGAGTATAATAAGCAACTTTTCTGCGTCTTTCTCAAATCCCTGAGAATCATAATTATCACAGAAGTATTTTACCCCTTCATTAAAAGTCTCTGGAAAGCAGTGGTGTTCTTTCATTGGTAACAGGACAAGGAGCAGTGTCATAGAGGGTTAATCCATGTAAATTGGCTTCCACCCGTAAAGTAATTTTCTGAAACAGAAAAAAAAAATTATATAGAGAAGTTTGGTCCTTATCAGTATCATTTTGTGCTTCAAAGACTCCCTCATGCAGTGAGATAAAAACTAATCTAATGGGGAACAGAAATCACTGCCACAGGCATCATCATCCTGAGCACCAAGAGAAACGGGAAAATCACTTTCTGGCCTCAGTAAGTTTCTTGTTTTGCTTTCATAGTGTTTTGTAAAACTATGTGTTAGGCCTGGGCCTATGTGAATGCACACAGATTATAGAAGTCTATCAAAAATTTCTTCAGATATGCGTTGTAATTCCATTATCAAGGCTGAAATCTGCTTGCAATACACTACTTCCTCGAACCCAGAAATAATTTCACCACAAGTTACTCTTCATGTATCACTGTCTTTCAAGCCAAGTTTTAAACAGCTAATTTTCAAAAAGGACAGGGAATCTGCCAATGAAATATTCTGGCATTCCACATGAAGTCTTACTGAATGAAATTGAAACTATTTCCTTACCTGGAAATCACGAATGTAAGTCAGGAAAAATCCAAAGAAGGAAAATGACATAGACCATTCTGCTGCAGTGGTGACCATGTGAAGCACATAACCCTGAGTCAAAGGGGGAAAGCAGGGCAGTTCTGTGATGTTTCATTCAAAGACTCTATAGTATTTCTCAAATTAAGCAACATCAAATTCTTATAGCCCAATCTTCCGTCGATAATCAACCTTTGAGTTTTGAGAACTGCAGTACCTATTTGGAATACACCTCCTAAACCATGCTAGATGTCTGAGTTTCACTGAGAACAAATGTTAGTTTCCACTCAGTAACCAAGACAAAACAGAGTCCACACTGTACAACTGAGGAGTTACTTCTTTCCCTTGAGCCATAAGACTCATAAGTCAATATATGCAATCCTTACACTTAGGAGGCTAAAGGAAGATCACAAATTTATAGTCAGCCAGACCAGAGAGTGAAATTAAAATATACCCCTCAAAAACAAGAAAACAAGTTGTGCCTAGTTTGTACAAGACCCTTGTTTGACCTCCAACACTATAAATCCTTTAAAAGTATACATGGAGGGAGCCTGGGGAAATGCTCAGTTGGTAGTGCTTGTTGTGCCAACATGAGGATCTTCATTCTCTCTCCAGAACCACACAAAAAAGTCAGCGTAATGGTCCATGCTTCTGACCCTAGAACTGGGAGGTGGAACTAGGCAGCTTGCTGGAGCATGGTAGCCAAACAGCATGGCAACATCAGCAAACTCTAGGCCAGTGAGAGATTCTGTCCCAAAAAACAAGTTGGATAGCACCCGAGGAATGACACCCAAGATTATCCTCTCGCTTTCAGGAGTACGCGTCATACACACACAGGCACATTCAGAGTGTGCAGGAGTATACATGAGTGTACCTGTATCTTTATAAAACTCATAAACTCACACTAGGAAAATTTCAAGAATACTTACTATAAACTTTCGTAAGATCTTATTTTAGAGTTTGTACACTAACTTTAACATATATGATATAGTGTTGAGAGGGCTCAACAGTTAAGAGTGCTTGCTGCTCTTCCAGAGGAACCAAGTTTGGTTCCCAGCTCCCATGTTGGGCAGTTCATATTTGCATGAAATATAGCTCCAAGGAATCCAATGCAGGCATCCATGCATACATGACATACAGATACACATAAATATAAATTTAAAATTAATCCTTAAAAAAAATTACACACACACACTTTCTATATTATTTTATATTAACATTTTATATTAAGCTCTTACTTTGTCCTCAGGGTTCCAGTGTAGTTTCTGTACTATATCAGCACCAAAATCACTACTGTACAAAATTGATGAGCAAGTCAGCACTATAAAAAAGTCAAGGAAGAATCTCAGAGGGCCGAAGGTTTAAATTTGTAAATCTTAACCATAAACAGAACAAAACAAAAACCACATTAAAGGCTAGCTGACACATTTGTTGCTATGGTCTAATCCTATTTCTTTAAAGATTTAGTGTCACATGGCAGTATTAAAAATAAAGATCTACTCACTGGGCCCTCAGAAAATAGTTTACATCATCATAGCCTTTCCTTTCTGATCAAAAACTAGCAGCTCCACCATAAATTTTCACTGAATAATTTTCTGTAGTGAGCATACTAACTCTTCCTTGATTTCTCTCAAGTATGACTATACCAAACAATATTTTTGTTCCTGGTCAATTACTTAATTTCAGTCTGAATTTCATGTACAACTGCACAACATTCTTTAGCTTAGAGTGACTTTAAATGGACGGGGTGGAGGTGCCGGAGTAAGTACTGTCTCACCAGTTAAAAGCACATGTTGCTCTTGCAGAGGACCAAGATTTGACTCCCAGCACCCACATTAGTATGTCGCAAACATCCATCCATATGTTCAACTCCACAGTATCTGACACGCTCTTCTGATACTAGAGACTACTAGGTATGCACATGGTGCGCATGCATATATGAAGGCAAAACACCCATCCACATAAAATAATCTAAAAATATTAAAATTAACAAACTTGTACTTACATTGTACCTATCTTACTCCCTTGTTCTGTCCTCCTATTCTCTTTGAACAGTAAACCACACTTTATAACAAAGGATACTGCTTAGTGCACTTACTCCACACCAGATAACCAACAGGAGTCTGATCCAGAAGACTTGTTTGCTGTGGATTTTAGGTTGCATTTGGTAGGAAAGGATGGTTTGAACAAACATGTACAATGAACCCATACTAAAGGCAAGCACAGCTCCACATACATGTACAACAAATAGTGTTGATTTCTGAGAAGCAGAAAAAAATTCGTCAGTCAACCAGAGGAACTCAGACACATCAACAATATATCCTTTTAAAGCACAAGCCAGATAATTCAATAGAGCGTTCACTGGGTGGAGAAGCTCTGCGGATTCCAAAATCACTTCCCCGAAGTACTGGAAGATTATAGTGAAACCTGATGACTTTACTTACCAACAATGAAAATGGCAACAAGTATCCATGTTTTCTTTTTATAACTTATTTAACATTTTTATTAGGTTCTATTAAGTGTCAAATATTTTTAAAAGTCATTAATATGACCGGTGAGGCTGTAGGGATTTTAAGATACCACTCCATTTTCATGTTAGACACAATGGAGCTGAGCCATTTGACATAATTTGTATGAAAATCCTTTAAACTCTGACTGCCTAGAGATTAAAGGGACACAGAATGGACATAATACATACTAAATACAAATATAATCCATACGTTTCCACTCTTCACAGCAACCTTAGCAATCTATACAGGCAGTTGATTAGTAACAGAAGAGTGGATTTTTTTTCTGGGTCATATGTGTATGTGTGTTTCAAAATAAATGTATTTTACCTTAATTAAGAATTAAATATACACAATTTATTCTAAAAAAAAAGTCATTAATATGTAAATGAATGAAAAAGACACTCAGCCCTCCCAGTTTATTCTATTCTAGTGAAGGTACACAAAAATAAACTTCAGAAATAAAGGCATTCCACA
Organism: Microtus oregoni; assembly: GCF_018167655.1. NCBI lineage: Eukaryota > Metazoa > Chordata > Mammalia > Rodentia > Cricetidae > Microtus > Microtus oregoni. The sequence continues at coordinate 13,854,399 of NW_024543830.1, read as the reverse complement.
GTAAGGTATAAAATGGTAATAATAGAAAAAAGCAAATAGGTTAAAAGCAAAGAGCTAGGGATATCAGGCTAAGAGAGTTTAAATTCAAATGTAATTTAAGGCCTTCATGGCACGAGTTTGTTACTGATTATGCCACAGGGATTATTATTAGTTTGTACTGATTATTCCATAGGGATTATTATAAATTATAATGTCTTCCCCTATTTACTTACATTCAATTTCTAACATCGTATTTTCCATCTGTTTAAAAGTGACAATTGTCAATATCAAATTTCTACAATCAAATTTTAAATCAAATTTTGGTTGAATCACTGTTTTTTGGGTTTTTTAGTTGGCTGTGCTTGTACTTCCTTTGGTAGAAAAGGCACAGAGGGAGCATAATGACTAAGAAAACAGGAGGGACAGGGTTCAGCTGAATATTATATACACCCTGTTCAAAGGCATTCAATTTATATGAAATTGTATTTTCAAATACAACATTCTAATAATTATTGGGCTTCCCATTGAATACAAGCTATCAAATGATAAAAGATCTTTCCCCCAACCTTTTTAGTACCTTCAGGGTTTCTCAAAAAGTTCCGAAATAATTAAAGAGAGCTGGCATGCACGAAGCAGTGTGCTAGGTGCTGGAGTCAGATGGGGCGCGAAAACCACTGCACTAATAATTAAAGAGAAATATACTAGCAAATAAATAGGGAACTATTTCAACTGCCAATGAAAAAGAAATTAGACCCCAGTAAGAAGTTTAAAGGATGAGCTTTCCAAGACTAGAGGATACAAAGAGAAAACCCAGAATATTTGCAGTAGGATCCAACAAAACGACTTCCTAGGAAAGTGGGATCCACACTGAGGCCTAGACTTACTTAGGTCAAATACTTATGTAAAGGAGTTAAATAAACCTGCTTTATTCAAGGAACAACAAAATGGGATAGCATGATATACAGTGGCAACGTTAAGAACACAGCGATACAAAAATGAGGCTAGAGAACCTGATTAGAGTGGACCTTGGATCAGATTAAATATCTGAGTTTATTAAATTATTTTTTCTTAATGTAAATTCTTTGGAGCTTTAAGCAAGACAACAGAAAACTTTTTTTTTTTAAATGGAGATTGAGTAATGTAAGAGTGAATACAGATGAGCAATTCTTTCAAAGGGAACTGGCAAGAAAGGACGGAAAAATGAAAATAACGAGAAGCAGGAGCATTTAAAAAATATTTAGAGGGAAATCAGTAAGTCATCATTCAAAATAACGCTAAACTCTCCTCCAAGCACCCCCTTCCTAAAAGAAATTATAAGGGTGATAAAAGGTGGGTGATAATGTTCACCACTTTAAGTGGCAAACCTTACATCAGGAAGAAGAGGAACATGGGGATATTTGGGTGATGCTAGGTCTGTGGATAAAGGGGTCAGAAAAAAAGCCAGGAGTAAAAGTCAGAATGTTCAAGGTGTCTCTAGTTGAAGGAGGAGGTATAAGCAAAAGAGAGTAATCTGATTCAAAATGACGAAGCCAAGAGGACTGGCACGGGGACCTGAATGAGAGTGAATGCAGAAAACAAAACACCAAGTTTAGATCTGCAATACATAAGGCCCATCAGTTCCGTCTGATCTTGAGGTGACCTCCTGCGAAGTATAACGATGTCTGTCTCGTAACTATCATGATTGTACTGACGAACAGTTCTAAGAATTTGTTTGTCTAGATTACTAAATGTGGATTCCTCTAATACTGAAAGTAGCTGCTTCTAAAACAGCTTAATTCTGTTAGGCGAAGAGGCAGGAGCAGCATGCGAGTAAAGAGCTCAGCCTTTCATTTTACCAAAGACACCCAAGCATTCTGGGAAAACACCCAAATTTTTTTTTGGTTTTGTTAAAAAAAACATACCTGGAAATTTGCCACAAGACAGAGTCCTAAACAACTCAGTATCCCAAGTACAAGGCCAACTTTGTTGAATTTGATGATAAGGTTCTCTTCAGGATTAAGTGCATAAACTTGTTTGTAACGAACATACATGGTAGCAAGACCTGGGAATTTGAAAAACAATGAAGTAATGAGTAACCAGGGTAAGAAAACGCCAGAGAAGAGTTCACAAAGCTGAACTGCTATCCAGAATCACAGATTGTGCTTTGGACATTAACTTGAAAGAAGGACACAAAAACAGCTGTAGATTTTAAAGAACTTCTATAGACACAGTATAGAACGACTTGAATCTCTGGGTGCCTGAACAAGCCTTTTGCCTTCCCTGGGCCTCATGCCTAAAATTACTTAGTATAAAACTTAGATAATAAGTGTGATGTATTCTGGAAAAATTCCCTCATGATATTCTTATTATATTAAACCCATAATATTTTTGGGATCAGCATCAAAGTCAACAGCAGAATGCAGATGGGACGTGCATAGGTAGAACAAAGGGCTTTCCTCCTCATTCCAGCCATCAATTACACAAGAAAACAGAGCCTGCTTTGCATGCTCATGATTCAAGAAAGGGCCAAATCAAACTTTCCACTGCAGAGTTATTACCAAACAACTCAGGAGTATAATAAACATGGCAGATACATGCTTTGTAGATACGTTTCTGAAAAGTATGAAGAGAAAAGATATATTTTTTCTAACTTCTATTTTTTCAATATTCTTTTACTTTCATTTACTTATTTAATGTGTATGTGTGTGTAATCACTAGACAGCCTTTGAGAGCTGTTCTTTCCACCCACCCAGTAGGTTCTGGAGATCAAACTCGAAGTCGTCATGTTCAGCAGCAAATACCTTTATCTCCTGAGCCATCTTGCCAGTGCTAATTTCTTTTCTTATACAAACAAATATGTATTGAATTGACAGATGAAATTATTTTAAACGACAATATTGATTATAAAATATTTTACTAAATTAACAAAAATCTGGCTCACAAAAGAGCCTGAATATAATTCACTACAGTGGCATTAGAATATTAATCAAAAGTGAAAACATAATTCCATCTCTACTCTTAAACTTTTAAACTGTTTTTCACAAAAGAATTTAGTTGTGCTCAGTTTTACCCACAGTTCTTGATCTAACATGAGATGTTCAAGAAATCTTCACTGGCTGCTGGTGGCGCACGCCTTTAATCCCAGCACTTGAGAGGCAGAGACAGGTGGATCTCAGGGAGTTCAAGTCCGGTCTGGTCTACAAAGCGAGCTCCAGAAGAGTCAGAACTGTTACACAGAGAAACTCTGTCTCAAAAAAAATCAAAAAAAAATAAAAAAAAAGGCCCTGAGGGATGTTTCGCTGTGTTTGGAACCTCTGTTTAGATAAGAAGTCAAATAACCATATAAATATTTCTTCAAAGTGTATTTCTATAATTAGGCTTTTCTACCTGTGATTTTTTTTTTCTTGTTAGGCAGCAAGGTTTACTACTATATAACCAAAAGTTTTCTTTCTTTTTTAGGAACATAGATATAATCGATAATTTAGTAGTAACACATTCTCAAGTATAATGAGAGAATAAGCAGTGATACAATTTTAAAGAAGAAAACAACAATTTGACTATTCATTTGAGTGTTAAAACCACTCCTACTTCCATTACTTACCTAAAACGGCAGCAATATTTAGCATTACTCCAAAGAGGCATCTTTCTGGAGGTACTGTACCAGTATCACTGAAAGACAAAGTATGAAGGCTTCATACACTAATATCCTACCATATGTAACAAGGGCTATTTCAAAACGTTGTATCCTTTAAAAGCTCCTGAACTTGACTCATATATTTATGAGGAGAACATAATTTCAGTTTATAAATATTTGCCTTCCCTTTTTCTATCATTTCAGATTTTTTTCATTTCCATATAGATGTATATTTCCATGTAGAAACCATTTTTTTTAAAAAAAAAAAGCTTATCTTTCCATATGCTAAATGTACATTCTACAATTATCCAAAATTAGGAACATAAATATATCAATTTATCAGCTTCACCGAAATGTTCTGTAAGCAGCACTGGCCCTTTCATAGCTCTTGTCTCTTTGTATCTGCTGTTGATTGCCTGTACTTCAATTAATACCTGTTTATTAACCGATCATTAAAAATACTAATTAAACACCATTCGTCAGTTATTGTCTTATAGTTGGGGCTTTTACTGCTGTGAAGAGACACAATGACCATGACAACTCTTAAAAAGGAAACGATTTAATTGGAGCTGGCTTACAGGTTCAGAGATTCAGTGTATTATCATCATGGCGGGAAGCATAAGAACTTGACCATTTTAATGGCTCAAATGAACCTTCTTGTTTATAATTTTTTTAAAGTTTGCTGTTTTCTGTGTTAGAAAGATTATCTATCAGAAATAAATGAGGAAATGAAAACAATTGCAACAAACACAGGATAAAAAGTACTATTCAGACAAAGGTTAAAAAAAAGCAATTGATTCAAAGTCTCTAAGATATGTTTCAAAGGCTTCAGCTGGATTCCAGGTGGAATCATTTAGATAAAAACACAAGAGCCAGCTGAGCTGTACTTAGGGATGATATTTTCACCACCCCAACCCCATTTAATCCTTCAGCTCTTCCTCTCTCCCTATTTAATGCACCTTTTTCGTATAAAAATATTTTTAAACTTTAGTATCTTAGAAACACTCATAATTACTATTTTTCTCACAATCTCTTTGTGCATGCATAAACATGTCTAGTTATATCAGTCTTTTTACTTTCTCATCTATCCAGCAATACCACACATTTTATACAGTATGTAAAGTTATGCAATGGGGTCTTTAGTGTCAGCTTATTTCTAAAAGCCAGAGGGGCCATGTTAACATCTTAATACTTTTAAAAGTGAAAAATACAGAGAAAAACAATATCAACAAAAAAAACAAAAGCAAAACAACAACAACAAAAAAAATCGAAACAAAAACATATTACCAGTAAAAAAAAGGAAAAGAAGAAAAGGGAGAAAGAATTTTTTTTTATTTTTTATTTATTAATTTTTTTGGTTTTTTGTGACAGGCTTTCTCAGTAGCTTTGGAGCCTGTCCTGGAATTCGCTCTGTAGATCAGGTTGGCCTCAAACTCACAGAGATCCACCTGCCTCTGCCTCTGCCTCTCTGCCTCTCTGCCTCTGCCTCTGCCTCTGAGTGATGGGTTTAAAGGTGTGCGCCACCACTGCCTGGCTGAAAGAATTTTTTTAAAACATGAACAATAAAACAAACTCTGGAAGGCAAGCTACCAAGGCAAGTGGGGACTCCTGGAGTGAAGAAGGAACTTCCACTTCAGTTTTCAAAAAATTTCTCATTTTGAATTTATTTTTATGTGTGTGTGTGCCTGTATGGGCCAGAAGAAGGCATCAAGTCCCCTGAAACTGGAGTGGCAGGCAGCTGAGAGCTATTCTATGTGGGCACTGGGAACCAAACGTGGGTCCTCTGTAACTGCAAGCATTTTTAATGATTGAGTTAGCCAGCCGTAGAGACTTCCTGCTTATAGCAACATCATCTTGTTAAATCTGCTGCGATAACTGCTTGCTGCTTCTCTATTTTAAAAAGATGGGTGAGGGTGCTAAAAGGCAGCACAGCTGTTAACTGGCTGTTCTGACAAAGAACCTGGCTCAGTCTCCAGCACTCACATGGCTGCTTACCACCCTCTGTAACTCCAGTTCCAAGGGCTTTGGAGCACTTACCTGGCTGGCACCAAGTATGTATGTGGTACACACACATTTCAGAATAAACACTCTTAAGAATAAAATTTAAAAGTGGTTATGAAGAGTACATGCGACACCCATAATTAAATTGTTAGTAGTTTTGAAATGTCAAAAATATAACATTGATAACCTATTGTTTCAGAAATATCTCACCAGCAGGTTTTGAAGAGTAAGAACACAGTCCCTGGAGTAAAACCACAGGTACAAGTCTTGGTTCCATCACTGAATTGAGTTGTATATCATTGAGCAAATACATACTTTCCAGGAACTTTGCTTCTCTGATATATCAGCTATTAAATATGCTCAACGTTTAGTCTCCAGGGAAGCATTATGAGTAGTTGGTGGGCCCTTTAAGACGTAAGGCCCAGTAAGAGGTCTTTAGGTCACGGGATGAACACACTTAAAGGGAATCACAAAGCTCTGACCTCCTTCCTGCTTGCTTTTGCTTTTGTTCCCTATGTACTATTGCCATGACATTTGCCTTGCCCAGGCAACTGGGAGACAAAGCAACCCTTTTCTCCTTAAACTGTTTTTCTCATATATATATTACAGTAACAGAGGATGACTACAGAGCCTCTCTTCTTAAATGAGGATAAATTTCTCTACGTCACATGGATGAATGGTATAAGAATTTGACTCCCTAAGGCATGAAGAGTACTCAGAACATTACCTTGTCCCACAACGAATCAATAAATACTTGCCAGTACTACTTTATTTTCCCAATATTACTATGTTTGCAACATCTTTTAACTTTTAAGAGGAAAGTAATTATAATTCTAGTTTCTGAGGCAAGTTCAAGCACATATTTAAAAGACAACTTGCTGAGAGATTAGAATTTATTAATTGACTCACCCTACTGTTCCCGTATTTCTCCATTGCATGGAGAGAACCAAATGCAAGTTCTATTTTATGTTCCCCTTTGCTACAATGGCAGCATAAAAATTTGAATTTTCAAATGAAACTTGAAAGGCAAGATTCAATGTAGACTACGAAAGCAGCATGGTGCTGGGGCACTTACCTAGACTGTGTTCCAATCCCAGTCCTGAAGGATGGCCAGGGTTCCACCTACCTGATGTAAGGCAATGCAGGATCAACATGGTGGAGTGTTATCGCAGTGATGTATGAGAAGATAAAGGTAGCAAATGTCCAAATTACAAGTGCTGACGGCAGGAAACTGAGGCCTTGCTGAAACCACCACATTTCAAAGAGGTTGTCTGCAGCAAAAGAGACAAATGAGAAACAGTAACGGATGAGCTTTTCTATTCGCTGTTAGCCACGCCCTCCCCACACCTGGACTCTTGCCCTACAAGTCTCCCCTCATGCCACTTCAGTGTCAATCCTGATTCTTCAATTATTTCTTCGCAGTCTACCTTCTCTCTCCATCGTCACTGCTACAACTCTACATAAACCACTATCATCTTTCACCAGATTCCTAGAGTAATTTTCTAACTGGACCCTGTGATGCTGTTAAGTATAAAGCTACCCTTCTGCATCATCAGTACCTCACTGATACCAAACTACAAAAATGCTCAAGTCCTTCATCTAAAACACAGAGGATTTGCCTACAGCCTACATATACCCTATACACTTTAGGGCATGTCTATATTATAATAATGTATATTGATAAGATAGTTGTTACAATGTATTATTCAGATAATAAAAATATCCTTACATCTATAATACAGCTGGGCTCCCACCCCGGTCCCCCGCTCCTTATATTCTCAATCTACAATTGGTCAAATCAGTGAATGTGATCTTTTGTTTCCTAGTGAAAAGAAAGTTACTGAAATCTCTGTAATCTCTAGACTGGCAAATGTCTTATATACTGATGAGTTGGCTGGGCAGTGTAGCCTCTAGCCAACCTTAGAAGGAAAGACTGAGGCATGATGAGAGGATTAGGATTCTCATACATTAATCAATCATGCCTCTGTAATGCAGTTCCAGTTCAAATTCCAAAAGAGACAAATCAGGTGAACAGAAGTGACGGAGGATGCCTGTAATCCACAGCATAAATGCAGGACAGAAGACACCTAGATGGGGAGAGAGGCTCTTGAGCTACAGTGGACAGATGGGGATTGCCAGTTTGTGGTACATTCTGCAGCAGACCCATAGTTTCCCTGGTTAGGTTTTCTGGACCTCATCCCTCTCATCCAGGCCCTCATTGTAAACAAGAAATGTGGTGTTTGGAGCCAAACATGTTTTTTTTTTCTTTTGTCATCCAAGTTGAAACTAAATCTTTGAAATCTAGAGGTCAGTGACTCTCCGACATCTGTCTCAGCCGACCTGCCTACATATGTGTCGGTGTGCCTCTCTCTCTCTCTCTGACACAGGTCTCAAGCATTCCAGGCTGGCTACCTCATTATTGGGATTCTAAGTGTATACCACACCACATCTGGGTGACGAGGTCCTAAGGACTAAACCCGGGGCTTCAGGTATACTAGATGAGTCATCTATCAACTGAGCCATATCAGCTTCTCAAGAAGATAGTCTAGAGTTTGACCTGTGACTATGGATAGTAGAGAGAAGACAAACAGCAAAGGATGTAGGGCTTCACAATGCAAAAATGCAGGAATTCCAGGGTGACAAGACCAGCATAGGGCTACCCCTGATCACAGTTCAGGTTTCCTTTATCAAGACCAATGAGTGGAGCATGGCAGCCAGAAACAGAATGACAAGGAAGGCATGCTGCTGGTAAATCTGGCAAGCACCAGGGCTTCCACTGTGATCTACAGTAGCCTGGACTGGGAAGTTGATAGGGAGAAAGCTTGCAAAAGGCTAAGTTGATGGTAAAGGGGAAGTGGAGGAATATTTGCATGACAGCAGAGTTCCCACCATGACTGAGATACAGCTGCTCTGCTATTTCAAGAAACCTTTCTTTACTTCCTCACCCAGAGAGAACTACTTGCTGGACCTGCCTGTGAGTAATATGTCCATGGATGGCACAAAAATGAGCCACCTGGGCCCCAGGGTGCTCAGTGACCTGGCATGTCAGCAGAATACAACCATAGAAAGCCTGGGCTCAGCGCCTGCAGGCACACCACAGAGGAGCACACTGCCTACCTGAGGCTATCATCACTCCCACACCTCTTCTACACATTTTTATTATTTATTATTCTATGTTTGAGTCTTCTGTCTGCAGATATGTCTGTGTATGTTGGATTCCCTGGAGCTGGGGTTACAGTTAGATGGTTGTAAGCTGCTATATGGGTGCTGGGAATTGAAACTAAACCCTCTTCTCTGGAAGAGAAGCCAGTGCTCTGAATTGCTTAGTCATCTCTCCAGCTCTAACCTCTACACGTTTTTCAAGTCTAGCTTCAACTCAAAGTCCTTGCTGTTTCCAGCAGCAGCCTGTACCAACAAGGACATGGATCACACTAAACACTAACATTTTGTTTGCTTTTTCTCAGTTAATTTCAGTTTTAGGAGAACAAGAAACAGTTTTAGACACTATTATATTTCCAGTTCCTATACGAAGGGTTTAAAAAATTACTTAAATACATACTACATGCCATTTTCTTTTTAAACTCTAGACTGAAGATCTTTTGCAAAAGCAAGTCAAGAATGTAAATTATATCTTCATTTACTTAAATTTTTAGAAATTTGTTAAAAGTTAAATACATTAAAATTAAAAGTAATTGTTCTTAGTATTTCCCATCAACTTTGTAAATACCAACTCAATTTCCTTAAGTTTGAATAAGGCTCCACAATCTTCTACTTCCTTGTCTCAGACTGACTTTCCCAATAATGAAATCTCAGACACTTGCCACTTGTCATCTGCTTCAATCATATGACTAGTTGCAAAATAAGTATATTTACATTGCTAAGCAAGTTTCTTTTCCTTTATTCCAAAAAGCTACCAGTATAAACTTGATTCAAGTGATTTCCTTTCTAAACTGTCATAATCTCAAAGATAGTTTCCCTTTCCTGGCAGTCCTTAATGTTCTGTCAATATTGTCATTTATCTATTAATTTTTCTTAGCATTTCCCTGCTAACATCCTATGTGTGCATTTTCCACAGTAGGTTTGTGAGAGAATGACTCTGATGGGTACATTTACTTAGTCAGCTCTTACTTGCTACTTTAATTCCTGTTTCCAATAGTTTTTCTCTCAAGTCTGTAGGAATCCAGTTCTATTATTTGTTAGTTTTATCAAGTCTTACAGGTGCTTTTCTTAAGAGTTTGATCTTTTAGAAACCAATGTGACAGCATATCATCTCCAATAATTTTTTTGAAATAGTTATTTGTCTTTCTTTGTCTCTCTTTCTCCCACCTCCCCTTCCCGGGCTCTCTCTCTTTTGTTAGACAAAGTCAACTAATCTTTATTTAGTAAATGATAAAAGGCAATATAATCAAGCAAAGGCTATCATGTACACAAAAGGTACTGGACAAACCTATGTATGAAATAATAAACCATACACTATACTTCTTCAAATCAATAACTAAAAATTGATCATAGACCTCCCTATAAAACGAGAAAGCAATATTAACTATAAAACTCCAAAAGGAGAAAGACCTGCTTTTTTTTTTTTTTTTTTTTTTTTTATCCTAGACTGGCTAAGAACTCCCTATGTAGTCAAGAAGGCTTATGAACCCATGATCATCTTGTCTCCATCACTTAGGTGCCAGAATTATAGGCATGTGCCATCACGCAGTACCCAGAATCTAACCCAGGGTTCCCTGCATGTTGGGTGCTCTACAAACTGAAGTACCCTGCAAGATCCCTTTCATGTGTTTTATGGCTTCCAACCATGAGCTTGTATTTGTGTGATCTTAAATCTGAAAGCATTCTAAACTCTAGATCTTTAAACTACGCATCATGAAAACTCTGGTAACAGGAAAAGGTTATCTGAACAAACAACAATCGAGCAGTAATCCAAATTCAGCAGGGTAACGAACCCAGAAATACCTGGGTTTTTGCCTGGGCTTGCATTGCACAAGTTCCACTCAGCTTCAGCTCTGATCCCACAAGGTACAGATTGCTCTGATTCAAAGCTACTGTGCGCTAGTGATCAGGGTTTACTATAAGTACAAAGTTTTCTGTTCTTTAAAAAGCATAATGGTTTAATTACAGAAAACAAATACTTTCATACTTTTCTGTCATTCCTCAGTGTGTAGCATCTGGTTAGTACATCTTGATTGAAATGTGTTAGAATATTTGATTTTAAAAATTTCAGATTAACAGATCTGAGCCAAAACAAACAAACCAAAAGTCATTAAATGATTTCAGTTTGGGACTAGGAAAAAATTGCTAGCGAATGAAACGGCCCTAAGTGGACTTCTGCCACCCTGTAATACCTAAACAAGTGTAAGTAGGATAAAATCAAATCTACCCGTTCCCACAAACACAGAGGGTGTCCTCTGCCCTAGAGCAGTGCTTCTCACCCTTCCTCATGCTTCAGCTCTTTCATACAGTTCCTCATTTTGGGGCGATCCCCAACCATAAAATTATTTTTGTTGCTACTTCTTCACTGTAATTTCGCTGCTGTTATGAATCATAATGCAAATATCTGAGTTTTCTGATGTTCTTAGGCCGCCCCTGTGAAACGGCTGTTTGACACCACAGAGGGTGAGACTCACAAGTTGAGAAACACAGCACTAGAGTGTCAACTATTTCGTACAAATATTTAATGTAAAACTAAACAAGTTAATTTGTCACATTAGCATTTGAATGGTAAAACTATATGTATACCAAAGAACTGTTTGAAAATAAATTTCTTTATGACTTTATTATTAATGTTTGATTTGCTTACCTAGCTCATGTATCTATATACCCAACAGAATGTAAAAATTTCCCTGATGAGAAAGAGTTATGAGTGGAAAACGTTTTTAAAGACCAGTTCTAAGGAATTTAATGTTGAGTTTGAGTCCCAGAATGCATGTGGCAGAAGGAGAGAACTGTTATAAGTTTTTCTTTGAACTTCAAATATGCACCATGATATAGCAGAACAGGAAGGAACATGCATGTGTACACACACACACACAGAGAGAGAGAGAGAGAGAGAGAGAGAGAGAGAGAGAGAGAGAGAGAGAAGGGGGGGAAGATAAATTAATAATGGAGTATTCACGGAGAGTTTGTCCTTGAGTTTGCTAAGCACTTGGACTTGTTACTAACCTGGGCCAAATTTGAGTTAATGCCTTGGCTTCTAGTTTTTCAGACCATGTAGACTGTGGGCTGGAACCTGGAATGAATGATGGTAGGCGTCACACAGTTTCCACTTCTCAGATGGTATCTTTATTCCTCTGCCTAGACGTGTGGAGAAAACAGACAAACTTCAGTGGTCTCTCTCTGCCGAGAGGGAGAGATTTTTCTGGCCTTCCATTCAGAGTGTGTGGAGAGAGATCCTGGCTGAACTTGAGAGGAGGCAGTTCCGAGGACGTGAGTCATGTAATTAAGAGGAAATATTTGCACTCTATCTTACGAAAATATTACTCACTGATCTCAATACCATTTCATAAACTGTAAAGATGCTGTGAGGATTGTGTCACCAGGAGATCCAACTGGGAATCCTCCATTCCTGTCCCAGTAGGAAACAGAATTTTATTCCCTGCCCTTCACTGTTCTTTTTCTGTTAGAAGTCAAATGCTTCCAAAGAAGGTAACAGCTAGTTTATCTCTCTTGCTTTGGTTCTTGTTTGATTTTTCAGCCTGGAGGATTTCCCTTTTCTTGATTTGGGAAGTGTGGTTGGTTAACATAATGTTTTGGCATTTAGTTCTGGCTGGCCTTGAGTACACTACTGTCTAAGGTACTTTGAACTTAAAGCCCTCCTGCTGTCTTATCTCCAAGTTCTGGCTGGTGATGCCTGGTTGAAGAATTCCGTTTTCTTTCATAGAAAATGTGCTTTGCATTTAAAAAAATATAATTTATTCAGACTTTAGATGTTTGGGTAAAAGGTATGCTCAAAACAGTTTGCTCATCCCACTATTAGTAGAATAGCTTCCTTCCTATTCTACTGTCGTTTTTTTTCTTCTTTTAGAACCTTCTTAATATTCAAAACACAGCAGAGGGCTGGAAAGACAGTTCAGTTTAAGCCAAAACCCATGTAAATAAAAGCCAGGTGGGGCATAGCTTAGAGGAGGAAAAGACAGGATTCCTGGGGCTCACTAGTCAGCCTAACCTACAAGGCACATTCCAGGCCAGTGAGACATTTTCTCTTTAAAAAGGTGTATGACAGCTGAGATTGTCCTCTGTCCTCAACAACCACATGCATGCATGTGCACCAGCACACACAGAAACATGTACACACACAGCAGAAAAGCTGTCTTCTAAACACAACCTGTGCCAATCTCTCTGCGTGACAAGTAAGCACCTAACTTGCGCTTCTCTAGTTCTTTACTTCTATAGTATAAAGGTTTAGGAAGGTACCTGAAGTGAATGAGCGATTCACTTCACCAATTGCAAGAACAGGGATCATCCATCATCACTTAATACTGCCTGAATGAACAAAAAACGAACATCAAATCATCTTAACTCTAGTAGCTGGTCTTGTATTTTTTATTTCAATAAGCAGCATTATCATTTCTTAGATTCTTAGGACTTCACAGTCACTCATGCAGAGAAGGCTCTCTTCAAAATCCTCACGTTATCCCTAAATAATGACAATTCTATTCTGTAAGTCACTTATGCCTTCTTCCATCCTTCTGCTCACTGTCCAGTGTACCCACTCTTGTTTAGATTCTCCATTTCTGGTTGAACTGCTCCCCTCCACCACAAACCATTCAATCTGCATTTCCAAATTAACTATTCCCCTATATAACACCTTTTAAAAAGTAAAACTATATGATATTGGGCAAGCCCCAAAACTCATCTGAGGCAGCTTCTCCTGTGACAAGTGGAGGTATTTTGAGCACAGAATGCACTATGCATGCAGTACTAGAAAAGGACATGTACCTATTTAAACTAATATGTAATAAAATTGCAAATTTCAGTTCCTCTGTTGCATTCATCACAATCCAAATGCTCAGAGCCAGTCTAGTGGCTGGCAACAAGACAATAAAAGTACAGAACGTTTCCTTATCATGGAAAAGTTTCAGCAGACGATGCTAGATAGTTATTGTAAAAGTTACTGTGACAAGGGAAGGAACTAACACAATGGTGGTGCAATGAGTAGTCGCTTTTAAGTAGTCAAATACTTTAAAGCTACATTTATGTATCGGTGTGTGTGTGTGTGTGTGTGTGTGTGTGTGTGTGTAAGGGGGTACATGCCAAGTGGCCAGAGAATAAATTTCAGGACTGTTTAGGAATGTTTTCTCCTTCTATTACGTGTGTCAAAGGGATTGAACTCAGGTCTTCAGACTTGCTGGCGATTATCTTACATGCTGAGCCATCCTGAAGTGCCAGTATTATTTGTTAAGCAGTCTAAAAGAACAGCTGTTTCAGTGAGGTTTGCTAAAATACTAAGTCAGATAACAGATGTTAGGAACTACTATAAGTGGTCAGTCAATACTTGTTCCTTTTTACAATGTGAAAGATAAATTACCTATTTTATGAGTTCCCAAATTTTCTGTCTTCAGAATGGCACAAGCTTGTTTCTTTCGCAAATATTGAAATCTATGTACAAAGGAAATATGTTATTATTTCAACCACATGGTTTTAAGTAGCACAGTTCTTAGTCAATAAGCAGTATCTGGGGCCTGAACATTAGAATGCAGCATTATGAACAAAATGCTTTCTTTATGGAGCTGATGCTTGAAATCTTTAATCTCACTCACATAATTAAGAAAATGTTTTAATTGCAGGAAGTCAATTTTCTTATTGTTTATATTTCCCTAACCCCTAAACACACTGTGGTTTTTTTTTTTTTCCCACAATTATGACTTTCCAGTTACTGGATTTCAGGCAATTTAACTTAATTTCTGGATACAGTATTCTCATTTGAAATATGAGTATAAAATACCATAATGATTTATAAATTTGGTAGTGGTAACTACCAGTACATGGCTGGGCATAAATTTCTTCGAGGTATGATGTATTTGTAGGCTTTTAAGATTCTAGCAGCTTAAATAGACAGTTTAGAGGCAAGGCAGGGCTTAACATACTGTAACAGTCTGCCAGAGACAACTGAGAAACTAAAACGCACAGGATGGGTGAGGAAGACTACTATTGCCCATGGCCTTCACCCCCATAAGCTAAAGTCTGAGAGCAATTTCAGACCAAGCAGATTAGAATTATAGAGGTTAAACATTTTAAGAAACAGTCAAGAATCCCTTTAAAGACACGCAAAGCAAACAAGAGGTCTTAAGTTCAATTTCCAATACCAAAAAAGAAAGTTTTAAAATTACTTGAAGTTAAAATGTTAACGAAGCATTTTGCATCTCTCACCCATCTTCTCTGCTTTCTTTGAAGATCCATGAATCAGAAATGCTGTTAAATTATTTTTCACATTAAAGAGTCATTGGTAATAAGATGAACTTCTTTATGTTGTCCCATCTAAGTGGCGACAGCTAAAGAATATAAAAAAGGCAAACTCTGGATGTTCCAAGTGAACAAACAGGGGGCCCGGGCTCGTTTTCAGAGATACACAGGACCATCAAGTCCCAAACAAAGCATAACTTTCCTGAACTCTAATATGGCCTCTTGACAAATGTAATATTTTCTAATGGCTAATCCTAAAGCCTCCAGTTACACGGCCAAGGAATGAGACTTTGAATTTGTCGCACTTGGGTACTTCTTTATAAATGAAAATTGGGAAAACTTACTCCTGTTTCGCTGTTGTTCAAAGGATGGCGACTGCCGGGATTCCTGGGACTAGTAATTTCCTTTCAGATGGGGGCCACTCCCTGAATCACAATCAAGGGCTGCAGACAGAGCTCCGTGTAAACCCAAGGTCAAGTTTCGAACTTCCCCAGCCCCCACCAGCTAGAAATAAGGGCTCAGGGATGACAAAAGGCACTCAAAGGTTTCGTTAGCTGCTTGAACAAAAGCAGAGTGTTGTTAATACTTTTTTTTATTTCTCCCTCTTATACTCGCCCCCCCCCCCCCCAAGTCTGGTAGTACAAGAGCTGAGCTGTGCCTGGGACAAGGCAAATAAAAGCGACACGAAGCTTGACACGAAGCACCACTTGGGGGCACGCTGGTGGTAGAGGTTCCAAAGAGAGAAAAAGTGGGGCGCGGAGGCCTCAGCCTGGTCGTCCTCCACCGCGACCTGTGGGTTCCCGGAGCTGGCCCGAGAAGGGTTCCGTGCACCGTGAAGCTCTCACGGGGCCAGGTGAGGCGCGCGCCCCGCGCGGCGATGGGGGCTCGCGCGGCGCCCTCGCCTGAACCTTGAGAGTCATCTTTCGACACAGCCACCAGCTAGACACCCCGGCTCGGGGCTAGGCCAGCCATTCTCCCCCACCCACCTCTAGGTCTTCCTTTCCTGTCCGGGACCCGCCAGCTCCAGCCTCAGGATGCAGACCCAGGCCGCTACGGGAGTCAGGGCGGAGCCCCGGGGCGCGCTCCCGAGCAGCTCGGAGACGCGCAGCAGCCCTCGCCGAGCCACCGCTTTACGGCAATCGTGAAAGTGTCGTGAACGTGCTGCCGCCTATCCGTCACTCAGTTGCCTGGGCTCGGAGTTTCTATTTCTAGGCTTGTGCTTGTTGGGTCGGGGTAAGGCTGCGGGGGCCCGGCCTGGGCAAGTGGCGGGGATGTCGCGGACGGGGTGGGGTGCGTTTCTCCCGGGAGGAGTGGAGCAAGCGCAGGAGGCTCTGGGCTGCACATAACTGGGTGGCTGCGGACGGACTAGTTGAGGCGACCGCCGTCCTTGCTGGCGCCCGGTGGCCTCGCGCGCGGGGTTGTGGGGAGGGCGAGGGGCGACGCTGGCGGTGCTGAGGGCTCTGGAGTCGGAGGTGGAGGGGCGCCTGCGCGCTGTGCGAGCCGCGGGTCGCGGGAGTCAGCACCCCAGGGTAGCCCATGACGAGCAAAGGGCTGGGGCGCTGGCCGCGCGGAACCGACCTTGCCTGGCAAGTCCACACCCTCCTGGCCCGGTGCTACCGAGTCCACGAACCGTGTAGCATCCTGTGCGGTCTTTACCTTCCCTTTGGAAGGCGGCGGTGAATGTTTCCTGGCTTGGGTCACGTTTCTTGTTCAGCCAACTTTTCTAGAAATTTCAGCCCATGTTGACAAGCTCAGAGATTGCCAGCTAGAGTTTATTTCAGTCGCGTTCTTAGAAGGAGATTGCCTGGGTTTGCCTGTGTTCCCAGGAACGCCTGGCTGAACCTCAAGTCTTAACATCTTAACCGAGTTTGACTTTTGCTATTCGGTGCTTGGCATATTGTTGCCAGTTTTTGCCATGTTGTATCATTGCTAAAGAATATATGGTTTTGCTAAAACTCTTCAGGCACTAGGTAACAGTCCATACTTGCTTTTCAAGAAGTATAAGGGCTTTATCCGTGAGTAGTTAGAATAGTTCCTTCCTACTTTAGGACTGTCAGTGATGTGTTCAAATACGTGTGTTGAACTGACTGAGTCAAACTCAAGGTAAACGGTATACGACATTTGGAACGTAACCAGTTTAAGACTATTGGTGTTGGAAGCATTCCAGAAGTCTGAAGTTACAAATCATTTTGCTGTGTATTAATCTATGCTGAGAAATTCTAAGTTCCTTGAACAGCTCAACTGGTTTTCCTTTGTAAGAATCTTTAGGTAAATCTGCCTCAGATTACCAGCAAGTGCATTTTATTGCGTAGCACTTCCTTTTCTAGGCTACATAACTTGCTCTTTAAACTGGCTAGAAATGGTGCTGGTGTTCATTTTGAGGGTTATGCTTTACTCTTTTTTAAAGAACAGAAAAATGAATAAGACTTCAGACTCCCCAACCCCTTATGAAAGTTCTTTCCCTTCTTAAGAAACACAAGATTTCACTTCAGCAAAGCACCAGCTATAAGCTGTGTTACACGGTATTGTTGGCTTCCAAGTGTACAGAAAAAGCTTCCCCCCAAACTTGTTTTATGTATCATTCGTTAAATGTTAAACATAATAATTTTATGATACATAAAAATTAGATACAGAACAAATAAATCATTTGTTAAATAATGCTGAGCTTCATCTTGTGATCTTATTAATTTTCTTTTCTTGCTCCTGTTTTTCTTTCTCTTTCCTTTGCTCTTTGTTCTAGGGTCCCTTTCTTAATAGTTCTGCTCTTAGTATTTTACTGTAGTAGTGGCAGAGGTGGGCAGGCTATATCCTACTGGATTCCCCTGACAAGATTGCAAACATACTGCTGAATCAATGCAGAGAAAAACTTGGCACCCTTAAGCATGGTGGGGGGAGGAAGAAAAGTTCTAGAATTTCACACAAGTTGGATATTGCGTAAGTTTATCTTACGATCTGCTCAACAGTTGAGTTTTCTGTTTCTGCTTTTGTTGTTTTAAGCGTGATATTTATCAGATGCATAGATCTCATCCACGACAGGAATAAAGTGGGTGGGATGCTGTTATATATGTTCTTACATGAATGACTTGAAAACTTACAAATTGACTGATTTTTAAGTAAATGTGTTCATTAAATATTATTTCTTTGTTGAACATATATATATATATATGTATATGTATATCTATGCCTACAGAAGGAAAATGCTTTGTTAGGTAACGTCCCCTTTATGCTCCAAAAAGCTTGTTGCCTCGCATATGATATAATTTAGTTGAGGACAAAACCCACTCAGCCCCCACTCACACAGCCTTTGCATTTCTTGAGAGTGTAGGCATGTCTTTCTAGGCCTACAACAACCAAATGCTCATTAAATACTAGAAGAATGATATTCAGTAAGTATTGATTTTTGTTCTAATGTCAAATACGGTATAAGATTATGGGGGAAATAATGTTAAGACAGGAATGATCCCATGGTCATGGAACTTGGAGAGCACTGTGGGGGGAGGGGGTAAAGAAAAATCAAGCTCTACAAACAGAAAATTTTCAAAGTAAGATAAGGGCTACGTGAAAGCAGGGCACTTGAGCCAGGTTGTCACAGGAGGGAGGGTGTTTACTGAGTACAAGGGGAAAGGTTGTGGTAGCTGTTAATATTATAAACTGAATTTCCACAAGCAACCTTTTTTTTTCATTTAAAATTACTTTCATAATTATGAAAACCTGTTCTCACTTAACAGGCTGTACTCTGAAATTGTAGGTTTTGTTACAAGTTCCTTGGCAGTTTTCCGCTAAATCAAAATAAAATCTAGTACTTCACCATAGCTTATGAACCTCTGCAGTCACTGATGCTTCAGACTTCATTTCCTGTCTGATTTACTTTTGTTTTGCCTTTGTGGTCTCTCAGGTACCTGAACAAGGTACACTTTACTTCCTCATTCTCCATTTCTTGGACTATTCTTTATCCTACTCTTAAAATACCTAGTTCCTTCTTTTCTTCTGAGCTGGTCATAAAAGCTTCTTTGCTGACTTCCACCACTATTTAAAATGTATACTTCCAACTCTTCTCTGCCTCAACACTTGATTTTCTGTATGTCTGTTATACTTTGTAGGGCTACTGCTTGCTTCTCAGGTTTTAATATTTGTTGGGTGTGGGAGCTTAGACCATGTGTGTCTTGTTCACTATACCCACATAGTAGACACATTTGGAACTTAGAACTTTTCTCTTGTAAGCGCTACTTTGGTGTCTAGGCTAATCAACAGTAACTTTTACTTTGCTGGAGCTTTTGGTGTTGTTGTTGTTGTGATTTTAATTTCTTATGTAGTAAGAAAGATGTTTTCTATATACCTTTTTGGACATAGGACTGACTCCACACAAAATTTTCAAGCAATTCAGATACCTTTTGGTAATATTTGTAATGTCATTCCAATTTCCATTATTGTGCTCTTTGATCTTCCTCTTCTAAGCTTCCTTTTGCTGCTGTCTGATTCTTTGACATAATTAGCTTTTAGTTGGATAAAATTCAGAAACTCATGGTTTGTTGTTTTCCCATTGGCAGTAGCCCTTCTCCCCTGGGATTATGGAAGGAAAGGTGGAAATGACCTGGAGCCCCGTCAGCCACCTCTCTGGCAATTGGCATGAGTTGAAAGTAGAGTAGCCATCAGTAGTGAGTGGCTGCTTGTGCCTGAATTCACAGTTACAGTGCTGTTACTAGTAGCTTTACAGAGACTATGTTGCCAAATCGAAAGGTTCAAAAACTCATTGCCTTTTTAAAATTTATGACTTACATAATGGCTAGGTAAGAAACAATTTGTCAAAAATGTGTATTTTTAAAATGAATAATAAAAGGTTAAAAGAAATTAGGCCACGAGGGGAAAATTCAGAAGAAAAGTATCAGTTTGTCAGCTAGTCCTGCCAAATGCTTAAACTTAAAACCATTAGGATCAATTGCTTGTAGCTATTCAGTGCTAAAATAGGCTAGTAGTCTCTGTGTACTGCCTTTAAAAGACAGTAAACAGAAGACAAATGAGAACCAATCAAACTGGGCCAACAAAATAAAAATTGACCCAACTAAATTTTTATTTATTTCTCTTTCAAGTGGAGTTCCCTAAGAGCTGATTATAAATTGCTGAATATAAAAAAAAGGTATTATCCTGTTTACTATACAAAAATTGGCTACTGTAGCCAAACATGATTACAGGTGCCTATAATACTAACTCCCAGGAGGCCGAGACTTGAGGATTCAAAGTTCCAGGTCAGCTTGGACTACCTAGCAAATTCTAGGCCAGCCTGAGCATGCAGAATGATATCCCATCTCAAAATATGAAAGGAGGGAGGAGAGACTAAAGAAGTAAATTTAACTACTCTAAAGTAGGTGTTTGATGATCATATTTCAATCAAAGTGATAAACAATAGCATATTTTTTTTAACATTTTTTAAATATTGCTATTGTACACCACCTCAGTTGCTTAAATTGCATCTCTTTTTATTCTCTAGAGGTTTTTCCTCTTTTTTTTGGAAATTTGCTTAACTTTTTTTCTGAAACAAAAAATTAGAGATACATGATTGATGAGTGACAGAGGATTTAGACACATAAGTAACATTAAAGTTTTGGGAAGTAGTATGTATAGGGATATAGAAGAGAGGTCCTGGTCTGTATGTGACAATAACATTGTATCCAGTGCAAGAGTGTTTTTCCAGTCTATGCTACTATCTGCTTCAACTTTTTCCACCTTTTCCCCTGTCTCTTTCTCTAACCTATTATAAAGCAGCCCCTACTGCTTTCAACCAAGGCAGAATAAACTGGATCCTGCACTGTTAAGATACCTGAGATCCCACAGTGCACTGTTTCTGGGAACTTCACATTGCTTCCTGGATAGGTTTCAACCAGAAGATCACAGTATCCCTCTTGGTAGGCCCAGTTGGTTTTTTGCCACTGCTGTTTTAGTTCAAGAGTATCAAGAGTATACTTTCTTTGTTTTGTTTTTTGTGTTCTGCTCCTTTTATTCAGTAATGCTGGGTTCCTCACAAGATTCTTTATTCTTCTTTTTTTCTCTCCATGTTTAATCCCTTCAAGAACTTTCAGTTTTCTAGTTTTCAGACTTTGACTCTAAGTGAAATTGCATCTTCAGCTGAAGTAGTCTTTTGATTTCACTCAAAACATCTCAAACAAAAAGCTCTGTGTATCATCTAGGCATAATGGCATGCACCTGTGGTCTCAGCTACTTTGGAATCTGAGGTAAGAAAGCATAAGTACAGATATTCAGGGCCAACCAATCTAGGTAAACATAACAAAATACTTTTTGTTGAAAAGCATTATTTTTGTACAGTCTATTTGATCACACTTTTCTCATCCCTTTCCTGACTTCTTCAGAGCCTCCTTAAATCCACCCAATTCCAGACCCTTTCTTTCCCTTTTTAAAAAAACAAACAAAAACTCAAGAAACTCACACTAAATAAATAAATAAGTCCTACAAAAACATGAAATCAAGCAGACCAATATGAAAGAAAATGCCCAACAAAGCAAAATGAGACAAAAAAAGAAATTCTACAAAAATACCATTCATTTTGTGTTGGCCAGTTATTCCTGGGCTTACTCTGAAGTCTGGTTAATATACCCAGGAAGACTCCATTGGAGAAAACCAATTTTTCCTTTGCAGATAACTTCTTGGTTAGGCATGGGACTCCAAGTCCACTTACCCCTCTCGTTACTGGGACCCCATCTGGTTGAATCTGTTCAGGCCCTGTATGTGCCGCCATAGTCACAGAATTCATATGTGTATCAGTTCTGTTGTACCTTTGAAAGACATTGTTTTCTCTGTGCTCATCCAGTGAAATCCTCTGGCTCTTACAAGTTTTCTGCCTCTTCTTCCACATAGACCCCTGAGCTAAGGGGAAGGGTTTGATGAAGACATCCCATTTAGGACTCAGTGCTGCAAAGTCTCATTCTACACACATTGTTCAATTGTCAGTCTCTGTGTTAGTTCTCATCTCCTGTAAGAATCTTTGATGAGTGAGCAAGACACTGATCTGTGAATATAGCAGAATGTTATTAGGGGTCATGTTATTGATATGTTCCTTTACCAGAACAATAGTATTTTCTTTTTCCTTGTGCTGGTCTATCTAATCTCTGGATCTTTCACCCCAGTAGTGTCAAGCCTAAGTTCCATCTCATGGAATATACCTTAAATCCAACCAGAGAATGGTTGCTTACTGCTACAACATTCATGCTACTCTTACACCAGGAAATTAAAAAGGGCTAGAGTATGGAGTATACTCTGAGCAGTGGAAGGGTTGCTTATCAAGTAGAAGGCTCTGGGTTTAATACCTAGGACTTCGAAAAGGAAGGTTGCATGTGTTCCTTCCTTCGCTGCCATCGTTACCAGTTCCCCTTTCACCCATCACTCCAAAAGATGACAAGTTAGAAACTTTACAGCTACCCCGTTAGACGTCAGTGGCGTGAATCTCTAGCTGCTGACTTTTTCTTATACCTCTCTTACTGAATCCTTAAGAGCTTTCTGATGATTGTTCTTTCTATATAGAAATTGCTGGTAGACTTAGCTACCATTTGTACTAACCTTTTTATCTCCCTACTATAATCTGTCACCAATCATGTGCTAATTTTCAATTTTTTTTCTGTTTTGTTCTTTAGGATTAATATAGCTATCCTATCAATCTTGAAAAGATTCCTAAAATTATTTTCTTATAAGCTTAATTACAATAATTATATTATCTCTAGTCTTTTCTAATTCAGGTGCAGCCCTCCAGGGCATAAATACTCAAAGGTCCTTATGGCTGTCACTTAGTGCACTTACCTTTGTTTTCTTACTGCTTCACTTCCTCAGATCACCCTGCTGATACCCTGTGTATTGTGCTGTTTGCAGAACTTTTGTTTGTTTCCAGTATCACCTGTAATACAATCTGTATCCCCTTCTATCAGTAAAAGTTATCTTTTGATTTATATTTAATGGAAGCCTTGTATTTGTTTGACCATCACTTAATAGCTATGTGAACATGTTAATTAGTCTCTATTAGTTTCTTTTTCCTGTAAAAGTTAGGATAATTAGCACACACATTTTCCACTCTCCCAGATTGTTATGGGGATGAAATTAATTTATTTCTACAGTATTCTTAGTTGGTATAGATGCTTAATAAATATTATCTATTATCATTAAATGAAAGTGTAATTTAAGAAGGTACTGTTGTAACAAACTGGTAGTACTTTCTTAGCATGTGCAAGGCCCTGTCTAATCTGTTCAACATCACAAACATGCATGTGTAAAAGATCGCCTTAGTTAAGTTATTGATCTAATGATAATACTAATTTGCTAGTTTAGCACCTCATTTTCCATCCACACATGTATCTGTATGTACATCTGTGTATAAAGTGATTAGGCTTTTTCTAACGTCTCATTCCATTGTTAACTGAAGCAGTGAAAGATGGTCTGTGATCTGTAGAATCAGATAAGCTGTAAGGTATGAAAGTGCATGGCTATTAATGTCCCATAATTTCACTTAAAGGAAGTTTATATACTTCTTAGTGAGAGTTAGAACTAAAATTAGATCCCTGTGGACTTCCTATTTGGTGTTAGCTCTGTTATGTTAACTTTTTTCTCTTTAATGTACTGGAAATATGTAGGTAGCAATTGACAAATTTATCTCCCTTTGCTCCTCAGATAAATAGCTACAGAAGACCACAAAACAAGGTAAATCATTATCTCCAAGTAAAAGAAAACCAAGATCCATGAGTGGGCATCGGTCAACAAGGAAACGATGTGGAGATTCCCACCCAGAGTCCCCTGTGGGCTTTGGGCATATGAGTACTACAGGGTGTATATTAAATAAATTGTTTCAGTTACCAACACCACCACTGACAAGACACCAATTAAAGCGGCTGGAAGAACATAGGTATCAGAGTGCTGGACGGTCCCTGCTCGAACCCTTAATGCAAGGATACTGGGAATGGCTAGTTAGAAGAGTACCCTCATGGATTGCCCCAAATCTCATCACCATCATTGGACTATTGATAAATATCTGTACAACTATTTTGTTAGTCTTCTACTGCCCTACAGCTACAGAGCAGGTAAGAGTGATGCCTTAACAACGGTGACATTTGTTGTAGCTCAGGAACGTTGTAATTGGGAATCTAGGTCACTTCATATAAAGGCAGAATGTTCTCACAGCTATTTGTTAACTGTCTTTATCCTATCACACTTTAATGAATTAAATAAGTCCTTCCTATTTGTACGACTGTTACTTATCAGAAACTTGAAGAAAGGGGATTCGAGATGGCATGACTAAAAGCACAAGGAGTGGTACCTGATACCTGTGACCGGCAAAGGAGGCTGAGACAGAAAGGTCTTGAGTTGGAAGCGAGTGTCACTTCATAGCAAGTTTAAGGCAAGGCTGACCGGGCCATTTTTTCCACATGTGTCTCTTTTTTCTTTTAATTTCTGCTTTATTATACAAACATGGTTCTTACAGAGTGTGAATATATTTCTTGTTTCTTATTTTTTTAAAGACAGTCTTTTACTCTAAAACTGACACTGGAGGCTGGCTTCAGACTCCATAACTTCCTATTCTATGCTGAGATTATAAGAACATGCCATTATACCTGGCTCATTTTCACAAATAGCTTGCTGTATATCAGTCAGGATACTTTGAGAGCAAAAACCAATACAGTTGTATAATGACATCACATTTCCTTTGAACTGTTTCACGTGGGGGTACCTGGACTATTAATTCCAAAGGATTTTGGTCTAGATTTTGGATCCTTAATAGAAACAGCAAGTAGGTTGTTGATTGCAATGGAAGGATTCTAATAATCCTAAACCTGCTCTAGAAAGAAGATCAGGGTGTAAGAGAAGGTTTAAGAGTGACTCAGACATTAATCATTTATTGAATACCACAGAATGTACTAGGTAACCATGGTTCCCTATGTGATACTTTTCTTGTACAGTTTTCTTAAGTGATTTAGATTTACTTGAGACAGAATAGGAAATACAGAAGCACTCTTTCTGTGTTTTGCATGGCACAGTAATGTCCTGCAAAGCTGCATGGTAGAAATACTTGTTAGGCTCAGCCCAAGATACTGAAATAGGTGATGGCTGTTCTGTGGTAGATCTGTCATCTCTGAGATTGTCAGTAAGATACAAAAAGTCTCTAACCCTTCATCTGTCTAAATCTGATTTGTAGTATTGTGAGAATTAATGTATTCAGTATGCCCAACATACAGTGTTCAGGAGATAGAAACTGAGTATTGTTTCGTTTGGGCAAAGAGATTAAGTATATTACTGTCTTTCTTATAACCCCCTCCCGTTCCTGATTTCTTCTATGATGCATAATAAGTAGAATAAACAATCAAGTCCCTATTGAGTTCTTTGTGTTTTGTTTATTCATATTTTAAAATTAAAAGCTCTGTAAATTTAGCACTCAAAAAAGTTTCAGTTCTTTGTATTTGATTCTTTTGGATCTTTCACCAGTAGTGATGGCAAAGTTTTGTGGGCATGGGTTATGAATATTCTGTTCATTTTTATGCTCAAGAATTTTTAAAACTTTTTGCTTTTAAATGTTTTATCTTTTTAGATTATAGCATAATTGCAATATTTCTCTCTTTGCTTGCCTTCAAACCCTCTGCATGTAAATACCAATATTTCTAAGAGAAATGAGGTTCATTTTTTCAGTGGCTTCAGCTGGATTTGTTTTTATTAGATAAAGGAAACTTCCGGTCAATGAGTAAAGAAAGTAAGTTAATCTTTTCCAAATTCTTCAGGTAGAAATGGTAACCTTTTTTGTAAATGGGATACAAAAATATCCCTTTGATCTGTTTGTTACTAAAATATTAAATTTTATCAGCTTAGTAGCTTAGATTTTTGTTTCTTTTGTTGATGGGTTTGTTCTTGTTTTTGTTTTTTTGTGACAGAATCTTCTATGATTACAAGCATGTGCTACCTATCATACCTACTAGGATTTTGTTTTACTACTGTTTTTTAATTTTACATTTTTGGCTAGACAGGTAACTCAGTGGTTAAGATACATTATTGCTTCAGTTAGGCTCTTAGCACCCAAATCTGGCAGCTTACAACCACCTGTAACTCTAGCCCCAGGGGACCCAACATTGTATTAGTAGAAGTTAGTATTATCTGTTTTACTCATATAGACACACATATATACACATAATTTAAAATAATAAAATTATTATTATTATTATTTTTTTTTTGGTATTTCGAGTCAGGGTTTCTGTGTAGCTTTGGAGCCTGAACTAGCTCTGTAGACCAGGCTGGGCTCGAACTCAGAGATCCACCTGCCTCTGCCTCCCAAGTGCTGAGATTAAAGGCGTGTGCCACCACTGCCCGGCTCGAAATAAATGTTTTTTTTTTTAAACAACATTTTGTTGTTGTTGTTTTTGAGACAGCACCCCACTTTGTTGCTTTTTGGTGTGTAGACCAGGTTGGCCTTGAGCACTCTCAGTCCCCATGCCCATGCCTCTGAAGTGCTGGGATTGTAGGTGCATACCTCCAAGCCTGGCTTTAGCTTAGGTTTTAGGACCATAAACTAACGTTGGGTTTAGTCTTGCAGCTTTATGTATGTAGTATGTTAGAGTTACTTTTGCCATGTAAGACAGATAAAGGAAGTTAGTATTACCTGTTTTTTGCACATGAAAATCATAATCTTTCTGTCCTATTGCTGTTGAGTTTTACTGAGTTGCCAGCAGTGCTGTAAGAGCAGGAAGAGGAGAAGGAATAATGATCAGACCTCTGGTCTGTGTATGGTGGCGCTTATAATCCCAGCTAAGCCAGGAGGGTCTCCATTTCTAGCCCATCCTGAACTGTGCAGTTAAAGACTTTTGTTGAATTTGAATACATTTTTTTTGTCATATAAACACGAGGTTTTTCTTTTGTTCATTTGTTTTTGTTGCTGTTTTGTACTTTTGATTTAACTCACTACAATATCTTAATCAATTTTTAGCATAGAAAAATGAAAACTAAAATATCCCATTCACAATATCTCTGTAGCGGACAATGAGGAATACTGAGAATTCAAGAACAATTGCAGTGGGTTTTTGATCCTACTGCACGTACTGGCTTTGTGGGAGCCTAGGCAGTTTGGATGCTCACCTTACTAGACCTGGATGGAGGTGGGTGGTCCTTGGAACCCTGATTGCTCTTCGGGCTGATGAGGGAGGGGAACTTGATGGGGGAGGGGGAGGGAAATGGGAAGCGGTTGCGAGGACGAGGCAGAAATCCTTAATAAATAAATAAATTTAAATAAAAAAATAAAAATAAAAAAAAATTTCTATTGCCATTCAAAAGAGAAGAGAAAGTAGTATATAAAGAAATTCAACAAAAAAAGATATAAAAGGAAAAGTAAAAGTCTGCCTTCATATTACTGTATTAGTTACTTTTCCTAGTGGTGTGACAACATGTCTAACCAATACAGCCAGTAGGGTTTCTTTTGGCTCATAGTCTGGGGGAAAAGTCTAACGTGGCAGGGAAGGCGGTGGTGGCAGCAACACGAGGCAGCCGGTCACATGCAGTGCAGCCAGGAAGCAGGATGCTGTTGCTCACCTATCTTCCTTCATTCTCTTTCTCAGTCTGGGACCCCAGTGCATGGGGTGGTGTCACGCATATCCAGGATAGATCTGGTCTACCCTCAGTTAACCATTTTGGGAAAGTCTTATAGATACACCAGGGATATGTTTCAGGATGAGTCTAAATCCAGTCATTTGACAGTGAAGATTTAACCATTACACCTACCTTTCCTTACTATCCTTGCCTTTGTGTCAGATTTTGCCAGTCGGCTTTCTTATCTACATATCTGAGTAATGATTCTTGACTGACTCATGTCTTCCTTTCTTCACCTGGCTTTTAAATTAGCTGAGACCACACCTGGAATAGGAGACTTTCTTTAAAAATAAAAATACCCCATAGATGTAAAATAATGGAAATGAGGGAAAAGTGATTAAATATTAGGTATTTTTACAAATTTACAGAAAGGAAAAAATAAAACCAGGAAAACTAGTGTGCCTTTTTTTTTTGTATGTAATTGTTATTTTGCTGTTTGCTGACATTGTATGCACACTAATAGTTGAAGTCCTCTCTGTTTTCATGGTAATACTGTAGCTTATTAAAATCCTATGTAGGCTGCAAGGAAGGTCCTATGTTTTTAGTTCTCCAAAGCAGAGCTATTCAGTAGCATTTCTGTGGTTGTTGGAGTGTTCTTTGTGTGGCTAAGATGGTAGTAAGCCTCTTGACTACTGAGCATTTGAAAGAATAACTATAAAGCTGATTTTTTTTGTCTAATTATACTTAATTCAAACCAAAATATGTGCACATTGCTAATGGCTACTGTGTTGGGACAATGGGACTTAGAGGATGCTGAGTCTTGGAGGTAAAAGGACAGTAGACCTGAGCCCAGAAGAGGGGGTCCTTAGTCACAAAGGGTTCCTTGGCCATTTCAGTGTATTTGCATGACTGTATACTGCCTCAGGGTTTGTGCCTCTGGTTTCAGAGAGGTATGTCTTATATGGTCCTTATAATAGCCTCAGTTCTAAAAGTGTGGAGTACCAAGAAGATGCTTTAAACAAGATCATTATTGTTTCATACAAAGTTATAAACAAATCTTTAGCAGAGAAAAACCCTTTTCAGTATAGAATATACTGATATCTTACAGCTCTTGAATATTAATATAGTGTAACTTGACAACTGTTATGTAAGAAAATACTGTGATAATAGTAAATTTTTCATAGCCTAGACACAAAAAAATGCAATGTTTAAATCACCATCGTTTTCAAAAAAAACAATAGCAAAGTATTCTTTATGAATGTGATTATAAATATATGAAAATAGTTTCAGGCTTTCACAAACCAGAGCATCTTTGCCATAGTGTTGTTCTATGAACCTTTGTAAACGCATGTTAAAAACAAGTTGCTTGATACAGAAAATGTGAAAATATTTGTATTGTTGACCATTCTCGAACGTTCTCAGTATGCATCACCACACTGGGAGCAAGAAGTCCTTCAGGGAGAAGTGAGGAATGTGCTTAGCACTGTGGACCCAGTGTCTCCCTGGTAAAGTGAGGGATGCTGTGCTAGTTCCCTTCTTTAGGCAGCATTTCCAGGTATGGTAACAAACACATTCTTGAATCCTAGATCTTGGAAGGGAGGTAGAGGCAGAAATTCTAGACTAGCCTCAGCTACCTAGAGATTTGAGTCCAGTCAGACCCTTCCTCATAAAATAAGAAAAATTTTGATCAACATGGTGCTACAAGCCTATAATCCCAGAACTTGGAAGGTAGAAGCAGAGAAAGAATTCAAGGCCTAAACAAACTTGGCTATACAAAGAGTTTGGGAATAGACTGGGCTGCATAATTCCCTATTTCAGAACAACAGAAATGAAAACAGGGTGTCAAGAAGTCCAGGCTGGCCGTCAACTATCTGGATAGCCAGGGTTGACCTTGAGTGGCTGATTTCCTGCTTTCACCTCCCAAATGCTAGAATTACAGGCAGGTTCCCATGTAAGGAATTATATTGATTAAATAATAGGGGGATTTAGAGAAGACAATGCAGCCTCTTGAGAGTTCTGTAAAATTCCTGCAAAGTACAGTTATCCTTTGAGAATTGTAAAGGATTGATTCCACACAGAAATCAAAGTCTGTAGATGCTTAAGTACCTTCCCTAAAATTGTCTTAAATGCACATATAATCCATATGTACCCTTCCATATTCTGAAAACAATCTCTAGACTACTGGTAATAGACGCTCTTAAGTAGCTATGTGTAGTATCATTTAAGAAAATAAGAAATATTGGTATAGATGCAGGTTTTTATACTTTAGAACTTTGGCTGGTTGAATCCCTTGGTTACAGAACCCAGACACACGGGGGATCTGTTGTTGTTAATGGAGACATTCTTGAGCACTCTTAAAGACAGGGAGTTTGATTCTAACAATCCTAGTTACTTCAAGCTTCAGTAAGTTCTTTATTATTTAGTTCTTGCATCATCTCCCACATCTTTCAACCAGAAGTACTTCTGTAGGGAATGAAGAGAAGTTGGGCTGGCAAGATGGGCTTAACGGATAAACTCTGACCTCCACATGATTTCCCTCCCTCCCCCCCTCTCTTGTGCGCACGTGCACGCACACACACTAAATAATGTGATTGAAATGTGATTAAATATCTGCTGTTAAACATTTTAGCCAAATCGAGGTAATGAAAATATCTGAGTATTTTTGGTTTTTTATTTTTATTTATTTCACAGGCACCTCTCTGGGCATACATTGCTTGTGCATGTGGCCTTTTCATCTACCAGTCTTTGGATGCTATAGATGGGAAACAAGCAAGAAGAACCAATAGTAGCTCTCCTTTGGGAGAACTTTTTGATCATGGCTGTGACTCACTATCAACAGGTATTGTTGCTTTTTAATACTGAGAATTATTAACTGAAAGAAACAATGTGATAAGTGTTGGAATAAATTTAGTTAGTTCCCAAGCAGATGATTTTATATTAAATTTTAGTGTGTTTTGAAACTTGTGATTCTGGTTAATGCTTGTTCATTGTTGGCAGTATGGGAAAATTTGGAACCTAAACTTACTTGTATTTATTTTTAACCCTAAGTTTTGGTTTTGGCTGTTTTTGTTTTGCTTTGTTTTTGTTTTTATTTGTTCTTTTCCTAGTGCTTGGGTTCAAACCAGGGCTTTACATATGCTAGGCTAGTCAAGCCTGATGTGGGATGTCCTACTGTATATGTGTTGCTTTTATTGGTGAATGAATAAAGCTGTTTGGGCCAATGACTTAGCAGAGTAAAGCCAGGTGGGAAATCAGGACAGAGATGCAGAGAGAGTAGGCAGAGTCAGGAAGACACCATCTAGCTGCTGAAGAAGACAGATGCCCAGCCTCGTGGTGATACATAGATTAATAGAAATGGCTTAATTTAAGATATAAGAGTTAGGTAGAAATATGCCTGAGTCATCGGCCATCCAGTGTTGTAATTAATATAGTTTCTGTGTGAGTATTTGGGTCTAGGCAGCTGGAAAACGGATGAACAGTCTCCATTTACACAAGCTTTCTTCTACAGTCTCCAGCTGAGGACATTGTCTTTTTAAAATATTAGTATAATTGTCATTATTACATGTCTCATGGTTTTAGATAAAAGTACAGTAATGGGTAACTGGTAGTTCGTGACCTTGTATTTGAATAAATTCTAATTGCGGATAGAGTATATTATACGTTTGAATTATAAATATGCAATAATATAAGGATCAAAAGACTGATGTGATCAAGTTTAGAGATATAACATACAGCATGAGGATTATAATTAATGATATTGTATTGTATATTGATAATTTACTAAGAGCAGAATTTTGATCTTTCCACCACAGAGGTAGTAATGGCGAGGTTAATTTTAGTGACCCTTTCATAATGTGTACACATATCAAAACACTGTTAGGTAATTTTTTTTTAAAGGATAGAAGGAAAAGTGCTGGCAGTGGGTTGTGCCAGCGTAGGTGAACTATAGATGATGATGTCTGTAATTTTAGTATGTTGCAAGTTTTTCAAATAATACTTGAGTACATTTTTACTTAAAAACTTAAAAATGAAATTGAAGTGGGCATTGTGGTGTACACCTAACACCACCTGAGAGGCTCCAGCAGGAAGAGCGTAAGCATAAGGATAGCATGAGCTATGGACTACATAACAAGATCCTTTCTCAAAATAACAGTCAAAACAATATATTCATTTCTAACCAGTCTTTCTAATAGGGGTGCTTTCCCTCCTTATTTTAATTTAAGTCTTTGGTTCTATCATTTTCATGGTTTTTAATTATTTTTAAAAGTCTTGATAGTTTTATATCTGAATCCAGCTTTGCCTATCAAAATCATTACTTCTTTGTGTCCTGATGGTAGCCTGTTTGTTAAGAACAGCTAAGTAAATCAGATGAAGGAAAACTCAAACTTTCCACTGAACGAAAACTAGCTGGGTAACTTGAAAGACTGTTAGAATTAATGAGGAAACATAGAATGCGAATTGCTTTGTTTTTATAATTTAAATAAGTCGTGTTATATTATAGTTTGTTTCAGACTTATAGGAAATCTTTTTCCTATATATGATTCATAATGATAGCTGTGAAATAAGAAAGGACAGTTTTTTAGTCTGAACAAGTAGGTCCCTTTGGTTGTTGAAGCTCTCTGGGTTCATTGGTTGCTGTTTGTTTGTTTGCTTTTGGTTTTGACTCTGTGCTTAAACAGTTTGTGCTTTTTTGTGGTATTTGTGTTGGTTTTTAAATCGGGGGTGTACATGTATGTGGGAGCCCCAACACAGCTCCCTTCAGAAGCCAGAAGAGAAAATCAGACCCTTCAGCTAGGTTGTGAATCACCAAAATCGGTGTTGTAACCAATTTCAGGTCCTCTGCAAGAGCAGTATGTGTGCTTGACCCCTGAGCTTTCCATCCAGTCTCTCTCTTTATTGTTTTAAGACAGAATATTTCATTGTAGCTAAGGCTGTCTTTGAACTCCATCCTCCTGCCTTAGCTTCCCTAGTGCTGAGATAGACATTTGTTTGGTAGCATGTTCAGCAGCCTGAAACGTTTTACTACTCATTTAGTACTACTACTAAGTATGGAGACTTCAGTAGGCTGAAGTGTTTTAGTTTCTTTGAGAATTTTGCCCTAGCTGAGTGATTTAGTAAAAAAAAAAAAAAGAGAGAGAGAAAGACATTAAAATTATGTTGTAAAACATGTAAATATCACTTAACTGAAAATAGATTATCTTTAGCTCATCTAAAATGATTTTCAACCCAATTGATGCTATAGATGCCATTCAGTTTTCATTTTCATTTTTCTTCTGCAGTTTTTGTGGTTCTTGGAACTTGTATTGCAGTGCAGCTTGGTACAAATCCTGACTGGATGTTTTTTTGCTGTTTTGCTGGGACATTTATGTTCTATTGTGCACACTGGCAAACATATGTTTCTGGAACATTGCGATTTGGAATGTAAGTAATACTTAATGGTAATTCTGTCTTTGCTTTCAAATATGGAGAATGTTGCTTATAGAGATTAAGTATCAAAAATTGATCAAGTAAACTATTTAAAACCATTTTCTCTTTGTCATATATCTCTCTGTATGCCTTTGGGAAAGAAGTACCAGAATCACCCAGTAGTATTGTTAAAGTAGGACGAAAAGCTCCTGACTCATCATCACGGGTGGTTCCAGATTCACTTTTTTATCCTATGTTTTATTTTGACATATAGAAATTATTATTTTCAGACAAGGTTTCTCTGTAGCTTTGGTGTCTGTCCCAGAACTAGCTAGCTCTTAAACCAGAGCTGGCCTCGAAATCACAGAGATCTGCCTGCCTCTGCTTCCCAAGTGCTGGGATTAAAGGTGTGCGCCACCACCGCCTTATTTTTAAGAGCGAGTTTCTGAGCTGGGGAGATGGCCCAGTGGTTAGAGCATGCACTGCTTTTGTAGATGTGACCTGTGTTTAGTTCCTAGCACCATGTCAGGTGGTCCATAACCACTGTAACTTCAGTCCCATTGGATCTGACACCTTCTTCTTGCAGATATCCACATATTGTCACATAATTAAAGCTAAATATTTTTTGAAGAAAAGGATGAGTTTTTAAGAGCAAAGAACGGGTCTTTAAGTGTCATAGTTTAATTAGTTACAGTATTTTATACTGATTTACTTACAAATCTACAAAAATAATTCAGTTGATAGCACACTATTTAGCTTCTCTTTTTTTTTGCTGCCAACAAAATGTCTGAGAATTTAAAAATGAAATACATATAAACATGAACGAAAAGTTCCTACCTGTTGATCAGTATTTGCCATAATGATTAACGAGTAAATCTTGGGTAGTCTTGGATTGTGATTAAGGATGGCATTCATCATCTAGGTTTTTGTATGTTTGTTTGTTTTGTTGGTGGTGTTAGATTTATTTATTTTTATTTGATCTGTATGGATGTTTTGCCTGTATATATATCTGTGTGCCACATGTATTCAGGTCCCTTGAAACTGCAGTTAGAAATGGTTGTGAGACACTTCTGGGTGCTGAGAATCCATCCCAGGTCCTCTGGAAGAGTAGTGCTTTTAACCACTGAACCATCTCTCCAGCCCCCACCATCTGATTTTTAAATTAATTTATTATGAATCCTGTTTATTCTTTCTTTTTGGTTTGGGATAAATAAAAAAATTGAGAAATGGCTATATTTATGAACTATCAAAATAAAAATAGCCTTATGGCTACAAAATATTTTAACCTAGTCTCTGAATTTCTGATGGCTTTATGTATTTACTTACTTACTTGTTTACTTGCTTACTTATTTAGATCCCCAGTAGGATTAGTTTAACAAGCATTAAAAAGCCTAGATAGGTTCCCTAGAAATTCAGTTGCTCACCACAAACTCAGTTCGTGCAATTTTTGTTGAATTTTTAAAATAAAACTTAGGAACCATTGAAAATGACTAAATAGATAAATGCACAAACACATTATAACAGAAAATTTTAATGCAATTTTTAAATAGAACTTAATAAAATACTAATATTTTGGTGCTAATTTTTTAGAAGAGGTTTCTAATAATTTTAAAACCGAGATTTAGAAAATATTTTTGAGGTCTTAACCAAAGGTGGCATGAATGTTCATATGAAAATTTTTATATGCATTTATCAATTATTTATGAAATGGTCTAGGCTCAGAAAATTCTGAAGAATTATAATTTAAAGATAATAGTAATTGAATGTGTACTGTTGCTTTGTTTTCATTGTCTTTGCCTTAAAATAATATTTTCATACTCTTTTTCTGCTTGAGGTAAAAATCACAAATGTTTTTAAAAATTCTAAGATCTTTGGATTTTTTTTCTTAATTCAATTGCAAGTTTTAGTGATGCTGGTGTTTTCTGAAATGCCATGACTGTGTTATCTAGATTTCACATCATTCATGTTTTCATTGCTTATTGTCTCAGGGTTCTGGTGTTGTTTGGACCTTCAGATTAAGGGGGAGGGGTTAATTTGTGTACTGAATCTCAGTTGAATTTAACTTTAACCTTATTTAACAACCAGTCCCTTTCCATTTTCTCTTTCTCTTTCAAGTAATGCAACACCAGCTATATGGTGTGGGAACTGGAAGGGGGGGGAGGGAGAATTATGGAAGTGGTAAAAAAAATTACATAGACAGTAGTAGTCTTAGGAACAGTTTGATATTGTGGCTTTATATCTTGCAGTCTTAAACTCTTCTGTGATAAAGTATCTATGCAGTCCCATGACTATAAGGGAGTAACAGAGATAAGACTGACAAAGATGCAGAAATTCTTTTTGTCTTTTCTGCTTTGCCAAGAAATGTGGCTTTTATCCGGATCTGCGGGGAACTTTTGCAAGACCTAAAGCTGGGAAATGACAGAGTACCTTTAGAAAAGTCAGTCTGGCAATGTGATGGAGAGTGCACTAGGATTGAGTGTGACAAAAGCAAAAGATCCCTAGTAATAATCAGCATAGTTATAATTAATATGAGGTGCTGTAAAGCTTACATTAACACAAAGGCAATGTTTTTGTAGGGAGGGGGTAGGATGGAGAAAGACTTCAGAAGCAGGTACTGCAGAATATAGTTTCTCACTAGGTACAGGGAATAAATAAAAGGACAGATACTATGATGACTTACCCACAGTTTCGCTAGGTTGGGAGGCTGTATGTAAAGTGGAGAAAGACACATTAGAAAAAGAAATCTATTAAGTAGCAAATTCTACCCAGAAAATGTATGCTAGGGATTCTGTACATCTGAATAGAATAGGTATGACAGAACATTTAGGGAGTGGGCTTGGAAAGAAGGCTGTGAAAATAGTTGAATAGTCAAATTGGGAGGATTTTTATTGAAATAAAGTCAGGAGACAGATGAATTTCAGGAAAGAAGGACGTTTAATGTTTCCAGGACTCAAAATGAGGTCAGAAAAGTAAATACTGAATTTGGCAATCTGAGCTGTCCATAACAGTTTCTGAGTAGTAATTTAGGGGCTAGATTGTGGAGAGATAAGTTAGTTAACTTCTAGTTACACTCTCCAGGTAATCTCTGAAATACATGACTCATAGAAGGCAGAAAGGAGAGGACAGAGGACACACACACAAATTAAGCATGCAGAAGAAATCACTAGAACACAGATTGAAATTACTGAGAAATAGAGAAAATAATAATGATTTGTAGAGCAAAATAGCTCAAGATGCAAGACTCAAGTTTTCTAGGATAGACATGTAGCTGAGTGGTAGAAAGTTTGCCTAACATACTTGAAGTTTTGAGTTTAACTCCCTAATACTGCCCAAAATTAATTTAGTAAAATACCTGGTAGTATTGTGGCCAATGTAAATATAATGCCTAAATTAAATCAAGTGTCATAAAGGAAATTGTACAACTACATTGAAGCAATACTGAATTTCCTTTATAAAGTAAAAATGAGTATAGCATTCATGGAAAAATGCCGATAGTACTTTACATGTAAGGAACTACTCATCAAAAAACCAGTACACTAGAGGCTAGAGAACACATAAAGCCTCCCAAATACTGTTAGCATTCACAAGTTTTTCTCATGACCAAGTAAATAAGTGTGGTTAGATTAAGTTCAGTCAATTTTGTATTCATAAAAGATAATTTTTTTGTTTCACAATGAACAAGGCCAATTCTCAGCTGTAGTTTAAGTAAAGAAATTTTTAGATATAACTTCTTTTTATTTTTTCTTAGGGAAATGAAAGCAACCTCGACATTAGAAATACTACTTTTGAATTCTTTTATTTGAATTGTTTTAGTGTCATTTATGCATGGGTGAAAGATCCTGAACATTTCCTTTTTACATGTAATAAATTCAGATCTTCATGCTTTCAATAACCTTATCAAATAAAATGTTTTCCAAATAAATTTGTAGATGGACATAATGGTGCATGCCAGAACTTGGGTAGCTGAGGGAAGACGATTGGAAGATCAGAGCCAGCATGGGCCACATAGAATCTATCTTAAAAAAATTAAGCAAAAAATAAAAAGACATTTTTGTTTTTCTTAGTCTCTTTCATGCTGATGCTTTTAGTTCCAATTTTAAATTCATAATGTCTTGAACAACTGTAAGCAAAACATTTTAGTTCATCAGAGATAGAGAGATGGCTCAATGGTTAAAAGTGTGTACTGTTTTTTCAGGGGACAGATTTTAGTTCCCAGCACACCTACCTGGTATTCATCTCTAAGGGATCTGACACCATCTGGCCTCTGAATCTAATAAATATTTTTTAAAGGATTTTAACTTATCTGTGACTAAATACTTTTTATTTAAAATATAGCATTGTGAGGAAAAAACAGGCTTTGAACACATATTTTCAAAGTGTGTGAGTACATCTTTTAGCCCTGTGCTGTGGTTACAGCTAATATCTGCCTTCCACAGAAAATGGTAGTGACTATACCATCTAGACAGACCCTTGTCTCACGGTCCTCTCAGACTAAGTCGGTGCTATTTACTCACACTCATCAAAGCCTAGCCTAGCCCTTTACATTTTTATTTGCCTTGATCTGAAGGATTGGCGAAGGAAATGAAGTCAGGGAGCTCAATAGGAGAGTTTGGCTGGTGAGAGAGGGGACGTGTTGAGTTGACATAGAAGAAGGGACATACTAAGCCCCTGCAGGTGGATGGGGTTAGCTGCTGCCAGATGCTACAGGAGTGTTGGAAGTGAATAGTTTTCTTTCTGTATCTTGAGACAAAGAAGTATTGCGTGCTGTGAAAAATATTGTATTCCTTTTCCATTTACCACAGCAGTTGTATTTTAGCTCATTGTGATCATCTTTAAATGATGATAGTTTAGATTATATGAAAGTTCTTATTTGTAGTCTTAAGTCTTAGACTTCCTATATCTGGGTGTTTGTAGATTAATACCCTACAGATGTGTGTATAGAATTAAATTTATTCATTTAATTCTATGGCTCTAACCATATGGCCCTGGCTGCACTGGCTAGCCTGGAACTATAGGCTACAACCAGGCTGGACTCAAAATACAGAGATTCACCTGTTTCACTTCCTGAGTACTGGGAGTAAAGGCGTGTGCTACCATGCCACAAAAATCATTTTTAATGAAATATGCTTACAAATCATGTGAGCTACCTTAATCTTTTAATAGAAATTGTATTTATGCAAAACATTGGCCTTAAAAAAATCCCCCAAACTCTAAAGGCTGAACTCTTTGGGAATGTTTGTTTGTTTGAAATAGGGTCTTACTCTAGCCCGGCTGTTCTAGAATGCATAAATGAATTTAATGTTAAGTGATCTCTGACATCTCGTTACATATACAGTCTGAAAATGTATTAATTTTATAGCATTATTTCTAGTGTACTTACAATTTGGTGGAATATTGGCTTCCACAATACTTTTATTTCATTTTTCAGCCTGTACTATTAAGATTTTATATTTATTTTAACTACAAATGATACCATAGAAATTATTTCTATTAAATAAACTTACACCTTCCCCTCCATAGTTATATGAAAAATGTTAAACTATATATTCTACTTTTAGTCTGAAAACTCTATTTTCTTGTTCAGGTAATAATTTCTTAAAAATAATTTATTGAAGACTTAAAAGACTTGTTGAAACTGGTAATGTGGCTAAATGGTAGTACACTTACCAGCTGTGTGCATGGACTAGGTTTGGTATCCAGTATTACTAAAAATATTTAAAGAACAGAGTAAGTAAATCTTTTTAAAGACTTCTTTATTTTTATGATTGTGTGTGTGTGTGTGTGTGTATGTGTGTGCAAATGCCTATATGTGTGTTTGTACACCACTTTCATGCAGTGTCTACAGAAACCAGAAGAGGGTGTCAGATCCCTGGAACTGGAGTTAATTATAGAGGATTGTGAGCTGCCTTGGTGGGTACTAGAAACTGAATCTTAGCCTATTACAAAAGCAGCCGGTGCTTTTAACCACAGAGCCACTCTGTAGTCCTATATTTAATTTCTTAATGTTAATGTCTAACCCATTTTCTGTTGAAGAATCAGGATGCTGACAGGTAGAGATTTAGAGGCCAGCTGGGCTAGGAACCCTGATTTTCTTTTTCTTTTTCTTTTTTTTTTAAGTGTTTATCATGGTGTCACAGGTCTAGAATTGCAACACTAGGTAAGCCAAAATAGGTGAAACAAGGCCAGGGACCAAAGATGCCTTAGTAGCTCCATGGTAGGTTGCTTAGTAACATGCACAAGGTCCTTGGTTTGATCCCAAAACTGGAGATAATACGTGATCCTGTGGAAAGAAGAGTAACTCATATCACAAAATTTATTTAAATCACTTTGTATCTCCTTAAATAATGTACTAGATTGAAATTAAATGCATTTGTTAGCTGTCTTGCTCAACTCAGAAATAAAAATGAAACTTGCAGATAATTGGGGGCCAGGAATGTAGTTGTCTATAAGAAGGTCTGCTGGTTTTTATTATTGGAGGGACTTGTGACTTAGTGAAATTACATAACAAATAACATTTGCCACTCTTCAGTAATTGACTATATTTTTAGTACTAATATTTCTAAGTGTCTACTTACAAGTCATTTTAGTGTGTTATATTTCAACTTCTTAAACTACTAATGTGATTTGAATAAGAAATATTTATGTATGCACAAGAGTAGCTTAATAGCACATGAATTGTGTCATTTTGTCTGAAGTCTTTATAAAGGTAATGCTTCCTTTGAAATCTAGTTTTGCTACCTGTTTTAATAGGGATCATGAGAAAAATATCTGAGTAAAGTTATTTTGAAATGTTTGTTTTCTTATGCATAGATTCGATGTTACAGAGTCCCAGATCATAATTATATTATTCCAGCTTCTCTCAGGAACCCTGGGGCCTTGGTTCTGGAACTTCACGGTAACTGCTAGAATATTCATGCAGTCTAATGAACAATGGCGTGAATTCAATAAAGACAGCACCTTTGTCATGCACAGAATGTTTGAAGAAATGAAAATTCAAATGTTTCTGGTGATATTTTAGAGATAAATGTTACTAGAAAAATGAATTATTTTAAAATATAATAGGGCAATAAAAATCTACCCTTTACATATATATACATATATAAAACAAAACTTTTCAAAAGCGGTATCTCTGGTTTGATGCCGGTGACAATTCTGTCTCCCATTTACCTATAGTACTTAATATTGTTTACAATCCATGTGATATTTTTAAAGCACCTTTCCACCATTATTTTTATCTTTTTCTTTCATGCATATGAAAGAAATATATTTATATAAATATTAATTGTTTATATATGCACATTTAAAAACAAAAAACAAGCAGAGTTTTGTTTTTCAAATAAGTTGAAAAAACTCCATATTCATATAGGAAACATTCTGCTTATTTTCATAACTTCTTATGCATGTCCTTTAACTATTCTTTCTAGTTCTGCTTGGATTAGTAATAATCTTAGTGTTAACAAAAACAAAAGAAACAGTAATTTCACAAATTTACGCTAGAAGCTAGTCTCATCTAGTCCCATTTCTGTTTCTTTCTAATGTTTTCTTCTCTTTTTTGTGCTTTTGAGACTACCCTTCGCTCTCTTGTTTCTATAGCCGTCCTTTGAATGCCTTCCCTTTTCACCCTTTTTTTCTCTAGTAGATGTATGTTTCCCTGATGAAGTGCTAACTGTTAATATATGGGGTTTTCCTTCTCGTGTTAGAAGTATACTTTTGACCCTATGACTTTTAGGAAATGTTTCCCTAGTCAGGTAATCTTTCAACTACAATAGGGAAGTTTATTTACAAGCAGGAGTAGCTTACTCTCGTCTTATTTTACCATTTAAGAAATGTTGGGAAGTATTTTCCGTATGAAAACGTGACAAATCATTCTGACTATGCAAGCCTGCATTACTTCTCTTCCACCTTAGCAGAGAACTCTCTGAGAGGCACATTACAGCATTCTAAACTCAGATCTCAGTGACAGAATAATAGTGCTGGAGACAAGAACTTTGGGGTGTGGAGAATACTGAGAAATTCACCAGTAGGTACCATAGCCATATTCATTGGACCTCACTTTGCCCTTCTTCATTCTTCTCTCTCACAAGGCCTCTCATTGCTCACTGTAATTGTCTGGATACGTTGTTTGTGATAGCTCAGTGTTTGTTACTAATAATTGGGGCTAACCACATTTTTACCTGTAATATCAATGAAAGTATCAGTCAGAATGAAGGCAGTGTTATTTACTTTCATATTGTTTGTTTATAAAAATCAAAATAACAGATATTTTGGTCCAGGAGGTAACTTGGTGGTTGAGTGTTTGCCTAGCATATTCAAAGCCATGACTTTGATCCCCAGCATCAACGAAAGGAATTTTTTAAAAAGTACCCTAAATTTATGGAGCCCTTTGTGCTGTGCTAAAATATTTTTGGAGACTGATACATTTGAATGTGACAAAAAAGTTTTATTTTCAAAATATGCTGTTGTCTCCAGATATGCTGTTTTTGGTTTCATTGGGTACTAATGTTCAGAGATTTTCTTTTGTTCCTTGTATTTATTGCTTTGTCTTATATGATCATTCTTTCAATGATCAATGATTTTAACTGAAATTAAATCATCAGATCTATGAAATTTTATTCAAAGTTGGAGGAAAAAAGCTTTAGAAAAAGTTGTTTTTACTAATTCGTTTCTAAATGAATTTATTAGCCTTTAAATTTCCTCTATTGTCTATTCCAGTCTAGCAATTTTTGGTAAAATTGTATTATAATACAGAAACATCACCCTGAAATGATAATAAAAAGTGAAAACTTAAGACAAATGATTATCTCAACTGATAGATTAAAAATTAATAAAGAATTTTGCGATTGCATTAAGAACAATACTCCCCTTACTTGTTCAAGGTTCTTATTTTCCCTGTAACTTTGGAAAAGTCACTTAACCCTTCGGAGTTTCCTCAAATATAAAATGGTAATACTGTTTCTACCTCTTAGTGTAGCTGTAAGGATAGGAAGTATTAAAAACACATACTGCATATAGTGAATCTTCTTTATCTTTATATTTTAAAGCCTTAACAACTTCCAGATTCCTTCTAGAACTGACTGATAGAGAAGCAAAGCAAGACAGTAATTCTTTAACTGTATACTGACTTGATGCTAAATGGGCGAAAAAGACGCTGAGTTTTTCTGTTTGAAAAGTTGCGATTTAAATCTGTATCTACCCCCTAGTTCCTCGGCTTCAGAGGACTTTGGCTATATTTGTCTTTATTTAAAGTTCTCAGCGAGATTTCTCTTTTTAATTTTCTCAGAAAATCTGAGGATCTGTACTCATGTACAATAGGTAGATTGTACCTAAAATAGGTAATACTATTTTATAATAATTCAACTTATTTAAAAAATAAACAGATTTGTTTTTTCTCTGTATGTAGTATTTGAATTAAAAATACTTGGAGATATTGTTGAGCTATATTGTTAACATTAGTTAGTATTAATCAAAGCTTGTCATGCATCATTTGCTTCTTATGAAGGGTAGGAAGTAAAATATCTTGGCTGATCTTCATTACAGTCTTCTAACACCGTACCTCATCCATAACATTTGACATCCATATCCATTTACAAACAAATCTGTAGTTAATAATAATCCTAATCATTGAATATGATTCCCAAGTCCTTCAAATTGATGATTTTTAAGGGAAATACTTGGTTTTTATTTTCATTTTTAAACATAAGTTCAGGAGTCAGAATATAAACTAGGGAATTTTGCTTGTTTGTTTTGCTTTTCTATTCTGAATTTATCTTTACTTCATATGCTACGTTAACCATGCTGATAGTAAGCCCAAGTTACAAAACATTTACTATTTATAATAGAAATAGTTAACTTACAAATTAGCTGCAAGTGTTATTTTTATGTGCTTATGACACATGTAAAAGAAAAGACTAGATTATTTCCTCATCTTGGGAAACCATATTAAGTTCTGGCAACAGATGATGAGTATGGTTGTCAGCTCTCATGGATCCCTTTGTATACATGGGTACAAACTGAATTAGAACTCAAACCAGGTGCATCCATGCATTTACTATCTTTCTGAAAGATGAGATAAAAATGAAACTTAGCAAATAGTCAGAGGCTAAGGTGTAATTAGTGATGGAGAGCTTGCCTCCCCTGTATTAGACCCTGGATGTATTCCCAGCTCTGTAGTAAGAGAAGTCAGAAAATTGCCTCATAGTTAGCAAACTTACATAGCTTGGGGTTATTTCACACTTTTCTTATTTTTAAAGACCATTTTCTATCTCTGATACAATAACTGCCCTGATAGGAAGTGTTCTAAGCTGCCAACCTGTAATGTTGGAAGGCTCATGAGATTTTTCAGTCAGCTAAAGAATTCATTGTTCCCTTGTTCAGGGGGTTAAAATGACTCACATTTGTTTAAGGACATTGTATTTTTCTTTATATCAGGGTCTGACTTTGTACCCCAGACTTGAACTGTAGTTCTCATGCTTAGCCTTACCAAGTACTGGAATAACAGGCCAGTGCCACCATGCCTCGTTTATTTTCCTTGTGTCTCCGTATCTAACTATACCTGTCGAATAGTGCTTGCGGAAACGATTTACTGAGGCTGGAGAGCTGGCTCGGCAGTTCAGAGCACTGGCTGTTCTTCCGTATGATCCTGGTTCAATTCCCAGCACCCACATTGCAGCTCATAGCTGTCTGTAACTCCAGTTTCAGGGGATCTGGCGCACATGGTGCACAAAAATGTGTGCAGGCAAAACACCCATACATAAAATGTAAAGTAATGACAGAATTTTAAAAAATTATTTTGATCCACAGGCTTAGTGTGTACTTGGACCCTTATTTTGACCTTGGAACTGCCACCCCACAGTCACCCTATTCAGAGACTAGGAAACCTTAGACTCTACAATCTATAGCTCCTCTCTCCCCATCCTCCTTTTGTGATAACCATCTGAACAGTATTTGTCTCTGGCTTGTAGTAGTTTATATATGCTCTGACAAGAGATTACATTTCATGTTGTTCAAAGTCCCTGGGAAAATTTTTGTCCTTTCACAGTGTATTAAAATTAAGTAGAAAAGGTAAATTATTTTAAATCAATACCAATAAAGTATTAATTGTAATAAGATATTAATAAAGATCTCAAAACACCTTCCAAGAGTAAAGAAAATTATTTTCTCCCTCTAGAGCTTTAGACTGTAGAAAACTAATGTTACAGGAAATATATATATATATATATATATATATATATATATATATATATATATATATAAATCTTTGTTTTGGGTGCTCTTATGCTACAGAGTTCCCCTCCCCCAGGGATTTTTTTTTTTCTCGTGGGATGATTATTGTCCTTTGGAAGATAGTCACTGAAT
This sequence comes from Microtus oregoni, assembly GCF_018167655.1. NCBI lineage: Eukaryota > Metazoa > Chordata > Mammalia > Rodentia > Cricetidae > Microtus > Microtus oregoni. The sequence continues at coordinate 13,810,085 of NW_024543830.1, read as the reverse complement.
TGGGGAACATTAGTAGCTCTTGGTCTCCATTCTAAAAACAGTGAAATAAATTGAGCTGAAGAGGTGGCTAAGTAGTTAAGAGTACTTGCTACTCAGTCATAGTTACGAGTTTGGATCTCAGCACCCATGTGCCAAGTCACGCATCAGAAAAAGGCCTGTGATTCCGTATCTAACAGAATCTGAAGTCCTCTCTGACCTCGGAGCAATGTTAGGCAGTTCTCATGAAGGGAGTTTAGACATTTGTTCTAAATCCTATAAACAAATAGGGAAAAGAACACTTAATTCCCTGCCAACTGTTAAGTTTTCCTTGACTCTGTCTCCCACATACAGAGTCAATATCTGAATAGTTTAGAAAATCTTCCGAAACTTTTCCTAGAAACCTTACCTTAAGCCTATAGAGATCTTTTTTGTTTCCTTTTCTCTCTTAAACTCATCCATAGTTCAAAGATTAATTGTGTGAGGTTTCTCCATTTTAATTTTGTAATTCTATACTTCTGGCCCTTCCCCTTCCAAAAGGCTACTTCATATTTCCAGCAAAATGTTGTAAGATGTCTACCCTCCACCCAAGACAGAGTCGATCATCTTTGACACACCTACCTGCTTAGTCTCCTGAGTCTGCTACTGAGTGTAAATACCACTCTTCAGGTCAGCTCTACAGAGTCTTTTTAGCTACTTCAGTGCAGTTTTTTTTTTCAGTAAATGTGTATATTAAAATGATTACATTACTGCTTGCAGCTAAATATGCATTTATTTAAAACATTAATGCAGCAAATAAAGATCAGTAGTTTTTATTTTGAAGAGACTGGTTTCAAGCCAATTACTTCTGAGTGTTAGAGCTTACATATCCTAAGCTCATGTGGATTGCCTGCTTAAGAATCAATTGTAGAAGTGGGGATCTGTTCTGTAGAAACTAAACCTCCTTCCTGTTGATAATTGGCTTTTCTTAGGTTTTTATATTTAATAGTTATCCACCTTGTTGGAAAAACTAACATCATAAAAAGTATAGAGTGAAAAAGCTTGTCCTTACTTCCCAGCTGCCTAGCAGTCCCCACATTGTCTTCCCCAAATAGATGGTAGTTTTCTTTGTTTCCAATGTATGCGTCCAGAAGTGTATTGCACAATTGCTGGTAAAAATAAAAGGGAAGTATTATTTGTCTTATTCTTTACAAAAAATATAGCCTGTACACATCCTGCAACTTATTTTTCTCTTAACATTTGATACTTTCTCATTTCAACACTTAGGTCGCTGCTGTGCCAGTTCAGAAATGCTGCTAACTGTTCCATTATGTGGAACTTATTTAACCACAAGTTCATTAAGGGGTTTAAAAAATTCCTGTCGTTACTAATTCTGTAATGAATAACCCTGTTAAAAAAAAAAAAAACAAAGAAAAACAAAACAAAAAACAGTGTTCCTGTAGAAGAAAATCTTTTCGTTAGAGTGTTTGGCTTCCATGACCCAAGGATGTCAATCTCAAGCGTATGTGAAGTGCTAAGCTGCAGAAGGGAAGGAACCCACACAGGCATTGCTCCTCAATCTTTTTGCCCATGTTCTTCCCCCCACCCCACCCCGACTTTCAGGCTCTGACTTCTGCATCCCCCCTCACCACCCTTTGCACTGTTTGTCTCTTCTCGACCATAGGTCATTTTCAGTAATCTCAAAACTCATGCTCAGCTGCTTTCAATTATCTCTCCATAGTATGAGGGTAGTCACCCTGGTGAGAATGAGAACCTATGTAAGAATTGGTTCATTTTCTTCTCACACCTGTGGCATAGCAGGCATATAACTAAATGAATATATCTAAGGGTCAATACACTTATTTTTGTCAAGGTCTCGGTGATTTATTTTCTCTCTGTTAAAGTTAACCATTTCAGTTGCTACTGCAGAGCTTACTTCAAGATTTCATACCACATATTGTAATTCTCTGCTTGATACTCAAATTTTAATACATATACTTTTTCATTTTGGTGAGAAAGGCTAAGCTATAGAAAATTTGCTTTGGAGAAGGGGGTTTTTATTGCTCTGAACTTTGTAAAATTGAATTTAAAAGGCTCTGGGTTTTATGTGATTTTATTCATAACAAATTTTTGATACCTCCTTTCCCCCCTTTGCTCCATATTTGAAATTTTTCTTCCATTGTGCATGATAGAGGAATGCTGCTTTGCTTGCAAGAAATTAACTTGGAATTGTGTTTTGAGTAATTCTGCTTTTTTGGCTTTTTGTACCTAATCAGAATTGATGTGACAGAAGTGCAAATCTTCATAATAATCATGCATTTGCTGGCAGTGATTGGAGGACCACCTTTTTGGCAATCTATGGTAATTTTGTTCACATCATGTATCCTATGTAATGCATGTTATCTTCTGCTTGTGTTTCTAATATAGGATAATCAAGTTAAAGGGTAATGTTTAAAGTATTTTTACTTGTTTTTGAGCATGAAAGTTACAGCAGACAAAAGCAAGTTTCTTGCTAGAGCATGAAAATTGTATTCTTTGGAGTTCTGTGTACATTAGTATGCTTTGAAGGCCACTGAAAATCTGAGTCCTTATTGTTAACCCATTTTACATTCAAGGGAACAACAGGTAACGTGACAAGTAAGTTAACTGTGACACATTTAAATTACTTTCCCCGTTTCTGCTGTGTGTGACTTTACTAGGTCTCCTGTCATATGCTTGATGCTGAATAACAAATTTAGGATTTGAGACTGTAAATTAACACCAGCACAGAAAAAGAAACAATATAAATACTGCTGAATTTTATCAGTCTATGGGATTATTTTCAACACTGTGACTTTTTCTTCCTGCCCTGAAATATACTATAAACCCCAATCCTCACTCCCCATGATCCTCTTGAGAGAATATATTCTAATTTGTGTCTGTTAGGTAACTATCCAGTTTACTTTGCTCTGGCACGCATTGCACAGACAGGTTAATAAGTGCATTGCACTGCCTGCCCGATAAGAAGCTTTCGGTGAAAGGTGGTGCTCCGTGTGTGATTGTTTCCTGTTCTGTTTGGGGCTTTGTTTTGTTTTGCTTTGTTTTACTTTGGGAGGTGGGATCAGGCAGCCTTTAAAGAAATTATCCTTGTGCCTTAGTCCCCCCTTGGCATAAAAGGGAGCCCTGTTACTTTACAGTTTGTTCCAGTATTGTTCAGATTGGGCAGGGAAGTTAGCGCTCCCTAGTTACCCGTTAGCTGCTGGTATTGCTGTCCCTTCAATAGTTATTTGATGTGATTGTATTAAAAAAATTAGTAAGCCAAAGGACTCTAATTCTTAAAAGTCAGACTAATTTCAAAATACAAGAAATTGGCTGACTCAGACTTTCCCTTACTTCATTCCCTTCCTAATGGTAAATTAGGTACTTCCCTGGCAAAGCTAATTCCTTGTGCTCAGGGGATGGACTTAAAAGATAGAAGAGATAAAGGGATGAAAATAATTTGCAGTCAGCCAGGAAAATTCTGAATCAAGTCTTTGAGTGCACAATGCCATTTGTGTGCCGTTGATGTCACTGTGGACACCTTTTGTTTTTGTGACTGAAGTATAGAGATAATTTTATTACCTTTGCCCTTTAATAGATGAACTGGTTTTGTTCAGGCTTTTTAAAGAAGTTTAGCCTTGACAGGAAGGAATAGATTTGTTTTCCTAAAACTACATCATAAAACCTAAATTTTGCTCAACTTTCACTTAGACTATAGATTATTAATTTTATAGACTTTGTGATTTATGTAAAAATTCTCTCCAAAATACTGTCTTAAATATCTTAAACATATATAAAATGCCTAAGGTTTTTTAAAAAGTATTTTAATATCTGTAAAATGAGATATGACTTGATACTTTGAAAATAATTTAAACATCTGGTTTGTAGAACCTATTCTTAAATATGGCATTGTATCACACATACTTTAAATATTTGTATTTGTGCTATACCCATGTTTTATTTCTTAGGGGTACCTGGTAGTAAGTTGATTCAGATATATTTTTACCTTTCTCAATAGAATTTGTGGAAGTTATATAACTAACTTTTTAAAAGGTTAACTAATCCTAGCACTTGGGAGGTAGAGACAGTTAGAACAGGAGTTGAAAGTCGTCCTCAGCTAGACAGTGAACCTTTTTAGCCTAGGCTGCGTAGCACAGCCTTACAACAGCAACAAAAGGTCAAATGTTGACTCTGTCCTTACTTGGAACTAAGATAATATAGTCATGTTTTTATTGTGGACGAAGGTGGCTTTTTCCTTATTCTTTTCATATTACCACCTGTTTTATTTAAGGCAAGTTCTTACTATTTCTATAGCCCTTGTCTCCATCTACCAAAGTCTGGAATTAGATCAGCTACTCCCATGCATGACTTTATCAAGACATTTCCTAAACTATTTGTGAAACTGACTTAATATATTTTGAAATTCGACTCCTAGGCCGAGCAGTCCAAATTCAGTATTAATGTGATTACTATGATTAGAGATTAGAATGTCTTGAGAAAACAGATGTCCTGCCTTTGACCTATTGTGTTTTGTGATATTTTGTGATGTTTGCATCACTAAACTAAAAGGAAGGACCTGCCTTCTTGTAACAGTCGGAGACTTAGTGAAATTATTTGTGCTGTTTGATCTCAGACTGCTATGCAGGTTACTATCCCTTATCCTAAAAGATTGGGATCAGAAGTGTTTCAAATTGCAGGTCATTTTGGGTGTCGGAATATTTGTCAGAATATACTTGTTCCTAATCTGAAATCAGAAATGCTCCAAAATCTGAATTTGGGTCAGAAATGTCCACCTCAATTTGTTTACTACTAAATGTGTGTGTGTGTGTGTGTGTGTGTGTGTGTGTGTGTGTGTATGTATATATATATATATAGTTGCATTGTATTTGACTCAGAAACTAACAACATTTAGTGAACCCATCATTTATATCAAAATGGAGAAAAGATTTTTTATTTAGGGCTCACATGGGGAATTTTAAAAAACCTCAGGCTATAAAATCGCTGGTATTTTCCAAATTCTTGTTAAATTATAAAATTTTTAACATGACTTAAGCAATCACATTTATAGTAAAAGAAACAAACATAAATATTATAAATGTCTTCATAAGTTTGATTCTATTTTGCAGAGGTGAGTGACTGACAGCTACTGCATTTGGATTACTCATTCTTGGCCACCTTTTTTTCCCAAAGAGATGAGCTTTACTAAAAATTATAATAGATATTATTGCTATTTCCTGGGTTTTTGTTTTGATGTGAAAGTGTTGGGTTTCTTTTGTTGTTCTTGTTGTTTGGTTGTTGGTGGTGTGGGGTTTTTTGTTCTGTTTTTTTACTCTTTACTCTTTTGGGGGACTGCCACCCAGCTCCCAAATAAATCACACATGGAAACTTATTCTTTATAATGAATGTCCAGCCTTAGTTTGGCTTGTGTCTAGCCAGCTTTTCTTAACTTAAATTTTCCCATCTACTTTTTGCCTCTGGACGTTTGGCTTTTACCTTTCTCTCTTTCTGTATATCTTTTATTCTGTGTCTGACTGTGTGATTGGGTGACTGGTCCCTTTTTTTCTCACTCCTCAATCCTTCTCTCCCAAGATTTCTCCTATTTATTCTCGCCTGGCAGTCTTGCCTAGCCTATCTTTTGCCTTGTTATTGGCCATTCAGCTCTTTATTAGACCAATCAGGTGTTTTAGACAGGCAAAGTAACACAGCTTCATGAGTTAAACAAATGCAGCATAAAAGAATGCAACACGTATTTGCATCATTAAACAAATGTTCCGGAGCATAAACAAATGTAATGCATCTTTCACTAATATTCTACAAGAGGAAAGGAATACTTTTAGTTGCAAAAGTTAATACATTTCAAGAAACAAGAAATACATTTTTGTGTATGTTTCTTCCTAAAATGTATTGCCTTTGGGACTCTCTTAGCAGCAGTGGGTGTATGAATGTGAATATGTGAATAAATTAATCACTGTTCACTTGTGGTTATTTACATTTGATTCTCTTTTTGTTTTGTTTTGTTTTTCCCTAGACAATGTTTCTCTGTGTAACAGAGCCTAGGCTCACTTTGCTTACAAGGCTGGCCTCTACCTCACAGAAATCCTCCAGCCTCTGCTTCCCAAATGCTGGGATGAAAGGCATGTGCCACCGTGCTTGACCTACATTTGATTCTTTTAAGTGCTGTCTTTGATTAAATAGGTCTTAAATCTTTTAGAATTCAACAGCAGCTAGATAAATAGTACTACAGCGAAATTGTTTGGGATTATTTGGAGGACTGACTACATCATGTATTAACATCTGTTTGTCTTTCTTGAACTAAAAGGCTTTTTTCCAGTGCTGGGGATTAAGTTCTTCAGGTTTGCTAGACAAGCACTTACCAGTGAGCTGCATCCCCAACCATTGAACTGGAACACTTCAAAAAAAATGCCCTTATACTTAAATAATTTGGATACAGTGATTTTCCTTAAAGTCTTATTGGATGATATAATTATGTTAACATTTTTAGTATTTTCATGGAATTTACTTAAAATAATTTACATAAGTCTAGAGAAATAGCTTAATTAAAACCATGTGCTGGGGGGCTGGAGAGACGGCTCAGAGGTTAAGAGCACTGCCTGCTCTTCCAAAGGTCCTGAGTTCAATTCCCAGCAACCACATGGTGGCTCACAACCATGTGTAATGGGGTCTTGTGCCCTCTTCTGGCCTGCAGGCATACACACAGACAGAATATTGTATACATAATAAATAAATAAAAAAAAAGAAAAAAAAAACATGTGCTGGTCTTGTAGAGGACCCAAATTCAGTTCCCAGCACCCACAGCAGGTGGCCGATAACCCCCCCCTATAATTCCAACTTTAGTGGATCTGACAGACTCTTCTGCCCCTCACAGGCACTGAATTCACATGTACAAATACACATGTACATGTTGTTAAAGAAAATAAATAGAAGTCTTTACTATGATTTACAGACAAATATTTCTATGTTCTTTGCAATAAAATATATAATCTTAAATTTTTATTTTTAGTTCCACAAAACCTACTAAATTACTAGGTATCTTCAAAATCTAACCAAAACCTATAGATTGTGTCTGATAGAGGTGCTGAGAATTTAAAACTTTTCTCATTCTACTCTTTTAAAAATCAATTGTAATGCATTGGTATTACTTGGGTGTATACACTTCCTGTCACAAAGCCAGGTCTTTCCCCCTGACCATGGAAAAGACATTAGAACTTCATGGAATTCTTAATCTGCCCAAGTTTGGAAGATTACTGAAATTGTAAGGCAAGCCTGAGACAGTTGTTTTCAGACAGCACCTTAGCTAATTCTGTAGCATAAACACAGACTGAGTAGCAATAATGATGAGTGAGATTATAGTACGAAAAAGGATTCGAAAAAACAAAATTTGCACACCTTCCTTGATTCTGAGTGTGGGGTAAAAGTGGTAAAATGCAGTGTTTTTTTTTTTATAAGTAGTTCATTGGTGCCAATTTGCAGGGGATCACCTGTGAGAATTCCTTGTACTTGGCCTCACATTATCCTGGCGCACTGCCTTTTACATTATAAAGTGGAAGGAAAATAGTTCTGCATTGTCTCAAAAAACAGGAATTTGGTACACACAGGGAAAGGAACAAAATCTGAATCTTCATTCAGAAATACATACTGATCACCTATGGTAGTCAGGGCCCCAAAAAGAATACAGAATTTATTCAGGAGTGAGAGAGATGGCTCGGACAGTAGGGACACTTGCCACTAAAGCCTGATGACCTAGTTCAGATATTGGGATCCATATGATAGAAGGAAAACAACTTCAACAAGTTATCCTTTGATTTCCACCTGACCACTGCCTAACCTCAATAAATATTCATAATTTTAAAATTCAATTCAAATTAAACCTACATTTAAACTTACGTTTTGATGTTATAGCTAACATGACAGAATTGATGAGCACCCTGGGATGTTTAGGATACTTCAGAGTTGCTGGCTTACTTTGTGATCCATGCTTTATATTAATTTAGTATTTGTGTTTATTCTTTCTTCCAAAGGGCAAAGGTTTCATGATATTAAAGCAGTTTTCCCAAATTGTAAATACAAGTAGTGATGCTTGATCAGGTTAGTTGTAGCACGAGTGACTGTGGTATACAGTTGTCTCATTCGGGGTACTGATACCCTGGTTATAATATGGGTAGTCCCTGTAATGGTGCAATACTCTAATCAGGCAAGTGTCATATTTCTGCCTTTGCCATAAACACCATTGTCTCTGTAGAGGGGATTGTAGGGGGAATGACAGGAGACTGGGAATTGGAAAGGAACAGAGTGTCAGCCAGGTGCATCAGATTTTGGTAGTAAATCTGAAAAACCACAACAGTTACAAGTCTCATTGTAATTTCTTATCTCCTCTCTTAAAAATCGTAAACTTGGGCTGTAGGGTAGGACATTAGGCAAGGAAGAAGACCATTTGGGGTCTTGTACAAATTTCTGAACATTAAGTGGAAATATTTCATTTAGGAGATTAAATCCTGCTTAGTGTGACTGAGATTCAAGTAGTTGCTTCCACTTTCTTTGTAGAGCTGCAGTTTTGCAAGAGATAGGAGAGTTGTGTAAACAAAGTGAGTTCTTGAGAGTTTTGAAAAAATGGAACATTCAGAAGTTTTGGATTTGTTTTGCCAATTTTATTCGAGTTTATATTACAAAGAGAAATGTCTTATATCCATTTGATTTTAAAATATAAGCACATAAGTCTTGAATAGTATAAATTGCCCTGTTTTAAATGTTTTTATTGTAAGAACTCATTACCTATAAAAAGCTGTGGGCTTTTATGCCCTTGTTCCTATAATTACTTCAATATAGCCTTACTAATCTTACCTTTGGGCAAATTTTGAAACCAGAAAAGAAAAAAAGAATGGATATAAAAAAGAAGAAACTCTTTGGGGACCTCAAATATTTAGTATGTCTCTCATTTTAAATGATGGATATTATGCTTGCAAGATTAAATGTATATTATCAATCCACTCATCTCAACCCCTCATCTTACTTTAGGTAATTCATATTTTTAGGGTACAGTCATATAGCAATACATTATTTACTGAAAAGTAAGCTTTGTATATTACATTGGGGTGTGGTTATAGAGCTGCACCACTTTAGATGTCTTTGACCTTTTTTTAAAGTGTAAATGCCACTTTAATTACCCTCAGCTTTCACTAGCTGGCTATATTCCAACCGTTCTCATTTTGGAATTCTTATACATAGAACTTTTCTCTGCACTATGCTGATTTCAGAATTAATTTGCAAATATATTTATTACTTTTGCTATATATTGTTTAGCAACTAGAAAGCACTACATATTTAGAGGTAGATTTTAGAAAGTACACAAAGAAATAGAAAGGCACCCGTTTTTATTTAGAAAACCTTAAATGCATTCACAGAACTTTCATGAGTTATGATGCAAATTAAAAACACTGTATTTTCTTTTTTAAAATGATTCCTGTTGAACTCTTTAAGATTTATTTTATGAATGGGTGCCCTATCTGCATGTGTGCCTGTGCGCCAGAAGAGGGCGTCAGATGGTTGTGATAATAGATGGTTGTGAGCCACCATACTGGTGCTAGGAATTGAACTCAGGAACTCTGAAAAAACAGTCAGTGCTCTTCACCTCTGAGCTATCTTTCCATCTCATATACTGTATTTTCATGTCCGAAGTGACTTTCATCTTTTGAGACTTGTTATATTGTTTATAATTCAAGGAGAAGGAAATTTCCATTTCATTAGTATTAGCTATAAGGAGTGGAGAGTTTTTAAGGATATGAATAACTGTAATATTTTCTTATTTGAATGTGTATATATTTTTAATTTCCCTTTCTCTCTACCCATTAAAGATTCCAGTGCTGAATATTCAAATGAAAATTTTTCCTGCACTTTGTACTGTGGCAGGGACCATATTTTCCTGTACAAATTACTTCCGTGTAATCTTCACAGGTGGTGTTGGCAAAAATGGATCAACCATAGCAGTGAGTATACTTTGAGATTTTCAGAGAGTTGCAAACTAAGACTTGTTCTATTACTTTACTTTGGTTTTCATTTAAATGATATATAATCATTTGTCAACTTGGAACTTTTAAGCCTTTGAAATAAATATTTATACATACTTCTGTATCCTGATAAGCGTTCATGTATCTGGACACAGCACCCATGGTTTTGGAAAATATGACATGCTGTATAAAAAGAAGTGACACCCACCAAGCACAGTGCTGTTTGAGCTTTACCACACCTCATGCAGCGGCTTCTCACTAGTCCTGAGTCCAACTTATTGTGGTTGTTAGCGGGCAGATACCGGGAGGTTCTGGGAAGGTTGGGTTAAAGTGTTTGTGGTAGGTCCATGAAGCATCTGACAGCATTAAATGTTTGTAACTCCGCTCTGTACAGGGAACAAGTGTCCTTTCTCCTTTTCTCCATATTGGATCGGTGATCACCTTAGCTGTTATGATCTACAAGAAGTCAGCAGTTCAGCTCTTTGAAAAGCACCCATGTCTTTATATACTGACATTTGGTTTTGTGTCAGCTAAAATCACTAATAAGCTTGTGGTAAGCACCTCAGTTTTTACTGTTTTAATGTTCATGTTATTTTGGTTTTGTGGGCCTGTATTTCATTTTGTGGCTTCCTGAGTAGTTTTAAGAGTTTGCAGTAAAAATCACTTTACATCAAAGAATAGCTGTGTTCACTCTCCTGACTACATTTTGAGTTTGCCTGACGTTCTTTAAAGTTCTATATCCTTTCACTATCTTGTCCAGTTTTTAATTTGGTCAGCCGGTTTGTGTGCATTCTTCAGTGTCATCCTGGACACACATTGAGACCCCTTTGCCTTTTGTACAAGTGTTTTCCTCCAGCATGGTTGGCATTGCTTTTCCCTTTCTCATACAACTTTAATGTTGTTGGGATTTTCTTTTTGTAGTTTTACAAGCTCAACATTCTTGAATATCATTCTTGAAACTTCGTCTTTGAGCACTATACTGATTTCCTGTGTTGCTGACAATTCCGAAATGAAAGTGCCTATGTCATTGACTTTGTTTTCCCAGGTTGCACACATGACGAAAAGTGAGATGCATCTGCACGACACAGCATTCATAGGTCCAGCACTTTTGTTTCTGGACCAGTATTTTAACAGCTTCATTGATGAATATATTGTACTTTGGATTGCCCTGGTAGGTATTATATGGTCTTATTTTGTGGCTTGAAGCTACTTGTTTTCTTGTTTGAGTGAGCCAGTCCTTTGTAATGTGTTAAGAGTTCTTTATGACTTCAATGTTAGCCTGCATGTTTGTTAGGCTTACTATTCCTGCCTATGTGAAGACTCAACAATTCCAAACTTCTGATTGTTTGTATACCAGAAGTTTAGACTATATTCAGGCATAGCGACTCGTTTATAAATTGTTTGTGCCTGCTTTCATTCTATACTGGCAGAGTTGAGCAATTGTGAGAGAGAGTACAACTCAGAAAATGTGAAATAATTTTGTTGAGTATATAGCTTAGGGGTCAAGTTCTTGCCTAGCATGCATGAAGCCTTGCATTTGCCCCCCAGCACCATATTTAAAAAATCAGGCATGGTGGCATTGCCTGTGAGCCCAGCACTTGGGAATTGGAAGCCAGAGGATTGGAAGCTGAAGATCTTTTTTAGCTACATACTTAGTTTGAGGCTAGCCTAGGCTGTGGGAGCTTCTGTCTCAAAAAATAAATAATACAAAGTTTAACATATTTACCATCTCTCTAAGGAAAGATTTGTTAATCCTTAGTTCTAAAGGACACCAAGAGGCAACTATTACTCAACTGTATGAATTCGAAGATGAATTTGGGGAGAAGAGAGTCAGAAGCCACCCTTCTATCCTCTCAGGAAGTTAGGGAGGTCTGTGCACATGTTGAGAGTCTAATCAAATATCTCTTCTCTTTTTAGGTCTTCTCTTTCTTTGATTTGATTCGTTACTGTGTCAGTGTTTGCAATCAGATTGCATCTCACCTGCATATACATGTCTTCAGAATTAAAGCCTCTGCAGCTCACACTAATCATCACTAACGATGTGACTGGGGTTCTGTTAAGCTCATGTTTTCTGCAGGAAAGAATCCGAACATGTTAAGGAGAATGGGGGTGGATAAGAAGAACAAATGTAATTTATAATAATCAATGTTATATAACTTTCATTCTTTGTCACTGGTAACACTCCCTAACTGTCCTGTTAAGAATGGGAATGTCAGGTCCCATCCTGTAAAGTCAACATGTTGTCAGACAGGGTTTGGCTCCAGAAAGCATGCAGGGAAAATGCCATGTGCTGTGATTTTCCTGACTTCAGACTATCAGTCGGAGGAGCGTATTCCCAGTGGTGGTGATTCTAATGTAAAATTTTTACAGGCCAAACGATGGTTGCTTTATAATTTTAACAAATCGTCATCTTTTAGTAACATCTTGTTTATTGTCTTCTCAGACTTTCTTTTGTAAGGAACTCGGCTTGTGACATTTACAACCTACTAGCTTGTGAGGTGAGAGCAGTCATAAAGACCTTAAATTTGGATGGCAAGGGTTCCTGTCTGTATATTGTTGAGGAAGTGATTTTATTATTGATCAAGAAATGGTGTTTCTCACGGGCTTGGGAAATCTTGGCTAGCATGCATATAATGTGGTAACTTTGTCAATCCATTTTATTTTTTTAAATAAATATATGATCTCAGAGCCAGCCTGTTTTCTCATTTTTATTCAGGAGAAAGGTAAACTAAATATTAAATGTCATTTTTTTTAATTGAGACAAATTTTATTTCTGTCTTAACAATTAAGGAAATATGGTCGGCTGTGTTGTCATGATGTGCTTTTGACCATTCTATTGTAGAAACTGTTAAATCTTTTATAAAGGAAACATATTTTGTTCATTTTCTCTCCTGTAGGTTCTTTCTATTGCAGTCATTACTCCCACGTTTCAGTCATTGCCCAGAAATGGGGTGGTGGTGGACTTTGCCTTTTCCTTTTTGGTATTTAGACTACTGTTTGAATGTTCTATGTGAATCACATTTGTTTTTGTTGTATCCAGATGTTTCTTTACTATAAAGAAGTACAAAGGGTAGTGAATCCCAGCATTCAGAGGTGGAAGCGGGAGGATCAGAAATTCAAGTTGTCCTTTACTATGGAGTTTTAGGACAGTCTGAGCTACACAAGATGTGGAAAATCAGGGTGGAGGGAGGACTGGGATGTAAAGATAATCTAAGAAGGCGGGGGGGGGGGGGGGGAAGGCAGGCAATCCTCCATTAGTACAGTTGCATCTCGTTTTATTTGACTATTTCAGCAGACATTCAACAATTGTTTATACCTAGTGAAAATTAAGCCCTGGAAAGACTAAAGGAAATACCAGTTATCACACATTATTGCTGTACTCCAGATGGAATCTGGGCTGTCTTCTGAATTCTAACTAGTGTTACCAAAGCTATAAACAGAGGTATTTAAGGATAATTGAAATAAATACATGTATTAATTTTTTTTTTCCTCGCCATGGAGAGAATCTGAAAAGCAGTCATGTTTATGTTTCCTTTGGCCCTAGATAACATCAGCAACATCAGCCAATGATTGGTTTGTACAGAGCCTCACCCAACCCGGGTTGTTGTGTTCATTTACCTACTAGAGTATGAGAATCATTCAACAATGTGGATGCTTTTAGAAAACATATTCCCAGGACTTTTGGGGGAGTGGGTTTTCGATAAAGTCCCTCAGTAACTCGAGCTGGTCTTGAACTCTCAGTTCTCCTTGCTTAGCTTCCTGAATGCTGGGATTATAGGCTGTGCCACTTTACCGCAGTCCAGGTCCAATCACTATAGAGAATTTGGTAGACTTATATTGGAGCCTTAGTATTTTCACAGCCTTAACAGCATTCTGGTTCTTGGGTTTTGAAACTTTTCAAGATCTAACTAGGTTTAGCAACCACTTCTATATATCTGAAAAGATATAATGATTCCTAGAAACTGCAAAACTACAGTTAGGTATGGCACGTGGACATCTGCCACCGGCAGCAGGAGTTGTGTTCATCAAATCAGAGTGTATCCTTTCAACTTCCATTTTGTCCCTCTGCTTCTTGTTACACCCCCACCTCATTTGCATTCTTTGTATGGAATTCAGAAATTTCTAAAGGCTACAATAAGAAAATACAGAGTGAAACATTTCAAAGAATTCTAGAAGACAAGATGTTTCTCTTGTAGGTTTAAACAGAAACTTGAGTGGAGGTATAGAAAAAGAAGGGCCCAGATAACTTGTCAATACTTTGGATTGCAAAGGGGGGAATGCCAATGCAGAGATCTTTTCACCTTGAGCTGGAGAATGGAACTGGAACCTTAATAAGTGGTTGAGGTGAGATGCCTAAGATTGAAGGTAAAGGACTAACCCTAACCCTAAGATTGAAGGTAAAGGACTAACCCTAACCCTAAGATTGAAGGTAAAGGACTAACCCTAACCCTAAGATTGAAGGTAAAGGACTAACCCTAACCCTAAGATTGAAGGGAAAGGACTAACCCTAACCCTAAGATTGAAGGGAAAGGACTAACCCTAACCCTAAGATTGAAGGGAAAGGACTAACCCTAAACCCTAAGATTGAAGGGAAAGGACTAACCCTAACTGGGCTATGGGCAGGCTGGCCTTGTTAGCAAAGTCATGAGACAGCTTTGAAGGGCTTCTGTCAACTGAGGCCAAAGCTGCCTTCTTCCTGCTACCCGTTTCTGCCCAAGATACTGGAAAGCACACCAGACTAGTACCAAAGACTACTATGCTGTGGCCACTCTGATCAAGATTTCTTTCTCTTCTTACTAGAAGTAGAGCTGCTGACCCCTGATTTTTGTGATTCCAAATAGCCTAGTGTGACCAGGTCCTCCTCCACGTCTAGTTCAGTTTGTTCTCCTATGCGGTGCCTCCTAGATGGACAAACAACAAGGTTTTTATCTTTATTCTCATCCTCACGTCACGACAATTTTGTACATGTGTCGTTGGGCCACAACAGTGTTCTCCGCTGAGGATTTTATAACGGTGGTTCCCAGAAGATGGCATTGGTGGCGACTTCTAGTCAAACACCTGCAGCTGTACTGCTGTTTCCTACTGTGTCCATCCTGCTAAAGGTGCAGCTTTGAGTACAGTTCAATGAGTTCAGATGGGATGAGAGCTCTCAAAGTTCTGAGGAATTCTGACACCAAGGATTCCAAACTCAGACACCACTTTGAAGCAAGACTGGGTTACCAGTTGGAAGGAGGCCGTGGATTCCAGGGCTGATCCTGTCACACCAGAAGGGCCAAAGTCCAAATTGGCCTGTAGCTCTAGACACTTGCTCACCACAGCTTTTACTTCACAGTCTTTTCTTTTGCTTTCTTCTGCTTCTTCTGTTCCTCGTATTCAAGTATTTTCTTTTGGAAATAGCCTGTGAGTTCAAACAGGTGTTAGTTAGGCAAACTGATGAGCTCAGGAGTAAGTACTCTCAACAGGCCTGAAGTCTGATCTGTGGAATTACATGTCTACAATCCTAGCTATTGGGAAACTGAGGCTACATAATGAGACTGTGACTCAAAAAAACAGAAAGACCCCACATTCTCCCCTACCCATAAGCTGCCAGAATCTCTAGGCACTCACCACATTTAATCTGACCCGAAGGGGAATCCACAAATAGTAGTTAGCTCCAGTATAAAACGAAAGAGGGCTCAGGCTGCTGAGTGATGAACAGACATCTCTGTACAAACTGCCTGCCCCTGAAGCAGTTTCTCTGGTAACTTCCATTGAGCCCATTGACCCCCACTGCTCTGCCTGCCACTGAAGAGACGCCTCTGTCTGTTTTTTGGTTTCTTTTCTGAGACAGGATTTTTCTGTAGGTTTGGAGCTTTCCTGGCAGTCACTTGAACTCAACAGAGATTCACCCATCTCTGTCTCACGACTGCTGGGATTAAAGGTATGTGCCAATAAAGGTACTCCTTAAGGGAGACACTTCTAGAGAAGTTGGTGTAGCTGTGTATACCTGCAGGAGGGTTCCTGCTCTTCTCTGCTTCCTGGATGAACAGGGAAAAAAGCTGTGTCTTCACAAACTTCTTCACAAATCGGCGCTTGGTCTTGGAGGTGATGGCTTTACAGAAGGATCGTTCTTGGAAGTGGCCTTGCCCACTGGCTTCCCGTTTGATATAGGACGCATAGTGGCCCACAGTCTTGACAAAGAACTGCACAAAAGGGCCTGAAACATGCTCATTGATTTGTTCTGAAGCTGCAGGAGACAGAAAGACCCATTATAGAGCAACAGAAGATTAAATTACCCAAATTCACCTCTAATTATGGTTTCTATTGTTGGCCAGAAGTTCCCAGGGGAAGCAACTGAGTAAATGAAAGGAAGCCTGAGATGTGAATGGCTTACAGCTACAATACCAACTTCCAGAAGTCTAGGACAGGAGGATTGCCATAAGTTTGAGACCATGTCTCACAAGACAAAAAATAAATAAATAAAAATAAAAAAAAAAATAAAAAAAAATGAAACTAGGAACTGGATATAGATTCTCTACCATTTCCTATGAAAAGAAGCAAAGTTTCATATTCAGAGTCTAGTCCCCTGACACAAGCTAGTAAATGGGTTTATTTTAGTAGACAAATTGGGAATCCTTCCCTCAAGCTCCCTGGGAAAGCCTAAAGTAAAAGAAGAGCCGAGAACTTACTCTTGAACTCATTTATCCCCTGACCAAGGGAGCCCAAGATGTCTTCTTGCAGTTTTGGCGGTAGGATGTCTTTTTCATCACCAACCTAGAAGGGAACAGAGCTAGGTCAAGGTCAAGGACTCTGGTCAGGAGATCAGGAAGGGGTCCAGGAGAATGTGAGGCGTGCCCTGAGTTCTTGCTCTACTCCACCCCAAACCACAGCTCCACAGAGAGGAACAGAAGTCATTTTGTTGCCTCCCGTTTGAATTCAAGCATGAGCAAGGTTCCCCACAAGTGTATATTGCTTGTTCAAAAGACACTGGCATATTGCATCAGTCAGTAAGGCATCTGGGTCCTTGCCTGTGGCCTTACGAGGGGAAGATAGCACAAGTTCATTCTCAGTGTGTCTGTTGATCAGTGGGCATCATGAGACTCAAAAGATGTTGGTGGCAAGTCTGTGCCAGCAGGTGCCATCAGCACAAACACTTACCGACAATAAGAAGGTTCCTTCACAAAGATTCACCAACAGGACCTGAAGTAAACACAGAATGGCTTTATCTCCACAAACCTCAACTGTCAACTCCCTTTCTTCCCATAACTATAGCAGCAACATCAACATTTGTAATTCTCATTTGACTGTCTCTGCCTGACATTCTCATTCCTTTTTGTGTGTCTAGAAATCTCATTCCCCAGGTAGGAAACTGTTTATAGGAACTGCTTTCTTAATGCAGAGCCATGTGCATGGCACACACACAATAATCACTTTGCATATTTGCATATTTTATTTAATTCTAGCAGTAGTTCTGTGAAGCAGGTGCTATCTCATTTTGTGGATGAGATAAACATAAATAAGTTTGTGTCAGAACCAAAGGAACTCCAAACTCCAATAGGCAGTTCAAATATCCAGACACAAGTTCAACCTGGCGTATAAGAGGATTTCTGGTTGTTAGCTATAAGCCAGCATTCTTTAGGAAATAGTGAAACTCATTCCCACCTCCCAAAAGGAGTCATTTCCCTTCCCTCTGAGAAAGGACTCCGCTAGCTACTCATCCATAATCCTGCTATTCTCTGCTCTCTTTTTTCCTCTCTCCCTCCTCTCCTCTCCTGTATCTGTCTCTCATTATTCTTTCTCGCTATGCTCTACTCTGCTCTGCATCTCTTGCCATCTCCCTCCCTCCACTATTCTCTCCTCCTCCCTAGCCCTGCCCACGTCCTATGTGCTGACACTGGTCAGTCTACTTCTTTCTGCTCTGGAGTCTTCTAGATGCCTCTCGCAGTTATCTCGTATCTGCAGTAAAAGTATTGACCATATTATGGAGCCATCATGTCAGCGGTTTCTTCAGTGCGCCTCCTCGCCTACAGTTCCCAGAGGTCATGGTGCTGAGACCTAAATTGTGGTCTTTGAGATCACATTCCTCTTCTCTCCCACCCTCCTTCAGCATCTTGTCCTCTGGTGCACTCAACAGAGGACTGGACAGAGGCAGCCATGTTTTGAGCTTTTCACATTTGCAGTCTTAGGTACAATTGCCTAGAGTTCTTAGAAGCTCCCTCAGATTGGCTGGAAGTGGAGGTCAGTGGTAGCGCGCATGTTTAGCATACTGTTGGACTGGATTCAGTTCATTAAAGGCTTAATAACAGCCTTGAGCCAGCAGGAAACTCAGCAAGGGGAGGACATGAGCTCAGGGTCAACAGGAAGAAGAAAGGAAAATAAGCAAAGGGGCCAATGCATGTACTGGCTACATATGAGGCAAGCGCAGCCTGAAAATCCTACAATTTAGAGCACAACACGAAACAGTCATGCTGCTGATTCCTTAGAGTATGGTTAGGTAATTGGACCACTTCTAATATTCAAATTAAAATATTTTAAATGATCACATTTTAACACCTGAAAACTCATAGACTCTGACATTATCCTTGGTTTTGCTTTAAGATAGGATCTTATGTCGTCTAGGGTGGTCTTGAACTCTGATCCTCTTACTTTCACTTCCTACTAGCAAGAAATAGCACAACCAACCTGTACTATATTTAAAACTAACATTCAAAACCAGCAACAATGACAGTATCAAACTGCTACCATTAGATGGGGATTTGATCACCAATGAACAATAGTTCTCCGGATCCTGTGCTGGCATTTAAGGACTATTTGGGGTCGGTCCTATGTTCAGTTTCCTACCTGGGTCTTGACAATAGAATGAAGGATCCCTATGTGTTCCCTACTTTCAAATATAAGGAAAGAGAAACTGGAAAATTTGCCAAAGCACGGCCTGCACTGTAATTATCCAACATCAGAGGAGAAACCCTGAACTAGTCCAGGCCTGAAACAACATGTATAAATAAAGTTTGAATGCCTTCATACAAGGAGGGCTGTTCTTCTGGGAATGAAGAGAAGGGTAGGCATGAATATCTTTTTTGAGGTTGTTCCCAAAAATCTTTTCAGAATTTCATACTGTCTATGGAGTAATTCCTTTCAGAGAGCTTCTGTGGAGAATCAGAGAAACTTGCACTGTGCCCAAAGAGTACTTGTGCGTGCACTCCATATGACTTCCTCCCTTATCCTTCTTGCCCATTTTTCAGAGCAGCTGCAAAGGGATAAATTGAGCAAAAGCTCTTGACTAGCAAGATCCAGAGCTCTACTGGCCTTCGTTTGTCTTCCTGCCTGACTGTTGGGAGGAGCCTCAGTTTCAGAGGAGGGAAGTTACATAACTTCTGGGGTTGAGACATTTTAGGTTTTATTGCTAAAGTGGGGCTGATACCCTGCTCCAGTTACTCATAAGGCTAAGGGTTGTTCACAGGGCATGTGTACTCAGCACAAGAGCTGGAGAAACAAAAGGCAACAGCCTACTTCTCTCCCTCCCAGGAGTACCTTCTAAAGCAGGGCTTTGGCCTTTCTTTGAGTTCCACTGCCGCCCCATCTGCACAGTAGACTTGCTGGATTCACCAACCTCTTATGCAAAGGGGAAATCCTCCCACTAGGACTACCTCCGGGCCTCTTTAGTGCTTGCATCAGGATGCTTCAAAAGGTAACTCTGCCTCTGCACAGTGAGTTAATGGTTAATCTGGGCTGACATTCCCAAGCAGTCCTGTATTCAGCTATAGCGATGATACTACAGTCTTTAGATCAAAGCACATGTTTCAAGTTGTTTGTCCGCCTTTGGGGGTAGATGTATGTGATCATCTTACTTTTGTCCACTTACACAGTTGAACTCTCTTCTGTGTTCAGGGTCATTACCAAGAAACAAACTCAAGGCGGATTTGATTCTATATCATCGTTACCCACTGAGCTCTGGGCTACTCATAAAGATGGTACTTGTTCACATCTCTTCATCTTCAAGACTTAACAGTTTACAAAAGGGCTTGTTTCCAAGGAATTTGAATTCCAGAGGGGGTGTGCTTTGCACAAGCCAGCTGTGATCATTCATTTCACTGAGAGATCACTCACATGACTGCTCAGTATGGAGAATGAGCTAATAGGATCGTCCCATGAGCTCAGAATAAGCAGCATCTTGCTTCCTAAATCCAAAAAGGAGTCACTCAAAAGAAGAGAACCAACATTCACTGGACATGGGCTGAGTATTAGGTGCCCAGCTAGTAGTATAGCCATGTCATTTTCCTCAGTCTCTAGCAACTGAAGACAGCCATCCCCAGTTTGCTGATAAATTCAGGTTTAAAGGGGTTAAGTGATAGGTCCCAAATCACACAGTTGTTGGCAGCAGACTTAGGATACAAATCAAAGCCTGCCAGGCTATAAACCGTGCGCTCTCTTCAATGCAGCTTACCTCTTCCATGGGACTGTCCATAACCTCCTGTAGGAAGCGCATCTGTACCCCAACCATGAAGGGGGTGGGGCAGCAGACAGTGGCCAGAAGGCTCTCGGGGACCACAGGGATGTACGTGTGTGCCCAACTAAAGGGGTAGAGCAGAGCCGCTGCAGCATGGATACACTGAGACAGGGTACTGGAACACAGAAGAAAGAATGGGTCAGCGAGGCTTCTCTGTTCCTATGCACTGACTCAGAGCCCCACGCCTACAGAAGCTACTGGAAATATTCCTACGCTGGGTAAAAAAAAAAAAAAAATCAAGTCTGGAAGCCATGGAGATCATAGAGCTTGTAGCTACTTGTTGCTAAGAGAAGGGTAGAAATCAGGAGAGGCGAGGCCCTACTACCAGGGCGGGGCCCCCTTTAATCTCTATTCCCAGCTAGTTCTTCCAAGTCATTACTGACTAAAAATAAGAGTGGCTCAGAAGACATGTCTTCATTTAAGCAGGCTATGAGCGAGCCTCTACTCTGCAATGGACAGGGATAACTAGAAGAATAGCACTTGCCCTTCTTTGAAGAACTCACAGCACAGTGAAGAAACAAGCCAGCTGACACCAGGCTTTGGTGAAGAGGCAGAAGTATCATCCACAGCCATGTACCCCTAAGGCTCCCTGTAGCCATCTGAGGTTACTGAAAGCTCTCAGGTTGGTGCCCGAGTTAGTTTGGGAAATTCCTGGGTTCCAGGAACCACTACTCAGAAATTCCGGAAAGTCCCACAGAGGTGACTCTTGGAGACTTTGCTACACGGATTCCTAATGGCATGACTCTCCAAGTCACAACTCGACCTCTTTCCTTGCCCTCACCATACACAGCCCATCTCTGGATTCCCTATTCTCCACTAGCTCTCATGGCTTTTCCTTTCTCCAGCCAAATCGCCCCACATCTAAGGCCAATAAAAACATAGATGCGGAAACCTTGGTATCAAGCTAGCACTTCCTGAGTTTGAAAGACCAAGTCTCTGAGTGCCTAGCTAAAAAAACTTGGCGAGCTGGAAGTCCCCTCCCTGCACCAGCCTCCAGTTACTGAAAATTCCATGTGGAAAGAAAGTAGGAAGTGTTAATATTTCCTGGAGAAAGTTCATTCTTGAGAGGTATATGAGCAGCCTCTTCACACCCCAAACACTGATCAATAGAGAAAGAACTTAGTTGGAGCCTGAGCCCCAGCTGCCACAAAAACTTCTTCCACACTGGACTGGAGCAGCAGAGCCTCCTCTGAAACAAAAATCATGACCCTTTCCACAAGAATTAGCCTATGATATTTTCCTTTTTCACTATTGTTGACGTTACTATGTTCAACACACAGACCCCCTGACACCTGCCAAGATTCCTTTTTTCTTGAACTCGTGACATCCCTTGATCCTCTCTAGTGTCCTCAACTTCTTTTCCTTCTTCCCCAACGGATAGTACCAAAATTATAGATAGATCAAAGGACAGATCAAAATTATTGCTTCTTGCTGTGATGACACACACCTTGAATCCCAGCACTCAGTAGGTAGAGACAGGCAGATCTCTGTACGTTCCAAGACAGCTAGGGCTACAGAGTAATCCCTACTCTTTTTATGAGTTTTTTTCCCTCTGCCTGACCCAGGTGTTCGTACATCCTTTTCAGATTGAATTCTCTCAAAGGTGGTAGCCAGCACATGGTAGCTTCCTGCTTCTACATACAGGTTTATACTCAACTGTGAACTGACTGAGCGTAGCAGGTCGTCCTCACCAATCTGCATCTGCCGGTGCCCTGGGTGTCTACAACTGTGCATCATCACCTTTAATCCTCCTCATCACAACCATATAAAGCAAATCCAATCAATTTCATCCTACAGATAAGCAGATTTTTACTTCAAGAAGTAAGAAGCTGACCTAAGCAGAACTATAGCTAAAAGTGGAAGAACAAGATTTGAAAGTCATTCTGCTGGTTTCAATACCTATGCTTAAAGCAAATACATAACCCCTCATCTCCTTCAGAGCAAACACAGAGTCTTCTTGCTATCTCCCCAATGCCTGGCATCTGGCAAACAGCTGACATGCAATAAATATTTGTTCAGTGAGTTCATAAGTGTGGAGATGAGCTTATCCGCCATGCCATTATACAGCTTCCTGTCCTCTTCCCCACCCACTTCCCTCCCTCAGCCTGGCCTTGCATAAGTACAGAATCATGTCTGCATTCACCCTAGCTGGCCCCACCTGTACTGTACCAGGAACACTCCATGTCCTTCTTAGATTCTAGTCAGGCGGCAATCAGGGTTGGAGATGACCAGACAAGTCGCACTACCTGTTTCTCTAGGCCTAAAATGCAGATCCAGGAACTCAAAGCTGGAAGGTGCACACATGGGCTCTATAGTCAGGCTGCCTTTAAGAAGCCCCAGTAATGTCCCTTGAATCGGGGGTGCGGATTAGTGTGGCCAGCCAGCGGCTGAGCTTACCTGAGACCTTCTGCCAGGAAGATGATTTTTCTTTCCAGGACTGCAGAGGCAAAGATCTGAATAATCTGCTCAAACTGCAGACAGTTCAACAGAGCACTAAAGTCCACATGCTCTAGGTGGGAGTCCAGGGGCCGTGTCAGTGAGATGAACTGTGGGACGACCAGAGAGAGAGGCTTCAGCAATACAAAACCACAGACCTAAACAGGCCTATCCCATTCCTCGTACAGGACAGATCTGATCCTGGCTCACCCAGCAGTGGCTTCCTTCTGCCCTGAGGACAGCTAGGTGGAATCTTCAGTATGGCCCATGAGGTCCAGCCTAGGATACATCCCCATCTCCACATGCCTCATTGTGTAGATGGCTCATGGGGTCCAGCCTGGTACACATCCCCATCTTCACATGCCTCACCGTGTGCATGGCCCATGAGGTCCAGCCTGGGACACATCCCCATCTTCACAATCCTTACCATGTGAATGGCCCATGAGGTCCAGCCTGGGATACATCACCATCTCCACAATCCTTACCATGTGAATGACCCATGAGGTCCAGTCTGGGATACATCCCCATCTCCACATGCCTCACCGTGGGAATGGCCCATGAGGTCCAGCCTGGGATACATCCCCATCTCCACATGCCTCACCATGTGGATGGCTCATGGGGTCCAGCCTGGGATACATCCCCATCTCCACATGCCTCATCATCCACATGTTCTGGGGCAGAGCTCCTCTCCTGCCTAAGCCTGGCATGGGTCAAGCCTCCCATATACTGATCTCCTCGCTTCGTTCTTATCCTCGAGCCCCAGATGCCCACCTTGGTCATCTTAAGACCTCCTCACCTTTTTCTCATGCTACACACTGCTTTCTCTTTCAGTGTGATTGCCTAATCTTCCTCTGGTTCTCTTGGCTCTCACGTTCTCTGGAATGTGTACACACCATTCACTCACTTACACATTGACTTATGTGCCTTCTCCATGAGACTTAGCTCCGCGAGTCAGGAGCCGCATTCCTTTCACTCAGCATCCAGAAAATGCACATTTAGGCACAAAACACCTCAGTCCTTGTTTCCCCTTCAATACTTATTCTTCCTAGTGACTCCCCGATTCTTCTGTAAGAATGACCAGGTTCAGAGGTACACGTGGAATTTCCATAGTCCCCGCGATCCTGACTGGAATTCCAGTTGGGCCTCTAGTTCTTTAGTGACTCGGAACAACTGAACCTCATGACATGGGTGTGGACGTACGGGTGGGGATGAGTGATAAGAAGTAAAACAGATGGAGACTGTAGGGTAGAGATACAGGACACGCACACGGAGAGAATAGGAGTAAGGCGTAAGAGCAACTGGGAGTTTGGAGACTACGGACAAACTAAGCCCCATACATGATCACAGACAAAACTCAATAGGCTAGTAACTGCTGGTGGACATCAGGTTAGAAGGTGTAGCACATTGGGGTGACATTTTAGCTCTGCCAAAAATCATAATGCCAGGCTCAGCTTCCCTATACGTTAGCCAGGTGAATGAAATAAGAGCGTTGGGCAGTCCCACAGATGTCCACCCTCTCCAGCCAGTCACACACTTGTCAGCCTACCTCTGTGCCTGAGTCAGGGATGAAACTCTTAAGGGTGACAGTCTTTCCGGGTGCGGGGAAGGCTGCCTCTCGGAGACCTTGCATGAATGGGTAGATGACAGCCATGGAGATCTGGTGTCTCTTCTCTACTTCATCTAGTATCTGCAGGGAAAGGACCACAGGAAGCAAGGCTTAAAGGGATTCTACTGAATGCCCTATGGCTCTCACACTGCTTCTGCTTCTACTCTGGTATTTTCTAGACCCCTCCACCAACTGGCTTCCATCTCATGGACAAAACCTACACCCCCAAGATTTCTTTTGATTTCATATTCCTTTCTTCTCCTAGCACCGACATGAAAGTACCAAGCCTAGCAAGTCATCTTCCATGTTAGCACTGGCTGGAGTAGCAGTCTAGAAGCCTAACCTTCTGGGCCTCACTGTCCCATTTCCTCTGGACTGTCATCAGGGTGAAGCTGCCACCAGCCTTCAGTGTGATTCACAGAAGATCCACCCAAGCAGAATACCATTAAGTTCCTCTCCCACAGCCAGTCCTTCTGGCCACCAAGACAGTCCATGGACAGAATCAGTTCTGCCTTGATTCTGTCCCCAGCAACACAAGTCCTTAATTTCTTTTCCAGCTTAATCAAAGTCAGGGTAAATCTAGAGATCCTCACTGTGTTTTTGCCTTTAGACTTTCGTGGTACCCTCCTTTTTATTTATTTTTTTTATTTTTTTGATGGATTTTCTCATGTTATACCTCATCTGAGCCTCATACCCACCAGGAAGACAGAAGAACAGACAACAGTTCTCTCTGAAGGGGAAACCGTCTCCTAGATTTCCTTTAAATAGGGTTAAGCTCCGGTCCCTCCTGTCTCAGTTTTACCCAATATTCTTGATACTGGCTGGGCTATCAGGAAGACATTCTACTAAGGGCTCAAGTTGCAAGGCAAGCAGCCAGGCAGAGCCAGAAAGCCGAACAGGCCTGCCTAACAGGCTCCAAGGAATCTTGTCCTAACCTTACCTTGGAGAACAGGCCGAAGCAGCCGATGCAACTGATGATGCAGTATACTTTGGGAAGGCGAGGGCCAGGACCGGCAGGCTGGGGAGGAACAAGAGTTTCCTTCAGGGCTACAGTTTCCACAAGGGTTTCCCCCACATGGGACTGATGGGGCAAAAGGTGGAGTGCTGTGGATGGGGGCCAGTGGTTAGATGGAGAAGAGCCTGTGCAGAGGTTCTCTTCATGGAACAGACCCAGGGTCAAAATAGTCACCAAAGTCAAAAGATGATGATTGCTATTTACAAAGCCACATTATGCAACCAGCCTAAGTGCCTCTCAACAAATGAAAAGGTAACAATAATGTGTCATATAAACAACGTGGAGTATTAGTCATATAATAAGAAAAACAAAATTATGACTTTTTGAGGAAAATGGATGTAGCTGGCAATTATTCTCTAAAGCCAAAGAAACCAGGCACAGAAAGACAAATACATGCTTTCTATTTCATATGCAAGATTTGGATTTTAGAAAAAGAAGACATAAATAAAAGACATGAGGAGCTACAGATGTATCTCAGTGGTTAAAGAGCACACAGTAGTCTTCCAGAAGATCCAAACTCAATACCCAGCACTGACTCCAAATTCAATGCCCAGCACTGACAGCGGATGGCTCACAGCCACCTTTGACTCCAGCTCAGGGGATGCCCCTTCATCTTCTGGCCTCATAAGACACCCATACACATTTGTGCATAGCTCACACACAGACATGTACATATGCACACATCCCACGTAGGCATACACATACACACACACACACACACACATATATATATATATATTCTTTTAAAAAGAGAGAGACAGGAGAGCCAAAGAGACAGATCCATGATTAAGAGAGTTTGGTGCTCTTGCAGATGACCTAGGTTTGGTTCCCAGCTACATGGTAGCTCACAACCATTTGTAACTCCAGAGGACCTAGCTCCCTCTTCAGTCCTTCAGGAGCAGCAGGCAAGCACACAGTGCACTTATGTGCATCCAGTCAAACACTCACACACTTAAATAAAAATAAAGAAAAAGGATGAAGATCATAAAATTAGAAATGAGATTATTTGGAAAGAGCAGGGGAACTGGTGTGATGGGCATAGCAAGTATGTATAGTTCAAGTACATGGATTATACATAAGAAAATACCATGATATCTGTTCTTTTATATACAATGGCTACATGCTAATAAGAGAAGAGAAGGAAGAAAAGGAGGAAGGAGGTGTGAGTGGCAACCTTTGGGGGCCAGAAACCCAAAGGTAAACACTACTGACTCATGACTAACATGAGCTGAAGGTCAGTGAGAACAAAAACTAGTGTGTCTTAGCCATGAGGAAATGTCTAGAGAGGAAAGCATTGGAAAGCTGTCTAGCGAATCCTTGCTCTGAAAGCCAAGAATTAAACCTTGTTCAAATCTCAGACTGTCAGGGAGGCTCCAGGGAACAAGGCAAGCAGGCCTGCATAGAAAAGACTATAAGAGGGTTCTGCTGGAGCATCTCACTGAGCCAGGAGAGCCCAGACGGTAGCCTAGTGGCAGGGGAGGGGAGGGACAGTGTGTCCTTGTTCTTGTGGGGTTACTAACATGGCAGCATGTGCGGAGATGTACTCTCCCTAGAACCACCACTGCCACTGCGCCTGAGCCTTTGTAGGAGCGGCTTTGGCAAGCCCTGCTGTGGAGCTAAACAGTCTGCAGAGAGGAAGGAGCGGTTCTGAGGTTCTGAATAGCACCGACCAGGAGGCGCCTGCAGTATCCAATCTTCCTGCTTCCATCCACGTTGGTCAGGACAAATGAGAAGGTCTCCCTAAGAGAGAGCAAACCAATGTTGTGCATTTGCTCATGAGATTTCTAAAACAAGATTAAAGTCAGCATCAGAGAAGTGAAGAGGAGGACCAAGGGGCGTTGCTGATTAATCACGAGGGTGATCACCTCAGTCACTTATTAAGCACGCAGTGGTGCCAAGCCCAAATGATCACCTCATTTGAGACTCAAATAACCTTTCTGAAGGAGGTTCGATTAGTATTACCACTTTAAAGACGAAGTAAGCAAGACTCAGAGAAGGCATTTCTTAGCTAAAATTTGAAGTCATCGTGGACTTCCAGTGTTCATGATGTAAGAAGCTTCTTGATATTGTCTTGTTAGAGTCCAAAAGCTTTCTTTCTTGTCTACCTTCTGCCAGTGGCAGAGTCAAGAAAAAAAAAAAAGAGTGACTGTTTCTTGAAGGACAGGATAGAGGCTCTCAAGCATCTTTGGATAGAGGTCAAGTCACAGCTAAGATCTTTGGCCTAAAGGACCCTAGGCAAAAATTTCCATGGTAAAAACTCAGCAAACTCTCAGTGATGGGGGGAGCACAAGGGCCACACATTTGACTTCCCATCCATATCTGATACCCTTGTCCCCAGGCTGAGTGGTTACCTGGGATAGTCTGTGAGGGGTGCCCACTCATTCCCATCGGGGAAGCAGAATAAAGGAATGGCTTTGAGCAGCCGTTCTTCCTCCTCCTGTTGACCCCGGAGCAGGTTCTCCCTCTGGAAGGAAAAGGCAAGGAAAGTTAGGCAGGGAGGCAGGGGCCAGAAGGCTATTAGCCTTCTTTCCTGTTAGTATGGAGTACAAAGGTGCCTTTGACATAGTCTGCATTCTAGTTCTAGCTGGAATGACCCCTAAGAGAAAATTTGTTCTAGGCCACATCAATATAACCTGGGATTAGAATTCACTATCCTGAGGAATTTTACATATTCAAAAAGGAGGTTAGACAGGTCATCTGAACCCTGAGAGGATGACATCAGAGAGATACCACATCAAAGAAAAGAAACAACCTCTCCAGAGCTGCTAACAAGAGGGGTCGCAGAGAATGCTGCACTGCCCTCACCCAGTGCACCACCACACAAGGGGGGCTCTAACGCTCCGGGAGTCTGATCTTAGCCTGTGTTTGTGTCTTGGGTCTGCCTGATTCTCCACCACACAGCAGGAAGGGCATGCCTCCTTAGGCATCCCTGATGAAGCCGAGCTTTTCTGTCGGAAAAGGTGACTGAGGTGGAATTCGGAAAAACGAGGCGATTCCCAGAGGGTGAGAGCATGGGGCTCATTTCCCTGCTCCAGAAGTTTAGTCAGTCAGTCACTGCAGACAGACCTAGATTCTCGGGGTGATACCAGAAAGCTAGGGCTGGGCCACAAAGGAAATGAGAGCAGTGAGCTCAGAGCTCCAGAGCTGGCAGGGTGGTAGGGAGCAGAACTTCACCACCTTTTAAACACCCTTCTCTTTCCCCACCTCTGCCCTCAGGCCCCACCTCTCCTCCGTCCTTACCTTGGGAAACTGGTAGGTGATCGTGGGTTCATAGTCATCCCCTGAACGCTTTTTCTTTAAAGAAACAACAAGAAGGTATTCAAAGAAGTGCTGGCCTCCAGCAAAGTTGGACAGGGAATGTTCCTGGGTCCTCTCTGGTTCTGTGGCAGCTTCCCCAGTATTGTTCTGAGAAGGTCCTAAAACGGAAATGCAGGGGCCCCCTGAGTATTCCATTCCTCCATTCTGTACGGTGTGTGAGAACCTGGGCAACCTGCATGCCTCAAGGCCACGTTGCCAGTGCTGATACCCAAGCCTGACCAGGCACCACCAGTCACTGGGTGGGACCAGAGCCAAGTGGGCAGTTTCCACACCTGTCCTGGAAAACCTGAAACTGTGGAGTGACACTGGGAGGCAAAGAAAACACTGCTGTAGAAACCGAGGAGCCATGTTGTGTAGGTTCTTGGAGGCCTGATGACTGAAACTGTACTTCTGCCTACCATAGCAGCTCTGGTAGCATTTCAAACACCCTGGGGAAATTTGTTCTAAATAATCAGATGAGCCCCTAGGGCATTTTCTTTTGGCCATACCAAGAGCTGCACAGGAGACATGACTAGCTCTGCAAACTGATAAGGTAATCCTCTCGGTCCGATCACATGGGGGCCATGTGGATTTTGGCATGCAAAGGGAAAAGAAGGAGGAGCACTCCAGGAGGAAACAGCCCATAAGAGGATCACCCCAAAAAGGAAGTAGGCAATCCAGTTCTGACCTGCTCGAAGTCGTGGCAAGCGATTTCGGAGCAGCCTGAGGGTTCGGCCTACCCCTTGTCCTTCCATCGCTCTGGGCTTGGAGGGCATGGAAGTTCTTTCTCCTGCAGGCTGGCCACAGGGAGCCTGAGAAAGAGCCTTCTGCTTTGTTCTCCAATTACAGCTTTACTAAGCCGAACCATGCGCTGTCTCCCAAAGGCAGAGAGCAGTTTCCATCCTGTGTACTCCGTAGTTGAGCAAGAAGGATGTGAAAGGACCCACGATGCAGCTTAACATGGGCACTGACAGAGGCAGCATCCTGGCACTACAGCTCAGCTCTTGGCTCCTCCCAGGAGCCCCAGGGTGTGGTAAGAGAAAAGGTCATGAGCAAACATCTCAAGGCACAGCTGCTTCTGGACTAAGAGCTTTAAATTCCGGTGCCGCAGACCATGTGGTGAGTCTTTACTACCTTAGGCAGTGAGGGATGCCTGGAAAAACCAGATCATGGACTCCAGCCCCTCTTTGATCTCAGCATAGGTACTTTACATCCCATATCTTTGGTTATTCTCTCAAATTGCTTTCTCAAGTTGCTCATCAGAAACTGCAAAGTCCGACCAAGCCAACTGACGAATTCTGAAATAGGCCTTCAGGATCTCAACCAAGAACACAGGACTGAACACTTCCTGCAACCAAGATGCCACTGCCTTACCCTGAATCAGTTAAGTAATCTTATCC
The DNA here is from genome assembly GCF_018167655.1 of Microtus oregoni. NCBI lineage: Eukaryota > Metazoa > Chordata > Mammalia > Rodentia > Cricetidae > Microtus > Microtus oregoni. The sequence goes on along the minus strand of NW_024543830.1, from coordinate 13,779,850 downwards.
AGTTCTCTAAAAGTAATTTCTAGCAAGAGAGCGAGTCTCTCAACAGACCCCATGGATTCGCTCCTGACGGCGAAGGAAAGAACAAAGCCCACCTCTGAGAAGTTCCTGATATTGACGGAATAACTACAAAGGTAAGCCCCTAACTCCCTGTAAAATGTTCTAGTCTAACACAGGGAACTTTTTCATTGGGACTATTCCAAGACTCTAGCAGATTCCTTCTTTCCCAAGGAAGCACTGACTCAGGACATTGTCCCTAGCCTAGAGTAGGGGACTGGTTTCATCAGCAACAATGCGGATATAAGTGCATCCTCACCCCTCCTGGACTCCTGCTCAGTCTTTCCCCTGGCTGGGCCAGGTCAACATCATAAACTGCAGACCCAGTGTTGTGTCTAAAGGCTGAGGAAGGGGGAAAGGAGCTATTGATAACCCAGGTTTCTCACAGAAAGTCCTGAATAAGGAAATGCATGGGATAAGAGGAAAGAGCCCCTGCCAGGAAGTTGCTTAATGGGGAGGGAGGAAGCAAAGTGATCTGGTGCCTGTGTCTGGCACTCCTGCAAAGAATTAGCAATCCTCTGGGAGGGAGTGGGTTGCTATGGTAGGAAGGCTGTCCCTCTGCTCCTAAGAGCTCTAAAACTGGGCTTTCATGGCACCAGGAAAAGTGGGGACTCGGAGGTCCAAAGTTGACTTGTTGGAGAAGCCCCAATCATTGTAAATAGGATGAGAGCTGGAACAGTGTGAGGGATAAACCAGGACACCCCAGGCAGTCACGTGTCTTTCCTGTACTCTGTATAGACATGTTACATAATCTTTACAGGGTGTCTGAAGGAACAAGCACCTGCCTGAACCAGAAGGGAAAACTGAGGAATTAAGTAACTTGGGTAATTTAAAATGAACAGGATCTGTAGAAGATGAGAATTACAAGGGTTCCAAATCCAAGCTCAGGCCTTCTGGTGTATTACACAGTCAACCTCACATGGTGTGTGTGTGTGTGTGTGTGTGTGTGTGTGTGTGTGTGTGTGTGTGTGTGTGTTGGAAGGGGAGCAGTAATCAAATGATGGCTTGGACAGCCAGAATCATCTTCCCGATCATCCCAGAACCTCAGGAAGTAAGTCTTTTCCTAAGTCCTTGGGGCAGCATTTTCACGCCATTTCCTCCTGCTTTATCAGGAGAAAGTAGGCAACAGCAAAGGCAGAGATCCTAGACCAAAGAAAAGTAACTAGACTTTTTAGGCTGAGGCTCAAGAGAGTCGATAAAAGAGTGTTTTCTCCTTCTCCCTCTTTCAAAAGCGTTTGTCACAGAAAAGCATGAGAAGAACTAATTTGCATCAAACTCCTGCATAATATAACGCATCTCACTTAATCCCTCATGCGCGGGAATGAATTCTTATCCTCATTTTTAATTGAGAAAGGAGCCACCCTCTAAGGAAGTTAAGAGTCGGGTTACACTAGTTCCTCCACCAGAAAGCCCCTCCCACAACCACCTGAAGGAAAGGGGACTTTGGGGAACCTTGATCTGAAAGGCTGTTGTTTGTTCTTTGGCGAGCTGCTAGCTGCTAGCAACCCAGAACCACCACAGCAGTCTTCCCCACTATTGTTTTACGCAGGCACGCACGCACTCACGCACTCAAGCACGCAGGCACCCACCCACAGACAGCCCTCTGAGAAACAACTGCTTGAGCCAGAAGGGGAAATCCCCCAGGAAGTAGAAGGATAACAAGAAAGTTGAAAAAGTCACACCCATATGATCTGACAGGTGCTAAACTTGTGAACAGGCACATATAGATGGGCCTGTCTTCCTGTTCTTCAACCACAAGCCCCCCCCCCCCCACCACCACCACCACTGCTACCTTTATGCTGCTGTAAGGGTCGGGTGGCAGAAGATTACCCGGGTCTAGGAAGCCCAAGAAAACCAAGCCAGAACTCCGCAGGAAAATTTAAAAAAAAAAAAAAAAGTCACATTTTTTCCCCCAATACTGCTCCAGCAATTGCAGACCCCTCCCCTGCATGCAGAGAAGAGAGGCATGTGCCAAAACAACCACAGCTGGAGCAGATGTGAGGGTGGCAGAAGTGAGAAAGGACAAAGAGCAGATCAGTCACAAGTCACTGCAGATCCGAGAAGGAAGTACTGACCTCAAGTACCGGGGCCTATTACGAAAGGGGTCCACAGACCACTTGCAAATACTGGAAGGGGTGAACTCTCGGGATGACCCCTACAAATCCTTCAGGCCTCTATTCAGAACCACGGGCTCTGAACCAACTCAGGGGTGGCAGCTCAAGGATAGCACTGGCCAGCCATAAACAACAGATGCTTGTTGAATGAATGGATACATTAATGAATCCTAATTGCCCTTCTTCCAAACCCCAAGGCACCAGATACGTAGAAAGGAAACGTGACAAGATCTTGTCATTTCATCCCTTCCATACACCCTGAACAGGGAAACGCTTCCCACCTCACTGGTCAGAACTCAAGGTCAGGGTTGAGAAAACAGCTGGGCTGACAGTACCTATTCTCTACCTCCCTCCACCTCCCCCAGACCCCGCGCCTTGGCCAGTCCTAAGGTCTTGAAGAGCCAGTTTTTGTGGCGCAGTTATCAGCAAGGACAAGCTGGCTCCCAGGAACTGAACAACCGCCAATCCAGTCCTAGGCAGCTAGCTAAGAAGGGAAGCTAAGCGTCTCCTGGAGGGCTTGGCAGCCCAAACTCTAGCCATAAAGCTCTACAAGCTTCCTGGATGGAAGGACACGTGGCCAGCAACCCAGAGCCCCACAACCCTTGCAGGTTCCTAGTCACCCGCTCCCCCTCAGCCCAACAGGTCTGTCCACTCGCTGATCTCTACCTGCTCTCTTGAGTTCACCTGCCTCCTGCCCAGCCCTCCCAGATCCCGCCCAAACTGCTCCTCGATCTTGTCCCCCGGTGCCGCACTGAGTATACAGTCCTGGCGCCCAGGTCCCCACGCCCTCTTCCCCTCGCGCTGTGACCCGCACTAACCCCCGCGGCCGCGCTTCAGTCTCAGGCTGGCTCGGAGGCGGCGGCCGAGCCCATCCATGGCCCCTCCAGTGCCCGGCGCCGGCTCCCACGTCCGCACCGGCCCCGCCCCCCAATCCTTGACCTGCGCTGGGGCCCCCTGGAACTTTCACTTTCACGCGGGAGGCGCGGGGAGGGGGGGCACTGGGGCGGGGCAGCGCACCTTCCGGGCTCCTGCCCAGCGCCTGGTGCACCTGGCCTGGCCGCGCTTCCCTGGTCCCCACCCTACCCCACTGCGCGTCAAGGTCTGGGGTGACAGAGGGCGCTAGACAGCGAGTCCGGGAGGGGCGGTGCCACCACACTGCAACCCTCTGTGAAACTCCACTTTCAAAAACACAATGAGAGGTGTCTGAAGAGACCCCTACCTCCAGTGCAAGGACTGGGAGATGCACCTCCCAGTTGTTTCCAAACTAACCAGAGAAGGTAAAGAACTCTCAGACCTTACTCCCTTCCAGCTAAATGTCTGTCTTTGCAAATCTTGTAGGAGCTGGCTACCTCCAGTTCTCTTTCTTTGTCATCTCTTCCTAGAGAAGGGACTGGAGAGGTGGATTAAGGTAAGGACTCCACCTTCCATTCGACCATTCGACGTTGCTCGTCCACAGATCAGAGGTGGGTGGTCCTTGGACTTCTCACAGGGCAGGGAACCCTGATCGCTCTTTGGGCTGACGATGGAGGGGGACTTGGTTAGGGGAGGGGGAGGGAAATTGGAGGCGGTGGCAGGGAAGAGACAGAAATCTTTAATAAATAAAGAAACGGAAAAAAAAGAAGCACAAAAAAAAAGGAGGATACTGGGAGCCTCGTTGCCGTGTGAAGATCAGATCTTGACTGTCTAGGATTAGGAAACCTTTAGAAAACTGTTCTGTGATACAAATGTAAAGGATGCCTATTGTCAACATTGTAACTATTTCCACTACTCTTCTGAGGCCAACACAGCTGCAGCCCTGCCTTTCTTTCTCTCCTCACCTCCGATGACTTCTAGATAGGCCCAGACTTAACCAGGTTCCTGTGATAAGCACCCCCTGTGGTTTCAGAGGTGCATCCTCTCTCCTTCCAGGATAGTACAGGTATCTGTAAGAGAGGGACAGGCAGAGTCAGCTTGAACTCTCTGTGTCCACCATGGTCTTTCTAACCTTGATTTCAGGAATAAAGGGCAAAAGGAAATGAAGATCAAAAAAAAAAAAAAAGAAAAAAGAAAAAAAAAAGTCTGGGGTCCACAGTCCTCTTCAGTCTCTCCATGTCTTGACCCTGGGTGACTCCACATTCCTCAGCTCTTTAGTTCAGAAGGAACTGGACAGCCAGCCTTGGCATTAAATTGACTACTCTGGGCAGAGGGTCTTTGAGTTGCCTTTATTCTGGGAGCAAGCAACTTGCACTTAATTCTAGAGTTTATTTCTGTTTCCTATCCCTCGGATCCTTCCATGAGAAAACATGAAAGGACATGGCTGTCCCCAAATTCCTTCTCTTATGAGACCCACAGCTTAAAAAATCTCTCACAAAAAAAGGAGCTGCTTATGAAAACCTTGTACAATTTATTGACGTTATTCTGTCTTAACTGGGCCAAACGGTGTTTTCTTCCTTTATAAGCAGACGATTAAGAATATATGTGCACCAAGAAGACATGGACAAGAAGATTAATGGGAACTGTATTTGCTCGGAGAATGTGAGGAAGTAAAATCTACATTTGAAGCAGCCAGAACATAATGTGGAAACAACCTCAAACGTTCATTAACAACAACAACAACAAAAAAAATGGGCGAATCACAGCAAAAGTATACAATTGTGTCTTATGCAGCATTAAAAGCAAATAAGCCCCTGTTGCATGCAATATAATGCCCATACTGTGCAAATATGATTTTTTAGCAAGAGTTACCAGACCCAGAATAGATATGCTTCAATTTACATAAAATTCAAAACTAACCTATAGCATGGGCAGTCAGGATGATGCCTCCTTTAGGGAAAAAGTAGGAAAAAATGGCTGGGGGATACCACACAACCTCTGGGGGATACCACACGACCTCTGGTGGGGGATGGAAACAGTTGACCAGTGCACTCCTACTGTGATGATAAAGCCATTTACTAGGTGCTTTGTACTAAAGATTTAGGGTTTTTATTTTATTTCTTTATTTGTTTGTTTGTTTTGAGAGAGAGAGTTTCTTTATATAGCCTTGGCTGTCCTGGAACACTGTAGCCCAGGCTGGCCCCGAATTCAGAGATCTGCCTGCCTCTGTCCTGAGTGCTGAGATTAAAGGCATGGACCGCCACTGCCTGAGGATTTAGAAAGCTTTAATAGGCTTTCACTTAGACCAGTGTCAGAAAGGTTGTTACTGGTTGTAGGGAAATGGAGGTGGAAACGGACCAAGAATTAATTTAGAAATTAGTGGAATGTGAAGAAGTAAGATCTACATCTCTGGGAAGGATGAACAACAGCGGGGGAAGGGGGAGTTAGTTCAGTGGCCTCGAATTGAAGGGATATTTGTGTTTAGCGTGGTGGATTCTATGAGAAAGACAAGAAAGCATTTGTTCTTGGCAAAGAGATAGGAAAGGGGAAAAAATTAAAGGTTTATAACTCAAGAAAGAATGAATGGAAGAAACAAAGTCTGAGAGGAAAAGAAGGTGGGTAAAACAAGCTTTAGTGGAATTTGGGCTTAATTGTGTTTTACTAGGAATATATATTATTTTATAAACATGAGTTTCATTTTGACATTTTCCAACATATACAAACTCTATCTCTTGTCTCCCTCTCCATTGTAACAGCTCCCACTTTCCCCCTACTTTACTGTTTCTACTTTCATGTTTCGTTTTAAGCTAGATTTTGTATGTGGGAGAAATATGCAGTACTTGTTTTTCTAAGTCTAGTTACTTTACTTAATATAGTTATCTCCAGGTCATTCATTTTTCTGCAAAGGTCATAATTCATTCTTCTTCATAGCTGAATAATACTCCGATGTGTATATATGCCACATTTTCATCCATTCATACTTTAATGTGTACCTAGACTGATGGCATAACCTGGCTATCTTGTGCAGTCAAGCAACGGGCATTGGTATATAGGCATCCCCAAGGTTTCATGTCATTAAAGCCATAAAAATGAAACCTGTCAACTGGAAACTTGGTGCAAGCTTTTGCCAGTCGAAACGCAGGAATTCTAGCACAATTATCAACTGCCTAAGGCCATCTCCTCCCCATCCATAATCCTGTGGATTTTCTAGGAGTCTCACCTGAAAGCCTACTGCAGGGAAGTTACATGGTACACTGCCCCTCTTTCAGCCCTAGTGAGTTCTGGTTTTTTGTTTTGTTTTGTTTTTTTGTAGCACATCTCTGGAGCCACCTCTCTTTTATCAAAGGAGGAAATAATGGAGGAGATCTTAATAACCTTTTGAGATGTAGCTCCAGTCACTAGTGGTGTGTGTGTGTGTGTGTGTGTGTGTGTGTGTGTGTGTAAGACAATTGCTCATTGCTCCCTTGAGGAGAATACACTCAGGAGCATCTTACTTTCCACTCTTTTTTGTGGGAAGTGCACACCAGATCTGGGCATGCATCATTTCTTATGAGCACATCTCCTTCTCACAGCCATAGTGCTTAAGCCTATATTAAAACTATCACTGGACAAGTTTTGGCTCTGCTTCACTATCTATTCTGGCTAGTCTTGAAATTCTCTTCTGTGTCAAAACCACGATTTGGCCCAAGTTGAGGTTCTTAAAAGTCTAGGAGAACACCTTGAGCTGGTGAGGGTGGCTCTGTGGAGCTGCCACCATTGACACCCTTTTATATACTAACTTCTACTCCTTCAAGTATATACCGATGAGTGGTTTAAGAAGATCATGATAATTCTAGTTTGTTTCCTGAGGACCCTCCATGATGAGTTCCATAGTGACTGTACTAGTTTACATTCTGTCAGAATATGTGGTTTTCTTTCTCCTACGTTCTTCTCCCACCCCAACTCTTGTCTTCTTGATGATGGTTCTGATTGAAATGAGACATCGCAGCACAGTTTTTATTTGAATTTCCTTTATGACTAAGAATGTTCGAACATTTAAAAAAATCTGTTCTTTGACCACTTATATGTCTTCCTGTGAGAACGATCTGAGGTAGGTGTGGTAATCAATGCTGGTGATAATCTCAACACTTGCGAGGCAGAGGACCAGAATGTCAAAGTCATAGCTTTACATGGAATGGAAGTCAGTCTCAAAAACAAAACAAAACAAGAAAGCACCAACAAAAGCTAGACCATCACCATACCTGAACTACACATCTGTAGAGACTCACCCTTAAAGACCACTTCTAGTAACTAAAGGTTGGAGATCAGCTGTTCAGACACAAGAACCTGTGAAGAAAATTCTGGACTCAAACCATAGCACTTTGCCCTGATCCTCAGAAGCTAACAACAGTCTCATAATGCAAAACTGATTCAGTCCTTACTGCCCCTGCCCAGAGAGCCAGAGCGATAGGCAAGGGTGTTTTCTACCTTCTCTAGGTAGCCTTTCTGCTTCTCCATGCTTTTCAGAGGCCCTATGCTCCTCTCTTTCTTCATGATATGGTCTGTGAAAGTCATACAGAGGAAGCTTCTAATCAGCCATATTACCCCAAAGTCAAGAGCCTTCCTTTAATATGGAAGGAAATTTAACTGAAGGGGGGAAAGAAATGAATATAGACACTGTAAGTTTATAGATAAGAAAGTGAAAGCACTTGAGACCTCAGTTTCTGTTAAGATGAAGGCTTCCTCTGACCCTTAGAGTTATCCTTTTATTCTCCCACTCAGTCCAGTCTGGCTGTTAAGTGGAAGAAAAGCCTTCCTTTTTTTTTCCAAGGGCAGGGGGCAGGGAGAGTGGGAGAATATTGCAAGCAAACACACACACACACACACACACACACACACACTTCACTAAGGGATGCAGTGGGACATGACAGAATGAACTTAGGCCTCTGAGATTCACACACATGGACTTCAGCCCGACTCATTCCACTCACGCTGCATTCTTGGGTGAGGCATGACCAGAGCCTCATTTTCCTGAGGTAATAAAACCACCTGGCAAGGGTTGTTGTGAAGATTAGAAGGAACACATTTGAATGTATCTGCAATCTCGGTTCCTTTCTTTACTCGTCTCTTAGCCCTCAGTTCATTGCAGTCTCCGAGTTTAAAGACAGGAGGTACCATAGGTTCCTATCTCTGGATAGTTCTCAGAAACGCCAAGAAGCACCAAACTCCCATTCTGATGGCTGACGTTAGAGTCTATAGACACCAAAACTATTTTTTCCTGCAATTAGGCATATTTCTTTTCTTGAGATAGACTGCTACATGTCCCCTCTGTGCCACTTCGTTTAACTTGGTCATTGGCCTTGCCTTCAATTCTACACGAGGATATTGAGCATGGCAATGAGGTTTATGTAGCATTTGCTGAGGACTTCAGACTGTTTTGTGATAAGAGAAGCTGCTGGGAAGTTGATCTTTAAAGAGGAAGTACTGCAGCTGTTGGAGGGGGCACAGATATTCCCCTTCTAGATGCTTCTCTGCTTATCCCTTGACCTGTGTGCACATGGCAGTCATCCGCTGACTTGCTCTAGTGGAAATGCCCTTGAGTATAGCCTGCCTCAGTGTCTCATATTCCAGAATGAGTCACAGGAGTGTTTGCTGAGTTGATCATAAGATCACACACACACACACACACACACACACACACACACACGTATATGTATATATGAACTTTCCCCAGTAATGGACCTGTGAGAGCTTAGTAATACCATCAAATAGTCTTGAACTGTTCCCCTTCCTCTTGAGATAAGCTGAGTGTCCTTCAAGCCACCTAAATTCTTGGCTTCTAATCTGTGACAAGTAATGTGAACAATACTTTACCTATCTGCCAGGAACATGTAATGACATTTAAAATCAGGAAAAGAGCACCTAAACACTAGAAACAAAGACAACCTTTTATGCTGTGACCGAGAACACCTGAAGCCAGCTTTGCAAACTGTTGTCCCAGCCAAAGGTGTCTGCCCCATGTGTGACAATGAACAATCTGCTGGGGTGTTCCTTCCTGTCTTTGGAGAGATCTTTTCTTGACTGAAGAGCCCATGTGATTTGTTTGTTCTGTGTTTATTCTCCTGTTTGGTCTCATTCTGGGGCACTTTGCCCCTACTGCAGCATTTTTCATACGTCCCTCTGTCTCAAGTCTTTCTTATTTTCTTTTCTCACTCCCTTCCTTTCATTTTGCTTTGCTTATTTAGTGTCTCTCTCTTTCTCCTTCCTTTCTCTCTCTCTCTCTCCTTCCTTTCTCTCTCTCTCTCTCTCTCTCTCTCTCTCTCTCTCTCTCTTTTAGAAAGGGTATCGTGTAGCTCAAAGCTGATTTCAAACACAATATATAACCAAGGCCAGTCTTGGACTCATGATCGACCTACTTCTGCCTTTAGAGCACTGGAATTACAACATGTAGGAACATGTGAGACTTTATTTGCTTACCATACATTGTTTAAATGATTCTTTTTTTCTGAGAAGACTTTTTTTTGGACCTTCCTCCACATTTAAATAAGAGCTTCTTGTAAGAATGCCAAATCACACCATTTCCTTTGCTTTCTCAATACTATCTCAATTATTACACTTCTCTCTCTGTATATTTCTGAGGTTGCTTATTCAACCACTCTCTGCTTTTCTAGGGTTACTTTCAGAGGCAGAGGACTGTGTTCCTTTCTCTCACTTCTAAGTCCCTAATGTTTAGCACACTGCCAGGCACATACTGGGTAATCAGCAAATGCCTGCTGAGTGGATAAATGGATGGATGGATAGATGGATGGATGGCTAGTCTGCCTAAAGACTGTTCAAGAAGAGACAAGAGTAACTAGATCATTTTTCTCTTCTGTTCAGAGCAAACACTTTAGTACCTGACGTCCATTCTCTTATCCTGCTGGTGGTCTGTTCAACGCTGACCTGGCCAGTGGAATGCGGTCATGGCAGTCAAGGTCTCCTTTTTCCAAAACTTTTCACTGGGTATGTGATTCTACTCTGGCCAGCAAGTGGTAAGGGAGAAATTCATCTTAGTAAGGGACCAAGAAGATCCGCTGAAGACTTCGGGTTGGGTTTTTCCGAACGCATGGTGTTTTCTGTTTCTGCTTACCACTGGATTTTGTATATATTATGGAAACTGCTGGAACGAGGCCAGTGTAATGTAACCTAGCAGGGCCAGCATGCTTCTAGGGAAATATCAGGGCTGGCCAGCAGCCTTGGAGCCGCCCCATTTATGTACTTCTTGTTACCTGAGATTAAAAACCACAATGACTTGGCCATGAGGTCTCCAAACACTTGGCTTCAGATGTTGTTTCTTTGTTGTTATTTCTTTCTTTCTATTTATTTAATTTTTAAAAAAACTATCTTTTCTTATTTTACATACCAATCCCAGTTCCCACTCCCTCCCCTCTTCCCATTCCCTCCACCTTCCCCCTCCCACCTCCATCCACTCCTCAGAGAGGGTAAGACTTCCCATGGGGAGTCAGCAAAGTCTAGTGCATTGATTTGATGCAGGACCAAGGCCCTTCCCCACTATATCAGTCTAGATATAGAGACTGAGCAAGGTTTCCCTCCAGAGAGAATGGGTTCCAAAAAGCCAGTACAAGCAGAAGGGATAAATCCTGGTCTCACTGCCAGTGGCCCCACTGTCTCCCCTACTCATACAAATGTCATCCACATTTAGAAGGACTAGTTTGGTCCTGTGTTGGTTCCCTCATTGTCAGGCCAGAGTTGGTGAGCTCCCATTAGCTCAGGTAAGCTGTTTCAGTGGGTGTCCCCATCATGGTGTTGACCTCTTTGCTCATATTCTCACTCCTTCCTCACTTTGAGTAGACTTTGGGGGCTCATCCTAGTGGTCTGCTGTGGATCTCTGCCTCTACTTCCATCCAGTTACTGGATGAAGGTTCTATGGTGACATTTAAGATAGTCATCAATCTAACTACAGGGCAAGGCCAGATCAGGTCCCCTCTCCACTATTGCTTAGGGTCTTGGCTGGGGTCATCCTTATGGATTTCTGTAGTGTCAGGTTTCTTGCTGGCCCCATAATGACTTCCTCAATCAAGATATCTTTTTTTCTTTCTCTCAATATCTGTCCTTCCTCTATCTCCACTATTTCCTTTCCTCAAGTTCTCCTCCCCCTCCCCTTCTTTCCTTCTCCTCCCCTTCTTTCCTCCCTTCTCTACCTACCTCCATGCTCCCAATTTCCTCAGGAGATCTTGTCTATTTCCCCTTCCCAGGGGGATCTATGTATGTTTCTCTTAGGGTTCACATTGTTCCTTAGCTTCTCTAGGGTCATGGACTGTAGGCTCCTTACCCTTTGCTTTATAGCTAGTATCCACTTATGAGTGAGCACATAGCATGCTCATCTTTCTGGGTCTAGGTTTCCTCACTCAGGATGATTTTTTCCTAGTTCCATCAACTTGCATGTAAATTTCAAGATGTCATTGTTTTTAACTGCTGAGTAGTACTCCATTGTGTAAATGTACCACATTTTCTTTATCCATTTTTTCAATTGAGGGGCACCTAGGTTGTTTCCAGGTTCTGGCTATTACAGATAATGCTGCTATGAACATAGTTGAACAAATGTTCTTGTAGTATTATTGAGCAGCCTTTGAGTATATGCCCAAGAGTGGTATTGCTGGGTCTTGAGATAGGTTGACTCCCAATTTCCTGAGAGACTGCCACACTGATTTCCAAAGTGATTGTACAAGTTTGCTGTTGTCTCTAAGAGAGATTTCCTGTAGGCCAGGTTGCCCTCAGGCCCATCATGTTTACCTTCCTGCTCTGCCTCCCAAGTGCTGAGATTGCTAGGATGAGCTATGATGTCTGGCTTCTAAATATATTTTACACAGCATTCTAACATAAGCACACATGCAATATTCAGTAATGGAAGTTTCACAGTGCAGTTCCTCTGCCACTCTTAATGAACACTAGTTCCTAAGGTGCCACGAAGAAATAAAATGCCCGAAATAGCCTAAAATGCCTTTTTTGTGTTTCACGGTTTGTTTGCTTTCTTGCTTGCTTTTCTGAGACGGGACTCACTATATAGCTAGGCTGGCCTCAAACCTCATGCCAGTGCCCCTGCCTCAGCCTCCAGAGTCTAGGGACTATAGTGTGCCCAACCATGCCCTTTTCCATAGAGTGTCTTCACCACCCCAAACATGTGTTGTAACCTGAAGTTTGAAAATTCTGAGAAGACCAAAGAGCAAATGTAAGAGCATTTGCTGCTTTTCCGGAGGAGAGGGGATCAAGTCCCAGCACCCACATGGGGCAGCTTACAACCATCTTCACTACTGTTTCAGGGCCTCCAATGTCACCTCTGAGAACAACTGCAATCAGATGCACACTCTCCTCCACATACACACAATTAAAAATAAAATAAGTCCTTAGCGATCAGGGAAATGCAAATCAAGACAACTTTAAGATACCATCTTACACCTGTCAGAATGGCTAAAATAAAAAACACCAATGATAGCCTTTGCTGGAGAGGTTGTGGAGAAAGGGGTACACTCACCCATTGCTGGTGGGAATGCAATCTTGTGCAACCACTCTGGGAAGCAGTGTTTCGGTTTCTCAGGAAATTCTGGATCAACCTACCCCTGGATCCAGCAATACCACTCTTGGGAATATACCCAAGAGAGGCCCTATCATACAACAAAAGTATATGCTCAATTATGTTCATGGCAGCCTTGTTTGTAATAGCCAGAACCTGGAAACAACCTAGATGCCCTTCAATGGAAGAATGGATGAAGAAAGTATGGAATATATACATATTAGAGTATTACTCAGCAGTAAAAAACAAGGACTTCTTGAATTTTGCATACAAATGGATGGAAATAGAAAACACTATCCTGAGTGAGGTAAGCCAGACCCAAAAAGAGGAACATGGGATGTACTCACTCATATTTGGTTTCTAGCCATAAATAAAGGACATTGAGCTTATAATTCATGTTCCTAGAGAAGCTAAATAAGAAGGTGAATCCAAAGACAAACACATAGGCATCCTCATGAATATTAACCTTCATCAGGCGATGAAAGGAGACAGAGACCCACATGGGAGCACCGGACAGAAATCTCAAGGTCCAAATCAGGAGCAGAAGGAGACGGAGCATGAGCAAGGAACTCAGGACCTCGAGGGGTGCACCCACACACTGAGACAATGGGGATGTTCTATCGGGAACTCACCAAAGCCAGCTGTCCTAGGTCTGAAAAAGCATGGGATAAATCCGGACTAGCTGAACATAGCGGACAATGAGGAATACTGAGAACTCAAGAACATTCTCAGTGGGTGTTTGATCCTACTGCACGTACTGGATTTGGGGGAGCCTAGGCAGTTTGGATGCTCACCTTATGAGACCTGGATAGAGGTGGGCGGTCATTGGGCTTCCCACAGGTCAGGGAACCCTGATTGCTCTTCGAGCAGATGAGGGAGGGGGACTTGATCGGGGGAGGGGGAGGGAAATGGGAAGCGGTTGCGGGGAGGAGGCAGAAATCCTTAATAAATAAATAAATTTAAAAAAAAACCCAAAAAAATAAAATAAGTCTAAGATACTCTTGAGACAGCTAGTAACTTTTCTGCAGGCTCTGGAGTCACACGGCCTTAACTTGTATCCCAGCTCTACCAGCTATTATTTTGTTACATTCAACAAGTTTTGTAGTTTTGATCTGATTAAATTTCTTCATATCTCATGATGATAATATTGGTACCTAATTTCACAGTTTTTTATATCATTAAGTAACCCAATATATAAATCATGTTCCAAATATATTGATCATGTTAAATTAAAATTTTTAATTTTTAATTAAGCCTTTACTGTACAAGAGACATTTCATTATGAAAATATCAGAATATTATTGAGCTTTGCTGATATTTATCTCTCCCTTCCATTTCCTAAACCTCTTACCCACAAAAGCTTCCTGTTTCCTTTCTCCTCCCAAATAGTGTTCTTTAGCTTACATATCTTATAAATAGTATACACAGTTAAATCTTGATTCTACATATGAGAAAAAGTGTGCAGTATTTGAGGGCTGGAGAGATAGTTCAATGAATGAGTACAGTTCTTGCGAAGGATCAAGGTTCAATTCCCCACCCACAATGGACTGCTTATAACTACTTGTAACTCCAACTCCAAGGGGTCTATGTTCTATTGTGGCCCTGCTAGGTATCAACCCACATATGAACACACACACCACACTCACACACACACACACACCCTGAACACATAATGCATACACATAAATAAAAATAAAATAATCTTTCAGGTAAAGTAATATTTTGCCTTTCTTTCCTTCTACTGTCATTTGTCTCTCCATTCTGAACGTTCTCATAGACTCACTTACGCTTTCATGTCGTATGTATGGCTTTATATATATATATATATGTGTGTGTGTGTGCACATGCACATGTGTGCATATTCAAGTATGTCTGTGTAATTGTATATTTTTGTATATATTTAAATAAAGATTTTTGAATATGAGAGAAACTATAATATTTGCCTTTTTGAGTCTGTTTTTATTTCACCCACCATTATGACATCTAGTTCTATCCATTTTCAAGCAGTTGACATAGCTTCCTTCTTCTTGGTGGCTCAATAAAACTCCTCTGTGTATATGCCAGATTTTCTTTTTAAATGAGATCTTACTGTGTGGCTCTGGCCAGCCGAGAATTCACTGTATTGACCAAGATGACTTTAAATTTATAATGATTCCTCTGATTCTGCTTCCTAAGTGCTAGAACTGCAGGTTCAGACCACCACATATAGCTTTTGGTTTATCTGACACCAAGCTTTATGTAGAACAAGCTACTGTTGAACTTGACATGCAATAGAACTCCTGATTCTATTGTTCATACCTCTGAAACACTTGGATTGCTAGTACCATACCTCATAGATTTGTGTCTCCCCCGCCTCCTCCCAGGCTTACTGAAAATAATGCAACATGGATATACAGCATGTTTGGAAATTCATCCCGCCTAGTAGGCTACATGTCTGACAGGTTGGAGAGAGTGCTGAAATCCAAAATCTTCAGCATTTCCTCAAAGGGTCTACCTTAATAATTGGATCCAAGACTGTGGCCCCAGAAACATAAGTATCCTTTCTTTTTCTCCCCATTGTGGCATAATGGAGCCAGGAGCACATAGTGAGACCTTATTTGAATGAGGCATATGACATACAGGGCCTCTCTGTGCTTGAGTGGACGTGTGATACTCCTGCTATCTTGCGGTGGATGTGTGGCAAACACGCAATGTTTCTGTGGATGTGTAACACTCATGTAATATCACTGTGGATGTGTGACAAACATATAATATTGCAGTGGATGTGTAACACGCCTGCTATCTTGCTGTGGAGATGTGACACACCTGATATCTTGCTGTGTAGTTTCTTGCTGAAAACAATTGTGGTCTCTTCACACATGCACATAAGCATGCCCAGACTGCATAGCACTTCCTAGTGATGATACAGGCCACTTTCTTCACAGTTTTGGTGTGAACACAGACCACGTTGAGGGGATTCTGATAAAGCCCTACCATATTATCCGTTTCTGTTCATTTATTGATAGATACATAGATTGGCTTCATATCCTGGTTATTGTGAATAGTGTCACAATAAACATGGATGAGCAAATACCTCTGTGATACCCTTAGATCCCTGTGGATATATACCAAAGAATGGTATAACTGTATACTGTAATAGATTTTGAAGAACACAGTAGATACATTAATTTATTACCAGCGGTGTATAAATTTTTCTCTTTATGTAGATTTTTGTCAACATTTGGTGTTGTTTGTTTTGCGATGTTAGTCATTGTGATTAGAGTGAGAACATTTGTAATATGAAAGTCATAGGGAGATATAAACAGAAGACTAAAGTAATCCTGCATAAATGAACAAGGAAGCAATCAGGCATGGTAGCACACATCTGTAATCCCAATACTAGGGCCGAGGGAGGAGGATTTATACAAGTTTAAGGCCAGTCTGGGTTAATTTGTGACTTTTAAGTCACCCTGCACTTCAAACTGAGATTCTGTCTCAAAGCAAAATAAGGAGGCAGAGATAGAAGAAAAGAGGAAGGACAAGGAAAAGAAAGAGAAGGAGTAGAAGGAGAAAGAAGTGTCTTATTCTTGGAGAGTTGACATTCTGTAGGAATGAGGTACTTGGAATACAATGAGCTTACTTTTGTGTGGTATGTTGGTTAACGATGATGGGCTAATATTTAGTAAAGTCCTTACGTGAGGGTTAACTCTCTGTCAGTACAGTCTACAGATTTTGACAAATGTATGATGGATATGCTCCTGGTTACAGTGTCATAAAGAATATTTTCACTGCCCTAAAACCCTCCTCACTCCTGCTTTTCATTCCTCCCTATCCCAATCACTGATCTTTGCCTTGTCTCCACGTTTAACTTTTCAAACTGTCATGGAGTCAGAATCATCACATCTAGCATTTTCAGACTGGCTCCTTCCACTTTGCAGTATCTACTTATCTTTAAAAATCTCTCTGGATACAGAATAAATTCATAAGGAAAGGGATGGAGATGCATTTAGGGTTTTTGAGCAATCTGTAGGCATAAACAAGTTCCTCTACAAGTGACAGCATTGTAAATATTTGTTGAAGAAATAAGTGAAGCCAGGACCATGAGAACAACAGTCGCCAATGATCAGTGCCCACTGTTGAACTAAACTGTAGTCCTGCTGTCTCCATTACACTGAAGGAATTAGTGAGTCTCCTTGAACAGTCACTTAGGAAGAGATAACACATGAAGGATTTAATCACTTCATGTGCTCTGAGGATCATGCGCAGTATTTTACAAGCATTATCTCAAATCATTGTTGCTAAGAATCCTTTGAGACTCATTTCCTACTTTTTTAAAATCCAGATGGGGGGAAAACTATTCAGAAATGTTGAGGAACTTGCCCAAATTTTTCTACCATGTGAAATGAACTTGAAATTCACATCCAGTCTGAGCATCATGGTTCACTTCTGTAGTCCCAGTACTCAGGAGGTTAAGACAAGAAGAGTGTTGAGAGTTCAGGGTCAGTCCAAGATATATAGTGATTTGTGGGTCCATCTGGACTGCAGAATAAGGCCTTCTTTGAAAAGTAAGACTCAATAATGATCAGATAGAAGCCTTATCTCCAGTTTCTTGGAGCACTCTGGAGAATTAGCATGGCTTGCTGATGAATGGAGCTGTCATCCATACTGTCCAGTCATCCTCATACTGACATCCTGTGTCAGGCTGCAGGCAAGTGTCATTGGCTTGCCCATCTCTATTTCCACACCGAGTAATTCCTCCAGAATGGCCGAGGTTGTTTTATTCTTCATGACAGGTGGCACGACTCCAGAAAGTCTCAGAGATGAAGGAACACTCCACACACGAGGCAGATATCGAGTTCTTTTCTGTTTCCTTCTTTCCTTTCTTTTGGGCAGGGTCTTGCTATTCACAACAAGCTGGTCTGGAAGTCCCAGCAATTCTCCACTTCAGCCTCCTGAGTGCTATTATTAAAGACATGCTTAACGCCTGCCAGAAAACCAGGCAGGCGGCTCACAGAACTCCCGTCTCCTATCTGTCTGTTTCCCCATAACCAATGCACACTCTCCTCCCTAGTGCTGCAACAGAAGACCAGTTACAGCCTTCCCTCCCCCCTGCCCACATCCTCTGTGGATCACACAAACCATCTTTACCTAACTTCCCTAGCCCCAGTTGCTGCTGTACCTCAGACCCCAACTCCAGCATGCATTCCTGGGCTGGTGGTCCTGGGTTTTATAAGAAAGCAGGCTGAGCAAGCCATGTGGAGCAAGTCAGTTAACACCACCCTTCCATGGCCTCTACATCAGCTTTGACTTCCAGGTTCCTGCACTGTTTGAGTTTCTGTACTGACTTCCTTCAGTGATGAATAGTGATATTAATATAGCCCAAGGTGATACTGCCACTACCTAGGGGACTCAGACTGACAGTTTCAGGAGGGGGAAACATCTCTGTAAAATTCTTCCATCAGTCCTGGCCTTCTTACTGGGCAAGATTCTTGCTCCATAGCCAGCCAGATCGAAGATGCCAAGACCTAAGCCCAGCAGATCTCTCTCTATAAGCTCCTGTCATGAATAAAAGAAAAGGGGCTGATGGGTAACTCCCTTTTACTCCCTCCCCCCTTTTCATATTGAAAAATTAGACAACATTGAATAGCGAAGCCTCAATTCAGCTTTAGAACACAGAAATTAGTATGCTCGTGTTATTTAATTCACATTTAACCCCAGCATCTCTGGGTTCATTCTTAAGGCAAAACTCAAGAAGGTATTAAACCTGAGTCCCCGTGGCTTTCTTTTTCTTACCTCCTGGCCCCTGCCCAGCCCTAGACGTATCTGTACAAACATCTACATCATACATAAAAGCTGGTGCTAAGTGAGCACAGCATGCAGAGGAAGCCAAGGAAATGATGAAAGACCCTGAAATGTAACCACAGGAAGGAGGGAAGGTCACTGAGGGCAGGTAGTTGGGGTGAAGGACAAGGGCAGGACTGGATGTAGCTGTCATCCATTCGGGCCTCAGAAACCGTTCTCTCGTCCTTCCTCTTTGGCTGCTGCTTACAGGATTATTTAATTCCAAGTCCTATAATTTATAAAGACGAACATGATCATACACAGTGTGTGCGTGTGTGTGTTTGATTTAACTATGTGTGCTAAGTGACTAATCCACCGTACTCAACAGGCACATGAAAAACAAGAGGTGAGTTACAGTTGGCTGGAGTCTGGTTCAGTGACAGAGCTGTGTTTCTGTAGGTCGTAATGTAACCACTCTAACAGTAAACATACAAAGCAGTTGTCTGGGGCCAACAAGAAGATTATTAATTATCTCCTGATTAATTATAATGGTATCTTCATAACATTAACACTGCAAAATCATCAGCCATTATGCATCTGACACTGTGATATGTCTGGAAACACTAAGTAAGGACAGAAAAGGAGAGAAAACCCTGTTCTGAGAAAAATCTCAACCCATGTTTGGAATTTTACACCTTGCCCTCTCAAAACTCATGCATAATCCTCCCGTATACTAAAACTGGTTAATAAAACACACCATGCAAATCCTAGCAGCACATGTCTCTCTTAACAGCTGCGCTCAGTTCTAGTTCACGGAGTGTGCACTTTTCTTTGCATAATAAACTGCAGCTTTGTTTCATACTGACTTGTCCTGAATTCTTTTCTGCAAGTAAGTCCAGTCCGCTGGCTGCAGTGGGTGTGGTGGCTCACACTTGTAATCCCAGTAGTTTGGGGCTGAGACAGAAGGATTTCCGTTGACAGAGGTTTCTGTCCCACTCGGTCCTGCAGTGGTTCAGTCCAAAGAAACACACGGAGGCCTACATTAGTTATAAACTGCTTGGCTTATTAGCTCAGGCATCTTATTTAACTCTTATAACTTATATTAGCCCATAATTCTTGTCTGTGTTAGCCGCGTGGCTTGGTACCTTTTGCGCCGAGGCAGTCACATCTTGGTTCCTCTCTGTCTGGATGATGACTGCAGACTGAAACTCTCTTCTTCCCAGAATTCTCCTGTTCTCATTGCCCCGCATCTGCTTCCTGCCATGTAGACCCCCCATAGTTCCTGCCTGGCTACTGGCCAATCAGCATTTTGTTAAACAAGCACAAGAAACATCTTTACAGGATAAAACCATTGTCCTACAGCAGATTTCTGAGTTTGAGGTTACCCTGGTCTTTTTTGTTTGCTTTTTTTTTCCCCAAGAGAGGGTCTTTCTGTGTAGCCTGGCTGTCCTGTCCTAGAACTTTCTTTGTAGACCAGACTGGCCTCAAACTCACAGAATCTTCTACCTGCCTCTGCCTTCTGGGTACTGTGATGAAAGGTGTGTGCCACCATTGCCTGGCTTAGCATGGTCTTGATAGTGAGTTCCAGGGAAACCTGGTTTATAAAGTGAGACCCTTTTCTTGAAAAACAAGAAATAGGAGTTGGAGAGTTTGCTCAGTTGTTAAGAAGAGGTCTTAGTTTCAGTTTCAAGCGCCCACATTGGGCACCTTGCAACCACTTGTAGTGCCTTCACGTGCATAAGCCCCAACACAGACACACCTAAACACATAACATTAAAAAACAAACAAGAAATAGCTGGGTATGGGGGCACATGCAGCACTTGGAAGGTGGAGAGAGGAGTTCAAATGCCACTCTCCTCTATACAGTGAGTTTGAGATCAGCCTGTGCTCTCCTCAGGATGCAAAGCTAGCAATGTGGAGTTGCTTTGCCCACTGGCAGAGACACCAATACCTCTCCCCAAATTGAATTTCCAAGCCAGGGACCTGTTTCTATAGCTAAAAAGTCCTAGCTGCACAAACATGACAACTTGAATTTGATCCCTAGAACCGATGCGACAGAAAATGTTAGGTGCAGAGCTTGTATGGCAAGACAGAGACAATGGCCAGCTAGTCTGCAGCGTAGAGTGCAGGAGCAGGCACAATTTGAAAGGCCCACAACAAGATGGAAGTAAGTACGACTCCCAAAAGATGTCCTCTGTCCTACACACACACACACACACACACACACACACACACTCCATGAGAGCACACAAGCGCATGTGTGAATTCATACAAAATACAAATGCAACACAAAGTAAAAAAAAAAAAAACTAGGGCCACTCTGAGTGTCCTCAAGGAGCCTGCACTCTTGGAATTACACATACTGATAAGGGTATGAAAGACAGTCTCAGCCTTAAAGGATGTTTTTATTGGACTTAAAAGAGTGAACATTTTTGGTTTTGAAAATTTATTTTTGTATGTTAAATTAGCAAACAAAATATTATATGCCACTTTAACATTCTCAAACAAAGTGTATTTTAGTAGATTCTTCTCCCTTATCTGCTCCTCCCTTTGCTACCCCTAACCTCCTTTTGTAGCCCTTACTCACAAACTTTAAACAATTTTTTAAAAATACCTTTTCTTTTCGTGCGTGGGTATGGATGAACGTGCACCAGCGCATGTGTGGAGGTCAGAGGACAATTTGCAGGAGTTGTTTGCTTCCTCCCACCAAGCAGGACTTGGGGATTGAACTCATATTGTCAAGTTTGGCAAACATACCTTTACCTATTGGGTCATCTCCCCAGTCCCAGACCTTTCTAAAAATAACCTTCCTCATCTTCTCTGTTCTTTACTCATGGGATAATTAATAATCTTCTTGGTTAGATATGTTGGCCCAGACAACTGCTTTGTATGTTTACTGTTATGATGGTTACATTATGACCTACTGAAACACAGCTCTGTCACTGCACCAGACTCCAGCCAACATGTAGTTCGCCTCTTGTTTTTCATATGCCTATTGAGCCTAGTGTATTAGTCACTTACCACAAATAGGAACATTGAACACACATATGCACACACATGCACACACACACAGGGCATGCTCATGTCCTTCTTTTGAAATTACAAGACTTAGAATTAAACAATCCTCTAAGCAGCAGGCAAAAGGGAAGGAAGAGAGAACAGTTTCTGAGGTCCAAATGGGTGACATAGCTGTAATCCAGTCCTGCCCTAGGCCTTCGCCCCAACTACCTGCCACTGTTATTTCCTGTGTGTTGTGCTGTTGGGTGCTGGGGACCGAACCACATGAACCTGATCTCAGTCCCCTCAAAAGTTTCCATATTCAACATGACTCTCCCAGAAATTGCTGACACAAAGGGAAATTTTCGATAAGAATGTGGCTCAAATAAGAGTATTGGAGCTCATATTATTGCCGAATACTCCAAATACTCAAGTGTCCTTAGACAGGGGAGGAAGCAGAATATATCGTAATCAGCAGCTGATGGACCACACGAGACATGTGAGGTCTGAGGAGCAATCAGTTTGCAGGCAATGTGAGAAAACGTGAACACCAAGTTCCCAGGGTGGACGTGAACGTGCATTTATTACAAAAAGGCACGGGTAGTGGGCGTGTGGTGTTGGTTTGTGCTCAAAGGAAACCAAATGCAAATTAGTGCTGTTCTATGGGTCCTAGTTACCAGTTTTCTTTTTATCAAGAAGCTAGAGACTTGTTGCAGGAGGCAGGGCACTAAGTGGGGCCAAGGTTGTTTAGCAGCTTGCTTTAGAGGAGGAATGTTCACCACAACATTAACCAGAGGAAGCTGTCTGCTCCTCAGGGTCTTTGTGAGACTTCCTGTCTTTGTATCTGATGGAACAGTTTGCGAGAGAGTTCTCTCTTGAGTCTTTCTGAAGACAGAGATGGGGAGAAGGGAGAGAGCATGAGTAAACAAGTGACTGCCTCCCTTAGTGTGCTCAAACTGTGTGCTGACTAGGGGTGCAGGGGAGGGCAAGCTGCAGCGGAAGTAAGAAAGATCACCAAGCACTATGTCAAGAATTCTTTTTTAAAATTTATTTATTTATTAAAGATTTCTGCCTCCTCCCCGCCACCGCCTCCCATTTCCCTCCCCCTCCCCCGATCAAGTTCCCCTCCCTCATCAGCCCGAAAAGCAATCAGGGTTCCCTGCCCTGTGGGAAGTCCAAGGACCACCCACCTCCATCCAGGTCTAGTAAGGTGAGCATCCAAACTGCCTAGGCTCCCACAAAGCCAGTACGTGCAGTAGGATCAAGTTCCCAGGGAAATTCCAGTTCTTTGGGTTCTGTTGTTTCAATAATGTGATAACCAAAGCGAAGCACACACATGTGTCTTTACATGGACGTCCAACTTTTTTACATTGCCACATGATATTGTAATCTACAAATGTGGTGTGCCACATTCATAGCTGTCCTGGGATGTATGCAGCCCTTGGGTGGCAAGTTGGGCAGGCCTGATTCAAAGTATCAGTACAGTTACAACGATGTCGCTATGCAAACAGCCTACCAACATATCTGTGAACCTGTGGTGAGGAGGAGATACTTTGTAACAGACACATAAAGGTAACCAATGGGCAAAAATGTTTATTACTCTTCATGCTATGATACTATCTGCTTGACCTTGCATTTTTGGTCTTGTGTACGCTGGCTCAATTGCTGGGAACTCGTATAAGCAGCAGCCTTGTTGTAGCTGGAAAACACGAATTCCTTGTTGTTCACTGCCTCTAGCTCTTACAGTCTTGCCAACCACAGCCTCAGTGCCTTCTGACTACCATTTAC
Organism: Microtus oregoni; assembly: GCF_018167655.1. Lineage (NCBI taxonomy): Eukaryota > Metazoa > Chordata > Mammalia > Rodentia > Cricetidae > Microtus > Microtus oregoni. The sequence continues at coordinate 13,756,735 of NW_024543830.1, read as the reverse complement.
CATTGATCACTATATCTGGCCTACAATCACAGAGCCTGCAGGAATCTGTGCTAGGTCTTCTGCAAATATGCTATGGTTATTTATCTTCAGGATTTTTTTTGAGATTCCAAACAGTAGGAGTAGGGAGGTGGGGGCATCTCTGACACTCTGGCCTGCTCTTTGGGGCACTTTTCCTCCTACTGGGTTGCCTTGTTCAGTTGTAATATGAGGGTTTGGGACTAGTCTTATTGTATCATGTCGTGCCCTGTTTGCTTGATATCCTTGGGAGGCCTGCTCTTTTCTGGAGGAGCAGAGGATCTGGGGGAGAGGGAAGGTGTGTGTGGGACACTGGGAAGAGTGGAGGGAGGGGAGGATGTGGTCGTGATGTATTGTTGTGCTGTATGAGGGAAGAATAAATGAAAAGGAACAAAAGAATGTGCAGTTGAGCCCAACAAACGTAGAGCTTCTTGGAGCTCTAACGCTAAGAATGATATAAATGCCTGACTCTGATAAGAGAGATTCTCCCAAGTTTTAACTCATCCTCTCTGTGACTCCTCTGACATACTTCTGTAAATAAATGGATTCATGACTTTGTTTTGTTCTGTGATTATAACAGTTTGCATAATCTCTTCCACAAAAGAACATTGGCCTTTATGGTAATTCCTGGACCATGATCACTCTTATTGGCTCAGAATAGTACTATTATTTCCCTTAATGCATGGCTGATATTTTATATGAATAGGTCCTAATTGGCTTTATTTTCAGTTCTAGAATCCGGAAGTAATTCATTTTATTAAATAGAAAGGACCAAGTAGAAAAGGTTGCTTTTATAGTCAGATGTGTAAGAAAGCAGAAACAGAACAAAAAGGGAGTTGGCCATTTCGGAGCTACTTTTCTTATAAGATAAACAAGCAATATAACTGATTGTGTCACTGTTAGTGATGTCTGTTGCCTTTTCTTATAAGGATTAAGGAAGAGGGACTTCAGTACCATGCAAATGGAAGCTGACATGTTTGAGGATTTGCACCATCATGCCTTTCTCTCCTGATTTCTTAGAGAGTCAGGAAAAAGATTTAAGTTTCCTTTGGAATTTTCTTATGAGAGATTTAATTTTGTTTGTTAGACTGCTTTATTGGGATCTATGTAGTTTAGTATGAATCAAAGGAATATTATACTTTTAAGATTTTATTTGTTTGTTTGTTTGTTTGTTTGTTTTGAGACAGAATCTCACCATCTATCCTTGGCTGGGCTGGAACTCATTATGTAGACCAGGCTGGCCTTGAACTCACAGAGATCCACCTGCCTCTGACTCTCAAGTGCTGGGATTAAAGGTGTGTGCCACCTCATTCTTACTGGAATACTGTAATTTTTTTAACCAAACAAGTTACTGTATTTCTTCTAAGTTTGGCAGTGTGATGTCATGGGGACTTCACTGGCTATGGCTTCCAGGAAACTTTTTGTGTCCTGGGTAGAAAGGAACACATTTAACTGCCCGACCCCTTTTGTCCCTTCGTTGTTTCTGCTGTCCTGGGATATCAACATTACACCTGGAAGTACAGTAGCAAACTTGAAACCAGAAGGCACAAGACAAAAAGGGGAAAGAAATGGTTTGTGAAAGTTATGAGCTGGTTTGAACATTCATAGCCTCAGGGGCTTATGTGATACTCAGTGATGATGCTGTTTGGGGATGCCGTGGAACCTTTTAGACAAGAGGCCACCTCTGCTTCCACTCTGAGTCTCTCTGTCCTGATCTGCTGAAATGTACATGTCAAGCCACAAGCTCCAACCACCAGTGAGGACACCGCGTATGCCAGGCACCCTCTCCGTGAAACATGAGTGAAATAAATCCTTCATCCTGAAGATGCTCTTTATGAGATATTTACTTGAAGGGATGAGGAAAAGTAAGCTAACAGAACAGTTTAGCAGAAAGAGATCAACAGCCTGATAAAGTGACGGTAACTGTGAGGAACTGACCAGCTGTGGTCTAACCAAATATGTGAGACAGTTGGAAATTTTGCTGTGTATAAAATTCTGTGATAACTCTCACATAGGTTTTGGCCTCAAGAAGTGGCTGAAAGAGCTGTGTATGAACATAGGCAGCACTCTTAGTTCTAAATCTAATGCATAAACATCATCTGTCCATTTTACCATCTGAGATTTTATTCACTGCTCACTGCGTCACCGCTACTAACCTAGTCTAAGCCACCATATCTCCCACTCACAATGACGCTGTGTTCTCTTCTTTATTTTGTTGAATCTCATACTGGAATCACAGCACTTGGGATGAAGTTCAAGGCCAATCCTTTTTCCATACTGAGTTTCAGGATAACCTGACCTACATGACAGCCTACCTCAATAAGGTCTCCAAGAAAAAAAAATAGCCAATGCAACCCTAAACAGGCCTTTGAATCTCCCTTTTGGTATTAGTCCTTCTCTCCAGACTTCTCACCCTCTTCAGACTTGAATCCTTGTCTTTGCTGTTCTCTGGGATGCCTAAGCTCTTCACAGCTACTCTAACATTTTGTTGTACTTTGGACAATGACTTTAACAGTGAGCTGGGGTAGCAGTAGGTCTTGTCTCCTTTGTTATCCTCTTCTCGGGGACGGTAGTCCTGTATCTGTACTACAAGGCACCTCGTGCTGGAAAACCATGGTGTCATGTGTTTATCTTGTTCCCCGGTTTTAGAGTGTAAAGGTTCTTTAGTTATGACTGCAGATGACCACGGACTCTTATCAGACATGCTCAACCTTCAGCCTCTGTGCTGGTTACCTGGGTCAAAGTACACCAACACGAGGTTGTCAGCGAAAACACAGTTCTTGCTTCATAGAGAATAAAAAGTGTTTACTTTGAGCAAATATAAGAGACCGTGGGCCAGAAATGTGGACTCAATCAAGTTTTTCTTTTCTAAAATAAGCCTGTAAGTGGTCACATGAATTTGTTAGTCACAGAACAAATAAAAATCAGAAGTCAGAAACCAATGCACATACATACCAAATACATTGTTAGGGACATTAGGTAAGCAGGTTGCAGCAAAGTGGAGGAAATCTGTGTTGCTTTAGATCCTATCTGACGCCTTCCTTAGCTTTTGGGTTGGTGGATATTGTTTCCTGTTGAGAGCATATTTCAAAGGCTTTTCTTGATAGTCACGGGATTTCCTAGGTAAGACAGAGATGTGGGTGATAAAAGGGTATTAAAAGGACCAAAGGTAGCTCAAGATGATTCTGGCTCTACAACATTCCAGTTATCCCCAGTAAATTCTAATCAATTCATCAGCGTTAAGGACCTTCAATACAGGGAAAGCTTTTGGAACTCAGTCAGGGAACTGAAGGCTGTTTCCACAGCGGGGTGTAGACTGTAAATGTACTGAAGGCTGTTTCCACAGCGGGGTGTAGACTGTAGGTGTACTGAAGGCTGTTTCCACAGCGGCATAGATTGTAGGTGTTTTACATCAAAGGCTGTTCTTCCCAGTCATGCCACTCCATCCCTTCTCCAGCTCGGCTGCTGTGGGTCTCCACCTTCTCAAACACCTCTTCAGTTCCTGTCCTATAGCATGTCTTCATGTTCTGGCCCAGCAAGGCTCCCTCTAACACCTCCCAGACATCTGCAATGCTAACTGAGAGAGGCCTTTCAGAACCATGTTCAAAGACCCCTCAGAAGCGCTGAGACCTCTTTGTTCCACTGTGTAGCAATGCTGTGAGCTTTCTGACTCTCTCTACTCATATGTCTGATTGCCTAAGGCCCCCTCATCAACAGTCAACGAGAGACTCTTGTCTGAGAAAGCATGCTCTGATCTGTGGCCAGCATCATTTAAGCAAATGAGATTCTTCCACAAAGATCTTCAGAAAGACTAACCACCTGCCTCTGCATGTCTGACCCCGACAAGAGGTTGAAGTTCACCAATGCAGACATCTCTTCTTAGGAGCAGTCTTTCAGGGAATAGCTATCAAGAGAAAGGCTGCAGTTAGCAGCATCTTCTATTGCCAGAGTTTTCAGAGCTGTCACGGGAGCAGATAAAACCTTTGCCCAAGGCCGTATCTTCACCATGGAAGTTCATTTCTAATGACTGAATGCAGGATATAAAGCCTCAGGCTTTCCTCTGGGGTAAGATAACTCAGGTGGCTATCAGTTCTTCTGCTGCCCTGCTCCAATCTTTCCTTGTCCAGGTAACCTACTTGTAACTCTAGCTTGTGCCTTGATCTTATTTGCCTTTGAGGACAGGAAGCCAATATTTGTTTTGTTTGTTTTTTTGAGATAAGGGTTCATATAGCCCAGGATGGCCCATAATTAGTTATGTGGCAGAGACTTATTTTGAACTCCCGATTCCATTTCTTCTACTTCTTAAGTGCTGAGTTGTAAGCTACCATGCTTGGCTATATATGTTCATTTTTGTTTTGTTTTGTTTTTTTCAAGACAGGGTTTCTCTGTGGTTTTGGAGCCTGTCCTGGAACTAGCTCTTGTAGACCAGGCTGGTCTCGAACTCACAGAGATCCGCCTGCCTCTGCCTCCCGAGTGCTGGGATTAAAGGCGTGCGCCACCACCGCCCGGCTTGGCTATATATGTTGACCAGAAATCCCTCTTCATGTTAGCTAGATCAAATTAGAGTCTCATAGGCTGCCAGAACGACTGCTCTAATTTCTAATTTCATTATAATACCACATGTCTGCTAAATAACATCTACTCCCCACTGTAATGGAAGTAGACAGTTGACATAATAATGTTTGGAAAGAACCATAAAAGGAATGAAGAGAGAATGAGGTCTAATTCCTGGAAAATATCCACCCATTCCTAGAAAAGACAGAAATAGCGCCAGGCATGAGAGTTATGCCTATAATCCCAGCACTGTGAAAATGGGGGTAGGGGAATCAGAAGGTCAAGATTAATCTCAGCTACACAGCAGTTGACACCCACCTTGAGGTCCTGTCCAACTCTACTGCCATCCCCCACCAAAGGAGAATACTCTTCTCCCCTGTCACCACATCCTCCCACTCCATTTTTTTATGTGATCACCTCCCACCCCACAAAGAGTGCTGAGGTTGACTTGTGAGTTTTCCCCCCACTTCTGTTCCTGGACAAGAGTAAATGTGTCCTTCACTGCTCAGCTGGCCTTGGCATTGGTTCCACAATTTTACATAGGGAAAGATTAACCTTGGGAGCAAAATTAGTAAAGCTTGCACCCGGCAGGCTGAACCTTCTCAAGGCTACATCAGAACCCAGCCTCCTGTCCAGTTTCTGTGCTTCCTTCATAAGTGACAATGTCTGATAAACAGCTGGGGCCCACAAAGACTGTATCTGCTTCCGTAGAACACAGCCTGTGTCACAGAACAAGGTTCCTGTCTGGGCTGTGGCAGCTCTAGACCAGTCTAGGTTTCCTCAGTCTAGGGAAAAGGGAAGGACAGGCAAAAGACCATGACTCCCTAAATGGTAAGTCTTAATAATACAGGATTCAACTCCTTAGAACACATGTGCCACCATTCTGTTTTCTTTCTAACATTTGAGACAAGACCTCATATAACCTAGACTAGCCTTGAACTTACTATGTAGCCAAGGGTGAGTGACCAGGAATTCCTGATCCTTGTGCTTCCAACTCCAGAGGGCCCTGGAATTACAGGTTTGACTCACTACACCCGACTTTCCCATCTTTTCAATGTGGTAGAAAATATAGAAGAACATTCAGAAAATATTTGGAAGACAATATACACTTATTGAAGGCATGGTTTGAGCTGAGCAATATGCTAGGTATTTTTCATACATTGTTACATTTTATCCTTGCAAGTAATCCCGTGGGGGAGGTTCTTATTGTGCACAATTCATCAAGACCTTGATATCCTCTGTCTTGCAAAGACGTTTGGGCATGGTGAATGAAACATGATCATCTCTGGTCTCTTCAGTGACCAGTCCAGCCCGTCTTCTACAGCATGAGTCCCCAAGAGAGCTTTTGTCTCATGACTACTGGCTGGTGCTGACATCCTCCTCTTTCACTTTCTCCGTTAAGTCTCAACTTTGAAGATCTCACAGCCCCTCCCTGATCAAGATTCACAAGCAGATCAAAGACACATTCAGTGCCAAACCTCCACCCTAAGAAGCAGAAGAGAAGAAGATCTCAGCCCACATCCTGTGTTTAAACAAAGTTCCCACAGGTGAGTCAACCCAGGCAAATGTTTATGAACATTCTTCAGCTCATCACCAACCGCTATACCTTGGCTTCCAATAAACCATCCATTTGTTCGTCGGTAGTACACTGTCAGTAGCTGAGCTACTGTGTATAGAGCCAGTGAAAAGTGAACAAATGACCGTTCAGTTGTTCTTGTAGCTGTCCATTTAATGACTTAACTGAGATCTTTTTCTTCTTCCTTTTTAGACCTTTTTTAGGTAGGCCATTGCTTAGGTTGCCTGGACAAGCCTGGAGCGCTCCATCTTCCTGCCTTTGCTCCTGGGAACTAGGTCTACAGGTGTGCCCTACTTGGTATGCTAGATTCTGGTGTTTTATTTGAAGCATGTGTTCTGAAGATACTGGGCTGAGGGGAGCAAGAAATGGTCTTGGCTTCACATTCCACTTAATGAGGGGGAGGAGATTAAATTCTGTTATTGCACAACATTTTAGCTGTTCAGTCATGCACACTATACAAGAGATTTTAGTTCAGATTTGGCAATCCTTCTCATGCAGAAAGAGTCCGTGGACAAGGTGAGTGTAGGGGGAGAAGGCCCAGAAGTTCATTCTTTAACTTCCTGTTATTCCCTAGGTCTGTTTTTTTTTTTTTCCCCAGGTTCTCTGGGTTTGGCACAGGCTCACAGGTCTCACCTGTCTTCAAATGCCTTCTTCAAACCCTGCTGTCCTTGCACTGACCCTAAGGACTCTTGGCCTCTCTAAACCCCACTCCTGTCTGCTTTGTAGGTGATCCTCTTAGCAGGGCTCCTAAGTGCCCCTGTAGGGATATGCTTAAAGGGCCATCTATTCCTTGGCTTAGCACACTGTTAGAAAAGCCCCGTTTTTTTGCACCAAAATTAGGCCTCTCTGATGCAGGCTTCAGATAACAACGCAAGAGATACATAGTTTCAGGAAAGAGCCTGTTAGCAGAAATTAGGAAAGATCACTTTGCCCTGTTAAAAACAGACCACCCACACTCTTGAGATTAGTCGGTGTTTCCTTTCTGGTTATTTGTTTTTGGTGCATCTGCATTTCATGGTTATGATACTCTTTTTCTCTGATGTGTTCTCCCAATTTCCCCAAGATAACCCCTGCCAAAAATGAAATTTGAGAAATGATTACAGGACAGTAGCCAACATTGAACTTCCCGTCAATCACCGCAAGATGGTGCTGTTTCCATAGTGTTTGTTCATCCACCAACATTGTAAGGCATCAGGTCAGAAAAGTGGGGAAATCAAGGTTGACTTTCTTTAGTTTACTGTGGTTGGGCCTGGTCAACTGGCTAGAGTAACAAGATAGAGGCGCTCAGAAACACACTTCCAAGTGTGTGTTTGCAAGTGTGCACTCACAGTGCACATGTGTGATACACTAGAGTTACCTTTCTCAGCAGGGTAGGAAATAACCACCAAAAGATAAGAAAACTTCAGTTCAAGCTAGCAAAGAATACCAAGCTGAAATCAAGATATAGGGAGTTTAAACTCTAGGTTCTAATCTCAATTGTAGGTGGGGTCTTGGATCTGTAATTAAACATTTCTGGTCAGTTTTCTCCCTAGTAAAGGTGAAGGAAATAAAACTAGTCATTTCTAAAGCTTTGTTGTTGCAAACATTTCAAAGTTCTTTATTTAAATGAGAATGTATATATTCAATGTATAGACTGACTGAGGATACCTCAAAACATCTCTTCCCAGAAGACTGTACTTGATGTTGATGGGAATCTGGGGGAACCCCAGACTATTGCAGGAGCTCCTTCCGCTCCTTCAGCCAATAGCCACTGAGATGCCAGCCCACTGGGACATGGTCTCTCTCCTTTAAAAAAAGCGGCCACTTCCCTCTGCTCTCGCTCTGGCTTCCGGCTCCTCTTCCGGCGATGGCTCCATTCCTGATTGCACAGAGGGCTGTTGTCTGGGACGGTGTTGTCTGGGATGGTGTCTGGACGGGTAAGTTTTTCCCCCTTAAAATAAATAACCTCTCTAATAAACTAATTCCAAACTGGTGTGGGATTGTTTGTGACTTATGCCTTCACCAGACTTCAATAAGCTCATTGTAAAACTTTTGGACAGGATAGTCCTTGGAGTTTCTGTCAGGTATTCTAACTAAATTAATTGCTAGCAGTTGTTACAAATTCTGGTATCACACTATATTTTATGTTGTGTAAATCACAGAATCATTAAGATGTCAATATCCTTTATAAAATGTTACATTTCATACTTTTATCTGTGACAAAAAAACCTTTTATAAGTATTGATATCTCTCAATATGCATTGAGTGTTATGGCCAAACCTCGCTGTCAGATTCACAGGTCTGGATGCAATATTTGTTTCATCCAGGATCTATGGACCAGTTTCTAAAAGGGGCAGACCTGGCCCAACTCCATTATTTGAAGACCGTAGAAAATGTTGGTGCCATCTACAAAGCCATCCCTTGCATCCTCTGTACTTGATGCAACTGTATGAAATTAAAAATAAGTAAATATAATCTATGAGCTAGGATGAGCTATGTTGGATGGAACAGGAAGAGGCCATATGGGGAAGTTTTGGCGTGACAGTGAGGTTCCATTTTTGCACCATGTCCCTGTGTACTTTGTCAGTCTTGTCATTTTGACTGATATACTTTTAAGTATGTGCAACACATTAGTAAAAGAATTTGTAAAACTCTGACTTAGGTGTGCTAGTTCAAATCTGTGATCCCAGCATTTAGGATATGAAGGCAAAAAAATCAAAAGTTTGAGGCCAGCCTAGTTTACATAAAATTGGTGGACAGGACCATATAAGACCTTATATAGAATAATAACCGACAGTTCTAGTAAAATGAACACCCCTTATTCAACATTCAGGGATATCATATACGTAACCCCTGTGCTGAATGGTTTTATGACAACTTGACATAAGCTAAAGTCACCTGGGAAGAGGAAATTTCTCTGTCAGATCAGGTTGTAGGCAAGCATACAAGGTATTTTAATTAGGGAGTGATGGGAGAAGGACCAGCCCATTGTGGGTCATACTACCCCTGGGCTAGTGGTTCTGGGTTCTATAAGAAAGCAAACTGAGCAAGGCATGAAGAGCAAACAAGTAAGCAGCACCCCTCCATGACCTCTGTATCAGTTCCTGCCTTCAGGTGCCTGCCTGGTTTCAGTTCCTGTGCTGACTTCCTTCAGTGATGAACATTGATATGGAGTCAGTGCAGTGCCTTCCTGAGAATGGTCTAGGCTCGTCACTCGTCCTAGAAATGCCCTCATCCTAGTCAATGTACCAAATATGTGAACATTTCCTATTCACAGTCTCAGAAGTCATGAAAATGGGCCCAGTCCTACAGAAGATGCTAAGGTTGCTGGCTCCACCATTTCTGCACACACTCTCTTCTGTTTCACTCCCTTCATGCACAGCTGTTACTTATACATTGGGAAAGGTTTCCACAGAGATTGCAGAAACCAAAGGCACTCATGTTCTCCCCACTGATTTTAGTTTAGATCTTTAGGGAGAAGCAAGATGGCTTTTGCCAGGAATAAGAGACTATTGAGAGCCCTGAGGACAGGTCACACATCAGCTCTAGGTATAGCAATTACAAGCTGGTGTTCAAAAAACATTTCCCTGGCTTTTCTGTCAATAAGTGACTCCATTCAGGCACTGGGAGGCACTTCTATTATTTACCCTGGGGATGGCTCAGAAGTTAAGAGCATTGCCTGTTCTTCCCAAGATCAGTTCAATTCCCAGCAACCACATGGTGGCTCACAACCATCTGTAATGAGATCTGGTGCCCTCTTGAGGAAGAGACCTGGTCAGTCGTCCTCATCAACTTATTCCAAAGCGTGTCCTTATAAGAAAACAGATTAAGAATCATTATGTTATATCTACTTTATAATATTTTTTCTTCCTAGAATTATCCACATATAATTTTTACATTTGGTGCCTAAGAACTTTCCTTCTTCAGGGGCATTTTCTCAGCATCCTGTCAATAATTCTTTGGAACAATCTTTTAAAAAAATATTATTATTCTTTTAAAAAGGAAAGGGCTGGAGAGATGGCTCAGAGGTTAAGAGCATTGCCTGCTCTTCCAAGGGTCCTGAGTTCAATTCCCAGCAACCACATGGTGACTCACAACCATCTGTAATGCACTCTTCTGGCCTGCAGGCATACACACAGACAGAATATTGTATACATAATAAATAAATATTTAATAAAAGGAAAACGAACTATCTTTTTTCATTTTACATACCAATCCCAGTTCCCACTCCTTTCCCTCCTCCCATTCCCTCCACTTATCCCCCCTTCCCATCCCCTCCACTCCTCAGAGAGGGTAAGGCAAATTGCTTTGGGGAAGGTTCAAGGGCCTCTCTACTATATCTATGCTGAACAATGTATCCATCTAGAGAGAATGGGTTTCCAAAAACTCAGTACAAGCAATAGGGATAAATCCTGGTGCTACTGCCAGTGGTCTGGCAGTCTGCCCCAGCCATACAACTGTCACCCACATTCAGAGGGACTAATTTGGACCTATGCTGTTTCCTTTACTGTCTGGCTGGAGTTGGTGAGCTCCCTTTTAGCTCAGGGAAACTGTTTCAGTGGGTATCCCCATCATGGTCTTGACCTCTTTGCTCATATTCTCACTCCTCCCACTCTTCAACTGGATTTTGGGAGCTCAGTCCAGTGCTCTGATGTGGGTCTCTGCCTCTGTTTCCATCACTTGCTGGATGAAGGTTCTATGGTGGTGTTTAAGATATTCATCAGTCTGACTACAGGGCAAGGCCAGATCAGGCCACCTCTCCTCTATTGGTTAGGGTCACCCTTGTGGATGGAATGATGTTAAATTACGGTTTTACTGTAATTTCATCTAAGAATATATTTATCTGTCCAAACTTTTCTTCTCAGGCTTCAAAGAACCCTCTAACATTTCATAATATAAATTAATACCAAGGAGATGCTAAAAAGTCTTCTAGTTGTGAATACATAAAGATTCTGACAATATAGAGATGTTTCTTTTATTAGAGTTATTCATGATTTGATCATTTCTAGAATTCTGTATTTGAAATTGGTTTCTTATATTCTCTCCAGGACTGGAGAGATGGCTCAGAGGTTAAGAGCATTGCCTGCTCTTCCAAAGGTCCTGAGTTCAATTCCCAGCAACCACATGGTGGCTCACAACCATCTGTAATGAGATCTGGTGCCCTCTTCTGGCTTGCAGGCATACATACAGACAGAATATTGTATACATAATAAATAAATACATATTTTTTTAAAAAAACAAGCCTCTTATATTCTCTCCAAACACCACCAAGTATCATTAATTTATTGCCTTCTTTAGTCAAAACCAAGTTTTTGTTGTCCTCTAACTTTGCATGTCTTACTTTGCATGTCTTGCCTCAAGATTTACAATTATTCTGTAAAATGTACATAATACTAAACTGCTTCTAAAGTTCTTATCTTTATATTAAAAGAGTACTGCAATTCTCCATCATCAACAGAGAAGCTTCTTTTAGCAACAGATGGTGATAAATACAAAGACACCCCCCCACACCTGGGCATCATGTATAACAGAAAAGACTGTGGAGTTCTTGAGCATCTGAATCATACTCATCTTCCAACACTCAGAGATTTTGTAGAAGAGGGGCCAGAGAGATCATTAGAGTAAGAATTAGCAGGTATCTGTAGTGAACAAACACGTGCGAGACACGGCAGCATGGCTGCACCATCAGTGATCTAAATAAGATCAAAGCAGCCCAAAATCCCAGGGTTATTAGCAGTTGATGGATCTGGGGTAGTAAACTCCATTTTCTTTAAGGATGCTGCCCCTGAAAAGTTGTATGAATTCACTCCAATACATGATCCTACAGCCACATACACGAGGCAACATTAAGTACAAACGAGGTTTTTATTTTATTTTATTTTTTAAAAGGCATGAAGTTGGGAGAGGAAATGGCAGAAAAGATAGGAAAGAAATTTTTTAAAAAATGTTTTCTTTATTATTTATTATGTATACAGTATTCTGCTTGCATGTACACCTGCAGGCCAGAAGAAGGTATCAGATCTCATTACACGTGGTTGTTGGGAATTGAACTCAGGACCTTTGGAAGAGCAGTCAGTGATCTTTACCTCTGAGCCATCTCTCCAGCCTGAGAGAAATTTTTTTAGACACAGGGTATTTGATGTAGTTCTGTCTGTCCTGGTACTTACATTTTAGTGCACATTAGTTTTAAACTCATGACAAATCTTCTGCTTTCTGGATTGCAATCATACAGTAGGGTCTTTGAGTGATATTCTTAAAGAGCTTTAGTTTTGCAGAAGATAAATCACATATAAAAATACTATATAATATTTTTGTGGTGTATATTATACTCTTTATTGTTCACAAAATTTTATTTAATATGTAAAAGTGTCCTACAAAGCAAGCACTTGAATGTTCATTTTACAGATTCAAAACCTGAGGCTAAGGAATGATTCCAATAACAATTTCTCTGTCATTTCTCCTTCTGTAAATAACCTTTCATGCATATTCCTGTAAGTAACCTCAATAAAACACATTGGTTCACCGTGTTGGACTTTGGTGATTCCTGTATTTTTGTCTGTTATCTGTTCCCTTATCTAGGATTGGAAGGCACTTGTTCATGTCTCCCAGGAGTAATGACACACAACTTAATACAAAGAATGTGAGCTGATGTTTCAGACTTGGATATCCTCTGTGTTAAAAGTTTGGGACAATTAAAGACAAAACAAAAAAAAACTAATGCTGGAAACAACCAAATGGTATATCGAAAATAAGTTCTGGCCCTCTTCCAGCTTCTAGCCTGATAGGTATAGTTATTTGTCCCTTGTTAAGAAAACTTTTCTTTGAAACAGATCTGGTCCACTACAGAAAACCACAACCAATCAAAATGCATAGGTGTGGATCCCAGTGCCACTTGATAAATGTACAAAACATTCCAGCCCATAAGGCTTAGGCAACATTGCAGTAAAAGGGGACAGAAAGATTGTAAGTGCCAGGGGATTAGAAAGATCAGTTTGCTTTGAGATTGTGTCTTCAAGTGAACAAGGATAATGCTAAGCAATGTACCAGTCTGGATGGGGGAAAAGCCCGTGAGGCCTCAGTCTGACACAAAGAACTATTGGCAAATGAGAAAAGTTGGGAGTGGAAGAGGTAGTCTTCCCCAGTGAAGAGCACAATAACTGCTTGTCCAGTGCCAAATGGGGTCAGCCCTGAACACATCCATACAAATGACATTATATGGGTTGAATAGGTTATATTTAGAAATATATATGTATATGCAAATATATATGTAGCAACAACTACTGTAAAAACTGGTCACAAATTTGAAGGAGGGGGATGGGTATATAAAAGGTCTTGGAGGGAGGAAAAGGATGGGAGAAATATGATTAAGTTATAATCTAAAAATGCTTTAAAAATACTGTCCAATCATTATGAGCCATGCCTTAAATTGTAACACTTGTAAGGTGGAAGCAGGATCACCAGAAATTTAAGGACATGCCTGGTTACATAGCTAATTTGAATCTAGCCTTGGAAGCGTGAGACCCTACCTCAAAATATATATAAATAATAATAATAATAGCCAATGCTAACAAGAGTTAATGGAATAGTGAGGTATCAGCATGATCCCTTCTGCTCTGTGAAAGTATGTTCAAATATATCATTTTATTGAGTCTGGAAAAATAAGTCTTCTCTGGGAGGTGACAGAAGAGACATTACTGCCTATACTTTTGATCAGCTAGCCCAAAGAAGGATGAACATACACATCACAGGTACCAAAAGGACTTGGAATTATTGACCTCACTCTTTTTGTGTCTGTTTCCAAACAACCAGAACAAGAAAAGCAATAGCACTAACCTAATAGGGTTTCAGTGAAGATTAATGAGCAAATGAATGTAAATTCTCAGAAAAATGCTTAGTACTTAGGTGTCAATGAGCATTAATAAACACTAGTACTTTGTGTGGACAAAGGGCTCAAACACAGAAATCAGGGTTCACCAGCTTTGATTTTAACCAGTTAGTAGCAATGGTTTCCAAAGTTCTTTGCTTCTCTCTCAGAGGGATAGATTACTTCTAAAAATATGTTCATGACTGATATGTCTACTAATTATTAATTCACTCTAATATACAAGGTTCTCGTGTTAATCTCCCTCCCTTTGAAACTTCACCAGGGAATCTGTAATTTACTGAGAAATCTATAATTCCCTGGGAAACTTTCTTTGTAAGAGCTGTTCTCCCTCTTTTGTGTAGTGGGCTAAGCATACAAGCTAATGCGCTCAGTTTTGGCCAGGCTGGAGGCCTTCTATCCTGTGCTCACCTGATCAAAGTCTTTTTTCAACCTCATAACAAGATCTTGACTGAGCAATAAATTGTTCATCATTGGATATTAAGTATATGGACATACTATACTTTCTGAAAAACTACTAGAAACTACTGTTCTGTGGCTTCAATATCCCTATGCCTGGAAATTCAGTGCATACTTACTGTGAATTACAGCATAGGCTGAACAGTATTCATAATGGTCTGACAAATGTAAAAATTTTCCATTGGCTAATTAATCATGATTTTTCCATAAGATAAATAGGTAGGATGCCCTCAAAGTTCTTGCTTAAGCTGTGTTAGGAGAAACATTCTGGAACAAATGAATGAAAAATTACATTGGATCATAGTAGTAGAGAACCGTGACTTTTGAACAAATTTACAGATAAGTCAATTTAAAGACATAGAATTCCTTGAATGAAAAGGATGCTGGGTACTATTGAGGAAGACCATCACAACACTGAAAGAGTTTACGAGTACTTCTTCTTTCTTCAGTCATCCCCTAGTGAGACTTATGGCCCCCTACTAGAATAATGACACATTTTGGAACCTACTAAATACTGATTTGAACTGATAATGATTCAGAGCAATTCCCCAGTGCCCTGTGGTCCTCAATTTAAAGTAGAGGCTTGAGGAAGACAAGTTATCAATAAACAGCTGAAGTCTGTCTCACTGCTAATCCAGTAGATCTCTGAATTTATTCTGTGGTTATTTTCCCAATCTCAGAATTCACAATTGGGATAGCTACTTGTAGAAGTTTCATAGTTCCCACATTGAGACCATGGCCCGTGGAATGAAGGGTTTTATAGTTGTAAGAGCTAAGGAAAAAACATATTAGTTTCCTATATCCAGTGAAACAGTGAATGAAAACCTGTATTGTATCCACAGAGGGATTATATATTATTATCATCAAGAGTTAAAAGATGCAGAGTGATAGTTACACTATATCTCTCCTTAAACTCTCCTACTTGCCTTAATATGTGTCTCCTGGACTTTTCTAGAAATAACCATGTTACATACAGAATAACGAAATTGTACTCATTCCACATACCGTATGCTAAGTGGGTTAGCAGTATCAGGGAAGGAAAATTCTATGAGTGTGGTGTGGAGAATTTTTTGTATGAAATCAAAAGCACCAGTAACAAATGTAAAAAAGGAATGTGAGATTTAATTCTAACTAAGGTTTCTCCAGGAAAGGATTTGGGTCCAGTGTTCCAAGCAGGTACCACAAAACAATTCCACTCATTGTCTATCGAGACGCCACCCTATCTACCACACTGCTACACACCATGTGAATTCTAACCTGGAACTCCAGAATCCCTCAGACTCATTCCACCTCCATCTACCTATAAGTCACTCTACTCACCATACCCATCTATCTATCTATCTATCTATCTATCTATCTATCTATCTATCTATCATCTATCTATTATCTGTTTATCAATCTATTTATATATCTATCAGCTCTCTCTCTCTCTCTCTCTATATATATATATATATATATATATATATGTATAGGAATATATCCATCTATCCATATATACACATATATCCCATTGTATATAAGTCATTTAAAATTATATAAGCTACTCCATATCAGAGGTTACTAGTATGCTTTTTGAGCTCTAGTCCAATATTTTCTTTTAGTAAACATGAAATTAAGGTAGTATTGTTTCCCTGTTGATAAGGGAGTGTCAGATAACATTTTTGAACACTGGCAAGTTTTGTATTTTATATGTAATCCTGGTGAAGGAAAATTTGATAAGACAAGATAGAAAAGGGGGGTATGAACAGTATGCTGGGGAGAGAGTCTAAGAGGTACATGGTTAAATTGTTCCTTCTTCCTAGTGAATAACTAACTCAGCTCTGTGCCCATGAACCATTGCTTACCTACATGTTTTCCTGTTCCATTTAAATTTACTTTCAAATTCATCTTCAGTGGACTGACATTATCTGCTTTTGGCCACAGCGTGGAGACAAAATTTCATTCCTGGTGATGAATATTACAGCGTCTTAGAGTCTGCTCCTTTCACCGGATCTCAATAGAACTGTGGGAAAAAAAAACTATAATAGACTAGGCTTCTAGAAGAGTCCCTAGGGTTTTGTCAACTTTGGTATGTTTGGAGTATACAGAGGCTATTTATAGGGATGAAACACTGACAATTGCTATTGCTAAAACAATGTTAGTCACTTGTCACAAATGCTGCTTTGCCACAAGGTGTCTACATCCAGGTCAACATTTTCCTTGTAGTTGCCACCTGTAGTTGGTTCTTTCACTGGCTCCAGGGACTGGTATGACTTTTTGGGACAGATGTCCGGATTGTTCCTTTTTCAATTATTCATGATTTGAAGCTTAACATGGTTCTCTACATTTGTGCTTCAAACAAGGAATTTTAATTACTATCCTTTTAGAGTAGCTAGTATTTCAATTTAGAGGACTGAGAACATTGCCACTCAAATACAAACTAACAAATAAATAGAAAGAAAGAAACTGACAACAGTCTTTTAAAAAGTCATTGAAATGATTCCTAATAATATTCTGCTATACTCATATACTGTAGCCTAGTCCAATAATCAGAGAGACTTGGTTCAGCAACTGACGGCAGAAGATATAGAGACCCACAGCCAAACACTACGTGGAGCTCAGGGAATCCTGGGAAATATGGAGAGGATATGTAGGAATCAGAGGGGTCAAAAACACTACAAGAACATGACCCACAGAATCAACTTGCCAGGGCTCATAGGAGCTCACAGACATCGAGGTGACTATCAGGAAGCCTGTATGGTTTTGAGCTACGTCTTTTGCATGTATGTTATGACTGTGTAGTTTGGTGTTCTTTTGGAACGCCTAACAGTAGGAGTGGGAGTTGTCTATAACTCTTTTACCTGTGCTTCAGGTACTTTCCCTCCTACTGGGTTATTCTAGCCTTGATATGAAGGTATGTAGTTAATCTTACTGTAACTTGTTATGCCATGTTCAGTTTATATCTTTGGGAGGTCTACTCTTTTCTGAATGGAAACAGAGGAGGAGGAGATCTGGGGGAGAGATGGAGATGAGGAGGAGGGACTGGGAAGAGTGGGTGGAGGGGAAACTGAAGTTTGTATGTAATATATGAATGAAGAATAAGTAAATGAAATGTTAAGTTAAGTATAGTGGCACATGGTTGTTATCTCAGTGCTTGAAATTTAGAGGCAGGGCAATCAGGACACTAAGTTTATCCTCAGCTACATACTGAGTTTAAGAGTACATAAGACCCTGTTTCAAAAAAACAAATTCTAACAATAAGAAATGACAAGTAAGTATGCATGCCTGTGATCTGTACAAGCAGCTTTGAACCTGTCATCTCACTAAACCTGGAAAACATTTCCATCATTGAGTGATGACAGAGAGGCAACTTATGACCAGCTAGTCGGTGCAAAAATAAGACATACAACACATCCCATGTGACACATTTCTACTTCCTGACTGGTTTTCCCACCTATACTTCCTGCCTGGCCAATCAGCGTTTATTTAAAACATGATTGACAGAAAATAGAAAATTCTCCTGCACCACTTCCCCCTCTTTTTTAAAAAAAAAAAACAAAGGAAAATATCCATAGTCCATTTTTGGGAATGTGGGTGTAGTATTCCAGGCTACTTCCAGCTGGTTGGGGGCGCTGATAATCTTATGGGGACCTAAAGAAAATTTAGAGTTATTATCAAGTCCTGTGAGTCTTGATCAACTCAGGCAACAGTCTTGAACCTGTTCTGGATGAAGAACTCAGACATCTGGGCCATCTGTTCCTGCCAGAGATTTTTCAGGTGGTCTTTCTTTCTTTCTTTTTTCTTTATTTTTTTTTTATTGAGAAAAGGAGAAAAAAAAAACAAGTTTCCACCTCCTCCCAGCCTCCCATTTCCCTCCCCTTCCTCCCACCCTTCTCCCCCTTCTTCCACCCTTCTCCCCCTCCCCCCACTCCTTTCCCCCTCCCTCTCCAGTCCAAAGAGCAGTCAGGGTTCCCTGCCCTGTGGTAAGTCCTAGGTCCTCCCCCCTCCGTCCATATCTAGGAAGGTAAACATCCAAACTGGCTAGGCTCCCACAAAGCCAGCACATTAAGTAGGATCAAAACCCTGTGCCATTGTCCTTGGCGTCTCATCAGCTCTCATTGTTTGCCATGTTGAGAGAGTCCAGTTTTATCCCATGCTTTTTCAGTCACAGTCCAGCCCGCCTTGGTGAGCTCCCAGTAGATCAGCTCCACTGTCTCAGTGGGTGGGTGCACACCTCGTGGTCCCGACTTCTTTGCTCATGTTCTCCCTCCTTCTGGTCCTCATTGGGACCTTGGGAGCTCAGTCCAGTGCTCCAGTGTGGGTCTCTGTCTCTATCTCCATCCATCACCAGATGAAGGTTCTATGATGATATGCAAGATATTCATCAGTATTGCTCTAGGATAGGATCATTTCAGGTTCCCTATCCTCATCTGCCCAAGGAACTAACTGGGGACCTCAGCTTGGGCACCTGGGAGCCCCTCTAGGGTCAAGTCTCTTGCCCACCCTAAAGTGGCTCCCTTATCTAAGAATTGTGGTTCCGTGTTCCCCTGTCCAACCTTCCTTTATCCCAATCCTCCTGTTTCCCCAAGTCCCCCCCCTCCTTCCCTTCTACCTTTTCTCTCCCCACCTCATCTTACCCCCATCCCACCCCACCCCCAAGATCCCAATTTTCTCCCCAGCAATTTTGTCTACTTCCCTTAGCCAAGAGGATAACTATATGTTTTTCCTTGGGTTCATCTTCTTACTTAGCTTCTTTAGGTTCACCTATTGTAGACTCCGGGACCGTTATTTATGGCTAGAAACCAATTATGAGTGAGTACATCCCATGTTCATCTTTTTGGGTCTGGGTTACCGCACTCAGGATAGTGTTTTCTATTTCCATCCATTTGCATGCAAAATTCGAGAAGTCATTGTTTTTTACGGCAGCGTAGTACTCTAATGTGTATATATTCCATGCTTTCTTCATCCATTCTTCCATTGAAGGGCATCTAGGTTGTTTCCAGGTTCTGGCTATTACAAATTATACTGCTATGAACATAGTTGAACAAATGCTTTTGTCATATGATAGGGCATCTCTTGGGTATATTCCCAAGAGTGGTATTGCTGGGTCCAGGGGTAGGTTGATCCCGAATTTCCTGAGAAACCAAAACACTGACTTCCACAGTGGTTGCACAAGATTGCATTCCCAACAGCAATGGATGAGGGTACCCCTTCCTCCACAGCCTCTCCAGCAAAGGCTATCATTGGAGTTTTTTCTTTTAGCCATTCTGACAGGTGTAAGATGATATCTCAAAGTTGTTTTGATTTGCATTTCCCTGATTGCTAAGGAAGTTGAGCATGACCTTAAGTGTCTTTTGGCCATTTGAACTTCTTCTGTTGAGAATTCTCTGTTCAGTTCAGTGCCCCATTTTTTAATTGGGTTAATTAGCATTATAAGTCTAGTTTCTTGAGTTCTCTATATATTTTGAAGATCAGACCTTTGTCTGTTGTGGGGTTGGTGAAGATCTTCTCCCAGTCAGTAGGTTTCCTTTGTGTCTTAGTGACAGTGTCCTTTGCTTTACAGAAGCTTCTCAGTTTTAGTAGGTCCCATTTATTCAATGTTGCCCTTAATGTCTGTGCTTCTGGGGTTATACATAGGAAGCGATCTTCTGTGCCCATCTGTTGTAGGGTATTTCCCATTATCTCTTCTATCAGGTTCAGTGTGTTCGAGCTGATATTGAGGTCTTTAATCCATTTGGACTTGAGTTTTGTGCACGGTGATAGATATGAGTCTATTTTCATTCTTCTCCAGGTTGACATCCAGTTGTGCCAGCACCATTTGTTGAAGATGCTTTCTTTCTTCCATTGTATACTTTTAGCTCCTTTATCAAAAATGAGGTGCTCATAGGTTTGTGGGATTAAATTTGGGTCTTCTATATGATTCCATTGGTCGACTTCTCTGTTTTTATGCCAGTACCACACTGTTTTCATCACTACAGCTCTGTAATAGAGTTTGAAGTCAGGGATGGTAATGCCTCCAGAAGATCCTTTATTGTATAGGATTGTTTTGGCTATCCTGGTTTTTCGTTTTTCCATATAAAGTTGATTATTGTTCTCTCAAGGTCTGTGAAGAATTTTGATGGGATCTTGATGGGGATTGCATTGAATCTATAAATTGCCGTTGGTAGAATTGCCATTTTTACTATGTTGATCCTCCCAATCCAAGAGCAAGGGAGGTCCATCCATTTTTTGGTATCCTCTTCAATTTCTTTCTTCAATGCCTTCTTGACAAATAGATCTTTCACTTCCTTGGTTAGATTTACCCCAAGATATTTTATGCTGTTTGTGGCTATTGTGAATGGTGAAGCCTCTCTGATTTCCCTCTCTGTTTCCATTCCCTTTGTGTATAAGAGGGCAACTGATTTTTTGGAGTTGATCTTGTATCCTGCCACATTACTAAAGCTGTTTATCAGCTGTAAAAGTTCTTTGGTGGAGTTTTTGGGGTCGCTTATGTACACTATCATATCATCTGCAAATAACGAAAGTTTAACTTCTTCCTTTCCAATTCGAATCCTCTTGATCCCATTATGTTGTCTTATTGCTATTGCTAGAACTTCAAGCACCATATTGAAGAGGTATGGCGAGAGTGGACAGCCTTGTCGTGTTCCTGAGTTAAGCGGGATGGCTTTGAGTTTCTCTTCGTTTAATTTGATGTTAGCTGTCGGCTTGCTGTATATAGCTTTTATTATATTTAGGTATGACCCTTGTATCCCTAATCTCTCCAAGACTTTTAACATAAATGGATGTTGAATTTTGTCAAAAGCTTTTTCAGCATCTAATGAAATGATCATATGGTTTTTTTCTTTCAGTTTATTTATATGCTGGATTACATTGATAGATTTTCGAATGTTGAACCAGCCCTGCATCTCAGGAATGAAGGCTACTTGATCATAATGGATATTTTTTCGGATGTGTTCTTGGATTCGGTTTGCCAGTATTTTGTTGAGGATTTTTGCGTCGATATTCATGAGTGAGATTGGCCTGTAATTCTCTTTCCTGGTGGAGTCTTTGTGTGGTTTTGGTATCCGAGAATCAGTAGCTTCATAAAAGGAATTTGGTAATGACTCTTCTGTTTCTATATTGTGAAATACATTAAGGAGTATAGGTATTAGTGCTTCTTGGAAGTTCTGGTAGAATTCTGGATTGAAACCATCTGGTCCTGGGCTTTTTTTGGTAGGGAGGTTTTTGATAACAGCTTCTAATTCTTCGCAACTAACTGGTCTGTTTAGATTGTTCACCTGGTCCTGGTTTAATTTTGGTAAATGGTATTTATCAAAAAAAAGTGTCCATTTCTTTTACATTTTCCAGTTTTGTGGCATACAGGCTTTTGTAGTAAGATCTAATGACTCTCTGAATTTCCTCTGTGTCTGTGATTATGTCCCCCTTTTCATTTCTGATCTTATTAATTTGCGTATTCTCTCTCTGCCATTTGATTAGTTTGGATAGGGGTTTATCAATCTTGTTGATTTTCTCCAGGAACCAGCTTTTTGCTTCATTGATTCTTTGGATTGTTTTCTGTGTTTCTATTTTGTGGATTTCAGCCCTCAGTTTGATTATTTCCAGTCTTCTACTCCTCCTAGGTGAGTCTGCCTCTTTTTTTTCTAGAGCTTTCAGGTGGGCTGTTAAGTCTCCAATATGTGCTTCCTCTGTTTTCTTTAAATGGGCACTTAGTGCTATGAACTTTCCTCTTAGGACTGCTTTCATAGTGTCCCATAAGTTTGAGTATGTTGTTTCTTTATTTTCATTGAATTCAAGGAAGACTTTAATTTCTTTCTTTATGTCTTCCTTAATCCAGGTATGGTTCAGTATTTGACTGTTCAGTTTCCGTGAGTTTGTAGGCTTTCTGGGGGTAGCATTGTTGTTGAATTCTAACTTTAATCCATGGTGATCTGATAAGACACAGGTGGTTACTAATATTTTTTTGTCACTGTGTAAGTTAGCTTTGTTGCCGAGTATGTGGTCAATTTTTGAGAAGGTTCCATGAGCTGCAGAGAAGAAGGTATATTCTTTCCTCTTTGGGTGGAATAATCTATAGATGTCTGTTAAGTCCATTTGCTTCATTACCTCCATCAATTCTCTAATTTCTCTGTTAGGTTTCTGTCTGATTGACCTGTCCATTGGTGAGAGAGGAATGTTGTAGTCTCCTACTATTAGTGTGTGCGGTTTGATGGCTGCCTTGAGTTTTAGTAATGTTTCTTTTAGGTACGTGGGTGCTTTTATATTAGGGGCATAGATATTCAGGATTGAGACATCATCCTGATGAATTGTTCCTGTTATGAGTATAAAATGTCCCTCTCCATCTCTTCTGATTGATTTAAGTTTGAAGTCAACTTTGTTAGAAATTAGTATGGCCACACCTGCTTGTTTCTTAGGTCCATTTGCTTGATAAGCCTTTTCCCAGCCCTTTACTCTGAGTAGGTGCCTGTCTTTGTGGTTGAGGTGTGTTTCTTGTAAACAGCAGAATGTTGGATCCTGTTTTCGTGTCCAATTTTTTAGCCTGTGCCTTTTTATAGGTGAATTGAGCCCATTGACATTAAATGTTATTAATGACCAGTGGTTGTTAACTCCGGTCACTTTTTTAGTAGTAGGGTTTTTTTGTTTCCCTTCTTTGAGTTGCGCTGGTGAAGGGTCTCTAGGTGTCTGAGTTATTGTGGTCATTGTTGGACTCCTTGGTTTGTGATTTTCCTTCTATTACTTTCTGTAAGGCTGGATTTGTGGCTACGTATTGTTTAAATTTGTTTTTATCCTGGAAAATTTTGTTTTCTCCATTTATAGTGAACGAAAGCTTGGCTGGATATAGTAGTCTGGGCTTGCATCCATGGTCTCATAGTTTTTGCAGTACATCTATCCAGGACCTTCTGGCTTTCATGGTTTCCATTGAGAAGTCAGGTGTAAGTCTGATAGGTTTACCTTTATAAGTAACTTGGCCTTTTTCCTTTGCAACTCTTAATATTCTTTCTTTATTCTGTATATTTTGTGTTTTGATTATTATAAGGCGAGGGGATGTTTTTTTGATCCAGTCTATTTGCTGTTCTGTATGCTTCTTGAACTTTCATAGGTACATCTTTCTTCAGGTTGGGAAAATTTTCTTCTATAATTTTATTGAGTATATTTTTCTGGACCGTTGAGCTGCACTTCTCCTTCTTCTACTCCAATTATTCTTAGGTTTGGTCTTTTCATATTTCCTGAATGTTTTGTGATGAGAGTTTGTTGGACTTGCCGTTTTCTTTGATCAGTGCGCTTATTTTCTCTATGTTATTCTCAGAAGCTGAGATTTTTTCTTTTATCTCTTGTATTCTGTTGGTTATGCTTGTTTCTGTAGTCTCTATTCGTTTACCTAGCTTTTCCATGTCCAGCCGGCCCTCTGTTTGTGTTTTCTTCTTTGCCTCCATTTCAGTTTTCAAGTCATGAACTGTTTCCATTATCTTCTTGATTGTTTTTCCTTGGTTTCCTAGGGTATCATTCACTGATTTACTCAATTCCTCAAACTTTCTGTTATACTTCTCATCCATTTCTATAAGGGCGTTTTTTATATGCTGTTTAAGGGTGTCAATCACTGTCATGAAGTCAATTTTTTCTACTTCTTCTTGATTAAGGTGTTCATGTCCTCCTGTTGTGAGGTCGCTGGCTTCTGGTGGTTTCATGTTGTTTTTCAGAATGTTGGGTGAATTCTTGCATTGGCATCTGCCCATCTCTTCCTTCCAATACTCCCCTATGGATCTTCTTTTACAGTATCAGGTCTTCTTGCCCACTGATGTACCTTCCCAGTGATGTCACTCCCCAGTGATGTTTCTCCTGGTGTCCAGATCGGATCTCCGTGCTGCTTGGTTAGCTCGCAAACAAAGGGCCCACCCTGCTTGCTGCAGGCATGCTATGGAGACAAAGGAGCTACTGCCCTCCCCTTTGCTCTCCGCTTTGTGTTCGGTCCCAGCGCCCAAGCAGGCTGAGCTGGGTGGTGCTATGCCACCAAAGAAGGGAGCGAGGGAGGGAGACAGAGGTTGGGGGGATCTGGATGTAAGCTGGATGGGATAGGAAGAGAGAGGAGGTATTGGGCAGTATAGCTTCTGTAGGATGACCAGGAAGTGTAGGCAGGCTGAGGAACGTCTGAGTTCCCTGTTCCCGGCTGCCACAGCACTCACTCACCACAGTGATGTTTCACCTGGTGCTCAGATCGAAACTCTGTGCTGCTTGTGTAGCTGGCAAACAAAGGGCCCACCCTGCTTGCTGCAGGCAGGCTATGGAGACAAAGGAGCTACCGCCCTCCCCTTTGCCCTCCTGATTCGGGTTCGGTCCCAGCGCCCGAGCAGGCTGAGTAGGGAGGTGTTGTGCCGCCAAAGAAGGGAGGGAGGGAGGAAGAGAGGGGGTGGGGGGGATCTGGATGTATGCTGGATGGGATAGGAAGAGAGAGGAGGTATCGGGCAGTATAGCCCCTGTAGCATGACCAGGAAGTGTAGGAGGGATAAGGAACGTCTGAGTTCCCTGTTTCCGGCTGCCGCAGCACTCACTCACCACAATGATATTTCTCCCGGTGCCCAGATCGAAACTCCGTGCTGCTTGTGTAGCTGGCAAACAAAGGGCCTCAGGTGGTCTTTCTTGATCAAAGCTGATTTTTCTTAACTCTGAATAAATACACAGCCTCTAATTTTCTGTGAAAACAAAAGCGAAATCTCTTCTCCAAAGTAACATACCTTTTGACTTCAATTTTGAAGTCAAGTTATTTTCAAAATACCTATCATGGATTAATTCTGAAGCATTTATAAGCAAATATCTTTTTGCAGCTGTTGCTCCTTTCTCAGCATTCAAACAATTTAAAGAGAGCACAATAGCATACAGTATCAAGATTCTCTGTGTATTTTCCATCTTTACGTGGCTTTATTTTAACCTCTATTTCTTTTATTTTTACTTTTACTTTTTGAGACAGATTCTCTGTATATTTTTGTCCTGGAATAACTCTGTAGACCAGGCTGTCCTTCAACTCACAGAGATCCATCTGTCTCTGCCTCCCAGGCAAATCTTACCTGCATGTGCCACAACCAGCTACTCTTTTTTTTTTTACTCTCAGAACTTTAACCTTTAGCCTGTATATATTTTTAACACACTGTAAACCATTTAGAGGTTTTCTTCCTCCTTGAATCTCTCTTTACTGTATATCTCTCTTTTTTTTTTTTTGGCCACATGAGCCTTTAATTCACTAAGCAATCATGGCTGAGGTACTAGCCGGAGCCATGTTTATTGCCACAACTCTATGGCGTTTCAAGATCCTTGCCAGGAAGCAAGCTGCAACAGTGTGTCCATAGCTACATAGTCAGGACCGCCTGCTTGAAAGAGTCAGAGTTTTCCCTGGCAGGACAGCCCAGAAAGCTGACATTTTAAAACAGCACAGCTTTTTTCCTGCTGCGCTGAAAACCAAAATGCTTTACTTTAGTCTTTCCCAAGCTTTCTCAGGCTTTCTGTCTATGCATTTATCCATGTGGGCACCATTTATAACATGAACGTGGGTGCCATTTGTAACATGAGGAGGCTGGAGTACTATAATTGATAATTGCTCTGCCTATGACCTGGGGCTATCTGGCCCAATAGAAGTGGTGCTTCCACAATTATCAATCATAGTATATAATTATAGTATAGTAGTATAGGCAGAGCAATTATCAATGATAGTATTTCATATTTTATCCTTAAAATGGTTTGATAATTATGTCAAATAGGAAAACTTGACTAGTAAGATACAAACTGCAGAAAGACTTGCTATTGTTAAGATGCAAGCTTTAGAAAGGCTTGCTACTGATAAGATACAAACCTCAGAAAGACTTACTAATGAAACTAAGAAAAATATTCAGAAAGATACAGAGGGATTTAGAGCAGAACCTACTACACCTACTACAATTCATTATGAATTTGAAGAGGACTTGCTCAAGGTTATTAGAAAGCCAACTTTAGTTTATTTTCCATACAGAATGATCACCAGATGATAGGAATCCCCAGGGACATGAAGAAGTTGATTGGAATTCTATAGGCGTTTTACATTTGAAGAGTTTTAAAGAAGCCATAATTTCATATGTGAAGCAAATGTTAAATTCATAGGCAACTAAAAACTGAATTACTCCAAAAGACTAGAAATATTTAGTTACAGTAGTATTGGAAGCTGACCTGAACTTACAATGGAAAACATGGTGAAATGAGGAAGCTAGGGTCATAGAGCAATGAGGTATAGAAATTTAAACAAGACTAGCCTTTTGGTGAAGATCAGTATGCTGATTTACAAAGACAATCTAGATTTGATGATAACAATGCAAAATGCTGATTAGGCCTTTAAAGTCAAGTTCAGTCATAATAGATTAATGGATTAGAAATATGGCTGATATTGGGTGCCATATTTGTGTTGCTTTGATACAAGAAATAAATTTTAGAAATTTTAATAAAAATCAAAATATTAGATGTTTTATTTGTGGTAAACAAGGCCATTTGAAAAATGATTGTAGGCAAGGTGTTACTATAAATTATGTTTTTTTTCTAGAAATAATCCAAACAGAAGGCCTTCTGGAGTATGTAGAAGGTATATCAAAGGTCAGCACTGGACTAATGAGTGAGGATCAACAAGGGACAGGCAAGTTATCCCTTTGCTACCAAGAAACACGCGCCCTAGGGGGTCTTATGACTCACTCATTTCCTGTCAGCATCAGAAAAGCTCATCTAAAGAGCAATTAATAAACTTAATACTTGTTGTTAAAAGCCACACTTCTCTGGATATTACTAATGACAAAAATGTTAGATATAACAAAATGTACAGAAGACACTAGAAAACAAGTATTTTGGCAAACTGCTATAAAGTATCAGAGGCCTAAGCTAAAATGCATATACATGGCATTAAAATTGAGGGTTTGGTAGATGCAGGTGTTGTTGTAATAGTAATTTCACCACAATCTTGGCATCCAAATTGGCCTCTTCAGGAGGTAAATGTTTAGGTTCTTGGGATTGGGACTTTATCTCAGGTAAAACAAAGTTCAAGGATACCAACAGTTCTACCTACAAAATAGTAAATTGACAAACATGTATGGCTAGAACAATTGCCTTTGACATCAGAAATATTACAGATACTAGAAAAGTTCATACAGGAGCAGTTAGATGCTCAACATACTGAAGAATCAACCAGTTCTTATATTTGTCATTAAAACTCAACCTGGAAAATGGAGAATGTTAACAAATTGAAGAGTCTTGAATAAGGCAACTTATTCAAGCCATTTACAGCCTGAAATTCCCTATCTATCACCTAAAAGAATGTCTACTGTAGCATACTTTCTCTTGTACTACCAACCAACTCCAAAATGATGACAAAGAAACAAAATACTTGGCTCTATCTTATGCTTGCCCCAACTAGCTTATATAACTTATTTTAACTTGTTTCTATTCATCTATGTTTTTCCTCAGTGATTTTTATACTGTTTTTTTCATTCTGTATGTCTCATTTTTCTTGCATCTTCGGTGCCTGGCTAGCTGGGGGTTGCCTGACTGCCTGATACCAGGTGATTTCCTTTCTTTCTCCCTCATGGTCTTCTGTTCTCCTCTTGAACATATATTCTTCCTACTACTTATTTTCTCTACCCACCAGCCATGTCTATCCCTCTATTGCCTAGCTATTGACTGCTCAGCTTTTTATTAGACCAATCAGGTGTTTCAGGCAAGAAAAGCAACACATATTTACATTGTTAAACAAATACAGCATAAACAAACATAACATACTGTTAGATAGTTAAAGTAATATTTCACAATAGTCTATTATAGCAATTGATTTAAAGAGTGCCTTTTTTTTTACTATACCAGTACAAGAAGAGGACAGAGAAAAATTAGCCTTCACTGTTCACGCTTATAATAAATCTCAGCCTGTTAAAGGTATCAGTAAAAATTTCTTCCACAAGTGATATTAAGTAGTCCCCACCTTGTGTCAGTGTTTTGTACAAAAGTCATTGGAAATAATTCATGAAAACTTTCCTAAATTTATAATCGCCATTTTATGGCTCACATCTTACTAGTTGATTCAGACTTGTCTGCTTTAGAAAAAAAAATGTTTGAAGAGGTAAGGAAAAATTGCCTTGCTTAGGGATATAAATTGTTCCTGAAAAAATACAAAGAGGAGATTCTATTAGTTACCTAAGATATAAGATATCTTTACAAAAAATTAAACCACAGAAAGTACAAATCAGGAGATATCAATTATGATCACTTGATTATTTTCAAAAACTGCTGGGAGAAATTAAGTGGTTATAGCCCATAATTTAATTAACAACACTGATATGAACATAGTTGAACAAACGCTTTTGTAGTATGATTGGGCATCTCTTGGGTATATTCCCAAGAGTGATATTTCTGGTTCCTAAGGTATGTTAACTCCCAATTTCCTGAGAAACCGCCACACATATATACATACATATGTATACACATACACACACACCTTCTAGCCTGGTGATATTCTGTTAAGTCATGGCCAAAAGCAGTTTCTTTATTAACCAGTGGCAACAAAACATATTCACAACATGCATCACCTCCCACATCACCTGTGGTGACTAAAATACTTTATTTTGGAATTAGATTTTAGAATCATAACATTTTTAGCCTTCTATTATACCTTTAAATTTATGTAATGCTTGAATATATACACTATGGAGATAGGCAAATTGCTTACATTTGTTTCCTGGTTCCAGCTCTCAATGACTCTATGGTTTGTGCAAATTAGTTTAATTCTTTTTTATTTAAATAGCATTTTTTATTTCTACTACTTAACCCATTTCCTTTTCTCCCTCTCCCCTTTCCCAACTACCTCTCTCACCACTCATTCCTCCTCCATCTTAAATTTAGAGAGGGAGCCTCTCATGGGTTTTCACAAATTATGGCCATCACTATCACCCAAAATGTGTTTTCAGAGCAGGAACTAACCTATGCATACACATGTTAGCACATACTTCGGCAAGTTCTTTGGAAACCTGATCTTCCTAAGATAACAATAGCCATGGCAGCATTTTTTGTTAGATTTGCTCACTCTCTTCTGGGGAACAGGCTCTACCTAACACCTATTTTATCATGCTATTTCTAAGACTGGGTCTTCAATATTGTTGACTCTCCTATGTCATACACAGATATGACTCAACTTCTAGAACAAGGTCTTGAGAGACTTATTATTGAGTAGGACTTTCCATGCAACATGGAGTATACTTGAAAGTCAAGAGTGATGGAGGAACTGTAGTTTAGTGTTTTTAATTGTTCATAGTAGCTATGGCAATTTCTTTTGTGTCATTATCATGATAGTCAGATAATACAGTAGGACAAGTACTTTTTCTTCTATAGGACATAGATGACATTAAAATTCCTCAAAAAGGAAATATACCTGACAGGTATGTAAATTTCAGAAAGTACTGTGTATTTTACTTTTCTCTTGTGGCATGCTTTGGACTCAGGAGTACACTATTTTTCTAAAATATGATTGTGTTCAATCTTAATATTTTAAGGAATGATATATACAATTATTAGGTTCTTTTTCTTTGAAGTTTTTGTAGAATTTAGCAGCGGTCATAGGATTTTTTTGGTTTTTTATTTTTCATTTTACCAGAGAAGTTCAGTTTATTTTTTTAGGTTTAATTTAGCAGTTATTTATTTTATTAGGTTTAATTTGGGGGTATTTTTTACGCCTAAACTACACTAAATTTTTCAAAGTTTTTTTTAATCCGAACATTCTTCTACCTCTCGTTTGCATTTGCTTAACTCTGTGGAACTGTCTTAATTTGCCTGCCTAAAACACCTTATTGGTTAATAAACAGCTGAACAGCCAATATCTACACAGGAGAGAAATATGCTGGGCTCCCAAGGTCCAAATGAGGAACAGAAGGAGGAAGAACATGAGCAAGGAAATCAGGACCGTGAGGGGTGTGCCCACCCACTGAGACGGTGGGACTGATCTAATGGGAGCTCACCAAGGCCAGCTGGACGGGGACTGATGGAACGTGTGATCAAATTGGATTCTCTGAATGTGGCTGATAATGAGAGTTGGCTGAGAAGCCAAAGACAATGGCACTGGGTTTTGATTCTACTGCATGGACTGGCTTTGTGGGAGCCTAGTCTGTTTGGATGCTTACCTTCCTAGACCTGGATAAAGGGGGGAGGACCTTGGACTTCCCACAGGGCAGGGAACCCTGACTGCTCTTTGGACTGGACAGGGAAGGGAAGAGGGAATGGGGGAGGGGGAAATGGGAGGAGGTGGAAATTTTTAATAAGAATAAAAAAAGAGAAAGATAAAAGTCTGAGACAAAAGGTAGACAGGATAATTTAAGTTGAGAGAAGCTGGTTAGAATTAATTTAAGCTAAGGCTGTAGAAATAAGGGCGGTGGGGCTGTGTCCCCAGCACCCCAGTTGCCTGGCTAGCTTATGCCCGAAATAACAACACACAAACTGTATTCATTTAATCACTGCTTGGCCCATTTCTATCTAGCCTCTTCTAGGCTAATTCTCACATATTAATTTACTTCATTTCTAATCATCTGTGTAGCGCCCCTAGGAGCGCTTACCGGGAAGATTCTAGCCTATGTCCATCCTGGGTCAGAGCTTCATCGCGTGCGTCTGCCTGGGAGCTGGGAGCATGGCGTCCCTCTCTGAGGCATCTGCTCCCGAGAGGAGAGCTGTAGAGTCTGAGCTCACTTCCTCTTCCTCCCAGCGTTTTGTTCTGTTTACTCCTCCCACCTATCTTCTAACCAATGAGGGCCAAGCAGTTTCTTTTTATTTAACCAATGACCTTCCTCCATCATAAGGCTAGGCATTCATAATTAAGAATGTCATCATGTATTTATTTGGAACTGAGTCATAAACAACAAAGAATAAAATATATAGAAATCCCTGAGTAAATTAAGTGACATGTGTTCAGAGCTAACAATAATTCTACACAGGAGAGAGGAGGTATTCACACAGACTTTATGAAGATAAGCATCAATAATAACAGGGGATAAATTTATGTTAGAAAAGAGAGAAAATCCAAAATAATATGAGAATATATTTTTAGTTAAGATTAAAATAATACAAGTTAATTTGGAGTGTTAAGAACTGATTCTTTGTGGTCGTGAATTCTTTGCTCATGTTCCCCCTGCTTCTGCTCCTCATTGGGACCTTGGGAGCTCAATCCAGTGCTCCAGTGTGGGTCTCTGTCTCTATCTCCATCCATCACCAGATGAAGGTTCTATGGTGATATGCAAGATATTCGTCAGTATTGCTATAGGATAGGGTCATTTCAGGTTCCCTATCCTCAGCTGCCCAAGGAACTAACTGGGGACATTGCCTTGGGCTCCTGGGAGCCACTCTAGGTTCAAGTCTCTTGCCAACCCTAAGGTGGCTCCCTTAACTAAGAATTGTGGTTCCGTGCTCCCCTAACTAACCTTCCTTTATCCCACTCATCCTTTTTCCCCAAGTTCCCCCATCCTCCCCTTCTCCCTTTTCTCTCCCCATCTCCCCTTACCCCCATCCCACCCCACCCCCAAGATCCCACTTTCCTCCCCGGCAATTTTGTCTACTTCCCATAGCCAAGAGGATAACTATATGTTTTTTCTTGGGTTCACCTTCTTACTTAGCTTCTTTAGGTTCACCTATTATAGACTCCGGGACCATTATTTATGGCTGGAAACCAATTATGAGTGAGTACATCCCATGTTCATCTTTTTGGGTCTGGGTTACCTCACTCAGTATAGTGTTTTCTATTTCCATCCATTTGCATGCAAAATTTGAGAAGTCATTGTTTTTTAACGCAGCGTAGTACTCTAATGTGTATATATTCCATAATTTCGTCATCCATTCTTCCATTGAAGGGCATCTAGGTTGTTTCCAGGTTCTGGCTATTACAAATAATACTGCTATGAACATAGTTGAACAAATGCTCTTGTCATATGATAGGGCATCTCTTGGGTATATTCCCAGGAGTAGTATTGCTGGGTCCAGGGGTAGGTTGATCCCGAATTTCCTGAGAAACCGAAACACTGATTTCCAAAGTGTTTGCACAAGATTGCATTCCCACCAGCAATGGATGAGGGTACCCCTTCCTCCACAGCCTCTCCAGCAAAGGCTATCATTGGAGTTTTTTCTTTTAGCCATTCTGACAGGTGTAAGATGATATCTCAAAGTTGTTTTGATTTGCATTTCCCTGATCACTAAGGAGGTTGAGCATGACCTTAAGTGTCTTTTGGCCATTTGAACTTCTTCTGTTGAGAATTCTCTGTTCAGTTCAGTGCCCCATTTTTTAATTGGGTTAATTAGCATTTTAAAGTCTAGTTTCCTGAGTTCTCTATATATTTTAGAGATCAGACCTTTGTCTGTTGCGGGGTTGGTGAAGATCTTCTCCCAGTCAGTAGGTTGCCTTTTTGTCTTAGTGACAGTGTCCTTTGCTTTACAGAAGCTTCTCAGTTTTAGTAGGTCCCATTTATTCAGTGTTGCCCTTAATGACTGTGCTGCTGGGGTTATACATAGGAAGCGATCTCCTGTGCCCATCTGTTGTAGGGCTGATCTAATGGGAGCTCACCAAGGCCAGCTGGACTGGGACTGAAAAAGCATCGGATAAAACCGGACTCTCTGAACATGGAGAACAATGAGGGCTGATGAGAAGCCAAGGACAATGGCACAGGGTTTTGATCCTACTTAATGTGGTAGCTTTGTGGGAGCCTAGCCAGTTTGGATGTTCACCTTCCTAGATATGGACGGAGTGGGGAGGACCTTGGACTTTCCACAGGGCAGGGAACTCTGACTGCTCTTTTGACTGGAGAGGGAGGGAGAGAGGAGTAGGGGGAGGGGGAAATGGGTGGGAGGAGGGGGAGAAGGGTGGGAGGAGGGGGAGAAGGGTGGGAGGAGGGGGAGAAGGGTGGGAGGAGGGGGAGGGAAATGGGAGGCTGGGAGGAGGCAGAAACTTGTTTTTTTCCTTTTCTCAATAAAAAAAGAGATTTTTGGGGGTCGCTTATGTACACTATCATATCATCTGCAAATAACGAAAGTTTAACTTCTTCCTTTCCAATTCAAATCCCCTTGATCCCATTATGTTGTCTTATTGCTATTGCTAGAACTTCAAGCACGATATTGAAGAGGTATGGCGAGAGTGGACAGCCTTGCCGTGTTCCTGAGTTAAGTGGGATGGCTTTGAGTTTCTCTCCGTTTAATTTGATGTTAGCTGTCGGCTTGCTGTATATAGCTTTTATTATATTTAGGTATGACCCTTGTATCCCTAATCTCTCCCAGACTTTTAACAGAAATGGATGTTGAATTTTGTCAAAAGCTTTTTCAGCATCTAATGAAATGATCATATGGTTTTTTCTTTCAGTTTATTTATATGCTGGATTCCATATCCTTAAAGATAAAATCTGATTTTACATTAAGTAAAAATAGATTCTTCACCAAGTTGGAGCTTGGAAAGAGAATTGTTGTGTGATATTTTACTCTTTTTTTTTCTCTTTGGGGGTCCACTACCCAGCTCCAATATAAATCACATACATGGAGGCTTGTTCTTAGTTATTAATGCCTGGTCTTAGCATGGCTTGTTTCTGGTCAGCTTGTCTTTTGTTATCTTATTCTGTCTACCTTTTGACTATGGGCTTTTATCTTTCTCTTACTTCGGAATATCTTCCTTTGTCTCTTACTCCATGACCGCCTGGGTGACAGGGTTGCTGAACCTTGACATCCTCCTTTCCTTGGTCTCTTGTTCCTTCTCTTCATTGGTTCTCCTTCTATTTATATTCTCTGCTTTCCAGACCCACTTCTCCTTGCTCTGCCTTGCTATTGGCCGTTCAACTCTTTATTAGACCATCAGGTGTTTTAGATAGAAGAAATGTGAAGGCCCAAAAATGTGAGCCTATTTTCACCTTGACTTAGGTTTCCGATGACAGCTTCTAATTCCTCGCGACTTACAGGCCTATTTAAACTGTTCACCTGGTCTTAATTTAATTTTGGTATATGGTACTTATCTTAAAAAGTGTCCATTTCTTTCACATTTTCCAATTTTGTGGCATACAGGCTTTTGTAGTAAGAGCTAATGATTCTCTGAATTTCCTCTATGTCTTTTCATTTCTGATCTTGTTAATTTGCCTGCTCTCTCTCTCTGCCATTTGATTAATTTGGATAGAGGTTTGTCAATCTTGTTGATTTTCCCCAAGAACCAGCTTTTGTTTCATTGATTCTTTGGATTGTTTTCTGTGTTTCTATTTTGTTGATTTCAGCCCTCAGTTTTGTTATTTCCAGTCTTCTTTTTTTTTATTTTATTTTATTGAGCTCTACATTTTTCTCTGCTTTCCTCTCCACCTCCCCATTTTTTTTCACTTTAAAGTTTTTGGTTTTATTTATTTTTTTTTAATTGAGAAAAGGAGAAAAAAAAACAAGTTTCCACCTCCTCCCAGCCTCCCATTTCCCTCCCCCTTCCCCCCCTACGCCCCCTCCTCCCACCCTTCTCCCCCTCCCCCCACTCCTTTCCCCCTCCCTCTCCAGTCCAAAGAGCAGTCAGGGTTTTCTGCCCTGTGGTAAGACCTAGGACCTCCCACCTCCGTCCA
This sequence comes from Microtus oregoni, assembly GCF_018167655.1. Lineage (NCBI taxonomy): Eukaryota > Metazoa > Chordata > Mammalia > Rodentia > Cricetidae > Microtus > Microtus oregoni. The sequence continues at coordinate 13,721,703 of NW_024543830.1, read as the reverse complement.
TATCTAGGAAGGTGAACATCCAAACTGGCTGGGCTCCCACAAAGCCATCACATTACGTAGGATCAAACCCTCATGCCATTGTCCTTTGCGTCTCATCAGCCCTCATAGTTCACCATGTTCAGAGAGTCCAGTTTTATCCCATGCTTTTTCAGTACCCATACTCCTTAATGTATTTCCAGTCTTCTACTCCTCCTGGGTGAACCTGTTTCTTTTTTTTTTCTAGAGCTTTCAGGTGTGCTGTTAAGTTTCTAATGTGTGTTTTCTCCATTTTCTTTATGTGGGCACTTAGTGCTATGAACTTTTTTCTTAGCACCGCTTTCATAGTTTCCCATAGGTTTGGGTATGTTGTGTCTTTATTTTCATTGAATTCAAGGAAGACTTTAATTTCTTTCTTAATTTCTTCCTTGACACAGGGGTGGTTCAGTGGTTAACTGTTCAGTTTCCATAAATTTGTAGACTTCCTGGGATTAGAATTGTTGTTGAATTCTAACTTTATTCCATGGTGATCTGATAGTACACAGGTGGTTACTACAATTTCTTTATATCTATGGATGTTTGCTTTGTTACCGACTATGCGGTCGATTTTCGAGAAGGTTCCATGACATACTGAGAAGAAGGTATATTCTTTTCTATTTGGGTGGAATGTTCTATAAAAAATCTGTTAAGTCTATTTGGTTCATTTCATCTGATAGTTCTCTTATTTCCCTGTTAAGTTTCTGTCTGGTTGACCTGTACATTGGTGAGAGAGGAGTGTTGAAATCTCCTACTATTAGAATGTGGGGTTTGATGTCTGCCTTGAGTTCTGGTAATATTTCTTTTACATATGTGGGTGCTTTTTACATTAGGGGCATAGATATTCAGGATAGAGACTTCCTCCTGATGAATTTTTCTTGTTTTGAGTATAAAGTGTCCATCTCTTATGATTGATTTTAGCTTGAAATCATTTTTTTTAGATATTAGTATAGCCACACCTGCTTGTTTCTGTGGTCTGTTTGATTGGAAAACCTTTTCGCAGCTACCCTCTACTGTGAGGTAGTATCTGTCTTTGAGTTTGAGGTATGTTTCTTGTGAACAGCAGAATGTTGGATCCTGATTTCATATCCATTCTCTTAACCTGTGCCTTTTTATAGGTGAATTGAGTCCATTGATATTAAGTGATAGTAATGACCAGTGGTTGTTAACTCAGGTTATTTTTTCTGGTGGTAGAGTTTGTGTGTTTCCCTTCTTTGAGTTGTGCTGGTGGAGCGTTGTCAGATGCTTGTGTTATTATGGGTGCTGTTGGTTTCCTTGGCTTTTGATTTTCCTTCTAGTATTTTCTGTAAGGCTGGTTTGTGGCTACGTATTGTTTAAATCTGTTTTTGTCCTGGAATATCTTGTTTTCTCCATTGATGGTGAATGCAAGCTTTGCTGGGTATAGTAGTCTGGGCTTGCATCCATGTTCTCTTAGTGTCTGCAGCACATTGATCCAAGACCTTCTGGCTTTCATGGTTTCCATTGAGAAGTCATATGTAATTCTGATAGGTTTCCCTTTATATGTTACTTGACATTTTTCCTTTGACCGCTTAATATCTGTTCTTTATTCTGTATGTTTTGTGTTTTGATTATTATATGGTGTGGGGATGATTTCTTTTGATCCAGTCTATTTGGTGTTCTGTATGCTTCTTGTACCTTCATAGGAATATCCTTCTTTAGGTTGGGAAAGTTTTCTTCTATAATTTTGTTGAATATATTTTCTGGGTCTTTGAGCTGTAATTCTTCTCCTTCTTCCACTCCTATTATTCTTAGGTTTGGTCTTTTTATTGTGTCCCAGATTTCCTGGATGTTTTGTGTTAAGAATTTGTTGGATTTGTTTTGTTCTTTAAACAGTGAGTTTATTTCCCCTATAGTATCCTCAGTGTCTGAGATTCTTTCTTCTATCTCTTGTATTCTGTTGGTTATACTTGTCTCTGTAGTTCCTGTTTGTTTACTCAGAATTTCCATATCTAGCCTTCCCTTGGATTGTGTTTTCTTCATTACCTCCATTTCATTTTTCAGGTCTTGAACTGCTTCCCTTACCTGTTTGATTGCTTTTTCTTGTTTTTCTTGGGTATCTTTGAGAGATTTATTCATTCCGTCTAGCTTTTTGTTTGCCATCTCCATTTCTTTATGGCAGTTTTTCACATCCTGTTTAAGGTCCTCTATTATTTTCATAATATTCTGTTTAAAGTCGATTTCTTCTATTTCTTCTGAAGTAGGTTGTTCAGTTCTTCTTGTTTCGTGATCCCTGGGTTCTGGTGATGTAATGTTGCCTTTCAGGTTGTTGGAGGAATTCTTGCATTGGCACCTGCCCATCTCTTTCTTCAAATGGAGCCAGGAGAGTTTTGGTGTCTTGGTTCAATCTTTGCTGTGACTGACTCTCTGGGTGGATCTCCTCAGTGCAGGAGCAGGAACTGTTCCTGTCTGCATGGAACTTCTCAGCACAGACACAGGGTCTCCTGGTAGTCCAAGGACCCCACAAACAAAAGGGCTAACTTGGGGAGAGGGCAGGGTTAATTGGAACACAGATGACCCTGCAGCAGAAGCTGAAGGTGCCCTGCACTCCCTTGCGGGGACCTACAAGCCTGTCTGGCCGGCAGACACTCACCCTTCTGGGTGGATAGTCTTAGTGCAGGAGCAGGAACTGTTCCTGGGCCAGGGACCTTGCAAACAATAGGGCAGGCTTGTGGGAGGCAGGGTCTTGTGTAACAAAGAACCCCCTGCAGCAGGAGCTATGGGGGGTGCTGTGCTCTCTTCTGGGACAGTCTGGGCCAGGGATGGCACACACTCACCCTTCTGGATGGAACTCCTCAGCACTGAAACAGGGATGCCTGGTAGTCCAAGGACACCACAGACAAAAGGGTAAACATGGGAGCTTTGATTACTCTTATTAATGTCAGAGGAGCGATTTTCATTCTACTGCCAGAAAACTACTAAACTTTCTCTCACCTTCACTGTCTGGAGAAGCAGTTATTCACTGAAAGTCAAACATAGAAGCCATACAACCTAAAACACACACCACAAATAGCTGAGCAATGAGCCTAGTGAAATAGCTGGCTTCTCTGAGGTAAAGTAAAGCAAAGTATTCATGGTGGTATCAGAATGTACCTATCTCTTCCAGAGTCCCCCAAGTTGGACCAGAAGAGAACTCTGTTCAGGAATTAGAAAAGTTACTACATCAGGACTCTTTTTCTCAGGATCCCTGGATAGCCAGTGCTAGTGGCACCAATTCTAGTGTTGGAAGATTTGATATTTTCAAATTTCTACTAGAATTTTCTGATGCCTTTAATTTGTAGTACAAGGGAGATTACAGTATATTTTTTTGTTGTTGTTGTCCCATCGTTCAAACACAGAGCTTTGCCTTGGCAGGTAAAACTCTCCCAATGAGCTGTATAACCAGTTTTGTGATTTTGAGAGAATATATAAATGAATAGCTCAAAATTGCTTCAAAACAGTAATCCACTTGCCTCTGTCACCTAAGTGCCAAAATTATGGAGGTGAGGCACAACACCCATAATCCATATTTAGGACATATCACTTCATAGTACAATCCCATATTTATCTGTGTGCTACTGGAGATTGAACTAGTGGCCACTCATGTAATAGGATTGATGCTGACCCATAATCTCATGAATTCTATTTAAATTTTCACATTAAATTCTTATTTTGTGATAGAATTTGGGGCTTCATGGTAAAATGAGATATGTATTTATACATCATTTCCTGTTGTAATAAAAATATCATGAAACTATAATATCATGGCTTAAGGAATATTCTTATTGTTCAGTGTGTTTTCCATTTTATTAAGCAGAGAAAAGTGATGTAAAAACACTGAGAACATTTAGGGCAATGTTCTGGTTAAAGCACATAGGAAGAAGAAAGAATGAATATTCATATGTAGGAGACTGACCTGAAAGCTGCTGTAAAGTTCTTTTCATGAAATTCATAACTTATTGTCATTGAGTCTTTTAAAATCATAGTAGGAGATCTTAAGTTATAATATGGATAAAGACCAAGGATCTGGGAGTTATAGGGGAACTTATAATACTTCCTGATGGCTATTTCCCAACCCAAACACATCCTTTTCAAAGGTTCTCAAGAAAGCCCCATCAGAACAAGCCATTCCAGAGTCTTCTGCCTATTTTCCTACAGAATTTCCAGAATGAGATGGATCACTCCTTGGGGGAGGGGGAGATTTTTTTTTAGACAGACTGGATGTTGGATAAGTGAGAAGGTCCTGAGGTAATAAGGAAAATTCATTGGAAATTTGTGGTTTCTGATGTATCTATAATCACCGGACACCTTTCTGTGTAATGTTTACTCACCCTCTTTTGAATATCAGGCTCTGATAAGCAATGGGTATTACATGTCGGGCCCAGAAATTTCATACTTTGACTCCCAAGTAGGTGTGTTCTCTGAGTTTCAGAACAAGATATCAACCAAATTATGAAATTATCTGCCTCCCTACATGATATCAATGAACTGAAAAAGAAGTAAGTGAGGGAAACAGTGAAGTTTAAAATATTTTAATACTCAAAAATTGTTCATTAGTCTCCTGGCAGATATGAAGAATACAATTACCCTTACATCTATCTTATCTCTGATAGAAGGATAGCATTGGCCTTAAAGAAACTGACATTCACAGGGTGAATTTCTCTATAACACTCCAGTTCAGTAGTCAGCAATAGTTTAGAGAGACAGAAATACATATGGACTAATTTTAGACACTCCTACCTACAGGCAACACAAAGCTGTTCTGGGTGAGCTATTCTCCTCCAGAAGAATCTTTAATCTGTGGAACAGACTTCTAAAGGCACTGAAACTGCTGACATGGGACACCTAGGCAGAAACTAATAACACTACAGAAATGATGAGATTGCAGTTAATACAAGATGAGATTTATCTTCAGTCAATATTCCTGTTAAATCCCTGACTTTGAAAGTGTATATGTAGGTTTCTATAGCCTGCCTGCACCAAGCAAGGTAGGTGCTTTGTTTACGAGCTTCCCATCCAGCATGGAGACCTGATATCTCAGCGCCAGGAGAACCAACATTGGGGTGAGTTTCTGACCCCATGGCGCCAGCCCGGGACAGGGAACTCAGAAGTTCCTCAACCCCCTATCCTTCTTGGGCTCTCTGCAGGGCCTCTACTCCCTGCATACTGCCTCTTTCTTCCTATCCCACCCAGTTTGCATCCAGAACCCTCCCCACTTCTGCCCCCCTGCCCTCTTTCGGCACATAACATCACCCAGCCCAGCCTGTCTGGGCACTGGGTCCGAATCCTCAGGGCAACCAAGCTCGCGGGAGTTCCTTTGTTCCTATAGTCTGCCTGCACCAAGCAAGGTAGGCGCTTTGTTTATGAGCTACCCAACCAGAACGGAGACCTGATCTCTCGGCACCAGGAGAGCCAACATTGGGGTGAGTTTCTGACCACGCGGCGCCAGCCCGGGACAGGGGACTCAGAAGATCCTCAACCCCGTATCCTTCTTGGGCTCTCTGCAGGGCCTCTACTCCCTGCATACTGCCTCTTTCTTCCTATCCCACTCAGCTTGCATCCAGAACCCTCCCCACTTTGCCCCCCTGCCCTCTTTTGGCACATAACATCACCCAGCACAGCCTGTCTGGGCACTGGGTCTGAATCCTCAGGGCAACCAAGCTCGCAGGAGTTCCTTTGTTTCTATACCTGCTTGCACCAAGCAAGGTAGGCGCTTTGTTTATGAGCTACTGAACCAGCATGGAGACCTGATCTGGGGGCCAGGAGAGCCAGCATTGGGGAGAACCATCATTGGGCATGGAGAACTTATCTCGGCACCAGGAGAGCCATCACTGGGAAGGTACATCAGTAGGCAAGGAGACCTGATCCGGTAAAAGAAGATCCATAGGGGAGTATTTGGAGGAAGAGATGGGCAGACGCCAATGCAAGAATTCACCCAACAAGCTGAAAAGCAACATGAAGCCACCAGAAACCAGGGACCTCACAACGGGAGGACATGAACACCTTAATCAAGAAGAAGTAGAAAAAATTGACTTCATGAAAGTGATTGACACCCTTAAACAGCATGTAAAGAACACCCTTATAGAAATGGATGAGAAATATACCAGAAAGTTTGAAGAATTGAATAAATCAGTGAATGATACCCTAGAAAACCAAGGAAAAACAATCAAACAGATAATGGAAACAGTTCAAGACTTGAAAACTGAAATGGAGGCAAAGAAGAAAACACAAACAGAGAACCGGCTGGACATGGAAAATTTAAGTAAACAGAGTCTACAGAAACAAGCATAATCAACATAATACAAGAGTTAGAAGAAAGAATCTCAGATTCTGAAGATACCATAGAGAAAATAAACACACTGATCAAAGAAAACAGCAAGTCCAACAAACTCTCATCACAAAACATTCAGGAAATATGGGATACAATAAAAAGACCAAACCTAAGAATAATAGGAGTAGAAGAAGGAGAAGAAGTGCAGCTCAATGGTCCAGAAAATATATTTAATAAAATTACAGAAGAAAACTGATTTCCTCAGTGTCTGTGGCTATGTCCCCCTTTTCATTTCTGATCTTGTTCATTTGCATGTTCTCTCTTTGCCTTTTGATTAGTTTAGAAAAGGGTTTATCAATCTTGTTAATTTTCTCAGAGAATCAGCTCTTTAATTCAGTGATTCTTTGCATTGTTTTCTGTGTTTCTATTTTGTTGATTTCAGCCCTCAGTTTGATTATTTCCAATCTTCTACTACTCCTGGGTGAGTCTGCTTCTTTTTTTTCTAGAGCTTTCAGCTGTGTTGTTAAGTCTCTAATGTGAGCTTTTTCCATTGTGGGCACTTAGTGCTATAGTTTTTCCTCTTAGCACTGCTTTCATAGTGTCCCATAGGTTTGAGTATGTTCTGCCTTTATTTTCATTGAATTCAAGGAAGAGTTTAATTTCTTTCTTTATTTCTTCCTTGACCCAGGAGTGCTTCAGTAGTTGACTGTTCAGTTTCCATGAGTTTGTAGGTTTTCTGCGGGTAGAATTGTTGTTGAATTCTAATTTTATTCCATGGTGTTCTGGTAGTACACAGGTGGTTACTACAATTTTTTTTTGTATCTATGGATGTTTGGTTTGTTACTGATTATGTGATCAATTTTTGAGAAGGTTCCATGAGATGCTGAGAAGAAGGTATATTCTTTTCTTTTCTTTTTTTTTCTTTTTTGAAACTTTCCCAAAGGGCACACAGTTTATTAGGCAGCAGCTGGGAAATCAGCGGTTAGACTTAGCCACAATCTACAGTTCATCCTTCTTCTTGATGGCATAGGAGTTGGAGGAGCCCTTGGCAGTATTGATGAGCTCATCTGCAAGGCACTCAGCAATGGTCTTGATGTTGCGCAAAGCAGCCTCAGGAGCTCCTGTGCACAGCAGCCAGATGGCCTGATTCACTCTGCACAATGGCGACACATCCACAGCCTTCCATCTCACTGTCCCGGCTCGCCCAATGCATGTTGAGTCTCCCTGGGGGCCACTGTTGATGATGGCATTCACCAGGACCCGCAGAGGGTTCTCACCAGTGAGCAGGTGGATGATCTCAAAGGCATGCTTCACAATTCGTACAGTCATGAGCTTCTTGCCGTTGTTGCGGCCGTGCATCATCATGGAGTTAGTAAGGTGCTCCACAATGGGGCACTGAGCTTTACGGAAGCGCTTGGCGGCATACCGGCACTGTGGGGCAGGTACTTGGCATCCTTCTCCTTCATAGCAATGTAATCCTGCAGAGAAATATCGTTGATTTGCACATCATCAGTGCTCCATTTCCCGAAGAGCTTTATGTCTGGGGTCTCTGCCATGGCAGGTGTGGCTGTCTCCCACTCAGTCATTCTGAGGGCGCAGACCGGGCTTCTCGGTCGCTTGGCGTGGACCACGCACCATCCTAGCACAGACAGGAAGAGCAGGTATATTCTTTTCTGTTTGGGTAGAATGTTCTATAGATGTCTGTTAAGTCCATTTGATTCATTACAACTGTTAGTTCTCTTATTTCTCTGTTAAGTTTCTGTCTGGTTGACATGTCCATTGGTGAGAGAGAAGTGTTGAAATCTACTATTAGTGTGTGTGTGCTTTGAGTTTTAGTAATGTTTCTTTTACATGTGTGGGTCCTTTTATATTAGGGGCATAGATATTCAGGCTTGAGACTTGATCCTGATGAATTTTTCCTGTTTTGAGTATAAAGTGTCCTTCTCCATCTCTTTTGATTGATTTTAGTTTGAAATCATTTTTGTTAGATATTAGTATAGCTACACCTGCTTGTTTCTTAGGCCCATTTGATTGGAAAATCTTTTCCCAATCCTTTACTCTGAGGTAGTGTCTGTCCTTGAGGTTGAGGTGTATTTCTTGTAAATACCAGAATCTTGGATCCTGTTTTTGTACCCATTCTTTTAACCTGTGCCTTTTTATCGGTGAATTGAGTCCATTGATATTAAGTGATATAAATGACCAGTGGTTGTTATTTTTCAGTAGTAGTGGCTGTGTGTTTCCCTTCTTTGGGTTATGCTGTAGGGAGGTTATCAGATGTCTGTGTTTTTGTGGGTGTAGTTAGCTTTCTTGGGTGGAGGTTTTCCTTCTAGTACTTTTTGTAAGGCTGGGTTTGTGGATACATATTGTTTGAATCTGTATTTTTTTCATGGAATATCTTGTTTTCTCCATTGATGTTGAATGAAAGCTTTGCTGGATATAGTATTCTGTGCTTGCATCAGTGGTCTCTTAGTGTCTGAATTACATCTCTCCAGGACCTTCTGGCTTTCATGGTTTCCATTGAGAACTCAGAAGTATTTTTGATAGGTTTACCTTTATAACTTACTTTTTCTTTTTCTATACAGATCTTAATATTCTTTCTTTATTCTTTATGTTTTTTGTTTTGGTTATTATGGGGGCAGGGGGTAGGAGGAAGGGGAGAAGGGGAGGGTTGAGAAGAATTTGCGGGAATGCGATAGTCACGATGGACCAAGGGCAGATATAATAGCAAGGAAAAAGATATCTTGACTGAGGGAGCCATTATGAGGTTAACAAGAAATCTGGCTCTAGGAAAATGCCCAGAAAACCACAAGGATGACCCCAGCTAAGAACCTAAATAATAGAGCAGTGGATGTCTGAACTGACCTTACCCTGTAGTCAGACTAATGATTATCTTAAATATCACCATAGAACTTTCATTCAACAACAGATGGAAACAGAGGCAAAGACCCTCTTTGGAGCACTGGACTGAGCTCCCAAGATCCAGTTGAATAGTGGAAAGAGTGAAAGTATGGCTTAGTCAAGTCATTTCTAATACAAGGCTTAGAGTCCTTATGATAGGATAATGATGTATAGCTCAATAAAATCAATAAAAAATAAAAAAGATAGGACAATGAAATATTTAACATATATTTCTTGCTTGATATTATTTATGCTGGTCATAATTTTAACTGTTATACTTCACATTTGTTCTTATTGTATATAGTTTTGTATTGGGTTTGGAATTATCTTATTTAGAAAAAAGGAGAAGGTGCTGTGGGATTCCATCAGACAATAGCCTTTAAGACACCAGACCACTTGGGCATGATCTCTTGTACTATCAATGCAGACATAAAGCTTGCATGGTAGTCTCTCTTGGCTGATAGATTAGGTTCTTGTTCTCTGCTTAAGCAGATGACTGTTGATCTGTGGGTATACCCTAAGTAATGAACTCTTTATTATACTCCATTCTGAGCTAGTGTGGGACTACTTTACTGTAATAATTTATAGAGTAGAATTTAAAATTTTAGTTATTTTCTATAACTCTTTTCCCAGATGCTTTCCAAGTATCTGTCCTTGTTACAGGTGTTCTTACAAGAAGTATTAATCACATGGATATACATATATTCAAACGCTGAAGAACATTTCTTCCAACATAAATTAACTGCCAACCCTTGCAACATAAAAGGCTGAAAAATACTTGATTGGCCATCATTAGTTTTCCAACTAAGAATTTTTTGACTTTGTTGAGGCCCATGGGAAACTCTCACTCCTTGGTGTTCTGCTTGGGTGCTTCGAAGGGGCTGATGAGAGGGGCAAGACTGATGGAAAAGAAGTGAAGCATCAGTACTAGTTAGTATCTAACAATCCTTCAAATATCTGACCTTCCATCCATAGAGGCATAGTAGATCTCTATTTAATGAGTGATTTTTTTACATACTTATCTGAAGACCCAAATCATTTGTCTTATGTTCCTAAACATACTTTACCTGATTAAACATTGATACTTGGGCCAATAATATGTGACATCATGTTTCCCCCTTTCTGTAGCCCGAATGCTAATAGGAACAGATACCATAATTTTAATCTTACTGATATAATCCTAATATATAACTCCCTGAAAAATCTGAGAGCCTTTCATGATCACACTGTTTCTTCTCATTACTAATCCAGCCAGTGCTCATGACTAAGTTCCAAATGCACCAGTACATAAAGCCTAGACACATATTTTTAGTCTTAGTACAAATCTGGATGCAGCATTGAAGCCATCCATGTTCAACATTGCCTGACATTTCCCTCGGAAGTTTTGATGGAATTCTTGGGCATGATGAAGGTGCGATGAATTGTCATTTACTCTTAAGGATGTCTGAGCTATTAATGGATGCACCCCAACATTTTGTGGGACCTGGAGCCTGCTTCTGACCTAGTTTTCCTGAGGCAAAGGCCATCACTCACTATTCTTCTTAGATATATGTTCATTTTACCAATTATTTCCTTGTTTATAACAAGGATTTTAACCTGAGGCCTTAGCCTCCATGACCTATGGAGCACTCTGTTTTCCTTGCAGATACACCTGTTTAAAGTGTCTAGGCCATCCACATTAAAACATCTGTTTTCTTGTGTTTCCCATGGGCCTCAAAAAGTTTAAGGATTCTTAGTAGGAAACTGATGATGGTCAAACACGCTCTTTACAATATTATGTGCTACAATTGCTCTAATTCCCTTTTCCTTGAGGAATCATTGATAAGACAAGAGGTATCATTCGTCTTTGGAGAGCTTCATCCAGAAATAACCCAATGAGTATACAAAGACCTAATATAAACACAGAGTTATATATAATCATTAATACCTCCTTTCTTTCAAAAAGGAGAGACAGCAGTCTTATATTCAGCATTAACAATAAATAATTTTTTTCATATTTCCCTGCTTCTCCATCAAATGCCAGCTAACTGACCACCTGTAAAATGTGGGAAACAAAATCTTGATTAGTTCCTTTTATTTGTTTTTTAGTTTTTACAATTTTTAAAACAATTTTCTCACTTTACATACTGATCTCAGTTCCCAAACCCTCCCTTTCTCCCACTTTCCCTAATTTACCCCCTCCCCACCCCTCTTACATTTTTCAGAAAGGGTAAAGGTTCCTATGGGGACTCAAAAAAAACCTGTCATATCAAGTGGGGGCAAGACAAAGGCCTCCCTATATCTAGGTTGAGCAAGATATTCCTCCAGCGAGAATGGGCTTCAAAATGCCAGTTCAAGCATTAGGGATAATAAGTTCTGGTCCCACTGCCAGTGACCCCACACACTTCCCTAGTCACACAACTGTTATCAATGTTCAGATGGCCTAATTAGGTCCAATGCAGGTTCCACCACTGTAGGTCTTGAGTCAGTAAGCTCCGACTATTTCAGGTCATGTGTTTCCATGGGTATCCCCATTATGGTCTTGACTTTTTTGCTCATATAATTGCTCCTTCCTTTCATGGACTAGTCTCTGGAAGCTTGGTCCAGTGCTTAGTTGTGTATCTCTGTATTTGCTTCTATCAGTTCCTAGATTACTCTTCTATGATGACAATTAACGTAGTCATCAATCTATTACAGGGGAAGACCAATTCAGGTACTCTTTCCACTATTGCTTAGGGTCTTAACTGGGATCATCCTTTAGGATTCCTGGGAATTTCCCTAATGCCATGTTTCTTGCTAGCCCCATAATGACTCCCTCAATCAAGATATCTATTTCCTTGTTCTTGTTCTCTGTCCTTCCTCGAAACACAGACCCAGAAAGACCAGCATGGTATGTACACCACTCATAAGTGGATATTAGACATAAAGCAAAGAATAACCACCCTATAGTCCGTGATTCCAGAAAAGTTAGGTAACAAGGAGGACCCTATAGGGATCCTCCAGGAGAGGAAAAAAGACAGGATCTCCTGAGAAAAATGGAAACATAGAGTGAGGGGAGAAGGGAGTGTGGACAGGGCAAAATAGCAGAGAATGGGAGGGGATTCGATCCCTTTATAATCTGAGAAAGTTCCTCTGTCTTTCTTCCAGAATCGGGCAACATACATCATACTTGCAGGGCCAATATATTCATCTGCCCATAAACTTTAGGGGGATATATAATCTACTGTTTAATACCAGTATGCATGCCTTCTTTTGCTAACATCTCTAAAGTTATATGTACATTAATTTGTGGATTTCTATTAGCTTGATATTGACATAGTTCTGAATAATCAGTACTCCATCATAAACACACATCTAGTAACCATACTTTTGCTAAGATCTTCCAATCAGAGGGAACAAAGTCATCTCCAGAGATAGAATCAGAGAGAAATAATATAAAAGATGCAGTCAACTCATATAGGTCTTTAAGTGATTAAATATAATGGGTATATAATTTCTGATATGGGAATAGACAATTCATTTGCCAGGAAAGGAGAGAATTCTTCCATGTCCCTTCTAACTTCCAGGATCAACATAAAGCCTCTTGCATTGGAAACCTATATTGTGTCTTAGAAGGGAGTGATTTTCTTATGAAACTGTGGAAGAAATATCATTATTTACATCAGAAAGAGATAAAGTGAAGAGCCTTAGGTTCTAAAGCACAACAAGGAATGATGTAGACAGAAATTGCATGTTTGTTTCCCTGCTGCCCAGACCTGAATAATCACCCAGAAACTATATTAATTACAATGGTTTTCGGTCAATGACTTAGGTGTATTTCTAACTTGCTCTTACATTTTAAATTAACCCATTTCTATTAATCTGTGTATAACCATGAGACTGTGACCTACTGTTAAGGTTCCAGCATCCTTCTCTTTTGACAGCTACATAGCTTCTCTCTGACCCTGCATACTTTCTCTATATATAACTCGCTTTGAATCTCCCATCTGACTTTATTCTGCCCCACCATTGGCCAAAGCCACTTTCTTTATTGACCATGGTACAGAGGAGAATCCCACATCATCTCCCATTTTCTTTGCAAATTAAAAGGAAGGTTTTAACTTTAACATAGTAAAATTACATATAGCAAAACAAGTATCAAGCAAAAATTACAGTTACAATATTTCTTTGTGAGTCTAAAGCTTCATATCTAATTTATCTTTTATCATAACTGAGGAAAACTATAATTATAAATATCTAGTCTTCAACTCCATAAAAGACCACAGAGGATATAATATTACATAAGTAAATAAGAAGTTCATTGTAAGCAACTTCCAAAAGTATAGAACTGACAGAGACATCTCGCTCCCTGGATAATCACCAAAGTTCTTCTGTAATATTGGGGCATCCATAGTCAGTCTTCAGGCCCATAGAGTCTGATAGACTTTTCCATGAAGCAGGAAATTTGAAAGACTGTTTCACCTATATTGGTAGTCTGTTAGTCACTTTCTGAATGGCAGAAGGACACAATCACTTTCTTCTGTGTACTGTAGAAGTCTGGTAGTTTCTTCTGTGAAGCAAGAACTATTAACGATCATCCTATCTTTTGGAAATCTCAGCAGTCACTTTTATGTGGGTCCTGCATGTTCAGTTTAAACAGCATGCCACCAAACAGTCCAGGAATGAGCAATTTCTTGCCAGAATACCTAGCTTTGTCACATTGAAGGCAAATTCCATATTGAGTTTCTTTAATGCCCATCATCTCCTCTGAAGTAATTGGTGCTGCCAGAAACAGACATGTCTCATTGTCATGAAAAGTCTAAGTTTTTAAGATATTTTAAATGCCTTATTCTGTAGGTCTTTGAAGTGTTGGTAATTATCTATTTAACTGAAATATATCTTTCTATATCTAGAAAACCTAACATGACTACAAGTGAATACTATAAATGACTATCTATTAATCTGTAATTCTTAATTATACTTTACAACTTAAATGAGCTGCACAAACATAATACCTTGAATAAGAGCATAAATACACATACACAGTGTAATAAATTGACCTTAAATTTGTATCAATATATCAATATACCAATGCAAAGTATTCATCTCTATATCATATTCCCTTTAAATGAAAATAAACATTTATAAACAATCATTTGGGAATTTGGGTGTAGTTTTCTCCAAACTGGTTTCTTCTGTTTGTTGGGTGAAGTACATTTAGGGTTTATAGAGACCTTTCAGGGGTCTTGCTTCATCAAACTACATTAGACTGGAAGAAATCCACAGGTTCTTATCTTCTGTGAAAACAAAAGGAGAACATCTTTTACAAGGCAACATATCCTTAGACCCAAGTTTTGAAGTGAAGATAACTTTACATTGGTTTAACTTAATAGTCCCCAGAATCAAATGTCTCTCTGAAGTAAAAAAAATTCAAAGAAAGCACAATAATATACATAATCCAGACTCTCTAATATCCCATCTTTATATGACTTATTTTCTTTACTCTTTCAATCTCTGACTGTCTGTACTCTTTTATATTACTTTTACTGTCTCTTTAAAGACTTTGTTTTACTTTTTAAACTATTTATTTCTTTTCATAATGGTCTATGCTCTTTTTATTCTCTCTCCCAAACCTTTGTACATTTTTTAAAAACACATTATGACCCATTCAGAGGTTTGTTTCTGTCTGAATCTGTCTTTATTATATATCTATAATCTTTTCTTTCTGGCCAGAAGTGCTTTTAAAATGAGAAGGAGATTTGTCTCAGTGTCCCTGGGTGCTTGCTTTGCCTCTATTGGCCTTTTAATATGGAAGAGATGTATTTACAGCCAGCTTTGCTAGCCGTGCTCACCACTCTAGCTCCAGGGGCATAGCGGGTCTACGTTGTCATTAAGCAACATGTAGCACATTGCTCACAAACCCTAAGTACTCTGTAGAAGTACCTCCAAAAAGAACTAGAGACATCCATACTGCCAGTATGAACCAGGAGACCATTCTTTTAATTTTTTTTGTATATCAAGGTTTATTACATCACTTTCTCTAATAACTGAATTATAGAAACAAATATAATTGTAAACAGATGATTCCGGCAAGAAAATGTGTTTATATATGCAATACAACAGAAATATTTTATCTAAAGGAAATAAAGAAATGGCATCACTCTCAGGAAATTCAATGCAACTATAGATAGCTATATTAGTTAAAGACCCACTTAGAAATGTAGACATTATAAGAGTATTTAAATATTAGTTTTTAGATTTTGTGACAAAACATTTACATATACCAATACATAAAAATGTTTGAAAGAAACTGTCTAGCATAATAAGTGGCAAAACAGGTGGGTCAAGAAATAAAAGAGTAGAGATTTTCAGGAAATTTACACAGTCTACAATATCATTTTGATTGAAAATTCTAAACATATATTAAAATAGTGACAGTTTTCAAGAAGACTTTGCTTATTCTTAATTATTGATGCAGGAGACCATTCTTAAAAGAGCCGTGATTCTGCTTGTAGCCTGCAAACAAAGCCTATCTGAAAAAAAAAATGTGACTACCAAGAAGCTGCACTTGGCAACAGTTTTGTGGGACTAGAAGCCCTCTTTTATTTCTTAAGGTTTTTTTGGTCTTATATGGATCCATGTGCCTGAGGGTGGGTGCTATTTTATAATGGTACAGAGGGGAATCCCACACCATAACAAAGGAGCAATTTTCTTACTTCTTGGTCACACAGGCTCTAGAACTGTTGGAACAGACAGTGAACCAATGTTCAACTTGATTTTGCCCTTTGTATAGTAGTTGACAGTGATGGTCCTGTGTCTTTTCTTATAGTGTTTATGCTTCAAAGGGAAACCATTTGGAAACTGACTTATCCTAGGAACATATGACATTTTCTTGTGGAATTTACTTATAACATTTAGACAATCAGTACCTTTTTTGTACAACTGTTACAGTATATTCTTATCATCATTTTATTTCCATGGAATTGGTTGTAAAAAATATATCCTCATACTCTCTTTCTTTGTATATCTGTCTCAGGATTCATCCATGTTTTTAAATTTTTCAAAGAAACAATTTCTGATTTTTTTTCTGCCTGGCTTTTTTTTGCTTCCTTAAACTTTTACCTCAACTTTCTAATCTTTGAAATTCTTCTTCCTAGGAGTTTATAAGGATGACATTAGATAGATGAAGTGATACATCGCAGAATGACTCTTCTGCCAATATGAGGACTTTAGAAGTTGTTATTGTTCCTTCAGTATTTTCTAGGACAGCCATCTTGTTAGTGGTCAAAGAAGCAGCAGAGAGTATGATGATGCTCTGTGAGTGATCACAACTATTCCTTATCAGTTGTTCATTCAGCATTCATATGTCCTTTTCTTCATGTGAAGCATTTAGGAATAATTATAAGCCAGATATGAATTCTAAAGTCAAAGACCATGTACTTATATAGAAATATTATAAGTCCCCAGCACTCGGGAGGCAGAGGCAGGCGGATCTCTGTGAGTTCGAGACCAGCCTGGTCTACAAGAGCTAGTTCCAGGACAGGCTCCAAAACCACACAGAAACCCTGACTCGAAAAACCAAAAAAAAAAAAGAAATATTATAAGTCAATAATATTTGACATTATGGGTAGACCTCTTCTCTCTCTCTCTCTCTCTCTCTCTCTCTCTCTCTCTCCTCTTCTCTCTTCCTTTCCTCCCTTCCTTTCTTCCCTCTTTGTTTTTGAGACAAGATATTACTACAGTTCAAGCTATCCTGGAACTCACTATATAGTCCATGCTTGACTCAAACTCATAGAAATTTTCCTAAGCCTCTCATTGCAAGGATTATAGGTGTGAGCTACCGCCTGGTTGATTACCTTATTCTTCAAAAAACTTCTGTCATAAATCACTTCGTCCTTTTCTATTTTTGAATGTCCCTCAGTTCCTAGTCTGTTTCTTCATCTTTCTGGTATTTAAACATTGGAGGCTCCTGAGCTCAGTCTAGACAATTATTTTGTTTTCATCCTGGCTTAACTAAATATTCTTTTTTTATTTTTATTTACTTATTTATTTATTAAAAATTTCCACCTCCTCCCCTCCTCCCATTTCTCTTCCACCCCCCTACCCCTCCCCTCTCCCTCTCCAGTCCTAAGAGAAGTCAGGGTGCCCTGTGGGAAGTCCAAGGTTTTCCCCCACATCCAGGTCTAGGAAGGTGTGCTTCCAAACTGACTAGGCTCCCAAAAAGGCAGTATATGCAGTAGAATCAAAACCCAGTGCCATTATCATTGGCTTCTCAGTCAGCACTCATTGTCAGCCACATTCAGAGAATCAGGTTTGATCACATGCTCCATCAGTCCCAGTCCAGCTGGCCTTGATGAGCTCCCATTTGATCAGTCACACTGTCTCAGTGGGTGGACGCACCCCTCGTGGTCCCGACTTCTTTGCTCATGTTCTCCCTCCTTCTGCTCTTTACTTGGACCTTGGGAGCTCAGTCCAGTGCTTCATTGTTGGTCTCTGTCTCTGTCTCCATCCATCGCTGGATGAAGGTTCTATGGTGATATGCAAGATATTCACCAGTGTATCTATGTGAGAAGGCCAATTCAGGCACCCTCTCCTATGCTGCCCAAGGACCTAGCTAGGGACATCCCCTTAGATACCTAGGAATCCCTCTAGAGCCAAGTCTCTTGCCAACCCTAAAATGGCTCCCTTAATTAAGATATCTTCTTCCCTGCTCCCATATCCACCCTTCCTCCATCTCAACCATCCCATTCCCCCAAGTTCTCCCAATCCTCCCCTTCTCCCTTCTCTCCATTTCCCCTTTCCCCCAACCCACCCCCACCCCTGTGCTCCCAACTTTTGCCCAGAAATCTTATCTACTTCCAATATCCAGGTGGATAAATAAATGTTTTTCTTTAGGTTCACCTTATTATTTAGGTTCTCTAGGATCATGAACTATAGGATCAATGTCCTTTGTTTATGTGGTACTGAGCTGAACAGAGAATTCTCAACAGAAAAAGTTCAAATTGCCAAAAGATATTTAAGGTCATGTTCAACTTCCTTAGCAATCAGGGAAATGAAAATCAAAACAACTTTGAGATACCATCTTACACCTGTCAGAATGGATAAAATCAAAAACACCAATGATAGCCTATGCTCGAGAGGATGTGGAGTGAGGGGAACACTCACCATTGCTGGTGGGAATGCAAACTTGTGCAACTACTTTGGAAATCAGTGTGGTGGTTTCTCAGGAAACTGGGAGTCAACCTACCTCAGGACCCAGCTATTCCACTCTTTGGAATATACCCAAGAGATGTCCAATCATACTACAAAGGCATTTGTTCAACTATGTTCATAGCAGCACTATTTGTAATACCCAGAACCTGGAAACAACCTAGGTGCCCCTCAATGGAAGAATGGATAAAGAAGGTATGGCACATATACACATTAGAGTTCTACTCAATGGTAAAAAACAATGACGTCTTGAATTTTGCATACAAATGAATGAAAATAGAAAACACTTTGATGAGTGAGATAACACAAACCCAAAAAGATGAATATGGTATGTACTCATTCATTAGTGGATTAACTAAATATTCCTAAATGTACTTTTTATTCTGATGATTCCTAAATTTCTATTTCTAACTCATGCTTCCAACCTGAGTTCTTCCCTATACATCTTGGTACTTCATATCTACGTTTCAAGTACATGTAGCTTTCATTCGTTGGAATCCTTAATCCTCCAAATCTTGCCCATTCCAAATAACAAATGTGGACCAAATGTTGAGAAAATGGACCCTCAATAAGGAAAAGGAAAGTTTTTAGGCACTGACCATATAAATTACATGTGAATAATTCCAGGAACAACCAACCATTATTTAAGCAAAGCTAAAACTTCCAAAAGTTTTTATTGTTTACCTGCCAATAGAAACATACTTTGGTGCCAGGTATAAAAATTCTGTGAAATAAAGCCTGATGGTAGTATCTTAACAGATGTTTCTCAGTCTTGCGATGTGAGGGAAAGGTTATTAAGCATGGGAGCGCTTTGTGTTACTGTGTACTCTACCTCCTGCTAGGAGGCATGGCATCGAAAGCAGAATCAGTAGTAAAGACCTGTTGATTTACCAATTAACCACACATATAGTCTAGTAAACATTTTCTTTGAAAATTTTTGTGATTAATAGATACAAAAATATATATAAAACTAATCAGGACTGTGCTGGCTCAGTACTGAAGCAACCATGTTGAAGCTAGTTCTCATCATTGGTGAGTATATAATCAGATCTAGAGACTTCTTACTTGGTTTCTTTATTTTTATTTTTGTAATGCTATTGGTATGTATATGATGTTTGGGCTGACCGCTTGCTATTGAACTATCAATTTCAGGGCTTTCCCTGGGTAAGATTATTTCTTTTATTCTCAACATTTGTTAGTTTGCCATAGTTCTTTGTGTAGGGTTGAGAGCAGGTGAAATTATCCTCTTTTATGTTAGCATTGATATTTGTGTCCCTTTTCTGGCCACAATGCAAATGAGACTTCATAGGTGTAGTTTATCTCCCAGAAAATCTCATAGAAATCTCCCTGTTCTTATAGCTCTTCTGATTTTTCTACCACATCTTCTACTATTATCCTTGAGACCTTGACACAGGAGTTATATTATTGATGTATCAGTTAAGGCTGGGACACCACAAAGTCAATTGTTCTCTGAATTTTGATCAGTTACCAATTGTGCTTTTCTGTAATAGTCTCAATCTGCTGCAAGGAGATATTTGTTTAATGAGAGGTAAGAACAATATTTAACTGTATGTAGAAGGTTAAATATTTTTATGTATGTAGGAAATATGCTGATTTAGTAAGGTAGAAACTGGACATCCTTTTCCAAGGTCCAAGACTTTACTAGACCTAGGTAATTGGCTGTGTTTCTTGGCATGATTTCCCTCTGTTGAGTGAACTAAGTTTCTTTCTTGGCATTATTTTTATTTACTTGGTTATGTCCACAGAATAGCTTTGTCTAAGATGAAGAAGATCAGCAGTACTGTTACCAAACTATGTAAGAAGTTACTCAGAATTATTCCTTAGTCACCCTGTATAGTCTTTTAAGTCAGTGATGACATAAAGTGTAAACCTTAACAATTAAATTATTCACACAGCATAATTTTTAGATATTTTAGGTAATTCCAAAATATACTAGCTGTGCTAAATCTGTAATTTCCAAACTTTGCTGAAATTCAGAAATTTTAAAGATAGAAACATCAACCTTAATCTGTAAAATGGAGCAATAGTGGTCTGTTCAGCTTGATGGTGGTTCAAGCCTATAATTCCAAGACTCAAGTTACTGAGACAGAAGAAACTATGCCACAACTAGCCTAAGTTCCATAGTGAGATATTGTCATAAGAAAATGAACTGTGTTTAATCTGAGCAGAGGCATCTTGAGTCTTAAATCATGGTTACTCTGGTGTCATTTCATAGGGTTTTTCAAGAAACTTCAAGGCTTCATATAAAACATCTCAAGGCTTCAGGAGAAATCTAATTCTCTGCTTTAGGTGATGCTTTGTATGTTATAAGGCTAAGTGAACATGTGATCCCTGAGTAGAGTGAATTTGTATTGTAATTTTTTCTTTAAAAAATTATTCCAATGTTTATTAAAGCCAACTTAATGACTTCTAAAGAAGAAACATCATTACATTTACACTCTAAATAGTGCATTGTTTTAAAACATCATGGGGGAGAGAAGGAGACATTAAAGACCAATTTAGCACTAGGCTCAGTAAGCAGTTTGGTAAAATAGTCTCAGATTGATGTTATAAACATAATGATAATTTTCTGGCAGAAGACTCAAGACAGATTGGGGAATTTTTAAAGAGTTACAGGCTGTTTAGTTAGCATTTTTATTGTTTTGAAAAGACACTATGACCACAACAACTCTTACAAAGTAAAACATTTTATTGGGGTGACTTGCTTATAGTTTCAGAGGTTCAGTCCATTATCATCATGGAAGAGAGTGTGGCACCATGAAGGCAGGTGCTGGAGCTGAGAGTTCTACATCTTGGGTGGTATCCTGAGCATAGGAAACCTCAAACCTACCCACACAGTGACACACCTCCTCCAATAACAACATATTCACTCCAACAAAGCCATACCTTTGAATAGTGCTACTCCCTATGAGATTATTTAAACTAGCACTTTGTTGAAATTCTGAAAGAATTCTTGAGAGGCCCCAAAGAAGAATTTAAAGGTACTGAGTAAAGTATGCAGCTATAACAGATTTAGCAAATAATAATGCAGAACAGAAGCAAGAGAGAAGCAGTCACGTGTAGCTTAGGTGTTATTCTGAAGGCCAAGAACATACTTCTCTGAAGATGTGACAATCTATAATAATCAGGAAAGCCTACAAGCTTTTGAATAAGATCTTAGTGAACAGCAGCTAAATGTGTGTTTTCTGCTTCTAGGTCTCAACCTCCTACTGAATGCCCATCTGGGTAAGTCATTGGCTCAATGTTTTATTATTAACAAAGCCCCAGATCTCCCTAAATTACTTATAATCCAATATTCTTAATATAGGTGATTATTAATTATATTATAATATTTATTTTTTAAAAAAAAACATGACCAAGAGGTAACATAAGAAGGAAATGGGTTACCTTTGTGGAGAGTCCACATTTGTTCTGTTATCTCTGATATTACATATGGCAAGATCACTAGAGAGCTATAAACTGATATCTACCTCGCTCCACACGGCAACTGGATCCCTATTATTACAAGTCGAAGGAAACCAGACTCCCCCAATGAATTTTTTCCAAATTGAACTTAACCTACTTTAAATCAGTTGCTGTTCCTAAGTTGGAATTATGTGTCAGTCTGTGAGAGTTCTCACAACAATCACTTCTAACCAGAAATCAGGCTTCTGAGGTATAGGAAAGAAAGGAAGCAGGGACAAACTATGAACACAGGTTATCAGCTTCGATAAAAGCCTGTTATTCTTATTCCTCACCTCTCACAGACTCTGCCTACCAACTGATGTGTTACTTCAACAACTGGGCTCAGTATCAGTCAGATGTGCAAGGTATTAAGCCTGATGACATTGATCCTTGCCTATGTACCCACTTAATCTATTCCTTTGCTGGAATTTGGAAAAACAATATCACCATGACCAAAAAGAAAGCCTTAGATGACTACAAAGACTTTAATAACTTAAAGAAAAGGTAAGGGAAAGAGACGATGTGTAATTTGGTGTCTGTTAGGTCAAAAGTTGCCACATGTCAATGCTTCTTGATAGTACAGAGTTGATGGATTTGAGGTAGAGACTCAGTTATCAGCTGTTGCCTTTTATTTCCACAAAATGACATACTTTATCACTAAAACATTAATAGCTTGAAACATTTTTGTATTACAAAATGTTTTTTGTGTTTATTAATATATGTGTTGCCTTGAACGCTTGTATAAAATGTATTGCATTTATTTATTGCGTCTGTAAATGTGAGTGAATGTTCACAGGCATGTCACTACACACATTTGGAAGTCAGAGGACAGTTTGTAGGATCAGCTCTCTTATTACATTTGAGGGCACTGGGAATTGAACAGAAGTCATCAGATTTGATGGCAAGTACATGAATCCACTGAGACATCTTGCCTGCCCTTCAACAATCTACTTTTAATAGTCAAATCTACTATTGTAAGTTTCTAAAATGCTGTTTATTATTTATTAACTATAAGAAACATGGTAAATAAATGTCATATCTTGAAATTTCATTTTGTATATCAATTAGATTTTGTACATCTTGTCTGTATTACTAACCTAATCCTCTTTTCTCTGACCAGGCTGTGATAAGTACCAGTCCTCTTACATATGAGTTGAAATATTCAAAAGTCCACTCACTTCTTGTTTTTCTGTATGTCACCTATTTTATCAGTGTCTCCCCCCATGTTCATGCACACTATTAAATATGACAAATTTCTCATTTTTTCTATGATTGAACTTCAGTGCTTACATACAGTATATCTTTTCTGCCTACTTATTTACCTGAGAACACAATAAGTGATTTTTTATCTTAAATTTTTGTGAAATTTATAGTATTAGTACTATCTCTTCAACACATTGATTTCATATATGTTGGAAAGAAATCAACGTGTCAATTTTCTGGACTTAATGACAATTCTATTTATAACCTTTAAAGGATTATTTAGATTGTTTTCTCTATTGGCTACATTAAATTATACCTATACCAATAACATCTAAATTTTTTTATAAATTTCTTTGACAATATTGTCATGTTTTATATTTTTATTATAATCATTCAAATTATTTCTGGTTTGTATGAACTTAAGTTACTTTTCTCATATACTTACCAGTTTTTGTTTTAAGAAATGTCCAATTGTGATTTTAGCCCATTTTTCACTCAGGTTGTTTTTTCTCAGAGGTTTTGGTTTATGATGTATATTGCATAGTAACCCTTTACCAGATAAATGGTCTTCAAATATTTCCTCTTGTTCTCTAGTTTTGTCTCTTTAGTCTGCTGATTGTCGCTCCTGTGTTGTGAGAAGATGTGTTATGATGCAATCCCAGTGAAAATCTTTCTTTCTGTTTTCATTGTTCTGGAGATCTTTCTAAATAAAATCACTGTACAGACTTACTCATGCTCCTTTCAGGGAGTGTTATAGTTTCACAACTTACGTTTGTGTCTTTAATCTACATTGGTTTGGTTTTTGCATTTGATATGAGGTAGTGGTGCAATTTCATAATTCTACCTGCAGAGAAATATACACATAACATATATCACCTAGTCCATTTAGTGTTTAAAAAATAGCTGTTTTTCCTTTCTTAGTGTTTTTAATCACTCAAAACCAAACACCATGATATCCATTAATTGTATCAGAAAGGGAGAGGTTGAACATCCTATAAATTATACATGAAATAGTTCAACAATCAGAAGATTGTAACAAGAGATTTCTTTCCTGTCTGCCAGTTCCCAAATATACATTCTGAGGCTTCATATTATTTAAAAATGGTTTGGCTAATGACACAGGCGTCTGACGAACTAGGTTTAGCATCTTAAATTAACCCATTTCTATTAGTTTATATCTAACATGAGGCTCATGGCTTGTTACTCACATCTTGCTTGTCCAGTGGTTGTTGGTGATTCACAGACTCTGCCTTCTTTCTCTCTGTCTCTCTGTTTGGATTTCCCACCTGGCTCTATTCTGCCTGGCTATTGGCCAAATCACCAATGGTAATAAGACATATTCACAGCATACAGAAGGGCATTCCACATCAGAAGAGTTTCCTGCATTCTAATAGAGTAATCTTTTGTGGAAAATGAAACAATTCCTGGTAACTTGTAATTTATAGATCTATTAAGTATATTAATTAACATGTAAGACATGGAAGACAGGCAACTTCTACCATGATTAATGTTACTATCCTGCATACAGCTATAAGAATATAAGCTATTATTTATAATGGCAAAAATCTCTTAGATTTCTTGCATCACAGATAACCTGATAATATGTGAGTACCTATTCCAGCATAATCTTCCTCCTTAGGATTCTGAGGAGGAAGAATCAATGCACTTAAAAGTTTAGTGTTGTCTCCTTATGGACCTTGCATTTTGGAAATTGATATTTTGAACTACTATTCCTAAGAATGTGCATATTTCCAACCCACTGAATTTGTATTGTGTCAGCAATACTGAAAACATGACATCTCAACTAAAACGTATCATTTTATTTCATTGGACAAGATTTGAGCCAATTATGCTATTAAGTTGTGAGCACTAGAAATATTGAACAGTACATTATTTGCAAGTATTTTGGAAGAGGAGCTTGGGAGGAATTGGAGCGCAGAGAGGAAAGGATGGGAGAGATGTAGATATAGTGCTCATGTATAAAATTCTTATATATATATATATATTATATGCACACATGCATACACATATGTGCATACATTAACAATTAATGAAAAAGAAGACATAACTTTGAAGGAGAGTGGGGAGCTGTATATGGGAGGATTTGGAAAGAGGAAAGACAAGGGGCAAATGTAATTATACTATAATTACTGTTGTTTTGTTTTGTTTTTAGAGACAGGGTTTCTCTATGTATCTCTGACTTATCTGGGATTTTCTCTGTAGACCAGGTTGGCCTCAAATTCACAAATATGTGCCTGATTCTGCCTCCATGACTTCTGGGATCAAAGGCATGTGCCACCTTTTTCTGGATATATTATAATCTCAAAAATAAAAATATGAATTTACAATAATCTGTACCTTATGTTAGATTTGTACAAGTGGCATTGATGTTTTTTAGGATAATGGAAATGCAAAAAATTGTAATAAAAGTTTCAGTAGTGGAGAAAATTGTTCACAGATTTATTTTATCATATCATGCAAAGAATGAATCAGATGAAAAGGCTTAATACTACAAACAGTGCCGTTTAACTAGAAGGACCCTTGGGACTTGAGATTTGTTTTTCCTGTTGCTCTAAAGGAACAACCAGCTGAAAACACTCCTGTCCCTTGGATGCTGGAACTTTGGAGCTGCCCCGTAAGTACTCTGCAGAGAAATTCTCATTCATTTACTACTAAAGATAAACTATCACCGCATGATCTCTGTTTACTTACTCTTTCCAATGTTACATAAATCACTAAGGGTTTCCACTAAGTAAATATGTTAACTAAAGAAATGTTTAAGCCGGATGGTGGTGGCGCACGCCTTTAATCCCAGGACTTGGGAGACAGAGGCAGGCAGATCTCTGTGAGTTCGAGGCCAGCCTGGTCGGCTAATTCCAGGACAGGAACCAAAAGCTATGGAGAAACCCTGTCTCAAAAATCCAGAGAGAGAGAGAGAGAGAGAGAGAGAGAGAGAGAGAGAGAGAGAGAGAGAGAGAAAGAAATGTTTATACTGGAACCTCAATACTAACTAAAAGACTAATGTGTACTTCGTATTTAAATTAGGATAGATATTCTGCTACTCCATCCCCTAAGCTTTAGTCACCTCATTGCTAACAGACTTCCTTCTTAAAGTATCTCCAAATACAAAGCAGGAGGAACAACTGGCATACTTTGCTCTTTACTTTCAAAAGCAGGGAAAAGAAATGAACTTGCTTAAGCAATATGACACTTTTAGGAATATACACACTTGGGAACTATTTGAAGACCAAGCACGTTGACGTGTGTGTCAGTTGCTTTCAAAACAATACGATCAATTTCAAAGAAAATTAGAACAAGTAAGAATAAAATAAATGAAATGTCTTCCAAGGGCAGGCATTATAGCAGGATGTTGAGAGAAACCCACAGAATTGATTGGCTCTGTAGGAAGGGCTCAGAGGCAGACATTAATCAGTCAAATATGTGTATTCTAGTGTGCTCAGATTCTTGAAGCATTACTATAATTTCCTTTGGATATTCCTTAGTTTCGTCACCATGGTAACTACTCCCGAGAGTCGGCAGTCTTTCGTCACTTCAGTTATCAAATTCCTGCGCAAGTATGGCTTTGATGGGTTGAACTTATTTTGGCAGTATCCTGGCTGTCATGGCAGCCCTCCTAGGGACAAGCATCTCTTTACGGTCCTGATACAGGTAAGGAAAGAAGGAATCTTTCAAAGGTTTTGAAAACTCAAAGGTTTCTCTTTCCAAAGATCCCACCCCTGACAATGTCACTGAAGCCAAAAACCCTAGTAAATAAATCGTGTTCTCTAAGGGACATCAGACTACAATCATTTCACTGAGTGAACATAGTTACAAAGTGACTTCTAATGACATATTGCTACAGCCATCAAGTAGTGCATCACAAATGGAAGCTGGGTCCAGAGTATAAAAGTCAGTGTAATTCCAGGGCATGATGATGCTGGGGTGCATTGATTGGTGTTTAAGACCTTTGTCTTGGTTTTTAAATGGCTACTAGCTTTCTGTGGGGCTTTGTGAAAAATCTCTATTACCTGTGAATATTAGGCATCTGTTAATTTTATTAGCACCATCTATCCTCATGATTTTATTTATACGCTGATATACTAAACTAAGATAAAATATGTAAAAGCACTTTAACATGCATTTTGTTTAAGGAGTTAAATAATTTCAATTCTATCGTTCTATAACTTATTACTCTGTAGGAAATTCGTAAAGCTTTTGAGGAGGAGGTGAGTAAGAATAAGAAGCCCAGACTGTTGGTCACTGCCGCAGTTGATGGTGCCATCTCCACAATCAAATCTGGCCATGAGGTCCCACAACTGTCACAGTGAGTGATGCACATTGTCCTGTACTACTAAAGTGTGAGCAGAGTTTTCTCTTCTTTGGCATGTCTTGCTGCCCAAAGACTTTGCTCAGAGGTTTAGTAAAAGGTGCTTTGCTGTCATAGGTATGGAGAATAGCCGTATGAAATGATTTTAAGAATTTTCTTTTTATCTAGGTCCTTGGACTATATTCAAGTCATGACATATGACCTCCATGGAGCTTGGGAAGGCTACACTGGAGAAAACAGTCCATTATACAAATCTCCAACTGAAACTGGCATCAAGGCCTTCCACAACATAGTAAGATAACACACAGATAAGTGAAGAGATAAGTCATGTCGAGATTTAGGCAAAAAACATCAACGCAAATAATGCAAATGTCATCTTCTTAAGTCACAAATCATGTCTCATTGACTATAAATTCATATTTATTGAAATTTTTTAGAAGAAACTACCTAATTATTTTTAAGTTAACATAGAAAAATTTGAACTGATAGAAGGAAGAGCTAACATAACTAATCATAGGTGTTCAGTGGCTTGGGTCCTACAGCTAACTTTTGCCACTGTAGAAATACATCATGGACAACTGGAAAAACAAAGGGGCAGCACCTGAGAAGCTCATTGTTGGATTCCCAGCATATGGACACACCTTCATCCTGAGTGACTCTTCTAAAACTGGAATTGGTGCACCTAGCAACCGTGGTGGCCATCCAGGGCCCTACACAAAGAAAACTGGACTCTGGGCCTACTATGAGGTCAGTAGGTAGCTTAATGTGCCCTGAGAATTTCTTGTACATAACCTGAAAAATATGCTGACTCTTTCATTTTATTTCCTACTTGCACTAAGCAGAATGTTATTTTAAGGACTTAAATTTTTATACCATAGTCTCTAAGTAACCAAAAATGATAAGAAATTAGTAACACAGTCCTTCCAATTTACATACCATATTCCTAAGAACATTTATTTATTTCCATAAATAAAAATATGCAAACAATCAAAAGTCTCAGATTACTGTGAATTCTAGAACTAAAAGTTAACAAAATTATAATATTGACCATCTGTGAACGTTTAAAAAGTAGCTTAAGATGGAGATATATCTCAGTTGTTCATCTCTTGCCTAGGACATATATAGTCCTAGCTTCAGTCTCCAGTACCAGAGAAATAAAATTGGGCTTATATCACACAGTGATATATTATTCATATATTTGGCAGGCATGGTGCCTCACACCCATTATCTCTGTATTTGATAAACAGAGGCAGAAGTATCACCATTTTGAAGTAAGTCTAAGCTGTATAGATTGAGATCCTCTCTCAAACAAACAAACAAACAAACAAAACAAATGAGTATGAGGATCAATGATAAAGCACTTACTATTGGCAAGACCTTGGGTGTGATATCCAGTAAACAAAATAAAACACATCTGAATCTTCTTAACTACAAATGTCACCAATTAGAAAATTGGGGAAAGTCTTGTGGAGATAAGACAAGGAAGGAAAACAACTATGTATACGCACTTTTTCTTACATGGGATTAATATTGAAAGGATCTGAAATTCTTAACTTTTTTAAGATTTGCACTTTCCTGAACAATGGCGCCACTCAGGTCTGGAATGCTGCTCAACAAGTGCCCTATGCCTACCATGGTAACGAGTGGGTTGGCTATGACAATATCAAGAGCTTTCATATCAAGGTAAGGCCAGTGGTGCTGATGTGCTGGGCCCTGAGTCTGAGTCCCAGGAAACGAAGTGACTCCTGCTGTCCTTTTTCCTTAACCAGGCTCAGTGGCTTAAGAATAACAGTTTTGGAGGTGCCATGATCTGGGCTATTGATATGGATGACTTTACCGGCTCATTCTGTGGTCAGGGCATATTCCCCCTGACCTCCACCTTGAAGAAAGCCCTCAAGGTGCACAGTGCAAGTAAGTGACAGTGAAACCATGATGAGGGTAGATACGTGTTCCTTCACCAACTCGAAGGAAGTATTGACATGCCTACGCTCTCTCCCAGTGATATTCTTATCATTTTCTCCAACTACTAATCGCCATGCCAGCAATTTTGTATTCTACAAGAAGTCAGGACTACTTAGTATTTGTTTGTTTACAGATTAGCTACCATCTTGTAAATGTTTAATAGGAAGTCTTATCCAGTGCGTTAACAAATCTAAACTATCATTCATGGAAATTACTAATGTCTATATTAACTCCAGAATTTTTTTCTTAAAGTACATTTGTTTATTACTTATATCCACATCTCCCAAGAAGGTTTTGTATACACTAAATGATCAGTGGGTAGTTCTTATATGACTTATGTGGGAAATATTTTAGTTAGGGTTGACTCAAAACAACTTAAGAATGAAAGGATTTATTTGGCTTAGACTTATACATCATTGCTCATTATGGAAGTTAGGGCAGGGACTCATGAAGGGCAGGAATCTGGAAGCAGGAACTGATGCAGAGGCCATGGAGGAACACTTCTTATTGGCTTTCTCTGCATACTTTCTTATAGAATGCAAGACCACCTGCCCAGGGAAAACACCACTCACAATGGACTGGGTCATACCCCATAAATTACTAGTTAAAATGCTTGCCTACAGCCACATCTTATGGAATCAATTTCTTAAATGAGGTTCTCTCCTCTCAGATGACATTAGCTTGTGTGAAGTTGACATAAAACTATCCAGCAAAGGGAGGTGCTTTTTGAAATTGTGATCTAGAAAGGCTTGATATAATTACTGTTTGCAATTTGTGATCTCACTCTAGGGACTCTTTTGATAATTGTAACCATAATTCATCCCTCCATATTACAGTTCTCTTCTAGTCTCAAAGCAGTCAGATCATGTTTTCATTTGTTCTTATGTTATATGTTTTAGGTTGCAAAGTAACTTCTACTCCAACCAGTGTGATTAGAAAAAGGAATCTCAGCTCTGAGACCTTGGAGCCTGTGTTGCTACTCAGTAGCAAATAACAGAAATACCATATGCTTCTTTTTCAATGAAATTAGAGTCTGGAACTGCCAGACAGAATATCTCATCAAGACCAGTCAACACTTCTGAGTTAAACATGAATACTATCTGCTACCCTTTCTCAGAGCCCCTTTCTAAGATCATCTTAATTCTACCCAAATGTACTAAAATAAAATCAACAGTCAGAACATGAGTGTCTTTGGCTATTTGATAATTCAACAGAAACTCCTATTTATTTATTTTTTTAAAAAGAATATTTTCATTTTTCTCTGATAATTACATAGATCTACACAATTCATTTTGATCTCACCCACGCCACATTACTTGTCTCCCATTCTCTTTGGGTCCCACCAATCTTTCTCACTACTGATCCCATGTCTTTTTTTCTTATGGTTGGTATTATTTTAATTCTCCCTCACTGTAATTAGTTCTGATCCTATGCAATGTATTATTCACCAGACGATGAGCAACCTCTTGGCTGTCATAACCCTTGTGAAAGTGATTCATTGTCAGTCAGCAGTCATAAACTACTGATAGCTCCTCCGTGAAACGTGGGGCCTCTAGACACCTTCTCACATCCACACAAAAGCTTGATTATCTTGATCTTCTGCAGGTTTGGTACAGGCACCCATAGCTGCTGTTAATAGATTTGCACAATGCCATATCTAAAAGTCATTGTATCATAGCTATAATTCTAGCCCTCCGGATCTTACATTCTTTCTATCTTTTCTTCCACAAAGTTTTCAGTCTTGCATAGAAGTATGTTGAGACAGATATCCCCTCTACATCTAAACACTCACAGTAATACTTTTCTTCAGCACTTTAGCCAGTTAATTCATCTCTGCTTTTCTCTGATGAAGATGGAAAGGAACACAATTATTTGTGTATCAGCATAAACATTAAGAAGGCAGTTTGACCATAAGACTAGAGAAACAACACCAGTAGGATCACCCTTGTGTCTCTGCTTGACCCAATGATGGGCTTCTGATAAGATTTACAATACCAGAAAAAAATTCTTCCTGTGTATAGGCCTCAAATACAACCAAAAAGTCATTTGTTACACCAGAACATTTATGCTTATAATTGCATCAGTGGGTACCCCTTGCCTGGTAGCACGCAGGGGCCAGCATTGGGGAGGACCACTGGTGTCTTTTCTTTCCATCAACATGATTGTCACATTCAAGTGCTATGAGAGCTAGCTATTAGGGTGAATGTTTCCTGATTAGTCTTAGACTGATACCCACAACCAAAGTGGGTATCTTTGGCAATAGGATCTTAGCATTCCATTTAGTTATGGTGAGCATCCAAGAGCAATTGTAATAGCCTATATGGTTTGTGGTGCTTTGGTACACCCCTGACCA
The DNA here is from genome assembly GCF_018167655.1 of Microtus oregoni. Lineage (NCBI taxonomy): Eukaryota > Metazoa > Chordata > Mammalia > Rodentia > Cricetidae > Microtus > Microtus oregoni. The sequence continues at coordinate 13,690,047 of NW_024543830.1, read as the reverse complement.
GTAACTCATAGGAAGAGATCACTTGCATAGTACTGAGATTTTCATTAAATAACTTATGCTTTCTGGGATGGGATAGTTGATCAAACTATCTTTAAATATAATATTTTAAATTTCTTTTATAAACTGGTGGTTTCTTCATATATCTTTAGTTTGGGGTACTCATTCTCAACCATATACCTTCCATTTATTGGTGTCAGACCAACCCAAGGCTTTCTGCATGATCCTGATTAAACGATGAAGGGACCCTTACCCAGGGACAGACTTGATAAGGTTTGGTTGGCACCTGGGGACAGGGCCTCAAAGTAGTAAAGGTTTCCGTAACTGGGAACCCCTATAATGAGTGGCTGTATTTTTCTGGTTTATCTCCGTAGGTCATATTTCTTAGGTATCCTTTGTTGTTTTTGTCAACATTTTTTGATTCAGCTCTTTGCTGACCTTGGCCTATTCTTCCATAGAAAGAAGTATATATGATGTTGTACATTTATTTAAACTTGTTTTGAATAATCCATAAGGTTATGAAAAACTTTCTTTTCCTAGGTTTTGCTTTTGAATTCTTTATTTTTCTTCTCTGCCATTCAGGACCCTTATCCCTGTGACATCTGGTGAAGTGATGCCCAAGTTGGGACTCAAATTGAGGAGAAATTATAAAGAATGAGTATTACCATGATATATAGAGAAATACTGAGCCTCATAGCCACCTGTTAGAAAAGAAATGGTAGAACAAGCATAAGTAAGTCTTCAGACAGTTGAGTTACAAAGACCACTTTTCTCCTTCCAAATGCCTTGTTCACCTCTGTTCCTGCAATGTATTGCCAAAGACCTTAAAGAAGTTTTTTTTTTCACTTTCTTTCAACAACTATTCCCTAGATTCCCTACAGAAGGCTCTATCAATTTAAAGATATGGGAAACCGTAAGTGAAAGTTTAAATACAAAATATCACCTGTGAGTTCAAAATGGGTTTCCTATTGATAGATTTGTGCTGTAGAATTTGATCAGAGATTGCTTAGACCTACAGAGAAAAGTTGCATCAGACAATATTCTCCAACACAGACAAGGAGACTAAAGATTAGAAAATAAATAAGAAAATAATAAAGAAAAGGGGCCCTTAGGATGAGAAAGCAGCATCGGTTTTTAATTTACTTTCACTTCATGATACCTCAGAGGATGAAGAGGAAGTTTTAATTTCTCTTTTTGAGACAGGGTTTCTCTGTGTAACAGTCCTAGAAGTCATAGAACTATCTCTGTAGACCAGGCTGGCCTCGAACTTTCAGAGATCAATCCCTCTCTGCCTCCAGAATGCTGGGATTAAAGGTGTGTGCCATCAACACCTGGCTGGAAGTTTCAGTTTTTGATGGTAGAGTTATCAAAGTACCTCAAGTTGTACCTGTTCATTTGACTGAACCAAGTGTTCCCCCTCTTTTTATCATATTTAGGATTATTATATCTTTTGTTAAAAACTTCTACCCTTTATTTCTGTAAGCTGAATGAGTTTGAGCCCCCCTGACAATGTATTTTGGACAAAAGGCCTGACTTTTTTTTCTGGATTGTTTCTACGATAGTAAGGGATTTTGTAGGCAAATGGAGTAGTAGGGAAAAAAACGCCATCAACGAAGGCCTGAACAGGTGACATCACCAGTCAATGCCTTGCGGCACAGCAGATCCAGCCGGCCCTCACACTGTCACTGGCCTCTTGACGGAGCTGCACCAAGAGGCCCAGGAGTGGTGGTCACAGTAGGCTAGTTCAGGAAAAAGTGTCTTCCAGTAGTAAGAGATGGGTTGGGGGTTGGAAGATGACTGACTTGTACAAATCAACAAAACAAAAGGGTAAAAGGTTGAACCTATTTCACAACTTCAAGCCTCTTCTCTATTTTAACTCCTTACTTGACTGTATTTCTGCACACAAGCTTAAACTTCTAAACCAGTGGCTCTCAACCTTTCTTATGCTTTAATACCATTCCTCATGTGATGACCCCCAACCACAAAATTCTTTTCATTTCTGTTTCAAAACTGTGACTTTGCTACTGTTATGAATTATGATGTAAATGTCTGGATATGTAGGATATTTGATATGTGACCTTGGTAAAAGCCATTTGACCCAAAGTGTTTGTGACCCACTGGGTAAGAACCACTGTTCTAAGCCTTATTGCTACTCTTTCTCAGATGCTTATTGGGCATCAGCGCAGAGTAGTCATGGATGCCAAAGTGCTCCATGTGGTTTCAGACAAGAAGTTGACTCTAGAATAAGGGATTTGGTCTTCACACATCAGACTTAATATGTCCTTCGAACCCATGTCCTAGGTCAGACTGCATCTTTGACTCTGACAAAAAGGAAAACAAAATAAATTACAGAAAGCAAAAGTTATACCCCTAACTCTATGGCAAGTAATTGCTGGCACTCTGAGCCTATCCTGAGACTAAGCTGATAACATTCCCTCTGGAGACTAGGTTAAGGTTAGTCACTCTTTTTTTAATCTCTTACTCCTCCACTCCCTTCTTCTTCATCTCTGAGAAAGGGGTTTGTAGAGAAAACAACAGTGGCATGGGCATTATTTTTTATTTGGACTCATTGTTTATTGCATATTGCTCTCCTCCGCATGTTTTACTGACTAAGCATCTCTCTCTTCAAGACAGTGGAGGACACTTCAAGATTACCTGTATCAATTTTATCCTCCTTAATTGTATAAACTTTTCTTCAGTTCATTAGAACTCCCTCTTGCTTCCACATCCTTCCTTTGTCATGGTTTCTGTGCACCTTTAGGTACATGATATGGTGACTTTGGACAACAGGTTCTCCTTGAACTGCATCAGGATCTTACTAGAAAGCAAACAGATTCTGGTCAGATTGTAACTAGCATATTGGCACTAGTTTTTTTTTTTCAGTTGATTCCACAGTAGCCCTTACTCAACAAGTATAAACACTCCATTTTGTTAATCGGCTTTTATGTCATGATAATGCTGGATTCATGAAATGAGTTAGAAAGTGTTTTTCACTAAAGTGCTTGAATCCTTTTTAAAAGAATTGATGATAATTCTTTAACATTTGGTTGAATTTCCATATAGGGAAATAAAAACCAGAACTTTCCTTTGTTAGGAGATGCCTGATCACAGGTCCTAATTTTTTAGTGGTTATAGTTTTACTGTATTATGCTTAATCGTTAACTTGTGTGGATAATGAATTTCTAGAAACATGTTCATTTCTTTAAGTTCTCCCAATTTGTTCAATTTTTAATCTTTCATAAACTTTTATGTATCCATAGGATTTCCATGGTAATGCACTTCTTTACTAATGTTAACCTTCTAATTCTTTTCTCTCTGTCAATGTTTTCTCCACATCTAGCTATTTTACACAAGTCTTTAAAAATATTTTGAAGTAGTTAATTTTTGCTCTCATAAATTCTTAGTTTTATTTAGTTCCTTAAGTTATAATTTAGGATTTAATTTGAGATCATTCTTACTTTTCATTGGGTTTGCTCAAATAAAATAGCGCCTTGGTACTGTTTTCATTGTGTTGTATGGGTTTTTGTATATTGTATGCATTTGAGCATATAACCCCCAGTAACTGCAGAAGCTAAAAATGTAGAAAGGATCATGAATTGACAGCTATTAAGGAGCTCTAGAGATGGGGATAGTAAAACACATATGTTATTCAGGAGAAGCGGTCAAAAAATGGGACTTCTTTTTCTGGGGATTTTGGAAAAGAAAAATAATGCTAAGAGTCTTTGAAAATCATAGGGCAAATTACTTTATAAACTTTCGTAAGAAGCATATGTTTTATATATACACTTATGAGCATACACACAATGTAGTTATGTCAAAAGAAGTAATAATTCTCTCCCTAAGCGCCACAGATTATCTAACAAACCTTGTGTGACAGACATAGAAAACCTCCCTTCAAGTTGTTTGCCAAAGGGATCTTAGAGACTCCCAAACCATTATCCTTTGTTGATTTCTAGAACCTCAAAGCAAGACATTATTCCTGGAAATGCCAAATTTTAGACACTGGACTTCAAGGCATTGATCTGGTACTGACATGGAAGCCTCCTCCCTAAGGAGTAGTTCTCAAAGTATCAGAAAGGGCTATTATCTTAGGGTTTCTATGGGTATGTAAGAAACACCATGACCATGACAACTCTTTCAAGGGAAATCATTTAATGGGGATGCCTCACAGTTCAGAGGTTCAGTCCTTTATCATCCTGGTGGGATATGGCGGCATAAAGGTAGAAATTGTGGTGGAGAAGGAACTGAGAGTCCTGTATCTTGCAGTCAACAGGAAATGGGAGTCACCAAGACAGTGGGTGAAGTTTGAGCATGTATGAAACCACGAAGTCCACCTCCATATTGATACACTTCCTCCAAGGTCATACCTACTACAACAAAGCCACATCTCCTAACAGTGCAACTCCGTTTGGGGTCCATTTACTTTCAAACTACCCCAGCTATTAAAAAAAATAGTAGTGCAAAGAACTAGTGCAAACAGTAGTCCTACCCAAGTGTAAGGCTAGGAATTGTACCAACGAGCAGCCAGGTAAATTAGTGGGGAGAAAGCTAAAAATATATCTACCATGTGATCCAGGTATACCTTTCATATACCAAAGGAATCACCAATCTACGTCCTCAGGCATTCTTACTGTCATTCTGTTCACTATAGAGAGTATATGGAAACAAGCTAAATGTCCACTTCTTGGTTAATAGATAATTAAACCTGGAGCATTTCAAAAAAGGAATGCGTTAAAGTGTAATGAAAATTGAAATCGTGAAAATTAAAAGCAAATTGATGAAATGGAAAATATACTTAAGTGAAGAAACTGAGACTCAAAAAAAGTATTGTTTGGTTTGATTTGTGGTTTCTATTTCTGGATATTTAGATTTGAATATAAATCAATATAAATCCGAAGCAAAGAAGCCAGGAATGAAGCCAAAAACATGGATGTGAAGTGAGGAAAAGGAGCTGAGAGAGGGAGATAGTTGAACACAGGTGAGAAATCAATATTGGGAGTAGAGGGAGGAAGGAGAGATAGGTAACAGCAAAGACATTTGAAAAAGCCACAGGGAAACATTATTTATAAGCTTACTTAAAAATTCGTATATAACAGACATACATGTGTGTACATGTCAAGGTCTTCATGGTTTCAGGGATTCATCTAGCTGGTCAGTGAAGAAAGAAGAAAGGAGAGAAACAGAGATACAGATAGAATTGTGAGATCAGGGCTCCTGGATGGACAAACTGCAGTACTGCAGAAGTTTAGCATGATTAATTGCTTCTCTTGTAAAGGTTCAGGTCTGTCTGAGGAGATCTTTATCACAGAATACCCAGTCTTTCTTACTGAAGTTTATGCCTGATGTTCTCATGTTTTCTTCTCCTCTTTCTTACCCCCAACCAAGAAAGTTCTTTAGAAATCTGTAGTTTCTTAAGAAATCTATAATCCCTACACAACTTTCTTTGTTATAATCTTCTGAGTTACAAGCTCTGCCTACCATCTGATACCATATCCCCAAGCAAGAACTAGAGCCTTTAACCCTGGAAAACATCAACCCCCTCCTGTGTGCTCACATAATCAGTGCCTTTCCTGAGATTTGGGACAAGGTCCTGACCAACTCAGGAAATGATCTGACTATCTACAAGGCATTAATTGGCCTTCAGACAAGAAAGGGATAGAAGAATTTAGGTTTAGAGACTTTTTTCTTTAAGAACATTTAGGCAAGATATTCTTTATCATTCTCCTGGAAGCCAGGCATGTCCCAAGGAACTACACAGTTTTCTTGTGCCTGTTGTAGAGATAGCAGCAGCATTAAGGAGAACGAGTACATCACAGAAGTAGCTCTCCATATATTTACAGTTCCATAGTCAAAGAAAATCTGTATAGGCTGACTATGGGTATATTGAAAAGAAGCCTCTCTTCTACTCAGAAATAGCTCAGGGCTGGTACTCATGAACTATCATATATCCTCAATAAGGACCTTCCCTCCAGGGTATAGAATTTAAGGAACATTAAAGAACAATATCCTTCCCATGTGGACTAGCTACTCACAATGTGGGGAGAAGAATGAAAATGGAGACAAACCAAGGTGGGAGTCTTATGAAACACCTCATGGTTCCTCCCTTATGGAAACAATTAACTGTCGAAATGACTTTCCATTGTTCTCATATAACACTTTAGCGGTCTCTTACTGTTCATCAGAAATGGTCAGCTGAGAACCTGGACAGATGGTTCTGTGGCCCTGGGTTCAATTCCCAGCACCCACATGGCAATTCAGAACCGTCTATAACTATACCTCAGTGGGATATGATGCCTTTTATGGCATGCAGACATACATGCAAACAAAACACTCATATAATGCAATAAATGAGTAAATAAATCTTAAAAAGAATAGCTGAAAATTCTTTTGGAGATGGGTGGTTTTAAATCTTGGGAGTGGCTTTAAAAGGTTTCTTTCAAAGGTTATTCCCCAAGTTGACTTTCTGTAAGATATCAGATTCACCATAAAACCAAACCAAGCCAAAACAAAACAAGCCAGTTTTTGTTGCAGGCAGGCACATATTTTAGTAGCGAGTGTTTTGTTTTACTACATATTATGGCAAAAAGTAGATATTTGATCGTAGAATCAAAAACACTTACCTATACTTAGTTGTTTTTTTAGACTCACTGGATGTTATGAATGTTTGTCCATTCTATTTTCCATTCAAAACTGACTACTGAAAACAGAGAAGTAAATCTTGGTTTGTGTTCAACATGAGCATGGGCTAGAATTACCTAAGTGACCTTTGTTCTATTGCTAGTATTTTACCATTTAGAAGCAGCATAATCCAAATCATCCCTACTTGCAGACTCAATTTTAGTATCTCTTTTACCATTGATGATAATAAGGAAAAATACAGAAATCAATGGCAAAGATCACAGTCTGAAGCATCGCAACTTTGATTTAAAGAGAGAAACCCTGTCTTTGAGACCTGGATTTATATAACTTAATATTTTTCACCATGAAAACTTATTGTAGTTTGAATGAGATCTGACTCCATAGGCCATTGATTTTTAACTCTGGATCCCAAGCTGATACAGCTATTTACAAAGAAAGTACAAATTTGGAGGTACAAGCTAATGTATAAGATTCATTCATTAAAATGGGCCTTGAGGCTTTATGTGCCTCTGGTTTGGTATAGCTTTCTCTGTTTTCTTTAGGCTAAAACAATATGAGGAGTATCTATTCCATGTGTCTACCACCATCAATAGACTTGATGTGCTGAAGGTACTTCTAAATAAGAACAATAAGCCATTTCTTCTTAAATGTATCTTTTGTGTTTCCTGTGCCTGTGACATGGAAGCAGAAAGTGAATGACAAATCAGAGTGAAGAAATATACTTGCTGATTTTTTGGCATGAGATTCTTATCCTGAAGTTGTTGCTTTGAAAGAAGGAAGAAGAAATAGGCCAAGGAAAAAGGCAAAGAATAAACTGACTATGGCCCTTCTTCAAGTCCAAATAACAAGTCCTGATTTCTGAGTCTTCTTTGGAATGTTTGCAAAGGGAATACTGCTCAACATATAAGGAGCATGCTATTCTTATCCTCCTTTTTCAGGAGACAAAGTGGATCTAGCGAAAGCCAATATGTTCTTGTAGGTTACATGGCCAAATTTAGTTACAAAGATTATCACAGATTGATCACCTATAAATTGTGTTAATTCCACTAGATCATGATGTGATCCTGTAGTGGCAGAAGGTAGAATTTAGTGGTGAAACATGTGGAGACCAAGGCTTTTATAGGTTAATTCCCTGCTCTGAAAGCTTAAATTATGTGATGTTGATAGCTAATAAATAAGATCTGTCTCCCCAAGTACATTGTTGAGTAATTGTTTTTCAACTATGTATTTCTCTTTTCCTTATGAAACTCTTCAGAGTCATACCACATTGAGGTAAGCATTGATTCCAGAGCCAGGTGGCAATTTATAAAAGGGACTATTTGCTATGGTGTAGCCATCCTGAGAACCATAGAAATTAAATGTTATGACCTGAACCTGAATGAAGTCAAGAGACACAGTGAAGAAAGAAGGTCTTAAAAATCACTCTTCATTTTAATTAAAATTCTGTAAAACTTCTCATTATCCATATCCATGTAAAATGATTTCTTCCATATTCTCCTCTCCTTTCATTTTAAGTGTAACTAAGGGTATTTTAAAAAGCTATGTGCGAAGTTATGTTCATTTCTCCATGGAAAATTGTTATTTCCAGGTGATAATAGAACACCAGTGAAATGAAAGAGCCATGAGTTATATTGTTATAAAGTTCAAGTCAGCCAGGACATTTTTGGGAGAGGAGGGGCTACAGAGTGACTTAGTACAATATAAAAAATACGTACTATATGTTATGATATGGGTATAAGCTTCCTGTCTTTTCATTAGCTTGTAAGCTAATTAATATTACAATACACAGATCACATCTGAACAGAAGTGTTCTGCATGTGTAATAATATTGCTTCAAAAATACATAGATTTTTAAATGAAAATATAAGTTTTAGGCATGGGACACCCGCTGACAACTTACTTGTCCTGCAGGCACCCAGAACAATCTAATACGTTGCCATTGGTCCAGGAGACTCACTGTTACTTGATGCAAAATCATATTACTGATCATAACATCTATCTTTAGACATAGAAGAATCAGCCTAAAAGTTACAACACAAGCTCTCTTTCTTGGCAAGCCTACATGATGACAAAAATGTTAGGTAAGCCACTGGAGGAGAAAAACATTAATTGTCTTACCCAGTGCTAGACACTGCATGTTATAATATCAACATTCTTGCCAAATTGTGCATCAAAGGCATGACGGTTTGGAGACAACAAACTGCTTCATGTTTGGATATGAGACATTTAGTAAAATAGATTTCATACATGGTACTGTAAATCTGGAAAACAGTTCATTTCTTAAGAAATCACAGGCCCAAGAGGAGGTGAATTCTAGTTGCCTTTCTAGATTGTCATGCTATTTAAACTGATTTAAAAATGTGTTTTGTATCTATAGATATTATACTCTTCCAACTCCTTTTAAATAATCTGATCTTTTTAAAGTTAAGTGGTTAATCCGTAAACTCATTATTGGTTAAAATACATAATCTAAATAAACCAGAATCCTCAACTGTAGAAGAGGCATCTCTACTAACACCATTAATATTCAAGGCTCAAAGAATTCTGTAGTGTAAGAAGTAAAAAGAATTATTGCTATTAAAGGAAGAAAGAAAGAAAGAAAGAAAGAAAGATGGAAAGGAAGGAAGAAAAAAAGGAAGGAAGGAAGGAAGGAAGGAAGATGGAGAAATGTTTCATATATGACTCTGATGTGATGCTAACTCCTGGATCAAATGTGGTTGTTGAAAACATTATGTAACAGCAGCTGTAATGGCCTGCAGATGTACACAGCATCGAATCAACTAGAGTTAAAGCATGGGTGGAGCAGTTTTCCTCCCAAGCACCACACATTGTGAAGAAACTTTTGCTACCTAATAATTGGTGAGGGAACGAGTTTCAGTCTCTCCTGAGAATATCCATTTCCTTTGATTCAATCAATGATCTCCAGTCATGCGCATATGGGCATTAGTATTAGAGTATTAATATTATCAAAATCTGAAAACAGAAAATAAGGAATTCATAGATATAAAAGGTATTAGGTTGATCTGGAGTATGATATTGTTGAATGCAAAGGATCAAGATATACAGTACAAATGTAGAAAATAGTTAAAGAATAGATAAATTATTTATAAAAGAAATAAAGTCAGTTCTGAAGGCCTTTTTCATGTATAAGTAGGCAAAACACAACCACAACAATGCTCATAAACAACTTCCTCAGGAAAGCTAGGAAAATGTGCCTTCTACCTTAACTCCCACGGATATCTGGAAGATGGATTCTCACTTATTTGGAATGTTCAAGGAACTTGTAACCAGCCTGGATAGTGATGACTGCAGATATGGTGACAGTAACTAATGGCCTAGGCAAGTCATTCTCAAAGGATTATTGTCTAAAAGCTTCATGTGCTTCCTATGAAAAAATATGCAATGTAGGTATATATAACATTTATTTCAGATATTTTATAATAAATATAATACATTAAAATGCTTTCAATGAGTGAGTACATACCATGTTCATCTTTTTGGGTCTGGGTTGTCTCATTCAGGATAATATTTTCTATTTCCATCCATCTGCCTGCAGAATTCAAGATGTCATTGTTTTTACCACTGAGTAGAACTCTAATGTGTATATATTCTACAATTTCTTTATCTATTCTTCCATTGAGGGGTACCTAGGTTGTTTCCAGGTTCTGGCTATTACAAATAGTGCTGCTATGAACATAGCTGAACAAATGCTTTTGTAGTATGATTGGGCATCTCTTGGGTATGTTCCCAAGAGTGGAATTCCTGGATCCTGATGAATATGGTGTGTACTCACTCATTAGTGGATTCTAGCCATAAACAAAGGACATTGAGCCTATAGTTCGTAATCCTAGAGAAGCTAAATAATAAGGTGAACCCAAAGAAAAACATATACAGATCCTCCTGGGTATTGGAAGCAGACAAAATGGCCGGGCAAAAGTTGAAAGCATCGGAGTAGGGATGGGTGGAGGGAAGGGGAGGGGGAAGAGAGAAGGGAGAAGGGGAGGATTTGGGAGAGCTTGTGGGAGTGGGATAGTTGAGATGGAGGAAGGGCAGATACAGGAGCAGGGAAGAAGTTATCCTAATTAAGGGAGCCATTTTAGTGTTGGGAAGAGATTTGACTCTAGAGGGATTCCCAGGTGTCCAAGGAGATGTCCCCAACTAGGTCCTTGGGCAGTGGAGGAGAGGGTGCCTGAACTGGCCTTGACCCATAGCCACACAGATGAATATCTTGAATATCACCATAAAACCTTCATCTGGGGATGGATGGAGATAGAGACAGAAACCCATATCGGAGCACTGGACTGAGCTCCCAAGGCCCAGTTGAAGAGCAGAAAGAGGGAGAAGATTAGCAAGGAAGTCTAGACTGCAAAGGGTTTGTCCACCCACTGAGATGTTGGGACTGCCTAAGGGGAGCTCACCAAGGCCAGCTGGACTGGGACTGATGGAGCATGTGATCAAACCGGACTCTCTGAATGTGGCTGACAATGAGAACTGACTGAGAAGCCAATGATAATGGCACTGGGATTTGATTCTACTGCATGTACTGGCTTTTTGGGATCCTATTCTGTTTGGATGCACACCTTCTTAGGCTTGGATGGAGGAAGGAGGGCCTTGGACTTCCCACAGGGCAGAGCACCCTGCCCTCTCTTAGGACTGGAGAGGAAGGGGAGAGGGTGAGTGGGGAAGTCAGAGGGAAATGGGAGGAGGTGAAAATTTTGAATGATATTATTTATAAAGCAAAAAATAAATAAAATGTTTGAATTTTTAAAAACAAAAATAAAAAAATGTTTTCAATGTACATTTACACATTTTGTCTTACTTTCTCATGTCAACACCTCAATAAATCAGCAGAATAGATGACATTGCTTGTATGTTTACTACTATTCATAGAATTTCAAAAATGTCAAAATGAAGCTTCAAGCACTGGGCCTGAGTTGCATTCCATTGAGTTCTTGACTAAGGAAATTCAATGGAAATCCCCAAACAACCAGACTATTCCTAAAACAATGGGTTGTTCTTATAGCAAATGGGAACAAAAGCATAAACCCACAGCCAGACATTAAAGAAAGAGGTAGCACTGGGAACAAACAGCTATAAATGTTGCATCAACATCAAATACCTCCTCTCAAGGCTTGGGGAACTCTGCTGAAGAGGCAGCTGAATGAGTGTGAGAACCATAGAGAATGGAGGACACCAGAACGAGGTGCTTTGAGTCATTTAGGCACAGGTCTTCACTATGTCCTCTGTGTATATATTATAGCTTTCATCTTAATATTTTTAAGGAACTCCTGAGTGCATGAATGAGTGAGTCTTTGATTCTTGTGCTTGCTCTTGGGCTCTTTTCCTCCTGTTGGGTTGCATTTTCCAGCCTTGATGCTATGTTTGCTTGGGTTGATGTTGTTGTTGGTTTTTTTGTATCTTGTTCTGTCATATTTGTTTTTTTTTCATTTTTTTTTATTATTGAGAAAATGAAGAAAATAAAAACAAGTTTCCACCTCCTCCCAGCCTCCCATTTCCCTCCCCCTCCTCCCACCCTTCTCCCCTTCCTCCCATCCTCTCTCCCTCCTCCAACTCCTCTCCCCCTCCCTCTCCAGTCCAAAGAGCAGTCAGGGTTCCCTGCCCTGTGGTAAGTCCTAGGTCCTCCCCCCTCTGTCCATATCAAGGAAGGTGAACATCCAAACTGGCTAGGCTCCCACAAAGCCAGCACATTGCGTAGGATCAAACCCCGTGCCATTGTCCTTGGCTTCTCATCAGCCCTCATTGTTCGCCATGTTCAGAGAGTCCAGTTTTAACCCATGCTTTTTCAGTCACAGTCCAGCTGGCCTTGGTGAGCTCCCAGTAGATCAGCTCCACTGTATCAATGGGTGGGTGTACCCCTCGTGGTCCTGACTTCTTTGCTCATGTTCTCCCTCCTTCTGCTCCTCATTGGGACCTTGGGAGCTCAGTCCAGTGCTCCAGTGTGGGTCTCTGTCTCTATCTCCATCCATCACCAGATGAAGGTTCTATGATGATATGCAAGATATTCGTCAGTATTGCTATAGGCTAGGGTCATTTCCGGTTCCCTATCCTCAGCTGCCCAAGGAACTAACCTGAAAGCCTTCTCTTTTCTTTTTAAAAATTCATTCTTATCTCATATATTACATCCAGATGGCAGTTTCTCCTCCTTCTTTCCCTCCCAGTCCCACCCTCTTCCCCCATCCATGCCATTTCTGTTTCTCATCAAAAATGGCAACAAGTCTGCTCTTTTCTAATGAAATACAGAAAGGGAGTAAATTCTAGAGGAGGGGGGAGGAGGAAAAGAGATAGGAGAAATTGTAACCGAGATATATTGTATGAGATAGAAAACTTTTTTATTATTTCATTTTTTATTTTTTTTTAAATTTCCACCTCCTCCCCTCCTCTCACTTCCCTCCCCTCCTCCAACTCCTCTCCCCCTCCCTCTCCAGTCCAAAGATCATTCAGGGTTCCCTACCCTATGGGAAGTCCAAGGTCCTCCCCCCTCCACTCAGGTCCAGGAGGGTGAGCATCCAAACAGACTAGGCTCCCACAAAGCCTGTCCATGCAGTAGAATCAAAACCCAGTGCCATTGTCCTTGGCTTCTCAGTCAGCCTCCACCATCAGCCACATTCAGAGAATCAGGTTTGATCACATGCTCCATCAGTCCCAGTCCAGCTGGCCTTGGTGAGCTCCCATTAGATCAGTCCCACCGTCTCAGTGGGTGGATGCACCCCTTGTGGTCTTGACTTCCTTGCTCATGTTCTCCCTCCTTCTGTTCCTCATTTGGACCTTGGGAGCTCAGTCCAGTGCTGCAATGTGGGTCCCTGTCTCTATATCCATCCATTGCCAGATGAAGGTTCAATGGTGATATGCAAGATATTCATCAGTGTGGCTATAAGATAAGGCCAGTTCAGGCACCCTCTCCTCTGCTGCCTAAGGAACAAGCTGAGGAAATCTCCTTGGACACCTGGGAACCGCTCTAGAGTCAAATCTCTTGCTAACCCTAAAGAAAACTTTTTTAGTAAAAGAAAAAAAGAGTGTGATTTAGGTTATTAGAGACAAAAACTTTTAGATTAGAATAGGTTATATGGAGTGAGAAAAACATAGAAGAATAGATGCATCTATAAATCAGAGATGGCTGGATTCAGAATCCATATGAAAATTTTAATTTCAAAAGGGATAGAGTTAATGACATTCCCTTGGAGCCACTAGCCACAAATAAAATCAAATATATAATAAATTTCATCTTTCTGGGTTTGGTCACTGGAGTGTATTCTGAGAGTTTTTTTCTGAAGGTTCTCCTCCACAGACACAGAGACAGAATTGTAGAAGACAGAAAGAGAAGCTCTCATCTGCTGTGTGAACTTCTTCAGCCAATGACCTTTGAAATGCTGGACCACTTTGGGCATGGTATTGGGGTAGTATAAAAACATGTAGAAACACGTATTCTCTCTCTTGGTGGCTAGATTTGGTTCCTATTCCCTGCTTATGCAGAGGACTGATGACCTGTGAGTCTACCCCTAAATAAAGAACCCCTTTTTATACTCAGTTCTTAGCTAGTGTGGGACTAGTTTATTGAGATTCACTATATCTGGCCCCTAATGTGGGTAGAGCAGGATGGACCATGAACCATGTGAGGTAAAGCAGGTACCTCTGCCCACTCGGCTTGCCAGTGCTATGACTTGGCAACTTCCCAGGGCCTCCCAGCCCTAGAATGTTTTTTCCCCTTACCTTATCCAACCTACCAACCACTGCAACCTCTCCAGCTGGCACCCAGGCCCCACATACCACCTGCCTCACATAAGCTTTGTGTTCATGGCTCAAGATCTCTGGGTTCCTTGATAGTCTGGTCACCAAAAATCCTTCTCTGTGTACAAAATCAAATTAACTTTAGCATTTAAAGACACTGCCGATGTGGAATCTAGCTCTGCCACTGCAGAAACAACCAGAAGTTTTTGTGTCTTTCATGCATACCCACAACTGTGACACCTACTGGCCAATAAAGATTATTACTGCTACTACAATTTACTGAAGATCCAAAAATAGGTATGTTCATTTGATTGATAAAGAAATCAATAAATTTTAAAGTTAAATTATGACAGACAGTATTACCACCCAGGAATTTTATAACATTTTTGCTTACACTATTGATGGTGTTTTGCAAGGCTTATGTGATTTTTCTGATGCATCCATTGTCCTGGTGTTGAGACTTAGTTTTGTCCTTCATAATATATCCTCAAAAAGATGGTTCGATACCAGAGTCAAGCATGAGGCACTTTTATAAATGATAAAGTCCTTACAGACTAATAATTAACAGCTAGCTGACATTATTTATGCTACTGAAAATTATGGGTTATAAATCTTTACAAAAGGGTGCTGAGAAATTATCTGAAAGAATTCATACTGTTGAAATTGACAACCAAAATCTTTTTAAAGATATGATAAGTTAGCAAATAGTACCAGGAAGACTGTGCATACCATCCAAGTAATATCCAAGGATGAGAATTATCATTAATGGGAAATTTCACATCTTGGACTCATATGTGCAGAAGAGAACCATAAGTTGTTTGAGTCAATGAAATCATTAGAAATATTCCCAGCTAAAGAGATTCAGGCTTTACAAAAGACAGTGGTAAAGCGATTTGAAGTGATTGAGAAAATTATTGAAACTGATGAGCAGAAAGAATAGGTACAAGGACAGGATTTAGCATCGCAAAAGATTGTCAGAGATGACTTACAAAGAGTTTGAAATACCCTGTAATCATCACTGACAAGCCATCAAGTGCTAAATAACCCCCCAAAATTCAAAGAATGTAAATGGAAACTTATAGGTATGAATGATCTAAAAGAAATTAAGCGAGCAGTAGTATCTTCTGGCTTGCAGTCACCATTTGTTAGTGATATGGTGAAGAAATGAGCTTTAAGCAATATGGCTACTTCACACAATGGCCTTCAGTTAGTTTCAGCAGTCCTCAAAGAGAAACCACAGTTACTGTGGAAATGTTACAGGGGAGAAAAGGAAAAAAAATTAGAGCAACAAGGAAGAGCAAGAGGATTTGAGGCTTCCCAAGAACAAATTCTTGGCAAGGACACTTATGTTGATCCACAGCATCAAGCTCTTTATGATGAACACATCTTATCCCTATGCCATACAGCAGCCTTACATGCTTGGGACAAGATTCAAGAATTAGGAGAAATTATTGAATCATATACCAGGGTTAAACATGGCCAAAGAGAACCCTTTAATGACTGTTTACAAATATTGATGAAGGCTGCACAAATAGGAGTAACAGACTCAGAAGCTATTTGAATACTTATTGAATATCTGGCTTTTGAAAATGTCAACTTAGAATGCAAAGAGAAACTTGGGCCTTTAAAGGTTAGATCAGCACCAATGGATGAATGGATCCTACATACAATGAATGTTGAAGCATGTGACTATAATACTGAGGCCTGGGTAGGAGAAACAATTTCCAAAGTTATTAAGAGACATCAAAATGTCAAATATTTTAATAGTGGTAGACTAGGGCAGCTGAGAAGGGATTATAGACAAGGCATTCCTAGAAATGCTGTCTCCTCTGGGAATGACAAAAATAGAAGAGCTCAATCTTCTGGATTATGTAGGATTATTAGATTATGGATTATGTAGAAGACCTACATTGAACCAATGAATGTAGATCAACAATGACAAGCAAGGCAACCTGTTACAATCAGGAAATTCCTTGGGGGGCCTCTCACAGGTCCCCAGGTCAAATGTGGTCCAGTCATTCCCAGTCAATGTGGAGGACAAGTCCAACCAAAAAAATTAAAAAATCCAGTGTAAAAAGACATGCTGTTCAGGATGATGGATTAAACATGGAGGATGAACCAAAAGTTCCAATAGAAAATAGGAAATGTATATTTTGGCAGACTTCCATAAATGATCAAAGCTAAAAATATGTATAAATAAGATTGTAATTGAAGGATTACTTGATATGACTGTGAATATAACTATCATTACTCTAAAATCTTGGTTTCTGAATTGACCTCTTCAAGATGTATACATTCAATTCCTAGGAATTGAAACCTTATCTCAAGTCTAACAAGATAGGTTTAATGGATAGGGCCAGAAGGACAGAGAGAAAGGCTGGGGCCATATGTGACTAATATTGCAGTGAATTTATGGTGTCATGAACTTCTGTGGCAATGGAATACCCAGGTTAACATTTCTGTTGTCTCAGAAACTCATGCTTCTGGGAAGGGTATTACAAGGTAGAATAAAAAAAAAAGGTCACCAGTCATTCAGGCTGTACAAGAACACAAAACAACCAGCAAACCTTCAGAGGCACCAATGGCTCTACCTTTAATATGGTTAACTGAGGAACCATATGGATTAAACAATGGCCTTTAACAGAAAAGAAACTGTAGGCTTTAGAAGAGCTAGTATAGGAGCAATTAAATGCTCACCATATTGAAGAATCTATCAGCCCTTGGAATTTTCCTGTATTTATTAGTAAAAGAAATCTGGAAAATGGAGAATAATGACAGATCTAAGAGCTATCAATAAAGTAATTCAACCTGTGGGCCCTCTACAATCTGGAATTCCTTGCCTTCCCTATTACCTAAAGGGTAGCCTCTTATAGTTATTGATTTAAAAGAATTGTTTCTTCAGTTCAGTACACTTATAATACTTATAATAACTATCAGCCTACTAGGAGTTATCAATGGACCGTCCTCCCACAGGAAATAATCAATAAGAATAATCAATAGCCTGTAATCAATTGCTGATCTTTTGTAAGTCAGCCATTGGAAATAATACATAAACAATTTCTTAAATCTATTATTTGCCATTGCATGGATGATATTTTTATCTGATTCAAATGCAGATACTTTAGAAAAAATCTTGAAGAAGTAAACAAAGTTTTTCATAAAGGGGAATTATAAATTGTTCCCTGCAAAAATGCAAATAGGAGATTCTATCAATTACCTAGGTTATAAAATAGGTTTACAGACAATAGAACACAAAAGTACAAATTAGGAGAGACCGACTATGGACTCTTAATAACTTTCAAAGATTGCTACAAGACTTTCCTCTCTATGACCTGCAGTTGGGATAACACCTGATCTAATAACTCATTGGGAAAAAAAACATAGATAATGACAAAGACTTACACAGTCCCAGGGAATTAACAGCTAAAGCTGAGAAAGAATTAACTTTAGTTGAAGAGAAATTACAGAAGGCACATGTAGATCTAGAGGATCCAAATCTAAGTTGCATTCTAATCATATTGCCTTTCAGATTTTCTCTATAGGAATTTTAATGCAGAGGCAGGAAATTATCTTCGAATGGATCTTTTTACCACATAAACCAAGCAAAAAATGAAAAAATTATTCATAAAAGGTCTCTGAATTAATTATAAAAGGAAAATTGAAATTTTTCCACCTAGCAGGAATAGATCCAACAGAGATTATAATTTGTTTTACTACTGATGAAATGAAAACATTTTGGGGAGACAGTGAACCCTGACAGAGTTTGTGCTAATTTTTTATGAGAGATTAATAGCAAGTATTCCAAAAGCAACAGAATTAACCTTATAAAAAGAACTACTTGGATTCTTCCCCACATTGTGCTTGACACAGCAATAATTGGAGCCAGTACACTCTATACTGATGCAAATAAATCAGGAAAGGCAGGTTATAAATCAGAAGATTTAAGTAAGGTGGAACAAAACCCTTATAATTGTGTCCAAAAGGCAGAATTATAAGCTATTTTCATGGTACTAAGAGTTTCCTTATCATTTGTATATAAGAGGGCTACTATTATTTTTTGAGTTGTTGTTGTAGCCTGCCTTGTCACTGATTTTTTTTTTTAAATCAGGAGTTCCCTGGTAGAGTTTTAGGGATCACTTATATATATATATACTATCATGTCATTTGAAAATAACAAAACTTTGACTTCTTCCTTTCCAATTTGAATCCCCTTGATCTTATTTTATTGTTTTATTGCTATAGCCAGAATTTCAAGAACTATGTTTAATAGATATGAGGAGAGTTGACAGACTTGTCTTGTTCGTGATTTTAGTGGAATTTTTTTTAGTTTCTTTCCATTTAATTTGATGTTGACTGTTGACTTGTTCTATATTGCTTCAATTATATTTATATATGTTCCTTGTATCCCTGATCTCTCCAAAGTCTTTATTATGAAGGGGAGTTGGATTTTGTAATTGCTTTTTCAGCATCTAATGAAATGATCACATGTTTTTTTTTCTTTCAGTTTATTTATATGATTGACTACATTGTTAAATATTTGTATGTTGAACCATCCCTGCATCTCTGGGATGAAGCCGACTTGATCATGGTGGATGATTTTTTTTTTGATGTGTTCCTGGATTTGGTTTTTCAGGATTTTATTGAGTACATTTGTATCTATGTTAATGAGTGTTTTTTGTCTGTAATTCTCTTTTTCAGTTAAGTCTGTGTGGTTTCAATATGGGGTAACTGCAGCCTCATAAAAAGAGTTTGGCAATGTTCCTTCTGTTTCTATCATGTGAATCACTTTGAGGAGTATAGGTTTTAGCTTTCCTTGGAAGTTCTGGTAGAATTCTGCACTAAAACCATCTAGCTCTGGACTTTTTTTTAGGTTGAGAGGCTTTTGATGAATGCTTCTATTTCCTTGCAGTTTATAGGTCTATTTAAATTGTTTACCTGGTCTTGATTTAATTTTGACATATGGTATCTATCTAGAAATTTGACCATTTCTTTTATGTTTTCCAATTTTGTAAAGTATAGGTTTTGTATTATGACTTAATGATTCTCTGTATTTCCTCAGTGTCTATTGTTATGTCCCCCTTTTCATTTCTGATTTTGTTAATTTGGATGTTCTCTTTCCACTTTTTGATTAGTTTGGATAAGGGTTTTTGTATCTTGTTAATTTTCTCAAAGAACCATCTGTGTCTCATTGATTCTTTGTATTGTTTCTTTGTTTCTATTTTATTGATTCAGCCTTCAATTTGATTATTTCCTGTCATCTACTTACTCCTCCAGGCTGTGTCTGCTTCTTTTTGTTCTAGAGATATCAGGTGTGCTGTTAAGTGTGTGCTTTCTCCACTTTCTTTATATAGGTACTTAGTGCTATGAATATCCCCTTAGCACTGCTTTCATAGTGTCCCATAGGTTTCGGTACATTGTGCCTTCATTTTCCTTGAATTCTAGGAAGTCTTTAATTTCTTTCTTTATTTCTTCCTTGACCCACAGGCACTTAAATAGTTCACTGTTCACTTCCCATGAGCTTGTAGGCTTTTTGAGAGTAGTGTTGTTGTTAAATTCTAACTTTAAACCATGGTGATCTGATTAGATACAGGGTGTTATTCCATTTTTTTTTGTATCTTTGGAGGTTTCCTTTGTTACTAATTATGTGTTCAATTTTAGAGAAGGTTCCATGAGGTGCTGAGCAAAAGGTATATTCTTTTCTGTTTGAGTGGAATGTTCTATAGAGGTCTCCCAAGTTCCTTTAAGTCATAACATCTGTTAGTTCTCTCATTTCTCTGTTATGGTTCTGTCTGGTTGACCTGTCCACTGGAAAGAGTGTACTGTTGAAGTCTCCTACTATTAGTGTGTGGGGTTTGATATGTGATGATAAGCTTCAGTAATGCTTATTTTACATGTGTGTGCTCTTGTATTAGGGGAATAGATGTTCAGGATTGAGAGTTCATCTTGTTGGATTGTTTCTGTTATGAGTATAAAGTGTCCTTCTCCATCTCTTCTGATTGATTTTAGTTTGAAATCATTTTTGTTAGATATTAGGATAGCTACATGCACTTCTTTCTTAAGTCCATTTATTGGAAACCCTTTTCCCAACCCTTTACTCTGAGGTAATGTTTGCCTTTGAGGTTGAGATGTGTTTCCTGTATAGAACAGAAGGCTGGATCCTGTTATCATATCCATTCTCTTAGCCTGTGTCTTTTTATAGGTGAATTAAATCCATTGATATTAACAGATATTAATGACCAGTAATTGTTAATTGCTCATATTTTCTTTGGTGGTAGTGCTTGTATGTTTCCCTTCTTTGAGTTTTGATTGTGGTAGAATTTATTGGGTTTAATACTTTCTTTGACTTATGAATGGTGTGGGACAATTCTGTATTCTGTCAATTATGTTTTAAATAAATGCTGATTGGCCAGTAGCCAGGTAGGAAGTATAGGTGGGACAACCAGAGAGGAAGTAGAGGTGGGGCAATGACAACAGTAGTGTTCTGGGAAGAAGGAAGTTCTTCCTGCAGTCCTGCCCAGACCACAGAAGAAGCAGGATGTGACCTACCCTGCTGAAAAAGGTACTGAGCCATGTGGCTAACATAGATATGAATAATGGGTTGATATACATTATAAGAGTTAGCAAGAGGCATGAGCTAATGGGCTAATCAGTTTATAATTTATGAAAAACTCTGTGTGATTTGGGGGGGGGGATTTACCAGTTGTGGGAACTGGGCAGGACAGAAACCCCAACAAGCAGGCCCTCATGTTACAGATGAATGTATTTTCTCTATAGTATCTTCAACACCTGATGTTCTCTCTTCCATCTCTTGTATTCTTTTGGTTATTCTTGCCTCTGTAGTTCCTGTTCATTTACCCAGATTTTCCAAGTCCAGAATTACCTCTGTTTGTGTTTTCTTTATTGCCTCTATTTCAGTCTTCAAGTCTTGAACTATTTGCACCACCTGTTTGATTGGGTTTTTTTTCTTAGTTTTCTTGGGTTTCTTTGAAAGATTTATTGAGTTCTTTCAATTTTTGTCTTTTCTTCCATTTCTTTAAGGGAATATTCATTTCCTCTTTAAAGGTCTTCATCATCCTCATAAAGTTATGTTATAAATCATTTTCTTCTGCTTCTTCTGGGTTAGGATAATCAAGTCTTTCTGTTGTATGACCACTAAGTTTCTGGTGTTACTATGTTGCTTTTTAGGTTGTTGAATGAACTCTTGCATTGATGGCTATTCATCTCTTCCTCCAATTGGTGCCAAAAGTGTATTTGCCTCTTGATCCAATCCTTGCTGTAGCTGTCTGTGTCTTTTGGAATTGTTCTTGGCCTACTCTGTACTGTTATTGTATGTTTCTCAGGAAGTCACTGGGACCTCTCTTGCCCTGCTCTCTTTGTCTGTTCTCTTGGGTCACTGTCTTTGTGTACTCTATGTAGTCATAGCCTGTGCTTCAGAGTTCCTCTCTTGGTCCTCTCTGTGTAGTAGTAGTTTCTGTTTCAGGGTTCCTCTGAGGTCACAGGGTATAGCAAGGTTTGGGGCAGAGTAGGACTTATAGCTTACAGTGTCTGATGAAAGGTATGGGAGTATTAGACAGAAAAAAATCTTTTAAATCAGTAACTATGATAGGCTATTCTTTAGACAATAGAGAATGCTAAAGAATGGCACATTATAGAGAGCCCATTGGCTGAATCACCTTATTAACAGCTCTTGAATCTGTTAATATTGTCCAATTTTCAATTTTTTCAACAACAAAAAAGGAGAATTCCAAGTGCTATTTTACTCTTCAACATGCTGAACATCTAGTTGTTCCCATAACAAACATACTGGGCTGCTTTTGTACTCTGTAGGCATTTTCTGGACTTTTTTTTTTTACTTTTTCCTCTTTTCCTGTGGGAATAAATCTAGTTCTTCCTAAATAAATAAACAAGTAGAGAAAATCATGAAAATAAAAGCAGCTGGAGATGAGGTCACATTTCTGTTGTCTTTGTAGAACATCTAGAAACAGCAGGGTGTAGCTTTTAGCATGGAAACTTCTGTGGAAGACTGCTCCTCTGTGAGCCAGCTCTATGAAAATTATTGTATTTCTGGACATTTTAAAAAATAGATTGCAATAGTTCATTATGTTTCAGTCTTCTTCTTATACTTCAGTATGACCCTAATATAAGAATGTGCATTAATATCATTTTAAATAACAATTGTTAATTGATAGTTCAGTGTTTTTTTATCTTAAGTAGACTTTGGAGCTAGGAAGTTTGGTAGTTATAACACTTAATAAGTGTATGACTTTGAGAGAGTTACTTATGGTGTTTCTGTACCTTAATTAATCCTTCATAAAATACAAAGTGTAATGCATATTGTATGCTTAGATGTAGAAACATATGAAGATGAATTGTACTGTAATTATGTTTAAATAAATTCTCTGAGAACTCAAATTACTTAATAATAAATAATAAATACTTATTTCTTAAATATGAAAAATTATATTCACAAGTAATTTTCTCAGGCCTACAATTTAATTTGACCATATACATATCCAACTGCTCAACCCAACATGTTAAAAAAAATATCCTTTCATTACCCTGTAGTCTCTCAACTCTGAACCCTCTTAATACTATTTCCCACTGACTCTAATTTGCACTGTTCATGTAGGTCAGGTCCTGCTTCCACTGATAGGAGTCCCACAAAGACCAAGATATACAAGTGTCACACAAATGCAGAGGGCCTACTTTGTTTCAAGCTGGTCCAGAGTCGGTGAGCTTCCACAAGCTTTGGACATCTATCCTGTGTGGGTATCTCTGTCATGATCTTAAACCCCCTTGATCATATAATTCCTCCTCCCTCTCTTCAATTCGATTCCCTGAGCTTGGTCTGGTGTTTGTAAGAGGAAGAGTGAATTGGGAGGGAGTCAGATGGGAAAGGGGAGGGAACTGGAGGAGAGAAGAGAGGGAAAACTGGTTGGTATGCAAAATAAATGAAAAATGTTTTTTAAACAAAATTAAAAAGAAAAGAAACAAAAACTTTAGGAGTATAATGTAATTTCATAATTTGTCCCTTCCATATCCTTTATCCAAAGTCT
The DNA here is from genome assembly GCF_018167655.1 of Microtus oregoni. Taxonomy (NCBI): domain Eukaryota; kingdom Metazoa; phylum Chordata; class Mammalia; order Rodentia; family Cricetidae; genus Microtus; species Microtus oregoni. The sequence continues at coordinate 13,666,609 of NW_024543830.1, read as the reverse complement.
GTCATAGAAACCTGGGGCCACCGCCCAGCGCCAGCCTGGGACAGGGAGCTCAGAGGTTCCTTGGCCCCTATCCTTCTTAGGCTCTCTGCAGGGCCTCTACTCCCAGCACACCGCCTCTTTCTTCCTATCCCACCCAGCTTCCATCCAGAACCCTCCCCACTTCGGCCCCACTGCCCTCTTTCGGCACATAACATCACCCAGCCCAGCCTGTCTGGGCACTGGGTCCAAATCCTCAGGGCACCCAAGCGGGTGGGAGTTCCTTTGCTTCTATGGCCTGCCTGCACCAAGCAGGGTAGGCACATTGTTTGAGAACTGCCCCATCAGCACGGAGGCCTGATCTCTCGGCACCAGGAGAACCAGCATTGGGGTGAGTTTCTGGCCCCACCCGGCGCCAGCCTGGGACAGGGAGCTCAGAGGTTCCTTGGCCCCCTATCCTTCCTGGGCTCTCTGCAGGGCCTCTACTCCCGGCATACTGCCTCTTTCTTCCTAGCCCACCCAGCTTCCATCCAGAAACCTCCCCACTTCGGCCCCACTGCCCTCTTTCGGCACATAACATCACCCAGCCCAGCCTATCTGGGCACTGGGTCCAAATCCTCGGGGCACCCAAGCAGGTGGGAGTTCCTTTGCTTCTATGGCCTGCCTGCACCAAGCAGGGTAGGCGCTTTGTTTGCAAGCTGCCCCATCAGCACAGAGGCCTGATCTCTCGGCACAAGGAGAGCCAGCGTTGGGGAGAGCCAGCATTGGGTAGGCAAGGAGACCTGATCCAGTAAAAGAAGATCCATAAGGGAGCATTTGGAGAAGAGATGGGCAGACGCCAAGGCAAGAATTCGCCCAACAAGCTGAAAAGCAACATGAAGCCACCAGAAACCAGGGACCTCACAACGGGAGGACATGAAGACCTTAATCAAGAAGAAGTAGAAAAGATTGACTTCATGAAAGTGAATGATGCCCTTAAACAGCATGTAAAAAACGTCCTTATAGAAATGGATGAGAAATATAACAGAAAGTTTGAAGAATTGAATAAATCAGTGAATTATACCCTAGAAAACCAAGGAAAAACAATCAAACAAATAATGGAAACAGTTCAAGACTTGAAAACTGAAATGGAGGCAAAAAAGAAAACACAAACAGAGGGCCGGCTGGACATGGAAAATTTAAGTAAACAAACAGAGTCTACAGAAACAAGCATAACCAACAGAATACAAGAGTTAGAAGAAAGAATCTCAGATTCTGAAGATACCATAGAGAAAATAAACACACTGATCAAAGAAAACAGCAAGTCCAACAAACTCTCATCACAAAACATTCAGGAAATATGGGACACAATAAAAAAACCAAACCTAAGAATAATAGGAGTAGAAGAAGGAGAAGAAGTGCAGCTCAATGATCCAGAAAATATATTTAATAAAATTATAGAAGAAAACTTTCCCAACCTAAAGAAAGATATACCTATAAAGGTTCAAGAAGCAAACAGAACACCGAATAGGCTGGATCAAAAAAAAAACATCCCCTCGCCATATAATTATCAAAACACAAAGCATACAGAATAAGGAAAGAATATTAAGAGCTGCAAAGGAAAAAGGCCAAACCACTTATAAAGGTAAACCTATCAGACTTATACCTGACTTCTCCATGGAAACCATGAAAGCCAGAAGGTCCTGGATAGATGTACTGCAGAAAATGAGAGACCATGGATGAAAGCCCAGATTACTATACTCAGCCAAGCTTTCGTTCACTATAAATGGAGAAAATAAAATTTTCCAGGATAAAAAAAAATTAAACACTACGCAGCCACAAATCCAGCCTTACAGAAAGTAATAGAAGGAAAATCACTAACCAAGGAGTCCAACAATGACCACAATAATTCAGACATCTAGAGGCCCTTCACCAACACAAATCAAAGAAGGGAAACACACAAATTCTATGACAAAAAAGTGACCGGAGTTAACAACCACTGGTCATTAATATCACTTAATGTCAATGGACTCAACTCACCTATAAAAAGACACAGGCTAAGAGATTGGATAAAAAAACAGGATCCAACATCCTGCTGTCTACAAGAAACACACCTCAACCACAAAGACAGGCACCTACTCAGAATAAAGGGCTGGGAAAAGGCTTATCAAGCAAATGGACCCAAGAAACAAGCAGGTGTGGCCATACTAATCTCTAACAAAGTTGACTTCAAACTTAAATGAATCAGAAGAGATGGAGAGGGGCATTTTATACTCATAACAGGAACAGTTCATCAGGATGAAGTCTCAATCCTGAATATCTATGCCCCTAATATAAAAGCACCCATGTACATAAAAGAAACATTGCTAAAACTCAAGGCAGCCATCAAACTGCACACACTAATAGTAGGAGACTTCAACACTCCTCTCTCACCAATGGACAGGTCAATCAGACAGAAACCTAACAGAGAAATAAGAGAATTAATGGAGGTAATGAATCAAATGGACTTAACAGACATCTATAGAACATTCCACCCAAATAGGAAAGAATATACCTTCTTCTCTGCAGCTCATGGAACCTTCTCAAAAATCGACCGCATAGTCGGTAACAAAGCAAACATCCATAGTTACAAAAAAATATTAGTAACCACCTGTGTCCTATCAGATCACCATGGATTAAAATTAGAATTCAACAACAATGCTACCCCCAGAAAGCCTACAAACTCACAGAAATTGAACAGTCAAATACTGAACCATACCTGGATTAAGGAAGAAATAAAGAAAGAAATTAAAGTCTTCCTGGAATTCAATGAAAATAAAGAAACAACATACTCAAACTTATGGGACACTATGAAAGCAGTCCTGAGAGGAAAGTTCATAGAACTAACTGCCCACTTAAAGAAAACAGAGAAAGCTCACATTGGAGACTTAACAGCCTACCTGAAAACTCTAGAAAAAAGAAGCAGACTCACCTAGGAGGAGTAGAAGACTGGAAATAATCAAACTGAGGGCTGAAATCAACAAAATAGAAACACAGAAAACAATACAAAGGATCAATGAAACAAAAAGCTGGTTCCTGAAGAAAATCAACAAGATTGACAAACCACTATCCAAACTAATCAAACGGCAGAGAGCGAATTTGCAAATTAATAAGATCAGAAATGAAAATGGGGACATAACCACAGACACAGAGGAAATTCAGAGAATCATTAGATTTTACTACAAAAGCGTATATGTCATAAAACTGGAAAATGTAAAGGAAATGGACACTATTTTAGATAAATACCATATACCAAAGTTAAACCAGGACCAGGTGAACAATCTAAATAGACCTGTTAGTCGCGAAGAATTAGAAGAGGTTATCAAAAACCTCCCTACCAAAAAAAGCCCAAGTTTCAATGCGGAATTCTACCAGAACTTCCAAGAAGACCTAATACCTATACTCCTTAATGTATTTCACAATATAGAAACAGAAGAGTCATTGCCAAATTCCTTTTATGAAGCTACGGTTACTCTGATACCAAAACTGCACAAAGATTCAACCAAGAAAGAGACTTATAGACCAATCTCACCCATGAACATCGATGCAAAAATCCTCAACAAAATTCTGGCACACCGAATCCAAGAACACATCAGAAGTATTATCCATTATGATCAAGTAGGCTTCATCCCAGGGATGCAGGACTGGTTCAACATACGAAAATCTATCAATGTAATCCATCATATAAATAAACTGAAAGAAAAAAATCGTATGATCATTTCATTAGATGCTGAAAAAGCATTTGACAAAATTCAAGAAGAAAGTATGGAATATATACACGCTAGAGTACTATGCTGCGGTAAGAAACAATGACTTCTCGAATTTTGCATGCAAATGGATGGAAATAGAAAACAATATTCTGAGTGAGGTAACCCAGACCCAAAAAGATGAATATAGGATGTACTCACTCATAATTGGTTTCTAGCCATAAATAAGGGTCACGGAGTCTACAATTGATGATCCTAAAGAAGCTAAGTAAGAAGTTGAACCAAAGGAAAAACATATAGTTATCCTCTTGGCTATGGAAAGCAGACAAAATTGCCAAGGAGAAAATTGGGATCTTGGGGGTGGGGTGGGATGGGGGTAAGGGTAATGGGGAGAGAAAAGGGAGAAGGGGGGAACTTGGGGAAAAAGGAGGATTGGGATAAAGGAAGGTTGGATAGGGGAGCACGGAAGCACAATTCTTAGTTAAGGGAGCCACCTTAGGATTGGCAAGAGACTTGAACCTAGAGTGGCTCCCAGGAGCCCAAGCCGAGGTCCCCAGTTAGTTCCTTGGGCAGCTGAGGATAGGGAACCGGAAATGACCCTAGCCTATAGCAATACTGATGAATATCTTGCATATCATCATAGAACCTTCATCTGGTGATGGATGGAGATAGAGACAGAGACCCACACTGGAGCACTGGACTGAGCTCCCAAGGCCCCAATGAGGAGCAGAAGGAGGGAGAACATGAGCAAAGAAGTCGGGACCACGAGGGGTGCACCCATCCATTGAGACAGTGGAGCCGATCAACTGGGAGCTCACCAAGGCCAGCTGGACTGTGACTGAAAAAGCATGGGTTGAAACTGGACTCTCTGAACATGGCGAACAATGAGGGCTGATGAGAAGCCAAGGACAATGGCACGGGGTTTTGATCCTACGCAATGTGCTGGCTTTGTGCTAGCCTAGCCAGTTTGGATGTTCACCTTCCTTGATATGGACAGAGGGGGGAGGACCTAGGACTTCCCACAGGGCAGGGAAACCTGACTGCTCTTTGGACTGGAGAGGGAGGGGAAGAGGAGTGGGAAGAGGGGGAGAAGGATGGGAGGATGGGGAGAAGGGTGGGACGAGGGGGAGGGAAATGGGAGGCTGGGAGGAGGTGGAAACTTGTTTTTTTTTTCTTCCTTTTCTCAATAATAAAAAAAATGGAAAAAAAATGAAACCTGGGGCCAGGGAAGCTCTCAGGTACCATCAAGGATGGCCCCAACTAAGACTCCTAGAAATAGTGGAGGGAGTATCTGAACCAGCCATCCCCTGTAATAAAATTGATCACTACCCGAACTGTCGTCATAGAGCCTTCATCCAGTAAATGATGGAAGCAGATGCAGAGATCCACAGTGAATTTTATTTTTAAAAGTTAGGCAGGAAATAAGTTGATTTTTTAAAGGCATGGGAGCCTGGCGGTAGTGGCATATGCCTTTAATCCCAGCACTAGGAAGGCAGAGACACTTGTATCTCTCAGAGCATGGATGAGTTGACTCATGAAAACCATGCCTGGTTGTGTCACAAGTGAAGCTGAGGAGAAGACCCACACAACAATTGTGCTAGTGTGTGATTCAATTCAGGCAGGACCAGAAGCTGCTTCTGAGTGCTGATCTTGTATTTATTCTCATGATTTGAGGACCAATTACAAGCTAAAGTTCCTCATGAGTAGTTGGCTTACAACCTGAAAGATAAAGCACGAAGACAAAGTTGTGGTCCTTAATAAAAGGCAAACTATACCTAGAAATGAAGAGAAGGACTAACACAATGAAATGAACTAAAGATGCAAATAACTTTATAATCTCTTATGTTAGATCAGAAAACAAATCCAGACTTGGCTATTAGGGAAAGTTACCACCAGAAATCCAGAATTTATTACATTTCCAAGTCTTCATTGTCTACCAGAAATCTTGTTGAACTGATAATCAAATTTACTTCTTTTACATTAGCAATGCTTCATGAATACTCAGTGAGTAATTGAACTTGAGAAAAAAAGTTTCAGTATGTACTATTCATCAGAGAGTATATGGATACAAGAATTCATTGGAGCACTATTGAAGTCTTTCTAATAAAACTCCACAAAAGGGCAGAGATATACTGTAATGAAGATCTTTAAAGAGTGGAATATTTGAAACCTAAAAATTACTAAAGTTTCTATGGACTCTTATGCCTTGATCTTATGCCTTGAAGATTTAGTAGCATGAAACATCCCAAACAACTCGAGTTAGGCCTGTTTTCCAATAAGTATGTAATAAAGATTTTTGGAAGCAAAGGGTTTGGAAAGGTAACAAACAGTCTCTCATTTTGAAAATTTCCCAGAGATAAAATGGAAAAATTCTCTCTGGGAACTGGGGGTGAAGCTGTTAAGACTACCTCTGAGTTGATGAAGGTCGTTATATACCAATATAACACTGTGGTCACTTACTTCGACTCTGGACATGGAGATATTTCTTTAAGGTAGAGGTCAGAGGAAACTTTCCCTGGTTACAGAAAGAACCAGTGAAGTCATCCATGTCCAGGGGCTAGACCATGGCACCTCCTAAGTTGTTTTCTATGAGCCACTGAGCCTGTTTAAACAGAGGACATGAGTTACTAGATTATTGTGAATCAAAACTGAGATCTCATCACATCCAATGGACTGAACTTACCTTCATCTTGAAACTCTTGACATTATCATAGCCAACCCAGTCTCTGTTCTTAAAAGCATAGGGTACTTCCTGGGGTGCATACCATTTCTCAGTGGCTCCTTCATCCAGGAAGTTGCAAATCTTTAAACATACAACAGATTCAAATATTTAAATGTCAATACCATAAAGGAAAAATAGCATGCACTTTGTTTTTATTCCTTTCCATTTTTCTTATGAGTTTTATTTGTTTTAAAGAAAATTGACATATTGTTCTCTTTTGCTTCTGCTAGGCATGCCATACATACAGACCTTTGCCCAGGCTATATAGATTATCTCCAGCTGGGTTATATCTACAGTTATTATTATATTTTTATATTCTGTCAGAATCTCAATATATACTTAAGACAGTCTTTAAACTGATAGTTCTCCTGCTTCAGCCTCCTGCAAGCTAAGATTCCAAGTTTAAGGAACCAGGAGTCACAGTAATATACATAGTATATATTTGTAGCATGTAATTTCATTTTTATATATAGTACAAGAAACTGAACACAAGAACAAGCTTATCAAACAAAGTTAGACCTCAAAAGAAATGATAAAGATACAGATATTTCATATACAGATATGTTGTTCATATTTTTGCACTGTAATTTCATTATCCTCTGAATTCCTACATGGTATGATAGATAATTATTTGCCATATATCTATAGTCTTGCTAGTAGATTTAAGGCTATGGTCTAGGTTCTCAAATTGTGGTTTGTGACCTCCACATTGGTCACATATCAGATATCCTGCATATCAAATATAGTTAATAACAGTAGCAAAATTACAGTTATGAAGTAACAACAAAATAATTTTTTGGTTACAGGGGTCACCACACATAAGGAACTACATTAATGGGTCACAGCATTAGGAAGGTTGAGTACCACTGATCTCTCATATTAAGGAATCTTGTATATCCTAAAGAATTTTCTATTAATTATTAATAATGAAATATCATAAAAGTAACACAGTTTTGAATGGTCATTCAGTTTAGGTCTTGCAGACATTGGCCATAATGAACATTCATTTATGGCAGATATTAGCGCTCAGATTAAAGAACTGGGCCTGCAATTCATTGGCCACTTTGAAGATATTATGTGCTGGTGGTTACTGGGGAGAAAGACTGTGAAATGCTAACATAAGTCAGACAATATTTGATTGTTGCACACGTTAACTTTCAATGGCTGTGGTTACCTGCACAAGACCTACCAATATCATCAGCAAAACTTAAGACAGTTCCTATTCCATGTGACAAACTTGTTGAAAATGTTATTGGTGCTTAAAGGCTACTTTGGGAAAGAAATTCAAATTCCCTCAGGAATATTGCCAGAATTGCATGTCTGTGAAGCTATGAATAACCCCAAAGCCGTGAGCAAAACTCATCGCATTAGGTACTTACTAATGACATCAAAAAGCCAGCCAGTGGTGATGCACACCTTTAATCCCAGCACTTGGGAGGCAAGGGCAAATGGATCTCTGTGAGCTCGAGGTCAGCCTGGTCTACAAGAGCTAGTTCCAGGATAGGCTTCAAAGCTACAGAGAAACCTTGCCTTGGAAAACAAACAAACAAAGACACAAAAAAGGAGAACATAAGCAGCTTGAAACACGAAATAAGGAATTCAATGGGATAAAGGTAAGGCATGAGGAGAATTTGGAGGGAGGCATTGGTGAATAAATTTAAGGCCGCCCGCACCACCGAGGAGGCGGAACCAATCGTGACCCCAAAATGGAAGGTCCAACGCACCCAAAATCCTTTAAAGATAAGACTTACTCATGGGGCTCCCTGATCATTGTATGGGTCCTACTGAGGCCAGGAATGACAGCCCAAGGGAAAAGTCCACACCAGGTGTATTCCTTAACCTGGCAAATCCAGTCCCAGAGCAGGAAGATTGTTTAAAAAACTCAGGGACAGGTTGGCACGGAGACAAAAGATGTTTAAGTCACAACAGGGATGGTTCAAAGGATGGTTTAATAAGTCCCCTTGGTTTACTACCCTGATGTCTTCCTTGATGGGTCCTTTAATTATCCTCCTCTTGATACTCCTGTTTGGGCCTTGCATCCTAAACTGCTAGGTCCAATTATAAAAGACAGGCTATCCGTCATCCAGGCCCTAGTCTTGACCCATCAATACCAAAGACTAAGACAACAGGAAACTGAAATTCCATAATTATCTTGAGTAAAAGATTTAACTCAATACTAAAAGAAAATGGGGGAATGAAAGACCCCAGCTTAGCTTCTGTAATGCCATTTTGCAAAGCTTTCACACAAACAAGTGTAAGTTCAAGGTAAAGTCAGTACTCCTAGGCTGCCAAACAGGATATCTGTGGTCAGACACCAGGCCTAGAAGGGGAACGAACAGTTCTGGGAAAAACTACATGTGCCCTAGATAGGGCCAAGTCAGCTATTATCATATCTTCATGTCCCCGAGGAGCTTGTCCCCAAGTGAACCCATCGCCTCATCCGAACTGACCAATGGAATCCCTGTAACCATGCATGCTTCTGCCACCCATTTCCATATAAAAGACCCCCTGCCCAGCCTGAGTGCGCAAGTCCTCCAAAAGGACTTTGCCGCCTGCCGCCCACAGGTACCTGTGCACACCCAATAAACCTCTTGCTAATTGCAAAAAAAAAAAAAAAAACCACACACACACACATTAAAGAAATGCATGAAATATTGAAAGAACGAATAAAGACCTTATTTAAAAGTTCAAATCCAGTTCATTTGAGTGCTGTTGTTCTTGCCAATACTACCTTTACAAGGCTTATAATCAGAGTCTTAGAGCAGAGTTGCTGAGGAATCCCATCAGGACGGGTGAGTGTGTGCCATCCAGGGGCAGACTGTCCCGGGAGAGAGCACAAATCCCCCTCCCCCAGCTCCTTCTGCAGGGCTGTCTTTCTTTCACACGACCCAGCCCCCCAGCACCCCTTCCCAACCCTGCCCTGCTGTATGCTAGGACCAGTGCTCAAGAACAGTTTTAAGCTCCTACACTAAGGCTACCCACCCAGAGTGGTGAGTGCCTGCCTACCGGGCAGGCCTCAGGGTCCCCTGTTAGGGAGCCTGGGCACCTTCAGCTCCTGCACCAGGCTTCCTGTGCCCTTCTGGATACCGCCCCCCCCCCTTGCTCCATTCATCCTTTTGGCCCTGGAGCATTGGGCTACCGGCGGCCCTGTTTAGTTGCTGAGGAATCCCATCTGGACAGGAACGGTTCCTGCTTCTACACTGAAGAGATATACCCTGAGAGTCAATCACAGCAAAGACTGGACCAAGACACCAGGCCTCTCCTGGCCCCATTTGAAGGAAGAGATGGGAAGGCGCCAATGCAAGAATTCCTCCAACAACCTGAAAGGCAACATGACACCACCAGAATCCAGGGATCCCGAAATAAGAAGAATTGTACACCCTACTACAGAAGAAATAGAAGAAATCGACTCAAAAGTGAACTATATGAAAATAATAGAGGACCTTAAACAGGAGGTGAAAAACTGCCATAAACAATTAGAGATTACAAACAAAAAGGTAGAGGAAATGAATAAATCGCTCAAAGACATGCAAGAACACCAAGAGAAACAAGAAAAAGCAATCAGAGTCTTAGAGCAGCAAGAAAGACCAGGAGTAAGCACTCTGTGTAAACATCCACAGAAATTGTGAATATGGATCCCTACTTACTGTGACAATTCAGGGATCTTGTAGCCACCCTCAATGATGGAGATGATACCAGCTCCTGTGGAAGTGATTAACAGCCTGGTCCTGTGTTATTCTAAGGATTCATTCTCAAAAGCTACACGTATTTCCTACAAAAAATGTTTGATGTTTTCATTTTAATTTTTTCAGTTCTTTTCACAATAAACAAATACAGACTTAAATTTATTGCAATACACATTCTCTTATTTTGTCTTAATTTGATATGCACTATTACCTCAACAAATTCAGAAGATTAGATGTTATTACTAAACATATGTATCCCTAATATTATTCATAGGTATTTAAAAATATCACCAAACCAAACATCTAATAACTTGTAGTGGTCAAAATCCAGGCCTTAATATATGGCCAGAGCTGTTCTCTGGAAATATTCAGTTCTCTGGAAATAACTTTCATCGGTGCCCTGCATCCTCTTGCAGTCCTGTGGAGAGCTGCTGCCATTGCTGACTGGATGAACTAGATCACAGATCAAACATCCTGTCTAATGATATGTTGATTTGATGAATTGGGAAGGTGGTAAGAACAGTGTAACAGGTCAGATTCTGTACCTGTTGGAATCTGCCTAGATTCTGTGTGACTTTGTTCCAGTCTTCAATACTTGGGTTATCTCTTATCACTGTTTTTTGGTGTTCTAGAAACTGTTTCTAAAGAAAACTTCAAGAATTTCCATGAACAAGTGGGTCAAATAATAAGATCACTTTACTGGTGAAAGAAGCATAAGAAGAAACGTGTTTTAGCTATCTCCAAATAGTAAATACATAAATACAGCATGATTGCTTTAATCATGTGCTTTTAAAGAAAAATCACCTAGAATCAATGCTGGAAGTTATGATTTTTGCCTAGAAATTTATTTCATATCATTATTCATGTCATAGTTATTCAATAGAAGCAACCTGTCATTTAGTAAGTACAAAGTATTGATACTCTTCAGAAGTTGGGCAAATATATAGTGGTAGGAATCTTATTGAAAAGAATCTATTGCTGATTATGTAGCTGGGTAGATCAGTTGTAGATCAATACATCAAAAATTAAAAATTGTTTATTTTTTCATATAAGTATCATAGAGGGGACTACATTTTTAAAACCTCCAATCTTTGGTTATTATTCTTTGGATTTTTGCCTGAAGATTACCACTTTTCCTGAGAACTTCCGAACAATATCTCAAGTCAGATCCTAAATCATGAAATCTATTATCACCCTTCTTTCTGTGTGTGTTTTCATATACATACTTCACATTCAGTATGTTCAAAGATAAAATAATCTGTTCTCACTACAAATCAACTGTTATTCTATTTTACTCTCAGCAAAGAAATAAATTTTGATATTATTCTTATGTCTGAAAAGTGGGATGATTTGTCAGATCTAACACAAAATGGTCCCCTGTCCTGTTTATGTTCTCTGTCTACACGCCCTCCTTCCTTCTTGTAAAATCATTGGTTATTTCTTACCTCAGTTCCCCCAGTTTACTTCAACAGCTTTCAATGAATTCTTGGTTGCTCACTCTAATTTTTTAAATTTCAAATTAAATTATTAAATGATTATTCAAAAGTCCAAGTTCTGTCATATTTCCCCACTATCTACAAGCCCTCAAAGTATCCCATGTTTTTGCAGGAGAATTATATATCTTTATCTGAGACTAAGGCTCTCGCATGATCAGAAGTTGTTACCTTTGTAAACTCACATGTCTCACAAAGTAACTTGCTTATTAATTTTTATCACTTCATTGTGACAGACCCATCCTTATCTAATTTTATGACAACAGACCTTTTTTTCCCAGACTAAATTCAAGCACGACTTCCTCAGAAGCTCTTTCTAATCCTCCTTCACACACAGTCAGTTACTCGCACATCTGAGTTTCTATCACACCCTATCGACCCCTCTCATTGCCATTACCAAGATGCACCTCAATTGTTTCCTAAGCTACAGTGTTATACCTCAGATGAGAACTGTTTGAAGCAAAAGATTCTGCTTTGTTTTCATCTTCAGCCTGTACACATTAACTACAATTGAGTATACCATGCTCAGTAATAGTAGGTGTTCTGGTAAAATTGATATGAGGTTTAAACTCTGCAGATATGATACTATTATCTAAATGACTCAGGAAAATTTACTAAAGCCCTTTCTATATATTAGTTATTTGTGTGTAACCTAAAGATTATAATGACTCTGGAACTCACAGCATAGACAACATATGAACATGCATTATCATTCCTCACTCGCATGTGGTATAGTGTTCTACATGTTTGTAGAATCAATGAATGATATTTCAGGGCCTATGCAATACTAAAAATTTATAATTATAAATTCAAATTTGGTCTACTCTAAAAGAACCCAACCCTCATTGGAAAGCAGAGACTTTGAATCTTCTAGGACTAAAGGCATTTATCCCTGACTTCCCCACCTTCACCAGAAGAGTAAAGAGATGCTTGTCCTTAGGTGAGCTTCCACCTGACCCAGGGTACTGCCAGTCCAGGTTCAGCCCATCAAACTTGTTATGGCGCTGGAATTTGATGACTGACTTAATGAAAGTCTGACGATTCTGAGCAGTAGACACCATGTCACTGAACCTGAGGGAGACCAAAAAAAGATGAATGAAGTTTTATTTCCAATTACCACATTGGAATAAGACAATTAATAGATAATATCAGATTCTGGGCTGTTCAGATTTGTGAACCTCACCCTAACTACTATTACGTAGCCCTTTCATTTTAATAGCTTTCCATCCTAGCTAAACAATCTAGTGCCTTCAATTACTCTCCAGTTCATATTAACGCAAAGCATGTTTCTTCTGTATGAGGAGCCCTCAATTCAGTTGCTAAAATAGCAGAAAGAAGCAGTAATTACATGACACTCCTCTGACCTGGGGGATTTTATTTACTTAAAGAAATGGCTCTTTGTAGTTGGTAACTAACACACAAAGGATGCCAGCCCAGAACACCCAAATCAATTTGAACTTGTGAAATTCACATGCAGACTTATAAAGAGTGCATTCTGCTTAACTTTAGCTTTCAGTGAAATCAATCAGGACTTAACATAAGTACTCAATGGATATTCTTAATACCTTTCTAAAGATGAGAAGTAACAGAATGAGATTGTGTTGCCACACTAGCAAAGAGTAATTGGCTATATACAGAACTTACGGGATAGATCCAAACTTCAAACCTCCAACGGCCAGGAGAGTTTTCAGCTCTGTGTTCCTGAAAGTCAACAGTAAAAGAGAAACATAAAATCCCTTGATTCCCTTTATATGAAATAGCAGTGTTACTTGTGTATTACTTGTATTATTTGGTGCTGTCATGCCATGAAAAAGACTACAGCTCAGCATAATTTTCCATTACTTTTAAAAATTTTGTACCAAATTTGTTGTTATACTTTTAGTACAAGGTCCTTAACGTAATGTTCTCAACACAAGTTTTGCATGTATTATACTGACTGCATTTCTGTGCTAGTAACTTAGAACCATGGTTATCCCACAGTCTTCCTGATCACATAAAATGACAGATTATTGTAGCTTTATTAATTTCTCAACCTCCACAAACAAATACAAATAAATTCTGCTAGAAGTGTACATCTTCATGGGAATAGTTGCTTTGAGCCATTAACTTCCAAATAACTATGATCAGCAGTTGTGAGAAGACAGAGTTAGAGGCATCTTGTCCCTTCCTTAGAGATTCAGATTCCGTGATCTGAAATGGGGTCATGGATGGCTTTCAGTGTTTGGTTTAGTTTTGATGCAAGGAATATAAATTACAAAAGTAAAGGGAATTTCCTTAGATGAATTAATTTTCAGTTAGAAATCATACCTTAGATTATTCTTACGGAAAGTGTAATTACTGTCAGTAGAAGTCACCTGAGTTTTCCTTGTATTATGGCTAAGCTAAAAAGCACAGTTTGTGGAATACGAGAGTATGCCTTATTTAACAAAGGGAAACGGTAACAGAATAAATCGAATTTTCTGATTCTGGGAAGCAGTGCTACCTAAATTCTAAAAACCTGCAGCTCCTACTTCTTAAATCAGAAAGCTTAGAAGTCTTCTTCCATTTTTTAACCCTTCCAATGCAAAAGCAATCACAAAGAGAGAAAGGAAGACACTCATCCCATATGATCCCACAGTGATCATATCAAGATTTGTAAAGTATTGTGTACTTCCTTGCAATTGACATGATTCTAGACTCTCAGTCAGCAAGAAGTTACTAGAAAATCAGCCTTCTCTATGTGCATGAAAGAAACTGTATCCCAGTCTCACACTGTAGACAAAAGTCAACTGATAGTGGAATAGGAATGTGAACATAAGGTATAAATCTATCAAATTATTGTAAGAAAAGGATGAAGTATCCATTGGAGTCATCTGTGAAGTGGCACTGTTTGAAAATGTTTCTAAATTTACAGGCTACTATCAAAAAGAAAAAGATTTCTCCTATGAATCAGGGAAAAGAAAAATCACCTGCATTAAAGAGATTACATTACACTGGTTGAAAATACTTTAAATTATACAATGTTAAGGAATTAATTTGAATATATGTACCAGCAATGGAATAAACTACATATCAAGAATATGAATCATTCTTGAAAAAGTGGGAAAAGTTCTGAGGTAGACATTTCTCCAAAAATGAAGCCTAACAAGTGAATAAAAATCAATCCAACACATTTCTAAGACAGATATTTAAATTACAACCACATTGAGATAACATCTCATGTCCATCATAATTGGTAAAATAAGAATGAAAATATCCAATTGTGTCAGGGATGTGAATAGAGAAAACACTCGGTACACCATTGGTGGAAGTATAGTTATTAGAATCACATGAGAAAGCACTGTGGAAATTCTTCAGAAACAAAAATATTCCCCAGCAACCACACTGCTTAGTTTTGTTATACAAATTCTAATTGGTCTTAATAATAAAAGCCCAGAGTCAGATATTGGGGATAAATGCAGAAAACAACAGAGAAGTATGGAAGTCAGCCACTGGAGAGAATTTTTACCTCTACTGAATTTTCAGATCAAAGGGGGCAGAATCCTGTCTCCACGCATCCTTAGACCAAATAGCTTTAGCTCCTGTCTCCTCCTGCCTTTTATTCCTCTCTTTATCCAGTCACACCCCTTCCTGTCTCTACCTACTTAGTACTGAGTTTAAAACTATGTGACTACCAAGTACTGGAAGTAAAGGTGTGAGCCATCACTACCTGGTTCTGTTTCTCTTTTAAACTGGGTTAATCTTGAGTAGCCCAGGGTAGCTTTGAACTCACAGAAATTGGTCTCCCTCTACCTTCCAAGTGCTAGGATTAAAGATATGTGCCAGGCCTCTATGACTAGTTAGTGGCTTAGCTTTGCACTCTGATCTTCAGGCAAGCTTTATTTGTTACATCACAGACAAAATACTACCACAGAGTTTATATCTAAATTACATGGAATCATTTTCTTCCCAAAGGATGAGAGCACATGACAGGAACTGTAGCATTATTTACAAAACATAATATATGTTATCACAGAAAGTAACTGACACTGAATGAATGGACAAATGGTGTGCTATATATACATAAACCCTGCCATACTATTTCACCATAAAAAGAATGAAGGCGGCTTTTTGCAACTCCGTGAATCAGGTGGACATTAAATGAAGTGCAAATTGAAGATAAATAAATATCTTTTAGCATCTGTTGCTCCTTCCTCAGCATTTAAATAATTTAAAGAGGGCATAGTAGCATACAGTATCAAAATTCTCTGTGTATTTTCCATCTTTGTGCAGCTTTGTTTTAACCTCTATTTCGTTTATTTTTACTTTTAACTTTTTGCTTTTTGAGACAGGCTCTCTGTATCTTTGACCTGAAGTAACTCTGTAGTCCTTGAATTCTCAGAGATCCGCCTGTCTCTGCCTCCCAGGCATTGGGATTAAAGGTGTACACTACGACACCTTGAACTCACAGAGAACTGTTTGTCTCTGCCTTCTAGGCACTGGGATTAAAGGCATGTGCTACCACACCTTGAAGTCACAGAGGTCAATCTCCCTCTGCCTTTCAAGTGTTGGGATTAAAGGTGTGTACTACCACACACAACAACTCTCTTCCTTTTTTTACTTTAAGAACTTCAACTTTTAGCTTGCATATATTTTTAACACACTGTAAACCATTTAGAAATTTTCTTTGTCTTTGAATCTCTCTTTACTGTATATCTCTCTTTTTCTGACCACATGAGTCTTTAATTTACCAAGCAATCTCAGTAGGACTAAAGCCGTGGCTTTGCCAGCTAGAACCAGTCCATTCCTTAGCTTTCCAGCCTCATGGCTGAGGTACTGGCTGTAGCCATGTTTACTGCCACAACTCTATGGCATTTCAAGGTCCCTGCCAGCAAGTGAGCTACAACAGACAATACTCAAGTCCTCTCTCGGTAGCCGGCCCTCCTGCCTCAAACAGAGTTTGCCCTGGCAGGATGACCCAGAAAGCTGGCATTTTTAAACGGTGCAGCTTTTTTCCTGCTACGGCTGAAAACCAAAAAACATGCGTTCACCTTTTCGTCAACACCGTTTAAATGTTTCGTGTCAGGACCTCTTAATGAGCTGCAGGGTTTTGCAGCTAAAGCTGAGTCAGGAAGCCTCTCTTAGATGAGAGCGCTTGCTTGCCTCTAGCAAGCAGAGTAGAACCGAGAAATTGCTGCTACCAAGAAACCAGGCACAATGCTTTCATTTTGTTCTAGAATTACTTCCCAAGCTGTCTCAGGCTTTATGTGGAAGCAGTTGTCCTCGTGGGCGCCAATCTGTAGTAATATGAGCGGCGGGGCTGCATCCCCAGCACCCCGGCAACCTGGCTAGCTTATGCTCTGAAATAACAACACACAAACTGTATTCATTTAAACACTGCTTGGCCCTTTAGCTCTAGCCCTTACAGGCTAATTCTCACATCCCGATCAACCCATCTCTAATAATCTGTGAGCACTGGTCTTACCGGGAAAGATGCAGCATGTCTAACCTGGCGGCTTGCTTCATCGCGTGCTTCTGCCCGGGAGAGCAGAGCATGGCATCTCTCTCTGAGGCGTCTGCTCCCGAGAGGAGAGCTGTGGAGTCTGAGCTCACTTCCTCTTCCTCCCAGCATTCTGTTCTGTTTACTCCTCCCACCTATCTTCTAACCAATGAGGGCCAAGTAGTTTCTTTTTATTTAACCAATAACCTTCCTCCATCACTAGAGACTTATGTTAATGTTTCTGCCAATAACTTACCCAACTGAATATTCAGCAGAATGGCTCAACCTAGAGAGACAGAAGACACATTTAGTCTGGATCAGTTGCTAGAACCATAAGGATCAAATCCTCTCAGTTCCTCTGGCCCATCCTACTACTCCAAATAAATTTTGAAGCTTTACAAGGTGTGGACCTTGGAGTTATGATTTTCAAAATCCTCTACACCGATTGACAAAACCTAGTAATGTCTTTCTGTTCAATTTTATGTGTCCTAATTGTTATTAAATTTGAAATCTACTACCTCTGCCAGTGATAGTGAATGAAATTTCTCAAAATATTCTCTGCTTAGTGAGCATATACATTCAGGAGCCTCAGTTCCCAGGGCTGCAATGAGAAGAACCTTCCCCCGACCAATACAACATCTAAAGTATATCATTCAGTATCTTCTGGAGTCTTGGCCATTATTGGGAGGCATCTACTAAGAGCCCTTGATGGAGGACATAAGACATTTTGCTTCATATGCCATTTCTAACTACTAAGGAACATTTTAGGTTTGATGATGTTTCCTTTTTGTTTGTGAGGGTCTCTCACTAGGTAGTTTTGGCTGGCCTTCTACAGAAGAATGTTCTGACTGGGTCTCTTGAGTCCTGAGATTTTGGATTTGAACATTATCATATAATTAGAGCATCTCTGCTGTGAACCCATTACACATTGAGCTTTAGTCTTCACTTGACTAAGGTTATGAATCTTTAAAAGTATGTAGGTCACATATTTGAAGCAGAAACTGGTAAATTGTGAACAATTTGGGTTAAAACGCTTAAATCTAATTCTCAAATGACTAAATGTGACAACTTAAGTCATCAATATAATGGTACAAGAGAGGAGAGATGTGAAATAATTCTGAAAAAAAGAAGAGCAGAGAAACTCGGATAGCTCTATCTCAGATTTTAGTGATACCTGTCAAAAAAAAAAGTTCCAGAATGACCACATGAAGCTAAATAGATTGTGAATTTTAGGCAGTGAGAGGACCAGGGCAATAAATGTCTGGGGAAAAAATAGAAGCAAAAGAAGCATCAAACAAAGTAAGATATTAGTGTCATGTCTGTGGTATTAGTGAGGAAAAAGTATCTTCTCAACTATGAACTTATGAGAGCAAGGGAAAGACTGAATAAAGAAAGGAAATTTTCAGTGACAAAATGAAGAATGGCAAAGCATAGTTATAATGTCAATACTGCTTCTTGTCAGATCCTGTGAGGAAAGCATCAGGAAAGACTGAGGCTCTATGTCTGATTATCAGTTCACCTGCGGCAAGAATGAGCTTGGCCATGATGTCTTCAGGACTGATACAGAAGTGTTCCATTCAGTTGCCTTTTTATATCATTTGAAACCTTGGAAAGTTTTCACCAGAATGTGTGCGGCTGGCTAATTATTAACTCAATAGATCCACACTACTGACTTCACTCTTAGTGTTTTTCCAATACCTTTATTGACCTATATGGATAAACTTGTCATGTCTTCTAGAAGTGGGAGGAGACCATATCCTCAGTGAACAACCTTTTAGCTTAGATAATTTTGGCAATTCACAGACATGAATCGCTTCTTTAGGTACAGAAACTCATTTTGTGTGTACTTCCTACTTAATCAAGCAGAAATTCTTATTCTAAAGAAATAATATGATTCCATGTAAGTTGTTAATCAGTTACAAACATCTTACTTCCTTCAGTCATTCCCATGAAAGTCTTAAGGTTGGTTACTGAGCGAATTTCTCCCTTTATGGGTCACTTTCTAAATATCCTGTCAACTCTGGTTCTATATGTGTTAATAGCAGCATTGTTTGTCATAGCCAGAACCTGGAAATAACCTGAATGCCCCTCAACCAAAGAATGAATAAAGAAAATGTGGTACATTTATACAATGGAGTACTACACAGCAGAAAAATATTAATGACATCTTGAATTTTGCAGGAAAAAGGATGGAGCTAGAAAATATCATATTGAGTGAGGTAACCCAGACACAGAAAGACAATTATCACATGTACTCACTCATAAGTGGTTTTTAAACATACAGCAAAGAAAACCAACCTATAAATCACAATCCCAGAGAACTTAGACAACAATGAGGACACTAAGAGAGACTTACATAGATCTAATCTACATGGGAAGTAGAAAAAGACAAGATCTCCTCAGTAAATTGGAAGCATGGCAACCTTGGGAGAGGGTTGAAAGGGAGGTGATAGGTGGGGGGGGGAGCAGAGAAAAACATCGAGTTCAATAAAAATAAAAAAAAAGAAAGTTTTCAAGGTAAGGGTAGAAGACAATTTCTCCTAAGGAGAAGACAATTTCTCCCAGTTCTTCATTGTTGCTCTTATTGTCTGTGCTACTGGGGTTCCACATAGGAAGTGGTCTCCTATGCCCATGTATTGCAAGCTACTTCCCACTTTCTCTTCTATCAGGTTCCATGTGGTCGAATTTATATTTAGTTCTTTAATCCATTTGGACCTGAATTTTGTACATGGTGATAGATATGGATCTATTTTCATTCTTCTACAGGTCAATATCCTGTTATGCCACCACTATTTGTTAAACATGTTTTCTTTCTTCCATTGTATAATTTTAGCTTCTTTGTCATAAATCAGGTGTTCATAGGTTTGTGGATTAATATCCAGGTCCTCAATTTGATTCCATTGGTCAACATCTCTGTTTTTATGCTAGTACAAAGCTGTTTTCATTACTGTGGCTCTGTAATAGAGTTTGTTGTCAGGAATGGCAATGCCTCCAGAAGTTCCTTTATTGTATAGGATTGCTTTGGCTACCCTGGGTTTTTTTAATGAGCTTCACAAACACAATACCTTAATCAAGAGCAGAAATATATATATATATATATATCTTAAATTTGTATCAATAAATCAAGATCCATACCAATGCAAAGGAGTCATCTCTATTACATTTCCCCCTTTAAAAGGAAATAAACATAAATAAGAGTGTTTTGGAATTTGGGCATAGTTCTCTCCAAACTCCTTTTTGCTATTGTTGGGTAAAGTATTGTTGGGTGTTCAAGGTGACCTTTTGGGGGGGGTCTTGGTTCACTAAGCCACATTAGTCTTGAAGGAATCCACAGATTCTCATTCTCTGTGGAAATGAGAACAGAGCTCTTTTCCAAAGCATCATATCCTTAGACCCAAATTTTTATATATATATATAATCTTAATAGCCTGTATAATGAAATGTCTTCCTGTACTTAGCTCATTCATAGTTAAATTTTAAAATTTAAAAGAAAACAAAATAATTTTATGCAAGATCTGGTTATGTTACTATATTCTGGAGAGTAACTAGGAAATAGGGTGGGATGGTGGAGGTGATTATGCTGCTCACTGACCAACAACTAAAAGAGAAGGAGTTCATTTTTGACACTGGCCTTTTCATGGGATACTCTCCTGGGTCTTCAGTAGCTAGGAAGGGGGTAAACTGTAATTCTGTACAGGAATGTAAGATGAAAATTCTGCTACATAAAAAGTATTCCTATTCCTTAAAACAATATGTAGACCAGTGTTGGTGGTATATGGCTTTATTCTCTGCATGCATTTTAGAGGAAGAGGCAGGTGAATCTCTGTGCATTCAAGACTAGCCTGGTCTACAGAGTGAGTTTAAGGATAGCCAGGACTAGAGAGTGAAACCCTGTCTGGAAAAAAAACAACAATAAATAGCAACAGTAATAACTATGTTTAACATTGCTATTATTATATAACTACCTTATGAAACATTCCACGTCAATGCCATATCAATATGGCAATTAAGTAGGGGATCCTTGTCTTACTACAGCTGTTGTATCTCAGCAATTTGGGTTATACAACTGAGCTGCAATTACATTGAGGACAACTTTTTATAACCAGTCATTTCCCTCAATTTTAATGGCGTTTTTGCATCATGAAGAATTCTATGTGGAAAAGTCTGTGTGACATGATGGCCAGGAGGATGACTATGAAGTACTTACTCCGTTTGGGAACACTGAAAACACTAAACATCCACTCCTCCTTTATTTATGATTTTTTAAGGTCATTGAATGCCTTGCAGACAGTTACATTATGTAAGTGCTATACTGTGATCTTGTTTAGAACCACAGGGATGATGTCAATCATGTGAGAACTTAGGTAAGAATCAATGTCATAACACCTGAAGACACAGAAATTGGCAGTATCTTAGTGCTATGGGATAATGTTCTTAAACACTGTAAAAATTTGTCATTCTTATTAGCTTAATAAAATTTTGACTGGCAAGTAGTCAGATAGAAATTATATGTAGGGCAATCAGACTAGGAGAATTCTCAGAAGAGGAAAGACAGAGATGTAGTCATAAGCCAGATGAAGAGGAAGCAAGATGAAGATGCCTTACTATGAAAAAGTACCAAGACACATGACTAAACATAGATAAGAGTTACAGGTTAATTTAAGTTGTAAGAGCTAGGTAATAAGAAGCCTGATCTAATAGTCCCAGAAGTTTATAAGTAATATAAGCCTTGGTGTGTTTCTTTGATTCTGAATAGCTGCAGGATCAGGAGGGACAGAAATTTCCATCTACATCTTAGTTAGAGTTTTTATTGTTGTGATGAAATACCATTACCATGGCAACTCTTATAAAGGAAAACAATTAACTGAGTCTGGCTTACAGTTTTAAAGGTTTGATTCAGTATCATCATGGTGAGGCATAGCAACTTTCATGAAGACGTGATGCTGGAGAAGGAGCTAAAAGTTTTACATCTTGATCTGTAGGCACCAGGAGACTGTACCATACTAGGTTTAGTTTTGGCAAATAAGACTTCTAATCCTGCCCCCATAGTGATATACTTCCTATACAAGACTATACTCTAACAAGGCCATACTTTTTAATAGTGTCACTCCCTATGGGCCAAGCACTCAAATACATAATGCTATGGGGGCCCTACCTACTCAAGTCACCACGTTTCACTCTCTGACCCCCATAGATTGGTAGATGTAACATAATGCAAAATGCATTTAATCCTACTTCAAAAGTTTCCATAGTCTATCACAGTCTCAACAATGTTTAAATGTCCAAAGTTCCAAGTCTCTTCTGAGATCCATGTAATGTCTTAACTGCAATTCCCTATAAATAAAAATAAAAAGAGATAACATACTTCAAACATATAATGGACAGAACATATACAACCATTCGAAAGCATAGGGAAGGGGGTCTAGTGAGGAAATACTGAACCAAAACAAGACGTAGAAACCAGCTTGACATACTCAAAACTCTTCATCTCTATATTGATTTCAAAATGCTCTTCAGGTGTCCAAATCCTTTCAGTATTGTTGCATTGCAACACATGCCTCTCTTCTGAGCTGTTTCCACCTTCTGCTAGCAGCTTTCCTTGGCAGGGATTCCATGACTCTGACATCTATAACATCTTGGAATCTCCAAAGAATCCAGGTTTCACCTTCTCATTTTCACACAGTGACCTCTCTGGGTCTCCTTTCAGGGACACAACCAACACATGCTTTGCCTCAGTGGCTTTCCTTAGTCCTGAAGGGAGATTCTTTAACACCTTGTTCTATTCTTGACTCTAAAGCCAGAAACATGCAGTCTACTCTGCCAAGTTTGTCTGCTTGCTGAGCCTGAACATGGCCCCATTATTCAATTATGCTCTAATTAGATTTCTGTCTTCAATAGTTTCATTCACTGCCTAAATTTAGCTTTCATGAAACTTGCTCTCCACATCCAGCTAGCCTTGAGCTTGAGTCTGTTTCCTTAGAGATGGAAAACCTTCAGTGATGCTTCAGCAGGCATGTGTTGTTATTTCAAGATAGGGTCCCCTAAAGGTCAGGTAACCAAAAACACAACATGGAGCCTGATATTACTGGGAACTCATGCCTTCCTGCCTCCACCTTCCAAATGCTAACATTTCACACATGTCTCCCTGCCTGGAGAACTTATATTCTTAGACCACTACATGGTTGTTTTCAGCATTGAACTGTTTAGTTTATGAACCCAATTGTTTACACTTGGTATTTCTAACAATAAAAAGAATGACTTATATAATTGCTTTGAAATGGAAAGGCACAGTGTCACAGTAAAGTAAAACAGCAACAATATCCTAACGTGTCATTAGAAAACATAGCCACACTCTACTGTCAACAGCATTAAATTCAAACAACTGACCTCAGGGCAGCAGTGGATCTAGATCTGGAGGGAGGCATCTACACAGCACACTTTGTTAACCAGAGACCATATTTCAGCAATATTTTTTTTATATTCCCTTATTTAAAAGATCTTCAACAAACTCCAAATGCATAGAAGTTGAAAAATCCCAGGTCCTTTTTGGAAATGCATTCCCATTTACTCTTATTTATACGATCACCGAATCTTGTGGAAGAGAGGTAGGCTTCAAGACAGTGTAAGAAGAATCAACAGAAAAGGAATTTTTATATTGGGACTCTATTCAAAAGCAGTATTTTCAGAGGCATTGGTTTTGCATTTGAAAAAAAAATTAAGGAACAAAAAAGCCACGAGGAGAGGATAAGTTAAAGGTACATAAAACACATTGTATGCTAATAAAGAGAGAAATTGTGTCTACATATCTCAGAAGGAGCTTCCCTCCCGGTCTGCATTTAAGCATTCTAATTATTTCCTTGGGCCTTATCACCCCTTTCCCTGATTGCTCTTAAATGTTACTCTTGCCTGTGCTAAGAAAGCCTAGACTCTCTGAAGAGTCAATATTGACAAGGAAATAAAATTCTCATGACTACACTTTATTAGAAAAAAACATTGGGCTGAAGCCAAGAAACCACACTGATAAGCATCATTAAGTAATGGCTAATGGAGTGAAAGTTAAAGTTTATAGAAGTAATGTGAATAATGAATGGTGTCCAGGAAGATGAAAAATCAACAAATTGATCGTTTCTCTCAAGCAACAATATTGATTATATTCACGGTCATTCATCCTTTGAAGAGACTTAAACACTCATTTTAACATCCAGTTTTCTTGTAGACTATTTTCTTTATGCTAAAAGCATTTCCTTTTCCTTTGGTCATTTTTTCTATCCCTATGTCTTGTCCCTGTTTATATAACTTCTTGAAATGGCTTTGCTTATTTCCTCTTAGCCCAGGTGAATTCTCTCCCATGATGTATCAATGGGTTATAATGGTCTCAGCACTAAACACCACAGCTAGCATCAGACCCTGAGAACTGTGTGTGATGCCATGCAGATGATTCTTCCCTCAGGGCCACCAGCTTCTTCTCACACTCCTCTCTCTCAGAATGGCTGCAAAGTTTATTCATTCAAGACTGACTAAATTGTTCTGAACTCTTTTTCATCCTCTGCTTTCCACAACCTCTGAATTACACTGTTATATCCTTGATCTCAAGACCATTTTACTTCTCTTTCAGTCTACAACAACATATCTAGGATGATGATCAGAGTGGTAATTTTATCTAGACACATCCTCTGCTTCCTAAATCAGGCTAAGTGTGGTGCCAAATTCTTAGCAGTTTCTATGAAAGTTTATGAATTTCTAGTGCCTCAATGTGACAGCTCTTTATTTTCCTTTTCTTCCTTTCTAGATGATATGTAGTCCCTATTTCATGTAAGTGAGTAGAAGGGTTATTCCCACCCCATTTCTTCATGAAGAGGGTTTCTGTCTTAGTCAGTGTCCTATTGATGTGAAGAGACACCAGGACCAAAGTAACTCTTATAGTGGAAAAACATTTAATTAGCACTAGCTTACAGTTTCAGAAGTTTTGTCCATTATCATCATGGCAAGAAGCATTGTGTAGCAATCAGAAAGACACAGTACTGGGGAAGGAGCAAAGAGTTCTACATCTGCATCAGTAGTCAACAGTGAGAGATAGTGGGCCTGACTTCAGCTTTTGAAACCTTAAAGGACACCCTCAGTCACACACTTTTTCCAACAAAATCACACTTACTTCAACAAAACCACACATTCTAATAGTACCAATCACTGGTACCCAAGCATTCAAATCTATGAATCTATGGAGGCTATTCTTATTCAAACCACCACAGTTTCTTAGCATTTTTTCTCATTGACTCGATAGCTTGTATCAACTCACCTTTCTGAACTACCATCCTTGCAGTTCCTTAGTATAAATCTATTCTTCATGTCTCCAGTTTCAACTTTCTCAAGTTTTCCACCCTATTTAGAATATGGACATTCCCACCTCTTCATTCATCCCATAATTGCTTTTAAAATTTTAGTTTAAACTCTTTCACCACTGTCTGTTTCCCTGGCATTTTGTTAGTACTATTCAAATACCAAATCATTTCATTTTTTGGAGAACTGAAAGATACAGAGCATGGAACCAGGAATGGTTTCAGAATGATAGAGATCAACCCTTCTACTTACATCAAAATCCTTACAATATGTATCAGGAGCATGCAAGAGAAAGTTTTATAATGTCAGTTTCTGATATTGTAAAGCTAATATACAAATGCAACTCTGCAAGCCATTTTGAGTATTGAATAAAATTCCTGTGAAGTATCAAGAACATAATATATTACAAGTCGTAAGTATATAATCTTGACATAGGTACTTTATTATAGTACTAAATGCTCAAAGTTCCCACCATGGCATGTCATGACTGGAATGTCAGAGATTAAGATGTAAGTAGGAATATTGGCATGAGTGCCTAATAGACAAGAACCAGAGTTTGTGCTGGCAGAACAAACCAGGAAGCCAACATTTTGAAATGCCATGACATTTTTTCTGCTACTGTTGAATCAGGAAAACCTCTCTTAAAGGAGCCATGGTGTTAAGCTTGCCATAATGTTAAGCTCTGCTTAACTCTGTTTTTTATTTCCTAGAATTCTTTCCCAAACTCTTTCAGGTTTTAAGTAGATTTATTTGTCCATGTGGGTGCCATTTGTTGTAGGAGGCTGCTTGTTTGTTCCCAGCTGCTCAGCCCCAAAATAATCACACAGAAACCATATTATTTGCAATGCTCTTTGGCCAATAGCTTAAGTGTATTTTGGGCTAACACATATCATAAATTAACACATCTCCATTAATCTGTGCATCATCATGAGGTTATGGCTTACCAAGTAAAGTTCCAGTGTTTATCTCTGGCAGGGCTACATGGCTTCTCACTGATTCCACTTTCTTTCTCCCAGCATTCAGTTTAGTTTTCTCTGCCTACTTGTATTCTGCCCTGTACAGGCTCAAGACAGTCCTTTATTAACCAATGGGATTCATAGCATACAGAGGAGAGTCCCACATCAATAGACAACTTACATTGGTATAGGTTCTTATATATTGATACAAATTCAAGTTATATTTGTTATATTGAATATGCTTTGTTTACAATATTTGTATACCTATGCAAAGTTATTTTTTCATATTGCATGCATGTATAATTCTACCTCTGCTTAAGATATTTTGTATATTGCATACAAATTTTGTATATTGATACAAAAGTAAAACCAGTGTAAGACATTTAAAACTAATAGTTGCTTTTAAAAAGTAGATTCAATAATATACCTTTTTATCTTACTATATCTGAAAAGTTTTTATGGCCCGATAAGCCCTAAGGGGGCAGTTGAAATACCCTGTGGGGGTGGTCCTCAGCATCTCTGGGGAGAGGTCACCATTTTGTGGGCTTTCTTGGAAGTGGAGTCTGGACTGAGGCAACTCTCAGGAGAGGGGGCTTCAGATGGAAGTTCCTCCTAAACATTCCAGATTCTTTGGATATGTGGATGCCAGGGGCTGGGGTGATACTTCTAAGCAAACATTCTAAATTCTTTGAGTATATGAATATCAGAGGCTTGTGTATAATGTCCATCCATACATTTCAGACTCTTTGAGTATATAGATGCCAGGGGCTGAGGTGAAGCTTTAACCCAAACATTCCATACTCTTTGGTGTCAGCAGCTGGGGTGACACTTCCACCCAAATTTCTAGACTTTTTGGGTATAGGGATGCCAGCTGAAGTCTGACTACTTCCTGAAGGCATGGGGTGACATGGAGGAGGGGAGAGTTTGGAGTTGGTGAGCTCACACTCAGCAAGAGGTATGATTGGAGAGGCATCCAGTTAACTGCCATTCTGGAGACCTCAGGCAACTGTTCCTTGAGGGAGATGAAAAGGCAGGTTGCTAGGCGAAAAACTAGACTGTTATTATCAATTCTATATAGAGCTAAGCATGGGAACAGTGATAAACTGCCAGAAAGAATGGGACAGAGAGGTTCTCTGGTTGTACAGAAGAGGCAAGAGTGAATGAATGAGACATGAGAGCAGATAGTCCCTTTAAAACCATATTTTTGTAGACTCCGTAGTCCTTATTTATGGCTAGAAACCAATTATGAGTGAGTACATCCCATATTCATCTTTTTGGGTCTGGGACACCTCACTCAGGATAGTGTTTTCTATTTCCATCCATTTGCATGCAAAATTCGAGAAGTCATTGTTTTTTACCGCAGCGTAGTACTCTAGCGTGTATATATTCCATACTTTCTTCATCCATTCTTCCATTGAAGGGCATCTAGGTTGTTTCCAGGTTCTGGCTATTACAAATAATACTGCTATGAACATAGTTGAACAAATGCTTTTGTCATTTGATAGAGCATCTCTTGGGTATATTCCCAAGAGTGGTATTGCTGGGTCCAGGGGTAAGTTGATCCCGAATTTCCTGAGAAACTGAAACACTGACTTCCACACTGGTTGCACAAGATTGCATTCCCACCAGCAATGGATGAGGGTACCCGTTCCTCCACAGCCTCTCCAGCAATAGGTGAACCTAAAGAAGCTAAGTAAGAAGGTGAACCCAAGGAAAAACATATAGTTGTCCTCTTGGCTAAGGGAAGTAGACCAAATTTCCGGGGAGAAAATGGGATCTTGGGGGTGGGGTGGGATGGGGGTAAGGGGAGATGGGGAGAGAAAAGGTAGAAGGGAAGGAGGGGGGACCTGGGGAAAACAGGAGAATTGGGATAAAGGAAAGGTGGATAGGGGAGCACGGAACCACAATTCTTAGTTAAGGGAGCCACTTTAGGGTGGGCAAGAGACTTGACCCTAGAGGGGCTCCCTAGTGCCCAAGATGAGGTTCCCAATTAGTTCCTTGGGCAGCTGAGGATTGGGAACCTGAAATGACCCTATCCTAGAGCAATACTGACGAATATCTTGCATATCATCATAGAATCTTCATCTGGTGATGGATAGAGATAGAGACAGAGACCCACACAGGAGCACTGGACTGAGCTCCCAAGGTCCCAAGGAGGAGCAGAAGGAGGGAGAACATGAGCAAAGAATTCGGGACCATGAGGCGTGCATCCACCCACTGAGACAGTGGAGCTGATCTACGGGGAGCTCACCAAGGCCAGCTGGACTGTGACCGAAAAAGCATGGGATAAAACCGGACTCTCTGAACATGGCGAACAATGAGGGCTGATGAGACACCAAGGACAATGGCAGGGGGTTTTGATCCTACTTAATGTGCTGGCTTTGTGGGAGCCTAGCCAGTTTGGATGTTCACCTTCCTAGATATGGACGGAGGGGGGAGGACCTAGGACTTAACACAGGGCAGGGAACCCGGACTGCTCTGTGGACTGGAGAGGGAGGGGGAGAGGAGTGGGGGGAGGGGGAGAAGGGTGGGAGGAGGGGGAGAAGGGTGGGAGGAGGGGGAGAAGGGTGGGAGGAGGGGAAGGGAAATGGGAGGCTGGGAGGAGGTGGAAACTTGTTTTTTGTTTATGTTTTTTTTTCTTCTTTTCGCAATAAAAAAAAATATGCACAAGCTGAAGAGTCCGGTGTCCGTTGTTTGAAAGTGTTTTTGCTAACACGGAACAGGACACCATTACAGTTAGAATCTGGTGGGGGAATGTCACAAGATGCCCTTTGAATAA
This sequence comes from Microtus oregoni, assembly GCF_018167655.1. NCBI lineage: Eukaryota > Metazoa > Chordata > Mammalia > Rodentia > Cricetidae > Microtus > Microtus oregoni. The sequence goes on along the minus strand of NW_024543830.1, from coordinate 13,637,477 downwards.
TGCTCTTGCAAGCTAAATCAGTAGCTGCAAAATATGTTGGCCCTTGATGAACTTTGGAAGTAGAAGTGAGGGGATCAGGGGTTCAATGACACCCTTGCCCACACAATGAATTCCAAGCCAACCTAGGCTACATGAGCCCCTGTCTCAAACAAACAAGTTATATGTAATATATTTATTATAATAAAACTGGATATACTTTCAACAAAAAAAATAAATAAATAAAACCATATTTTTGTTGCTGGGTAGATTTCCATTTGAGCCTAGAGAGTTGGTACCAATGGTGAAGTTCCAGGAGTCGGTGCAGGTGCTGGCATTATCTGGAGAGCCCTCTATAAGTTAGTCTTGGCCCAGACAGCAGAAGGGACCTATAAAATATGTTTGAAAATGGGTGGGGTTAAAATAGGCTCTGGAGACTGTTAATTTTTTTTCCAGATCACATAAAGGAAGTTGAAAACTCTGAATCTCTAAAGATATACCTGAAACCAGTTAATCCTGGACGATGAAGCCTGTGAAAGATCCACACCTGTTTGTATTTTTAGCAGAAAACTTAACAAATGAAGTAATGCACCACCAGTATCTTAAGTCATCAAACATCATCAGATAGATCTGAGATGTAAATAAATGAGCAGAAATGAGACAGTTTTTTTTTTTTAGTTATACAGGCAATCCCAAGCCTCTCTGTAGTCTTTGGCAAATACCAATCTTAGAAGCAGTACTTGTCTTTAGCTGCTGAGCCCAGAAAGCCTGAAATTTTTCCTGTGGGTCTAGGGTTTAGTTTACTTGTCTTGGCAGGATGAGATGATTGATCCCCCAGTGTAGTGTCCGGGAAGTTGATAAGGTGGAAGGCGGCCTTTTGCTGTGTGTGTGCCTTTGCCATATCCAAAGGTAAGCCTCCAAATGGAAGGTCTTCTACAACCATGTATCTTCTTAGAGGAGCTATAAAAGGCTGCAGGTGTTTTCATGACTCTGTCATAAGAAGCTCTTTTGTTAAATTCCATACTCTCAGGTCTGTAAAGGCACTTGAGAGTCAGGGTGTCATTATTTGTCAGGTATTTAGACATATAAGTTAAATTTAGATATATAGTTTACTCAGTCAGTTACAGCTTACCAATGCTAGTAGAGACAAGAAGATTAGAAGGAGTATGTTAGTAAGCCAAAGTATATTGGAGACAGAATGTCTCCTTGGTAGGTCTAGCACATGTGGGTACTCTTACAAAAGATGGTGCTGAGAGGTTTCTGTTTTGACCTCAACCCAAAATGGTGGCCAGCTACATGTTTGCCTTTTTCCATAGTTGTAGTAATCAGGGGCTATAAGCTTTACAGATTTTTAAAACAACTACACATACACCCAGAGATATAAAACAAGCATACTGTGGTCACATCATTTATACATATATATTAACAGACAAACAGAAAATTTTCCAGGAAACTGTCAGTTGACCAACTTAAAATCCTTGAGTAAGCTGCAGGAGCCAGGCAAGCACACAGGTGGTCCCACTAAGGACCAGATTTGCTGGGGTGATGCTTCCTCCCAAACATTATCTATATCCTCCCTTTTTTCAGACTAGATTCGATAATCTACCTTTCTATTTTATAATTTTTATATCCCTTTTTGTTTCCTTTTTCTTTTCTTTCTTTCTTTCTTTCTTTCTTGCTTGCTTGCTTGCTTTCTTCCTTCCTTTATTTGGTTTTTGTTTTTGAGACATGGTTTCTCAGTAGCTGTGGAGCCTGTCCTAGAACTAACTCACTCTGTAGAGTAGGCTGACCTTGAACTCACAGAGATCTGCCTGCTTCTGCCTCCCAAGTACTGAGATTAAAGGTGTGCACCACTGGGATTAAAGGCATTCACCACCCATTTTGTATGGCAACTACTAGTGTGGCTACTGGAGTTAAAGGTGAGTGCTATTATTGCTACTTGAGTGCACCATAACCTAGTCTGTAAGGCTGAACAGTGGGACTATTTTCCTCTCAGATTTCAGGCGATCTTTATTTATTAAAATACAGTTTAAATGCCACTACAAAATCTCTCCCCTAAGAGCTCATAAAACCCCACAGAAGAAAAGGTAGGTATAGTTAAAGAGCCAGAGAAGGTGAAGGACACTAGGATAACAATGATTTCTTTTTTATTTTTTTATTTTTTTTTAATTTATTTATTTATTAAGGATTTCTGCCTCCTCCCCGCAACCGCTTTCCATTTCCCTCCCCCTCCCCCAATCAAGTCCTCCTCCCTCATCTGCTCGAAGAGCAATCAGGTTATATATCAGCTGAGCAAAGTTTATAAGAACACACAAAGATGAAAGCAGCAAGCATGGGGCCAACAAAGTTCTGAACCTGGTCTTTCATGTATAGACTATAGTTTTCAGCTTACTATTTTATGAAACTTCTGAGTGTAGATGGTGGTCTCTGATTTTATGCCTTCTATTGAGGTTCTTTTACTTTTTGATTTATCATCTGCAACTTCAATGTGATGGATTCATTTCAGCTTATTATATTTCATTTTTTATATTCTGTTGTTGCCACTTAGAAGCCTGTTCTTATCTAATTAGAGACAGAAGGGGAGTGGATCTGCATGGGAATTGAAATGGGAAGAAACTGGAAGGTGTACAGGGAAGAAAAACTGTAATCCAGATATGTTGTATGAGAAAATAATGTACTTTTAATAAAAGGGGAAATCAAAAAGTAAAAGTGACCACTACTGTGGTTCAGAAAAATAGAATTCATATGAAGTATAACCTTCATTCATTGTTGAGTACACAGTTCAGAAGTATTAGACTCAGTCACATTTGTGAGTACAGTTCTCTGGGACAGTCATCCTGCTAACATGAAACTATATTACAGAAGGCATGAAGGTTTTTGTCCTCATAGACAAGCACTAGGGAAATTTGGGTATTAAGCACACCGGATTGTTCATTCAAGAGAAGAAATGCAAAACTTGCTTTCTGCCGTAAAGTTGGAGCAGAAGACTTTCCAACCTGTTGACCTTTCTGCAATCTGCGTGTCCAGAGACTTTCTAGCACTGGACCCTCCTCCATACTCTTCTTGTAAAATTGTTTGTCTTAGTCGATCGATAGTGCATATACTCACTGGAAGGTGCCTTCCATGATAATTTTATCACAACTTGTCACAAACTGTAGTCATCTGAATGGAGAGAACCTCAACTGAAACAAAAATGTTTTCATAAGATTAGTCTGTAGACAAGTCTCTAGGGCATTTTCTCAAATAATGATTTATAGGGGAGAGTATAGCCCATTGTGGGAAAGGTCACCTCTGGGCTGGCGGTTTTGGGTTTTATGATAAAACAGGATGAGTGAGCCATAGAGAGAAAGTTAGTAAATAGCAGTACTTCCTTGCCTCTGTGTCATCTTCTGCCTCCAGGTTCCTGCCCTGTTTGAGTTTCTGTCCTGAGTTCATCCAATGGTGGACTACAATGTGAAAGAATACAGGAAATAAAGACATTCTAGTGCAGCCTGTGAAACCAGCTCTCAGTGATGCACCCAGGGTTACTATGAGAATACATTCCAGAGTAGCAGGACTTAGAAATCTCACATGAACTCTTCAGGCCATTCTCTTTACTCTTCAGTAGCTACAATTTTTTTCATTCTCTTTAGTTCTTAGTTCCAATTCTCTAGTTCTAAATCTTCAGTTCCTGTTCTCCAGTTCTAAATCTTTCGTTCCAATTCTCTCTAGCTTCTTTGTTCGCATAGCTCATACATACATTTTCAGAAGGCCTGAAGCAATAAGAAAAAGAGTTACACCTCATGGTCATAACATGTTCCTTGGGTAAGCAATTGGGAGCAGAGCCATTTAGCATGGCAATGCATAGGCAGAGACATGGTGCTCAGCATTTTCACAGGCAATGGCATTGAAAAGGTCTCAACCCTAAAAATATACTCTCTATCCTATTTGTAACCCCAGACCAGTATCACTGGATGCAAGGCATAACCATCCTTTGTAGCCCTGACTAATTATAAAACTTTACCCACAGTTGCTGAATATAAAACTATTTTTCTTTGGTCTTGGTTAGGACCTAGGCAATAAAAAAGTTAGCTAGCTGAACCTTGAGTTTTATATCATAAATTGAGCTTAGAAGTTGTGTAGAGTGTTAATTGTTAAGGAATTTAGCAGGAAGTGGACACAGGCATAGTTAGAGAAATTGGCATATTATTTTAGGTTGCTTTGTGTTAATAACCTTGATTAGACATCTGAAACTCTGTCCTTCTGTTTGACTTTTAATCTATATACAGAAACAGACTAGTTTGAAATTTTAAATGAGCTGAGGTTTTAAATGAGTTAATTGTATGTAACTTGTCTTGAAGCTGAAAATATAACATTGTCAGCCTGAGCTAATGACAAAAAACAGAGCCTAAGTTTTGTACTGTCTTTGTGGAACATATCGGAGTATATTTCTGTTCATCAAAATTATACAGCTTAATGAGAAGTCATCTTTCTGATCATCTATGGATATATGTGCCCATAAAATTGAGGTGTAAACATGAGATTGCATATACATATCATATAAGATTACATATTACAGTGCAGGCATTGGGAAGATATCATAACTGTTTCTGTACACATGAAAATGCAGACAAGAACAACAGTTGTCAGAGTTGGTGGTCCCAAAAGCCTTAACTGAATGAGGTTTTCCTCCATCAGAGAATTATTCATCTGGTGGGTTGATGTCTGAATTATCCATTGCTATCTGCTGTATTTGTGTCATGACCCACAATAACTCAGGACACCTTTCATTCCCAACTTGCTTTTTAGTCATAATATTTCACCACAGCAATAGAAATCTAAATGAAGACAATGTCACTTGTTCCTTACAGAGAGTTTTGGTGTAGTCACATCTGATCTTTCTTTAACTTACTTTGTTTCCAGATAGTTCTAAGTGTGATTTGCTGTGCACATGGGACTGAGTTAATTATCACAAGAATAGTTTTTACCAGATTGTGCTGTTGTTCTTAAATAAGCTCACACAAACATGAGAGAGAGAGAGAGAGAGAGAGAGAGAGAGAGAGAGAGAGAGAGAGAGAGGCGTGTTCTGAATGCTAGGGTTTTTTTGGGTTTTTGGTTTTGGTTTTTTTAGAAATTTAGGAAAGAGCAAGGAACTTTCAAAGAATAAAGGAGAGTGTTCTGTTCAGAATAATGAGAAAAGATGAAAGGTCAAGCTCATGTTTCATCCCCTCATCACGGGCAGATGGAGGACAAGGTAAACTTGTGATTTCTGCAAGAATTAGATTGCATTCAGGCCACACAGGAAGGCATTGTTATTATTCTCATGGCACAGGAGACAGAGCGTCCACTGGCTCAGTTGTGTTCTTCTGATTTCTACTCCCACTGTCTAGTGGAGCATTTACCAGATGAAGGTCTGGAGCAGAGACTATGCAACCTGAAAAAGGGGGAAATGTTTGGCTCCTTGAACAGGAGAGTCATATATTTATTCTTGCTTATCAGGATGGGTGATGAAAAATTGGAGATTCAATATTTAATGACTATTACTGTGAATTTATAATAGAGTTGAAGTCAATAAGAGGAAAATAAAGGGAAAGAGTGACACACCTAATTTACAGTTCTGTTGTGTTAAGACACTGACAAAAACAATCTTTGGAGAGAAAACAGCTTATTTCAGCTTATATGCTACAATGTATCATCAAGGAAGACAAGTTAAGACAAGTTGGATGTGAATCAGAGGCCAGAAAAGAATACTATTTGCAAATTGATATTAAAGGTCTGCTTAGCTACCTCTCTTATATAACCCAGGGCCACATGCCTAAGGATGCATTGCCCACTTTGGGACGAGTCAGCCTACATCAATCAGTAATTACCAAATTGCCACACAGACCAATTGTATGGTGGTTCTTTCTCAGTTGTGACTTCCTTTTCCTAGATATGTCTAAATCAAAACTAAGTTTAACTGTGCTTGAAAAGCAATATGAATACAATTTTAATATGGACTGCATGCTGAAGAATAGTTGAGAATATCAACTGAGAGTAGAGTAATTTTGCTACAAACCATCATGGAGAAAAGGTAGATGCAGCCTGATGAGTGAATTCAGATCAGTCAAGGCAGATAGGACTGAAGATGGCGACTACTTTTATAATTTCTTCAAGAGGGACTTGTACTCATGAGAATGCCAAGCAGAACTGCCCATCTTAGAGTCCTGAAGTGTAAGTAATATCTTTTTATGCTGGACACTAGACAATAGACTTTTTCTGTAAATGTTCTTATTCTGCTCATGTACCCCAATCAGCAATATTCCTTTCCAGGGTCTCATCCATCATGGCTGTTAAATAGAAGCATGTATGACTTTGGAATCAGTTCATCCTCATAAACTCTCTTGCACCTCTCTACATAAATGACATTTCTACATCTATGACAGAATAAAGCAAGTTAAAATTTCAAAGACATAGATTTTGATATCTCATTATATTCAACAGTGTTAGGAAAGATTATTGTGTCCTCAGAGTGAAGACTGGAGAAATATAAGAAGCCTGGGAAATGGCCCAGATGCTCAATTACAGCTTATACAGCATACAATGTCTTCATCGCACACAGTTCTTCTGGAATGTGATTGTTGTTAGGTCATGCCAGAAGCTACTGCTGTCACTCTTCATGCGAGTGACAGAGTCAACAGTCCAGAGTGACAGTTCCTAACTATTCCTAGAGCAGTTGCTACTAACAATACATCAGAACACAGGATCTACAACTGAAATACATACCACAGGGAGCATGGAAGTGAGCTTCTAGTGCCAACAGCTTCTCCAGAGGAAAAGCGAGTATGTTTGTGCTGCCCAGAAGAGAGATGTGAGCTATGCCTAGAGGAGTCCCTCAGATGAAGGACTTTAAGCTCTGAAGGTAACTTTCTCTTTTGGAAAGACCAGTTGAAGTTGGAATAGCATTCAATTCAATAGATTCTACATGTTGGGTGAGGGTAGACCTCTTGTCATGAAATTTACACAGAACTGTGCATCCAGCCAGCCTCCTGACATCTAAGTGGGCCAAGAATCCAAACTTCCTAGTGTAGGCATCTCAATATTTATAAAAACCTACCTAGTAGGAGTGAAACAGAATGGAAGAAGATCTTTGGAACTCAAATATTCTGACAAGGGAATTATACCCAGATTTTGTGAAAGCCCATAAAACAAAAGGTAAAACTAAGGAGTGAATGAGGGAAGAAGAGGGAGCTAGAAGAAAATGGGAAAGAAATAATAGTTTGTAGGCAGAGAGTGCTCTTTTGTTTCCTGGCTGCCCAGACCCAAAATAATCACACAGAAACTATATTAATTACAATAAATAACTTAAGTGTATTCCTATCTAGCTCTTACATCATAAATTAATCCATTTCTATCATTTTATATTTTACCACAAGGCTCATGGTTTACTGGTAAGGTTTCTGGTATTTGTGTCCTTTTGTTGCTACATGGCGTCTCTCTGATTCCACTTTCTTTCTCCTAGCATTCTTTCTTCCATAGGCCAAAAGAGATTTATTCATTAACCAATAAAAGTAACACATATACAAAAGAACTTCCCACACCAAGAGTTTGGTAAAGGGGGAATAACATCATCTAATACTGAGAGGTGATGAAAAAGTTTTGAGACCCAAGGAGAGATGAAAAGGTTACCTGGACTTTACTGCTCAGCAAGACATTCAGCTTTGCATATGCTGTGCTGTCTTGTAGTCACTGTGACTCTTTCTGGAGTTTGGTCTCAAACTGAGAGATATAAAATATCCAAGTCTTCATTCATCCCTGCAGCAACATCAAATGCTTATTTCCCAATCTCCATCCATTATGCACAAGAATGCTGACAGATAAGACCATGAGGTTCATGGCTCTACAACTTCTTAACACATGTCTTCTAGTATTACAGCCCACACAGACACACAGAACTGCTGTTTTCACCTGAACGAAAGAATTCTCCAAATTCACATACACACGCACACACACACACACACACACACACACACACACACACACACACACGAGGAGAGAAATAAAGACTCGTGATCTGAATGCTGATTTTATTTTAGTAGTTTAGGGAAGAGCAAGGGAGTTTTGCAAAGAACAAAGGATACCATTCTGTTCAGAGTAGTGAGAAGAGCTGAATGGTCAAGCTCATGCCATGTCCCCTCATCACGGGTGGATTGAGGACAAGGTTCACTTGGGATATGTGCAGGGATTAGATTGCATTCAGGCCACACAGGAAGGCATCTTTATTATTCTCTTGTCACAGAAGGCAGAGAATCCACTGGCTCAGTTTTTCTTCTGATTTCCACTCCCACTGTCTAGCGGAGCATTTACCAGATGAAGGTCTGGAGCAGAGACCATGCAACCTGAAAGACACAGCACAACAAAATGAGTGGAAACCTTTATAAAAATAACCTTTCCTAGAAGTGAAGTGTGGACAAGATGTACTGGAGAGGAGAGGGGTGATTATCTTGTCTTGCTTACATTCGATCAGAAGATTTCTCTATCATCAGAAGTTGAAAAGAGATGTCATATTGACCCGTGTTCTCATGTGATTGCCTGTCTTTGTATCTTTCTTCAATGACACCCTTTCAATTTAATATGTCTTGCTTTATCAATCATATATGACACTGTGTGCTGATGGAAGCTACGTATATAAAAGCTTCTTATCCAAAAGATCTTTTTACAAACAAAAATTAAAAGGTCATTCCGGTAAAAGAGCTAAAAGTACTCTTAATTCATTTCTGTCCTGTTTCTCCATGGAGACAGAGTGAGGCAGTGAAGATGGCCTTCAGAAGGAAGCAGATACCTACAGTGAGAGTCAGTACAGTTTCTATATGTTCCTATACATCATGAAATTTGGGAATCTTTGCACATCCCTTTGAATGCTAAGGTGATCCTGTTTCCCTTGAAGAGTCCAAGACAGTAGCAAGGAACTTTGGGTACTGGACAGCATCAGGATATTTATCCCACTGGAGATGAGCAATGGGATGAAATGGGAAGATCCACTCCATGCAAGGGTGACACACATGTCAAGAGTGCCTTTCGCTCAGTGAAGGGACATGCTTGTACTATTGCAAAACCCTGCTGTCACTTACTTGCACTGGTCACCTTGAGGGCTTCCTTCACTGTAGATGTCAGAGGGAACTTGCCCTGGTTACAGAAAGAGCCACTGAAGTCATCCATGCCAAGGGCCCAGATCATGGCACCTCCAAAATTGTTCTCCTGAAGCCACTGGGCCTGGTTCAGGAGAGCGGGTAAGAGTCATTTGGATTCTTAATTTTGAGGCTTCTGTACTTCCAAGGGAATGAACATACCTGGATGAGAAAGCTCCTAACATTGTCATAGCCAACCCATTCATTCCCTTGGTAGGCATAGGGCACTTCCTGAGAGCCTTCCCAGCTCTGAGTGGCTTCTTTTGTGAGGAAGGTACAAACCTTAAAAAAGACAAGAGGTCAAATTCTTAAGATATTATGCTATGAAAGAAAAATATATTTTGTTTGGTATTCTTTGTGCCTCATTTTAAAATGAGTGTTATTTGTAATTAAAGACATTGAGTTACAGTATTCTCTGTGAAGGAAAATTCTCTACAGCTAAACTATATTAAAGGTGAATTTTATTTTTTTATTCTGTCTTTTGTTTACATTTTGTCTTTTCCCCATTTTTTGTTTTAGGTACAGTCTATGTCTGTAGCACACAGTCAATTTACACTATCGCCTCTCCTGCATTTTGGCCTGAAATATGTTTACAGGTGTGAGGCATCACAGTTATCAACACAACTTTTCCCCAAACCTTGGTAAATGAACCCAGTCATTTTCACCAAGAAAAGAGCTGGATCACAGAGGAACACCCAGCTAGTGCTATCTTCAGATGCTCATCTAAGGTTGAGATTTAAGCACTGGATTTAGAGAATCTACATAGTAAGATACATTCTTCAATATAACTTTCCTCTGTGCTAATGCAGATACACATCAGTATGTGGTCTGTTACATGAAGAAATAGTATTTAATGTTAAGCATAGTATATTTGTATGATTGAAGAAGTATAAATTAAAACATTTTATAAATTTGGAAGGACATTTATTAGATCTAGTAAGAACTGGACAGAATGAATGTTCAGATTCAGCTGATTCCAATCTTCCACCCCCTGACACCTGGCTACAGCCCAGTTCTCAGCCTGAAATTGAAACAGCACAGGATGGCCAACCTACAGACCTCATAGTAGGGACCTTCAGGGCCAGGGCTTGCGGTTGGGGCACCAATTCCATTCTTAGATAGGTCAGTCAGGGAGAAGGTTTGTGCATATGTTGCGAATCCAGCAATAAGCTTCTCAGCTGCAGCTCCATTTTTCACCCAGTACTTCATGATGTAATCCTGAAACACAGCAGGCAATTAAAAGTCCCATAAGGGTCACGGAGACTACAATTGGTGAACCTAAAGAAACTAAATAAGAAGGTGAACCCAAGGAAAAACATATAGCTATCCTCTTGGCTATGGGAATTAGACAAAATTGCCGGGGAGAAAATTGGGATCTTGGGGGTGGGGTGGGATGCGGGTAAGGGGTGATGGGGGAGAGAAAAGTTAGAAGGGAAGGAGGGGGGAACTTGGGGAAACAGGAGGATTGGGATAAAGGAAGGTTGGACAGGGGAGCACGGAACCACAATTCTTAGTTAAGGGAGTCACTTTAGGGCTGGCAAGAGACTTGACCCTAGAGTGGCTCCCAGGAGCCCATGGTGAAGTCCCCAGTGAGTCCCTTGGACAGCTGAGGATAGGGAACCTGAAATGACCCTATCCTATAGCAATACTGACGAATATCTTGCATACCACCATAGAACCTTCATCTGGTGATGGATGGAGATAGAGACAGAGACCCACACTGGAGCACTGGACTGAGCTCCCAAGGTCCCAATGAGGAGCAGAAGGAGGGAGAACATGAGCAAAGAAGTCGGGACCAAGAGGGGTGCACCCACCCACTGAGACAAGGGGGCTGATCTACTGGGAGCTCACCAAGGCCAGCTGGACTGTGACTGAAAAAGCATGGGATAAAACCGGACTCTCTGAACATGGCAAACAATGAGGGCTGATGAGAAGCCAAGGACAATGGCACGGGGTTTTGATCCTACTTAATGTTCTGGCTTTGTGGGAGCCTAGCCAGTTTGGTTGTTCACCTTCCTAGACATGGACGGAGTGGGGCGGACCTTGGACTTTCCACAGGGCAGGGAACCCTGACTGCTCTATGGACTGGAGAGGGAGGGGGAGAGGAGTTTGGGGGAGGGGGAGAAGGGTGGGAGGAGGGGGAGGGAAATGGGAGGCTGGGAGGAGGCGGATACTTTTTTTTCCTTTTCTCAATAAAAAAAAAAAAAACAAGTATCTCTCATTACAACCTATAAATCTAGCTTCAGGTCGTCCACACTCTCTTCTGGTCTCTTTAGGCACCTGCACTCACGTACACATATCCCACTATACATGCTTAAAAATAAATATTTAAAATTAAAAAAAAAAGTCCCAAACAGCTGCTGAAGACTTGTGGCTGTATATGTTAACTTCCCAATAGCACAGATTCTGTTATTAAGATAGATTTTAGAGGTTTTTCAAAAGCATATATCTAAATTTATTGTTAATGATAACAATAAAAACCAGTAGTTTGAGAAGCTGTGTGTGCTTCTAGCTATTTCTTGTATTAATTTACTCATCATTTAGATTGTCTCTAGTGCAGTCTGCATTGCATCTTTTTAGGGACTTACCATATTCAGGAAGGCATTGTTGTCAATGTCAGTTGGTGATTTGTACAGAGGACTCTTTTCTCTGGTGTATCCCTCCTTATAGTCATGAAGATTGTAGGTCATGACCAGGATGTAGTTCAAGAACCTTGAGGGAAAAAAACTCATAAATCATTTCTGACAGACACTTGCCACACTCATTCAGGAAAAAGACACAATATTCAAAACCTGTACACAAAGCACTGGAGCAACAAGACCCCTAAGTGTCCTCTGACTTAATTCCAAGGGGTGAAGAAAGAGTAAGAGGAATCACTTACTGGGATAGCTGGGGTATCTCATAGGCAGACTCAATGGTGGAAATGATACCAGCTACTGTAGCAGCAATCATCAGCCTTGGTGTCTTGCTTTGCAGGGATTCTTGCTGAAAGGCTTAATACATTTCCTATAGAACATTTATGTATACTTCACATTCATTTTGCCTATTCAAATATATTATATATGTATGTATAATTGTATAATAATTAATTAAATGATTTAAATATTTTGTTTCACCTTACCATGATACCATATAGATAAACTCATGACAGATAATATTCAGCAATTTAAAAGATTTCTAATAAACATGGATATTGGAAAATTTTGCTATGCCTCATCTCAGTTTATTATTCAGTAATCCAAAATCTAGTTCCCAGGTTTCTTGTTAGATTATCCACAACCATCACTACACTGAGAGCTTTGCAGGCTTTCCACACAGCAAGGTTTTCATGGTGAAGAAAATTATTTGCATTTTTCCAGTATCTGGACTATGCCACAAGACCAAGATTTTATGGAATAAAATGTAGACTGAAAGTAATACAAAGAGGAAGTTGGTAAAGACTGAGTTACAAATACAATTCAGTTCCAGAGGAAATCAACATGTATTAAGGTCAGCTCTAATAAAGAAATATTTTGGTATGCAAATCTTTTTCTAACAAAATGTCTACAGACACTGCCATGTAGATCAGTGGTTGTTTTGGGTGAGACATTTACTGGACAGATATACCAAATAAAACTAGACATACTGGAAAATATTAAACCCAAATATTGTATTATATGTGCACTGATTTTTATTGTTCCAAGGTAAAATCTAGTGCCAGGGACTAGGAATCATAATTATGCCTGGAGGCATATTTCCTTTGAAATTAGAGTAGTATATCTGATGAAGAGAGGTAATAAAGCAAAGTAAAGTAGAGTTGACTTATTGTCTTATGCTGAGACTCTTCAGAGTGGTTGAGGATCTGGTATTGGTGGTATGAAAAAGAATATGTCCCTGGAAACAGATCCCAGTGGCATAACAATCTGAGGGGGGAAAAGGAAGAATAAGAAAGTAAGTCTAGAGAGTAAAGTTTCTGATTTGCAAGTGGATAGATGTCCAAATCGTCTGTAATCTTGGACTTCACACTATTTACTCATTTTGCTTCCTACTCTCCTACTGGTTATATCAGTAGGTAGATGTTAACATCAATAAAGTGGATTATCTAGGGTTCTTCATGAACTCTTAGTTACTATCCAAACAAGACATTTTGGGCTCCTGGATTTATGGATATTCGTCAATTCTTGTTCAAATCTCTTTGTCTGTGTTTACCATCTTACCAAATATTGTAAGGGTCAAATGGTCAAACCAGAAACATGGGGTTCTCTGTTTCTTCACAAAATGTTCCCCAAGTCCGATAGACACTGACTATTATATATTTGTGACCTAACATTCTACCTCAGTTTCCAACCTTTGCACTTTTTTCTGTCCTTCGGGGTTAATGTCCAAATACTCACCCTAATGTACACATGTTGGAACACATCTTCACTCTCTATAATCTTTCAAACAATTCCACAGTATGGAAAATGAATTCCAAACACTTGGACACACACAAAGTGCCCCATGATCAGATGCTAGCCATTTTTGCAAACTTACCTTCTACCCCAGTCTTTGCTCATGTAGATCCCTATATGTCATCCTCTCCTGATCTAAGTGGATAGTCCCTGAATTTGTCAAGACTGAAATAAGGCACCAACATGGGAAGTTCTTTCTCTTCCTGTCATATCACAGAATTAGGTAAATACCAGATGCTGAAATTTTGCTCTATAGGAATCTTTATCACATCAGTTATTTCAATACGCTTGGAATTGTGGCTATAGTTTCAAGATTCCACCTCAGATATACATTCTCCATATCTAACTATACTCAGTCATCTCAGTTTTGACATAATTCCAATATTTTCCATATGCCTTGCTCATTGACAACAAACAGTCTCATAAAATTGTTTCATGCATTGAAATCTGCTCTAAGATTGCACTGATAGTTATAACATTCAGTATCTTGGGGCTCTTGGATGAGTCAGTTTTACACTTTTTCTACTCTAGGTAGTTGTATGTGAAATAAAGACTCATACTTAGGGTTCCTATTTGACAGGAAATGTGGAGATGAATCTTGATTGTTGAAAAGCACGCAGAGTAATGCCTAACATATAGCTTGCTGCAGTAAGGTATAGTTAGTTATACCTAAGGATCTTGGTAATCTTAATATTCTCAATTCCAAACTCTTGCTAGAATTTTCTCTGCAACCCTCCTTAGAAAAACAGATTTTGGAACTGGGTGGTGGTGGTGCATGCCTTTAATCCCAGTACTCCAGAGACAGAGGCAAATGGATCTCTGTGAGTTCAAAGTCAACCTGGTCTACAAGAGCTAGTTCCAGGACAGGCACCAAAGCTACAGAAAAACCTTGTCTCAAAAAAAAAGAAACAAAGAAGTATAGATATTGTATCTTCTAGGCTCAACCCACTTTTACCTTCTACTCACCTGTACCAGGACAGTAAAGAGATGCTTGTCCTTAGCAGGGCTCCCAGAAGACCCAGGATATCGCCAGTCTAGGTTCAGCCCATCAAATCCATACTGGTGCAGGAAGACCATAACTGAATTGATGAAAATCTTGCGGAACTCAGGAGTGGACACCTGAGAAACTGAGGCACACATACAAAAAAGCGTAAGACCATAATATAGGCACATTGGAATTAAACCCATTAATAACTCAATTTCTGCCTCTAAACACCTCCTGTGGCCTTTCTGGTTTTCACCCTGCCTCCTTCCACAATTGTGCCTCTTCTCAGACATAGTACCTTAGCACAGTTTCCTTGTCTGTACTCTAATAATTTCCAAATTGCCTGTGGTATTTTCACCAAGCAGATATCTGAGCTAACCAGGTTTTCATCAAATGCCTTCCAAATACAGGGACACTAAAGAAGTCTTCTTATTCATAAGCTTCCCTTTCTTACCTCTTCTCCAGAAGACAAAAAGAACAGAACAGAACAGAAAAGAAAAGAAAAGAAAGACAATGGTCACATCTCTGTTCATGACAGTTTTAAGAACAGGCTGATTGGAAGGCACTAACTCACAGGTCAGAGGATGCTATCCATTTGCATAATTCCAAACTTAAATACATGAAAGCCAGAGTAGCCTTTCCAATATCTTCCACTTACTATTTAGTCTCTAGTGAAAGATTTAATTGAGTTTCAAATCTTATGAAATGACATCCTTAATACCCATGCTAATATAATGAAGTAATAGAACACATATAGAACTGAGCTGGCTTGCTTTCAAAGTAATTGGGCCAGAGACTCTGAACTTATCACTTACGGAGCAGTTCCAGTATCGCTGCCTCCAACAGCCAAGAGAGTTATCAGTTCATTGCTCCTTTAAGGTAAAGGTTAAAGATGAGAAATTGCATAGTCTGTGGATTTCTCTTTTTAAAATAGTATTATTATCTATAATATGGCTCCTGCAATTCAGTGCTATCTAACCTAACCCAACATATTATAGATCAATTGTATTATATGACTGAAATATGAGTATGTGTGTATGTGTCTGAAATATGATCCAAACTCCTTGATATGTAATTCAGTTTTCAATCGTATTTTCTGGAAATAGTAAATAACAAGTATTTATCTTCTTATAACAGAAAAGTAAAATCGACCCCTATTTTACTCTTCCACAGCTAATTTTGTTAATTTTCAAATACTGTACACCACAGTAATGTGAAATTTTATCTAATTCCTTGTTATCTCACTCTTGGCTCCTGAACCAGAAGGGCAAGTATCATATGCTGCTGGACTGCTTGAAATAATGTCTTATCCACATGCGTAACAAGGAAGTTGCACTTCCGTGTCACACCATATGCAAAAACAACATAAAACAGAAAGAAAGGCATAGATAAAAGATTTGACTTCATCAAATAATTGCAAGAAAGCAATGGAAAGTTCTGTAGTAGTGACTGTGATTTTCACAATATGAAATCAAAACAAAGGCAACAAATCAAAACTGAACAGTGCAATTGAATCTGCACGGCAAGGGAGAAAATTGGAAGCAACATAATAAATGCTGAAGTTTGGAATGGAAGAAAAGATTTGTAAACTATACATATAATAAAAATCAATATAAAATGATGTGAGGAATATTCAGTATTCAATTTAGAATAGGAAAGGCAGTCCCCTTGCATCTACCATCTGTAAACTCTTATCCTTTTCAGTTTTCTGGAGCTACAGTTCCCATTCAAAGATCAGGACAGACACAGTCAGGCAGACCTTCAACACCAAAAACCTATAAACTTCCCTTTCTCCTACAGCTCACTTGAACTGCCTTTCCAGAGACAGGCAAGACTGAGTAAGTCTACCCCTACAAATTCCATTTCTGTAAGCCACTCCTTAACTCTGGAGAATCCTGAAGATTACCCACCACTAGTGACCCAGCCCATCCCAGAACAGAAAACACTTCATGTCCACTCCCATGGCTTTTCCCCATAACTGCCTGTGTGTTTCAACATGTTGAAAAGTATTGACTGAATGCAACGATGAAAACATAGCAAATAAGACCAATAATAGACAAATATGGTTGCAAGAAAGAGCCTTCTGCACACACAAAAAAAAACTACTGGTGCAATGGAAGGGCATCCTGCAGAATGAGAGAAAGCATTCGCTAGCCATCCATCTATTAGGCGATTAGTGACTATAAAGGACGAGGGGAAAAAACCTGAATTTGAAGAAAATCAAACAAGTTAATTAATCCGTGAATATGGAAGTAAGTGGGGAATATTCAAAAAAGGTTTACAAAGGGCCAGGAAACACTTAAAGAAATGATCGTCATCCTTAGCCATCAGGAAATGTAGATTAAAAAGTGCTCTATGCTAGAGCAGTAGTGGTGCAAAGCTGGTGGAGTAAGCAACCCATATCTGATTTTGTTTAGGCCCATTCCATTAGATGAAATTTAGCCCCAGCACTGCTGAGGTGGCCAAGAACCTGAGACCAGAAAGGTATGAAAAGTAAGGTCAAATCAAACACCACTGTTCTGCTAAAGGAATAAAGCCACAAAACAACTAAAAACATTCTCTTATTTTTTTTTTTGGTTTTTCAAGACAGGGTTTCTCTGTGGCTTTGGAGTCTGTCCTGGAACTAGCTCTGTAGACCAGGCTGGCCTCGAACTCACAGAGATCCGCCTGCCTCTGCCTCCCGAGTACTGAGATTAAAGGTGTGCACCACCACCGCCCGGCTTATTTATTTGTTTGTTTGTTTGGTTGGTTGGTTGGTTGGTTGGTTGGTTGGTTGGTTGATTTGAGACAGGGTTTTGCTGTAGCTTTGGAGCCTGTCCTGGAACTAGCTTTTGTAGACCAGGCTGGCCTCGAACTCACAGAGATCCGCCTGCCTCTGCCTCCCGAGTGCTGGATTAAAGGTGTGTGCCACCACCACTTGGCCTCCTAAAACATTTTGATATACTCATCGAGCAGTGCCTTGTTCAGTCATCATCAGAGAAGCTTCCTCCTACAGTAGATGGGATCAAAAACAGAGACCCACAGCTCGACAGTGTGCAAAGGGTGAGAGACTTGGAATATGCAGTTCTGTGTGGGACTTTTTCATCACATCCCTCCCCTCCACACCCCCAGAGACATTCAAGGACATAGACAATATGCAAAGGTTAGTTATGTGTAGTAAATATACAGTCGCAATCAATTAAAATATAAAGACAAAGGCATTGACTAAATCCACACATCAAAAATTGCTTCTGATGCACATTTAAGAAGAATTGATTGGTGACAACTATTGACACTGTAGACCCCAAACAGATCATTCTTCCCTTCTCTGACCTTTTTTTCAGGGTACGTAAAGGTTGATAGTCAGTCAAGTCACTGTTTCTTCCTTGGGTGATCCTGTTGTTCTTAATCTTTGCAAAGGCATAGATGAGGTGAGAACACAAGCAATATTGTGTCAATATTGCCAACACTGAAACTGCCCAGTCCTGGCCTGTCCTGGGCCACATTGTTGTAGTAGCACATCAGCTGGTAGGAAGAACCTGTGGGATGTGTAGAGTAAGAAGTACAGTATGCGGCAGGTGACAGTGGGGTCTGCTGACTTTTGTTCCTTCCTCTTTCCCCTACTGTATTTCAGGTACCTTTTATCTCCGAGAACCGGGTTGTGTGAAGACTCTTGAGCATGAGTCCAGGGTTTCTAACTCATGCACCAGGCACTCACTGAATTTTGTTATTTAGAGTTGGTAGAGGTCCATGTTCAAAGCTTGCATGAGCATAGGAGCTCATAAGAATTCATGCTCACCATTCCTGAGAAGCTCTACAGTTACCAGTTCCTTAACACTCAGAGGGAAACACTGCTGAGGACATCACAGATGGCTGAACTAAGAGTCATTCCTTGATGATAACCCATCTCTTTCCCTGGTTGGTTTATCTCCTCACACTGTTTTACAGGTGCACTAATATGATGGTATAATTTTAAAAGCATACAAAATAAGCAGACATGTGCTGTAAAAATAAATTAGATGATCTGAGGCCTAGGGGAGTAAAAAGCTTTGTCAACAAAATGAGGTGACATCACTAACTTACCCAGCTGGGCATTCAGCAGAAGTGCCAGACCTAGAGAGAGAGAACAAATGTTTACTCAGAGGCAGCAGTTGGTATCCTTAGGAGCTCTGAGAAATCTGGGCAATCCTACCAGAAGTAGATTGATATTATACAGATGAAACTTCACATATGTACAAGGATGGCCTTTTCAATTAACATACATTTATTTCCCTCTACTCTTTATGAATTCACAAAACACGCAAATACATCCCTGTTCCTTCTTCTGTGTCATAATTGAGGATTATTTTCAGAAATCAACTGTCTATACTAGCAACATGCACTAAAATTTCTTTTTTTTTTTTGCACTAAAATTTCTACAAATTGGTTCTCCTCTGTTACTCAGTATTCAGAAATACCTGGTCTTCCAGAGCCAAACTGATCCCAGACTTCCAACACCTGAGGTATACTCAAACATAAAACAATACAACCTGGAATTATTTTTGGTAATCATCTCTGATGATTCTTTCCCACAGGTAAGATTATATGAAGAGCCATATACCTATTGTGGGCTTCAGAAAACAATCCTTGGATTTTCGTTAATGTATTTTATCTTTTGTTTTGACTTTGGGTTTTAAACTGGCAATCTCACTATTAGCCCAGACTTTCTTTCAACATTGAACTTCCTAACTGTGCTTCTTGACAGATAAGATGGCAGGCATCCATCATAACCATGCTAAAAGACCACTTGTACTCTATATCACTTACAAGTTGAGCTTAGGATAATTTGAATATATTCAGCATTTTAACAAATTTTGTAAACAAATTTAGAGCAACAGGTAGATTTTCAATGACATGGCACAAACAACTACTAACACAATCTCTTTGAAGGGCTCCATTCCATAATATTGGAATTTTTACATCGTCAATGCTGCAGAATATTTAAGGACAAATGAGAAAAACGCTTTGCAATGTAAGGGGCAAAGAACACATGGCTAGCTCTAGCTCCTCCCACCCATTTTCATCTCTGTAGAACTCTAGTTTCAAGACACTAACATATTCACAAGCACCACTCCAAAGTCAGTCAAGAGGTAAACCAAGAGGAGCAGAGAGAATGATTAGCTACACCCAGGAGGAAAGAGCACACACATTGCAGATGAGTGAGACTTTCTGCTAGGCTGTGACATTAACATCAAAGTAGCAGAAGTGTCACAATAGCCCATGGTGGAAGAGCATGAGAAATCTTGGTTAAATAAAAAGAGAAAAGTTAATTCATTAAAGCATAACAGAACTGAGATATGCTCTTTTGTTGTCAGATCATGTGGCAAAATAAAACCAGGCAAGCCTGAGGCTGTGTATCTGATTGCTAACTCACCTGTGACAAGAATGAGTCAGGCCATGATGCCTTCAGGACTGCTCCCAGCAGAGCCTCTGCAGCTTTTTTATACATTTGGGAGCCGGGTTATCACTGATTTTCCAGATAGAAAGTAAAAACAATGGGTTTTTGTGTGTCTAATCAGTAAATCCAGAGGACTACATATAATCTGTCTCAGCTCCTTCAGTATCTAACCACCATCACAACCTTTCCTGCCCTTTATTGGAAAACAATGTCATATCTCCTTGTATTATAGTGGGTAAAATAGCCCTAGAAAACACGCATTCATTCAGCAACTTCAGGACAGGGGTCTTCCACATAACACCTGCTCAAATATCACATTAAAGTTTTGTTGTGCCAGTATTTCATATCTGGCATCAAATCTCGTTATTTTTTAATAATTAATTTTTTATTTAGTTTACATCTGACTAAAGTTTTCCCTCTCTCCTCTCCTCCTGTTTCTTTCCCCACCTCCCCTTTGCACCCTCATCCACCCCTCCTCTGTTTCTGTATAGAAAGGGGCAAACCTCCCTTGGATGTTAACAAAGTATGGTATAATCAAGTTGAAGTAGAACTAAGCTCCTTCCTTTGTATTAAGGCTGGGTGATGCAACCCAGTAAGAGGAATAAGTTTCCAAAGGCAAGTTCAAGCATTAGGGACAGGCCCTAATCCCACTGTTAGGAGTCTCACAAGTAGATCAATCTATACAACAGTCACACAAATGTAGAGGGCCTAGGTTGGTCCCATTCAGTCCCCTAGATGTTGGTCCCGAATTAGTGAGCTTCTATGAGCCGCTTCCATACAATCCTTCCTCTATGTCATGTTTGTCTTTCTGGGTCTAGGTTACCTCATTTGGGATGATATTTTCTAGTTTCATCCATTTGCTTACAAATTCGATAATGTCATTGTATTTTAGAGCTGAGTAAATGTAACATATTCTCTTTATCCATTCTTTAGTTGAGGGGGATCTAGGTTTTTTTCCAGGTTCTTGCTATTACAAATAAAACTGATATGATCATATCTGAGCTAGTGACCCGTGGTAATGATTGAGCAGCCTTTGGGAATATTCCCAGGGTTTCCATAGCGAGGTCTTGAAGTAGATAGATTCCTAGTTTTATGAGAAACTGCCATATCAGCTTCCAAAGTGGCTGTACAAGTTACACTCCCATCATATCACATTATTGTTGAAAGGCAAACAAAACAATTCTGTGGAAGTTATTAGATATTTTTAACATTATTTTTCTTCCTGAAATGATTGCCAGGGAATTCTTAAGTGTCCTCTTGACAAAACAGCAGAGGAAACTCTGAGAATCATAAGAAGATGTTTTAAAACACACACTCCACCAGATTAGAAATTCACAAGAAATGAGTAATTTTGTTATAACTTTCTTTTTAAATTATTTTTATATCTTTTGTATCATGACTCCCAATCCCACCTCTATCCCTCCTACCCCTGAAATAAAACAAAATTAAGTTAAATACTTCCTTACCTCAAGAGGGAAGAACCAAGGCATAGTCACAACCTGAACAAAGCAAAACCAAATTCCAATTGTATAAATAATTAAATGTCCCATATCTGGAACACACATAGGAACATATTACATGAAGAGTGACAAACCCTGGGACAAATAGCTCTACATGGGATGTCTCCATCAAATCCCTCGTCACGGGCAGGGAAGAGCAGGTAGAAGGAATGTAAGAGCCAAGGGAGATATAGGACACCAGGAGACCATGGCCCTCTCAGTCAACTGAGCAAGACTCATGTGAACTCACAGAGACTGAAGCAGCAAGCACAGGCACTCCATAAATTTGTTGTTGGTTTTTTACATATATATTACAGAATTCTACCTAGTATTTTGATGGAATTCCAAGTATGTGAACCTGTGGGTCTTGGATCTTGAACCTTCTCTTAGACTCTTTAGGCTCTTAGGCTCTCTTAGGGTTCATTGGATCAATATACGTTATACAAAATTTTCTAAGGTCTACTAACAATAAAACAAAATAAAGAAATTATTTGATTAAACAATAAAAGAATTGAATAAAATAGAAAATTTACGTGTGAGGCATAAACATTCACTTGTAATGGAAATAAATTTGTTGAGGAGAAGACAGAACTCCAAAGAGCAAGCCCCTGGATGTTCTACTGGCACATTCTCAGCAGATACAACCAGGCCACAAGAGCTTAGCTCCTAAGTCACAGGCTCTGTGTGGAACCTGAGTGTCACTTACCTGCTTTTACTCCAGAATTATGCCATTAACTAATACAAGGAACTTGGGCCACAGGCTAAAAAGGATTTCCAAAGTAAACAGATACCTATATTCTCAAAAACCATAAAATTTGTACCCCTACCCCGACTCTAGCACTTTGGAGCCCTACAGAAGTCATCTTGGATTCAGGAGAAGAGGAAATATATACAAGAGAATGTTGGAATAGAGAGAAAGTAGTCTTCCCTAACTCTACTTACTTATAGAAACACATTCAGTGTCTCCATCCCATTTTGTGAGCCATTGGATATGAGAACTAATGCTTCTGGTTATTAGCAGTGAGTGGGACAAGATAACACCTTTTACTGCAGTTCTTCAGCTGAATTATTGAAGGTTATGGACAGTAAGAACACAGCAACTTGCACAGACTGCTAACTGGCTATCAGGCACTTATTTATTAAAGGATGTGATCCATATTGCAAAAATTTTAACTTAAAAGGGATACTGGTGTTTTGAATTATGCAACATAGCCGGAGAAGGGAGATGTATAAGGATGCAAAGAAGCCTTAAAGGAACGGGGAAACAGTGTCAAGGATAGAACACCAAGCAAGCTTTCAGAAGCATGCATTGACTGTTATATAAAAGCTATTTTTAGAGTTCAACAAGTTCCTCATACCAGAGCCCCTGATCTAATCTGTGTTTGCTGAAGGAACACATCACCTCTGCAATCTCAGCCGCTCTTGTACACTGTTTACAGTGTTCAATGGTGTGAGACTTCCTGGTTTGCCGAGAATATACTGTGACTAAGATCATGCAAAGGCTGTAAAGCTCCTCAGAAAAACAACTTACAAGAAACAATCACTGCTTATCACAATGATTTCTCCAAAGCCTGAGTACATCTAAAACAATTGCTTCATTTTGAGGTTTATACCAGGTGTGAGTCTAATAAAAACCCATCGAAGTGGGATAAAGAAACAACTTCCAAAAGAGAGAAAAAAAATCTGATAGGGCCAAAAAACGTTCAGGTACTATTTGGGTAACTCTCCTCTGCATGCTCTAACCTCTATCAAGGAACCCTCTCACTCTCTGCCTCTTCTTTGTGTTCTCTTACACAATGGAGTTACCTTACTTGTAAATTGATATAAGCAAAAAATTCCCTTGAAATAACAGGATTATAGAATAAAAGAGGAAGCAATTCTCCATGCTTTGATCAGCAGAGAAATGGGTGGGGTCAAATCAGATTAGGAGAGTAAAGTATGTGAAACAGAGGTGCCAATTACAAAATCCAATCAGTAGATCCCACATGACATGCCAGGCAATGCTGGAAAAGAGGACGGGAAATATTTAGAATTCCCCTTCAGATAGCAAAGTACCAGCATAGCTCTGAACACAGCTGAAGGGAGGTTAACGCTGGCAGCAAACTGGGCAGCACTATTGTCATTGGATTGTCTGCCAACAGTGTACAGACTCCCCTGACCCCTTACAACAATGACTTCTATACGTGTGCTGCTGGCAGAAACTTCATGGAAAGCTGTCCATCTGGCCTTGTCTGTGAGCCCCCTGGGATGCTTTTAGAGGCACTAAAGCCCCAGGCCTTAATGCCCTTCTTATAGATTCCCACACTTGTCTGTCTTTGCTTGGAAAATGGCCTTGTTACAATTTAGATAACAATTTAAAGTGGCCACCTAATGGCACCTTTTATCCCTATATGCTATGGGAGCTTTCTAACTGGCAGCCCACAGGAGGATGGAAGGAGTTTTCTTATATCCAAGCCTTTTACTATCTAAGCTCTAAGTCTAAGCCCTCTGTCCTTGCAAGTTGTTCACTGCTCACAGGTTCCTGGCTATGCTATCTGAGGTGGTAGAACCCTCCACTTCCTCTCTGGACCCAGGAAAAAAAACCACCTTTCTGACCTCAGGGGGCAGCAACTCCTGTTTCTTCAGCTCCTGCTCTGGTCCCAGCTAACAAACCCCTACTTTTCCAACCCCAGCGGGCAGCTACTTCAACTTCTTCACCTCCCACTCTGGGACCCTGCTAAGGTACCCACACCTTTCCAGCCTCAGCAGACAGACACTTTCACTTCTTCTCCTCCTGCTGGCTCCCTGCCACCTCTCCCTTTGGCTTACACCAGTGCAGGTTCTACTGCCCTCTTCAACGAAGAAGTATCCAAACAGGCAATGATCTTAAGTGACCATGGAAAAGCCTGATTGGATAAGAAGAGATAAATTAAATCATAGAGTCATAGCAGAGTTGTAGTGTGAAATCTGCTTCTTAGTTGTCATATCCTGTGTTGAACAAAACCAGGCAGGACTTACTCTCTTTGTGTGGGGGTCTCAGAGACCACCACAGTTAGCACAATAACAGTCCATAGGAGTCGAGACTAAGTAGCTGGTGATTTTCAAACTTCAGGAACTTGACCCCAAGTAGATTACTTTTAAGCATAATTAATCATAGCACACTTTGGTGAAAACTTTCCTGTTGATAATTAATTCAGTACAATAAAGTATGTATAAATAACCTTAAGGAAAAAAAGTAAATAAATTTAAAGAAGACATGACTTTCCAAACTCTTTGTAAGTACATTAACATCATCAATAAAAGTGGGGTTTATAGATTGGCAACATGTGACACCTTCAATAAAAATATGTTCCATAGGCTGACAGAGAAAAACAATTTCCCAATAAGAGACTGACTGAGGGGATAATTGGAGGGAATCCCAACCATATAGATAGCACAAAGGTACTAGTTCTATCTAGGAACCAAGTCTGTTCCTAGCCATCTAGGTGGGCAACAGGTTATGCCTTTCTTCCTTTGAAAGAACACTCCTATGTGTTTAACATGCCAGGTTCTGCTAGTGCTTACTCATGAGCACAAAGACCTATTTATCCTCTATATCTATGTCTGATTAAAAACTTACTTGTGAAAATAATTAATTTGGCCATGGTGCCTTCAGTACTGACTCATCAGAACTCTCTGGTTTTTACCCATCGGAGACCCTGGTAGTCACAAAGTTATTTAAGAAAGTGTTAACAAGGATGTGCATGTGTGGCTAATCAGTAAATCAGCTGAGGTTTGGCACTGTGAGGGGCCAGGATAGGCCATTAGTGAAGGTACAGCCTCAGTGGTAGCTAAAGGTCCGGAACGGAAGAGGTCATGCAGAGAAGTTGAGGCTTGGCACCATGAAGAGAGCCTATGAGAGGCTATCGGCGAAACTAAAGTTCAGTTGCAGAAAAAGATACCAGTATTTTGGAGATGCCAGCACCTTGGGATGACCACTGAGTATAGCAGCAGGTGTAGAAAAGATCCAACTGGAGCCTAGAATACAAGCTGTGTGTGCTTCAGAAAGTAGAACATGAAAAATGATGCAAGCCCCTGGGAGGCGCTCAGGAGCTCCTGCATGTATCCCAGACATTGGACATTGCATTAATTATACAGTTGGAGTTTGGTTTTTCCTTTGTTTATATTGTTATTCTGCTTTGGTTCTTTCTTCCCTCTTGAAGTTAGGAAGTAGTTAACTTTTATTTTTAACATAAACCACAGAGATTTCAAACTTTTAAAGGAATTTTTGGATTTTAAAGACACTGAATATGTTAAGGGACCGAATTCTTAATGTGTTTAAATTTGTAAAGATTGTGGGCATTTAAAGTTAAGTTTTTAATGTGAGATCTTGGGAATAACTGAGAAAGAAAAGATAATGATAATGTGCTTGCCAATTTGACAAGGAGTAATTTGATGGATTGTTTTAAGTCAATTTGGCACAAGCTTGAGTCATGTGAAGGAACGTAGCTTCAATTAAGAAAATGCCTCAACGCCATTTGAGTTCCTCTCCAGACTTCCTTCAGCAATGGACTATGATGAGGATACATAAGCCAGAAAAACTCTTTCCTCTCCAACTTACTTCTGGTCCTAGTGTTTCATTGCAGCAATAGAAACTAGAACTAAGTCAAGAGGAAACACTCATATATTTCAGATGGGTGTGGAACAATGTACATCCACTATGGATATCAGTGTGGAAGTTCCTCAGAAGGATTGGAATTGATCTCTTTCAGGATCCAGTGATACCATTTTGAACATATACCCAAAGTATGTGTCATCCTACCACATAGAGACTTGCTCAACCATGTTCATTGTTTTTCTATTCATAATAGCCATAAATTGGAAACAACCTAGTTGTCCTTCAACAGAAAAATGGATAAATAAAAGTGGTGCATTAACAAAATGGAATATTACCCAGCTTTTAAAAAGAAAGAAAACATGAAATTTGCAGGCTAATGATTGAAACTTAAAAGAATATTACCTTGAGAGATAACACACACCCAGAAAGTTAAATATGGTATGAATTCACTTACATGTGGATATTAACCTTTAAGAAATGATAATCAGGCTACAGTCCATAGATTCAGAAAAAAATTAAGTATAAAGAAAGGGACTTGGGGGGACACATAGATCTACCTAGGATGGGGAAATAGAATAGATTTTAGGGTCAACTGAGGGCAGGAGGGATGAGTATGGGAGGATCATATGGGGAGGGGCTTAATAGGGGGGAGACTGCTAGAATTGAAGAGTGTTTGAGGGGTGATATGGAAACCAAGTGCAATGGAAACTTCCTAAAATATATGAAGGGGATCCTAATAAAGCAACCAAATGATAGGAGAGAAAGAGTCCCAGTTGGCCATCTCTTGTCAACAAGGGGAAGCTTCCAGTGCTGGGACTAGTTACACCCAATTGAGTTGACCAAAGGTATACCATGGAAATCTCCAAACAACCCAGGCTGTTGCCAAGACAAGAGATTGATCTTCACAGAGCAAGGACCTATAGCTCAAGACCATACCCATACAACTCATTGAGCAATGGAGATGTCTAGATGGTGCTTGCCTAGAACTTTCTCCATATGTTCTAGTGTCTTTGGTATAGAAAGGTACTCTATGGTCTTCTAAAAGAGAAACATAAACACCAACCCAGTCACAAACACTTTGATCGACAATGATTTCCTACTTTCAAGTTATGCTAGATCAGTGGAGACACTGCTTGTCAGAGTAACCAACTAAAGTCTGATTTGACTTAAGGTCTACTCTCATAGATGGGACTCATGCTGACACAGCCTGGGTGACCAATAACCAAGACTGGATATCCCAGAAACCCAGGATAAAGCAAATGCTACTGATCTTAAAAGATAGTAGTGATAAAATGACTCCCAATGATATTGTACTATAGTCATAGACTAGTGCCTATTCAGCCATCATCAGAGAAGTATCCCCTGCAGCAGTGAGAGCTGATGCAGAGACCCACAGGCCGATAATATACAGAGAGTGAGAAACCTTGAAAGACACAACTCTAAATAGGATGCCTGCATCAAATCAGGGAAGGAGCAGGTGAAAGGAATGTAAGAGCCAGAAGGGATGTAGGACCCAGGAGAGCAAGGGCATCTCAATCAACTGAGCAGAGCTCATGGGAACTCACAAAGACTGAAGCAACAAGCACAGGGATTCCACAGGGTAGTGCCAGTTCCTCTGCAAATAGATGACAGCTTTCCATTGAGTATTTTCATGGAAGTCCCAAGTTTGTGAAGCAGTGGGTCTCTGGAGCTTCAACCTTCTCTTTGGCTCTTTTCCTTCTTTTGGTTTGCCTTGTCCAATGTCAATGTGATGGTTTTGCTTCATTTTCATATGCATTGTTGTTATCTTTTAGAAGGCTGCTCTTTTCTAATGATAGACAAATAGGGAGTGGATCCAGAGGGAAGGCTAGTTGGGGAGGATGTAGGATGAGAGGGAGGGGAAACTAGAACACGGATAAATTTATTGGATGAGAAAGAACCTATTTTCAATTTAAAAGGGGAAAAATATAAAACAAAGTAATCACTCAGAAAACACCAAGTAAACTAGTCTCAGACATGTGAAAAAAAAGAAGTAGAAGACAGGACCATGTAAAAAATGATCTAATTTTGTTTTTTTTTTAAATAAATTTCAAATTATTTTTTTATTTTTGAGATTGTAATGGTTATAACATTTCTTTTTTCTCTTTACTCCATCAAAGCCTTCCTTATACCCCTCATTTCTGTTTCAAATTCATGACCCCCCTTTTCATTAATGCTTGTATCATGCAAATATCTATATGGATATACATATATATTTCTAAGTATAACCTGGTTCTCAGTTTGTTAAAAATAAAAGTGCTCACTTGTGGGACCAGTCTCAGGACACCCAGCCTGTAGCTGTTCTGTAAAATGACTCCAAAATTGTCTTGCAATAGAATTTAATATTATAATGTAACTTGTAGGTACAAATTATTCATTCTTAGGTCACTCGGAGGCCTCTAGTCATTGTGTCATAATATCGAAAGATTTCTGGCAAAGATTTCAGTTGCTTATAATATATAAAGATAAGTGTAATGCAGACGTCAACTATAATGGACCATGGGCATCATTGTAAGACCAGACATAATGAATCTGAAAGAAGAGCAAATGCAGAATAGACTGGGATTCATTGCCACAGGAAAGAACTCTGAACAAAACACTGATAGCACAGGCATTAAGACCCCAATTACTAAGTGAGACTTCAGGAACCTCAAATTCTTCCTACAGCAAAGCACAAGACCATTTGAACAAAGTGGTAGCATACAGCACGGGAAAAAAACTCATATTATAATTCTGATAAAGTGAAGTATTTAAATCTGTAAATAAATTTTAACAACTGAATATCTAGAAAACACAGAAAAAATTTTAAAGAGTTTATAAAACTAAAGGGAAGTTTCTTTTTTTTTTGCATGTTCACAAATTTTTATTTTTAGAACAAGACAAATTCCATTGGAAAAGATACCAGGGATATTAGAGGACCTTATACCATCTAGTATAAGAAGCGGCTACACTGATGAGGGTTGAGTGATACTCAGATCGTGGATATAATTATTTGTTGTTAGAAGTCATTTTATTGCTATGTTCCCTTAGCAGAATGATATTTGTAAGTTTTCCCAAAGGACATATCAACTATCTATTCTCCAATTGTTGCCCACTTTAGCAGTTTCAGATATAGAATGTAATTCATGAAGGAAGCTTTAAATCTAATTTTAAAGCTGATTGGTTACTCCCATGACATCTGTGCCACAATTGCACTAGCATATCCTGCAATCAGGTTGCTACTGTAGGTTACAAAGCTTGTAGCTGTGTGATATTTATTGATGATTACTTTTCTTCTCTGGTAGCATACAAAGTGACTTTCAGTACTATGAATGTTTATCAGTAACAGTCAAGCTTCAGCTGGATAGCAACTCAATTTCTCCATATTCCAAGGCATAAATAAGTTGTGTCTTCAGCAACAGAGTCTTAACAGCAGGTTATGGAGAGTAACCAAACATCTTTGAAAATAGGCTGTGATGTTTGTGGAGATGTCAAGGGGACCTTTTGCCCAAGGAATCAAAAAGGTATAAACCATTCCTGGAAGTTTTATTTGGTAGAATAAGATCTCCTTTTGGAAGTATTCTCTCCCAAGTTATATGGAAACTCCATGTAAATTCCCTTAAGGTATTTGAGTATTTTAGGAAGCTTTTATGGTGGTAGGTTTCTATGTTGCTTTTCTAAAGGCGCAGTGTGCTGTTTTGTCTCCCTCTATTCTCTTTTTACCCTTCTCCCCTGCACGCCTCTCAGTTTAATCCTTCTACTCTAGTTTCCCCATCATCTCTACAAAATTCTATATTCCTTTTATCCATTCTTAGAAAAAGCCCTTCTACTTCCTTGTCCATTACTAGGTAACTAACTTCGGGGATTTTCAGATTGCAACACACATATATCTAAAGTTTAAAAGCTAATATCCATGTTCATCGGGAAAGTCAATATTTGTCTTTAAGAGTCTGGAGCAATATCACTTAGGGTGATTGTTTGTAGCTCCATCTATTTTCCTGTAAGTTTAATTTTTTTCTTAACAATTGAATAATATTCCACTGTGTTTAATGTTCTGTCTTTCTTCATTGTTTATTTTCCCCATAACATTTTATTTGCTCCTTGGGAGTTTCACATCATGAACCCCAGTCACAGTTTCTTCCCAGTATTTCCATATTCACTCTCCCTTCTGACTTACCCCACAAAAGAAGTTAAATATAAGCATAAGAAAATAAAGAAAAAATAACAAAAATACAAGTCCACTTTGGGTTATCTATATACTCATGACTGAACTCTTAGTAAAATGATCCTTAAATAGAACCGAATCCTCTCCCCCAACTTCTGATGCCATCAGTTATGAAGAGCTACTCTTCCACATTTCCATCACACTTTTTAAGAATTTTATTTGGTGGTTTCCTGTCTAGGCTTTTACTTGGGGGTGGGGTTGCAAGTAGGGTTGTCACAGAAGCCTTCTATGTCCCTCCCTCTCAACTGTGCATCTGCACTATCAATATCACAACAAAATTAGCTTCCTTGCTCTTCACTGCCAACAGGAGCAGACAGGAATCATGGGTTTGCACATCATTTTTATGAAAGGCACAGACAATAACATGATTTAATGATACAGTAGAGTCCTGGACATAGACAAGGACCTCAAAGGCTTCCTAGAACACCAGACATCAGCATGGACTAAGATAGCAGCCCAGACCACTCACAACAATGTGACCCCTGGAGATTGCACATGACGTCTATATGGTTTCAGGCTGCATCACAGACCGTGGGCATCTGCATGGCCTTAGGTGATAACAGGAGCCAATGACATCAACACAGACCCCAGCTACACTAGGACTATGGGCCAAGACATGACTCTCTGTGGCAGGAATAACCTGGGCATCACCAGGGCCTCAGATGGCGTGTCAAACTTTTCACATCAAAATGCTCACCACATACACATACACAAAGAGGCATTACAGCCTATGGACATAGCTTTAGGCTACAGGAAAGACCATGAACTTCTTCATGGCCCTTGGTGGTAACATGTGCCACTGACATCATTCCAGTTCTCTCAAGAAATGGCTGGACATGGTGTGGGCATTTATGGGCCTGACTGGCTCACCTGACTGTTGACTTTTCTGCCTAGACACTTGCCCAATAATGTTCCATATTTTCATGATACTTTTGTCAGTTTTGGATGTATTGATTGATTCCAATTATGAACTATTAAGACTAGTGCAGCAATAACCATGATGACAAAGTATATGGAGTCCTTTGGAGATATGCCCAAGAGTAGGATCGTTGGACTGTTTTGAGGATAAATTTTCAAATTTTTGGAGGAATCTCTATGCTGATGTTCATAAGCAATATCCCAGCTTGCACTCCAATTGTTAAGGAAACATTTTACCTTTCCCCACATCTTCACAACCATATGCTGCTTTCTGTTTTATTTATCTTGGCCATTCTACTGAGAGAAAATGACATCTCAAAGTAGTTTAATTTGAATTTTCTCAACAGCTATTTTCTTAGTCATTTCTTTTTCATCTTTTAAGAAATTTCCCTTTAGAACACTCATCCATTGCTGGTGGGAATGAAAACTTGTGCAACCACTTTGGAAATCAGTGTGGCGGTTTCTCAGGAAATTGGGAGTTAACATACCTTAGGAACCAGAAATATCACTCTTGGGAATATACCCAAGAAATGCCCAATCATACTTCAAAAGCATTTATTCAACTATGTTCATAGCAACATTATTTCTAATACCCAGAAAATGGAAACAACCTAGATGCCCCTCCATGGTAGAATGGATAAAGAAAATGTGGAATATATACACATTAAAATACTACTCAGCGGTAAAAGAAACAATGACATCTTGAATTTTGCATGCAAATGAATGAGAATAGAAACACTATCCTGAGTGAGATAATCCAGATGAAAAGAATGTGGTATGTACTCACTCATTAGTGGATTCTAGCCATAAACAAAGGACAATGAGCCTATAGTTCATGATTCTAGAGAAGCTAAATAATAAGATGAATCCAAAGAAATATATATATATATATATATATATGTGTGTGTGTGTGTGTGTGTGTATATATATATATATATATATATATATATATATATATATATCTCCCCTCCTGGAAATTAGAAGCAGACAATATCACCAGGAAAAAGTTGGGAGTATGGGAGTGGGGGTGGTAATGGGGGAAGAGAAGAGGGGGAGAGAGAATGGAGAAGGGGAGGTTTGGGGAGAGCTTTGGGGAGTGGGATGGTTGAGATGGAGGAAGGACAGATATGGGAGCAGGGAAGAAGATACCTTAATTGAGGGAGCCATTTTGGGGTTGGCAAGAGGCTTGGCTCTAGAGGGGTTCCCAGGTGTCCACGGGGATGTCCCCGACTAGGACCCTGGGTAGTGGAGTAGAGGGTGCCTCAACTGGCCTTGTCCTGTATTCAGACTGATGACTATCTTGAATATCACCATACAACCTTCGTCTGGCAACTGATAATAGATAGATACAGAGACCCACATTGGAGCTCTAGACTGAGCTCCCAAAGTTCAGTTGAAGAGCAGAAGGAGGGAGAAGATGAGCCAGGAAGTCAGGACCACATGGGGTTGGTCCACCCACTGAGACAGTTTACCTGAGCTAATGGGAGCTCACCAGCTCCAGCTGGACTGGGACTGAACGAGCATGGGATCATTCTGGATCCTCTAAATGTGGCTGACGATTGGGGCTAATGATAATGGCACTGGGATTTTTCTCTACTGCATGTACTAGCTTTTTTGGATCCTAGTCTGTTTGGATGCATACCCTCCTATTCCTGGATGGATAGGGGAGGGCCTTAGACTTCTCACAGGGCAGGGTACCCTGCCCTCCTTTAGGGCTGGAGGTGGAGGGGGGGAGGGTTAGCAGTGAAGCGGGAGGGAAGTGGAAATCTTGAATGGTATTATTTATAAAGTAATTAAAAAATTTAAAAAGATAACCAAGGGAGAAATAGGAGCTAGGAAAAAAAAAACCTTCAAGTGAGTTGTTGACTCAGAAACCAGAGACTTTTTCAGAAAATAAAGATACTGGGAGTGAGTTGCTTGGGCCAGAGTGTGACCCATGTAATAGAGAAGATGAGAAGGAATTTTATTTTTTGTCTCCAGATGGTTGTATGAGCAGCATTTTAGGACCTGGATGCTGGACTCTTCTGTGGGTAACTAGTGAAGAAACCAGCCTATGAGGGGTTCTATGACATAAGTAGAGTCTTGGTGACGTCACAAAGCCCTGGGTGGGGGTTGCACATCTGTTCCACTAGGGATGCTAGACTCCCTTGAAGGTGGGTTCACTATCTTCACAGCGGCTCTGGAGGTCAGTTCAGTTCCTGAGCCCCATGAGTGTTCAACAGGCTTTTGGTGCCTGAACATTTCCAGAGGACAGAATCTGGACAACTAGGACATTTTCTATTGGCACTCATGGTGGAGGCAACGACTTTGTGTCTGGTTTAAACAGACAAGCTTTTCCAACCCAGAGAGTGGGCAGCTATGATGCCCAAGCACAGAAAGTTAGCCAGAAAACAGTGGACCAGGAGTGCTGTGGCCTTCCACACTAGGTCTACAGCCATGATGAGGATGCCTCTGAGTATGAGAGGCGGGCCACCTCTCCAGAAGAGGGACGGGTCATCTCTCCAAAAGCAAAAATTGGGCAGTCCTTTTGAGGCCCTGGAGAACACTGTAGGCCGCAGAATTTCTCATGGATGGAAAGAAGGCAATGAGCCAGTCACTCAGTGGAATGCCATCGTTCTAGATCAACTGCCGACAAATCTTTCTACTTCCTGAAGTGTGATGGGATTGATGTGTCTATGAATTGGAGCTTCCCAGCGATGAAAGGATTTTAAACCTTAAGATCCTGCCTAATAATGTGCCATTTCCTCAGGTGACAGACACCCACCTCGCAAACATCGTAGTTGGCAAAGCAGTGAAATATAAATTCGAGGGCAAAAATGGCTCTAAGATTGAGTGGAGGGGATGGTCCTAGAGGAAGTGCCGATCATGAAGCCCTGGTTTTACATTACCTATGAGAAATATCCGGTCTTGTACATTTACCACCTCGTGGATGACTACATTGAAGGCAACCTCCACATCATGACAGAGTGTCCTCCAGTAAAGGTGACCTCAGAAATAGGCAGGGATGTCTTGACAGGCAAATGTGTGCAGTACAAAAAAAGCAAAGGAACCCAAAAGTCAGGGAAAATCATTCACCAAGTTCCCACTAAACCTCCCATGTATTTCATCAAGCTTGATAACGATGTCTATATCTATGTCTATGATTTGGTGAAGAGCCATTAAAGTGAAATTTACAAAGTATGGAGGAACAGACATAAAATTGTGTTGGGGGGAACGCTCCTTTTTTTTCAGAGATACATAAGGTCCTCTAATATCCCTGGTATCTTTTCCAATGGAATTTGTCTTGTTCTAAAAATAAAAATTTGTGAACATGCAAAAAAAAAGAAACTTCCCTTTAGTTTTATAAACTCTTTAAAATTTTTTCTGTGTTTTCTAGATATTCAGTTGTTAAAATTTATTTACAGATTTAAATACTTCACTTTATCAGAATTATAATATGAGTTTTTTTCCCGTGCTGTATGCTACCACTTTGTTCAAATGGTCTTGTGCTTTGCTGTAGGAAGAATTTGAGGTTCCTGAAGTCTCACTTAGTAATTGGGGTCTTAATGCCTGTGCTATCAGTGTTTTGTTCAGAGTTCTTTCCTGTGGCAATGAATCCCAGTCTATTCTGCATTTGCTCTTCTTTCAGATTCATTATGTCTGGTCTTACAATGATGCCCATGGTCCATTATAGTTGACGTCTGCATTACACTTATCTTTATATATTATAAGCAACTGAAATCTTTGCCAGAAATCTTTCGATATTATGACACAATGACTAGAGGCCTCCGAGTGACCTAAGAATGAATAATTTGTACCTACAAGTTACATTATAATATTAAATTCTATTGCAAGACAATTTTGGAGTCATTTTACAGAACAGCTACAGGCTGGGTGTCCTGAGACTGGTCCCACAAGTGAGCACTTTTATTTTTAACAAACTGAGAACCAGGTTATACTTAGAAATATATATGTATATCCATATAGATATTTGCATGATACAAGCATTAATGAAAAGGGGGGTCATGAATTTGAAACAGAAATGAGGGGTATAAGGAAGGCTTTGATGGAGTAAAGAGAAAAAAGAAATGTTATAACCATTACAATCTCAAAAATAAAAAAATAATTTGAAATTTATTTAAAAAAAACAAAATTAGATCATTTTTTACATGGTCCTGTCTTCTACTTCTTTTTTTTCACATGTCTGAGACTAGTTTACTTGGTGTTTTCTGAGTGATTACTTTGTTTTATATTTTTCCCCTTTTAAATTGAAAATAGGTTCTTTCTCATCCAATAAATTTATCCGTGTTCTAGTTTCCCCTCCCTCTCATCCTACATCCTCCCCAACTAGCCTTCCCTCTGGATCCACTCCCTATTTGTCTATCATTAGAAAAGAGCAGCCTTCTAAAAGATAACAACAATGCATATGAAAATGAAGCAAAACCATCACATTGACATTGGACAAGGCAAACCAAAAGAAGGAAAAGAGCCAAAGAGAAGGTTGAAGCTCCAGAGACCCACTGCTTCACAAACTTGGGACTTCCATGAAAATACTCAATGGAAAGCTGTCATCTATTTGCAGAGGAACTGGCACTACCCTGTGGAATCCCTGTGCTTGTTGCTTCAGTCTTTGTGAGTTCCCATGAGCTCTGCTCAGTTGATTGAGATGCCCTTGCTCTCCTGGGTCCTACATCCCTTCTGGCTCTTACATTCCTTTCACCTGCTCCTTCCCTGATTTGATGCAGGCATCCTATTTAGAGTTGTGTCTTTCAAGGTTTCTCACTCTCTGTATATTATCGGCCTGTGGGTCTCTGCATCAGCTCTCACTGCTGCAGGGGATACTTCTCTGATGATGGCTGAATAGGCACTAGTCTATGACTATAGTACAATATCATTGGGAGTCATTTTATCACTACTATCTTTTAAGATCAGTAGCATTTGCTTTATCCTGGGTTTCTGGGATATCCAGTCTTGGTTATTGGTCACCCAGGCTGTGTCAGCATGAGTCCCATCTATGAGAGTAGACCTTAAGTCAAATCAGACTTTAGTTGGTTACTCTGACAAGCAGTGTCTCCACTGATCTAGCATAACTTGAAAGTAGGAAATCATTGTCGATCAAAGTGTTTGTGACTGGGTTGGTGTTTATGTTTCTCTTTTAGAAGACCATAGAGTACCTTTCTATACCAAAGACACTAGAACATATGGAGAAAGTTCTAGGCAAGCACCATCTAGACATCTCCATTGCTCAATGAGTTGTATGGGTATGGTCTTGAGCTATAGGTCCTTGCTCTGTGAAGATCAATCTCTTGTCTTGGCAACAGCCTGGGTTGTTTGGAGATTTCCATGGTATACCTTTGGTCAACTCAATTGGGTGTAACTAGTCCCAGCACTGGAAGCTTCCCCTTGTTGACAAGAGATGGCCAACTGGGACTCTTTCTCTCCTATCATTTGGTTGCTTTATTAGGATCCCCTTCATATATTTTAGGAAGTTTCCATTGCACTTGGTTTCCATATCACCCCTCAAACACTCTTCAATTCTAGCAGTCTCCCCCCTATTAAGCCCCTCCCCATATGATCCTCCCATACTCATCCCTCCTGCCCTCAGTTGACCCTAAAATCTATTCTATTTCCCCATCCTAGGTAGATCTATGTGTCCCCCCAAGTCCCTTTCTTTATACTTAATTTTTTTCTGAATCTATGGACTGTAGCCTGATTATCATTTCTTAAAGGTTAATATCCACATGTAAGTGAATTCATACCATATTTAACTTTCTGGGTGTGTGTTATCTCTCAAGGTAATATTCTTTTAAGTTTCAATCATTAGCCTGCAAATTTCATGTTTTCTTTCTTTTTAAAAGCTGGGTAATATTCCATTTTGTTAATGCACCACTTTTATTTATCCATTTTTCTGTTGAAGGACAACTAGGTTGTTTCCAATTTATGGCTATTATGAATAGAAAAACAATGAACATGGTTGAGCAAGTCTCTATGTGGTAGGATGACACATACTTTGGGTATATGTTCAAAATGGTATCACTGGATCCTGAAAGAGATCAATTCCAATCCTTCTGAGGAACTTCCACACTGATATCCATAGTGGATGTACATTGTTCCACACCCATCTGAAATATATGAGTGTTTCCTCTTGACTTAGTTCTAGTTTCTATTGCTGCAATGAAACACTAGGACCAGAAGTAAGTTGGAGAGGAAAGAGTTTTTCTGGCTTATGTATCCTCATCATAGTCCATTGCTGAAGGAAGTCTGGAGAGGAACTCAAATGGCGTTGAGGCATTTTCTTAATTGAAGCTACGTTCCTTCACATGACTCAAGCTTGTGCCAAATTGACTTAAAACAATCCATCAAATTACTCCTTGTCAAATTGGCAAGCACATTATCATTATCTTTTCTTTCTCAGTTATTCCCAAGATCTCACATTAAAAACTTAACTTTAAATGCCCACAATCTTTACAAATTTAAACACATTAAGAATTCGGTCCCTTAACATATTCAGTGTCTTTAAAATCCAAAAATTCCTTTAAAAGTTTGAAATCTCTGTGGTTTATGTTAAAAATAAAAGTTAACTACTTCCTAACTTCAAGAGGGAAGAAAGAACCAAAGCAGAATAACAATATAAACAAAGGAAAAACCAAACTCCAACTGTATAATTAATGCAATGTCCAATGTCTGGGATACATGCAGGAGCTCCTGAGCGCCTCCCAGGGGCTTGCATCATTTTTCATGTTCTACTTTCTGAAGCACACACAGCTTGTATTCTAGGCTCCAGTTGGATCTTTTCTACACCTGCTGCTATACTCAGTGGTCATCCCAAGGTGCTGGCATCTCCAAAATACTGGTATCTTTTTCTGCAACTGAACTTTAGTTTCGCTGATAGCCTCTCATAGGCTCTCTTCATGGTGCCAAGCCTCAACTTCTCTGCATGACCTCTTCCGTTCCGGACCTTTAGCTACCACTGAGGCTGTACCTTCACTAATGGCCTATCCTGGCCCCTCACAGTGCCAAACCTCAGCTGCTCTCTATGATCCCTTCATGCCTTCAAAATCATTACCACCTGGCTGACCCTTTAACTATCAAGTTATTCTGACAGCTTGAAATGAAACTTTGGCCAACTCTGGAATACACCTTGTATGCTATCTCTGAGAGAACACTTTCAAGGAGATGTTATGGCAATGATGCAGGTCCCTTCTTAATCACTGGTAATTTCTCAGCTACAGCCAGCCAACATTGAGTATTCAAGTGAAGCAAGTTTTCACTTTAGTAGTTCTGGCGTCTTGCTACTCACAGATTATTCTTCAGCATAAGCATACCAGAGCCACAGAATCTTAATTCAAATTAACAAATGGCCCAGATGGAGTCTTGGAAAATCCCTTCTAAAACTTGACATGCCAAACCTCCATCTTCTGCACTGCTCTCAACATTCTTATCTTCCAATCTCCCAAAGAACATCCCACTCTCAACACTCAATGGCTTTCTAGTTCAAAGTTCTAAAATCTTTCCACAATCCTCCCCAAAACTCTGCCAGGTCTGTCATAGCAATTCCCAGCTATGCTGGTACCATCTTATCTTCATTAGATTTTCTATTACGGTGATAAAGGACCATGAGCAAAAGTAAGTTGGAGAGGAATGGGTTTACTTGACTTACACTCACAAAGAAGCCAGGAAAAGAACTCAAACAGGACTGGAACTTGGAAGCAGGAGCTGATGCATACATTATGGAGGGATTCTGCTTGCTAGTTTGCTCCTCATGGCTTATTCAGTCTGTCTTTTTAAGAAACTAGGACCACCAGCCCAGGGACGGCACCACCCACAATGAGCTTAGCTTTCTCCCATTAATTACTAGTCAAGAAAATACTTTACAGGCTGCCTACAGCCTGATAGCATTGAGGTATTGCTTAACAAAGGCTGCCTCCCCTCAGATAAATTCAGCTTCTGTCATGATGAAATAAAATTATCCTAGAACACCGTTATTCCATATCCTGCCAGCAGGAGTTCTCACTCATGTTATTGAATTTAGCCATTCTTAGAAGTTTAAACTGTAATTTCAGAGTAGCTTTGATTTGCATTTCCCTAAAAGTTAAGGGAAGGTGTTGAACATTCCTCTGAGTGGATAATGATCTTGATGTGTTCTTAGATTCAGTTTCCATGTGTTTTATTGAGTATTTTTGCATATATGTCCGTTATGTAATTTAGTCTGTAATTACCTTTATGTGCTGGTTCATTATGTGTTTTGGGTATAATGGTAATGGTGACCTCATAGAAAAAAATGATCAATGTTCTTTCTATTTTGTTGAATAATTTGTAGAGTATAGGCATTAACTTGTCTTTAAAATTCTGATAGACTTCTGCACAAAGAACATCTGGTCCTGGGTGGATTTTGGTTGAGAAAATTTTAATGACCTGCTTCTATTTCACTAGGAGTTATAAGTCTGTTCAAAATGCACATATTATCTTGATTTAACTTTACTAAGTGGTACCTATCAAGAAAAGTATCAATTTCTTTCAGACTTTCAAATTTAGTGGAGTGAAGGGTTTTTAAAGTATGTTCTTATGATTCTAAGGATTTCCTTAGAATTTATTATGTCAAGTGGGTACTTGACTTCTATGGCAATAATTCCATGGAAGAAAAAATGTGGAAAGTAGATAATAAATTCTACAGAATTATTTTGTTTGCCTTTCAAGAGGAATGTGATTTTATGCCTGATATGAAATATCTCCACAACAAAACTTTAATTTTATGTTTGACCAGCTGATATATGGAAGAACCCTGTTTAAAAGATACTGATAGAATGATTTTTTTCTAGGGCTATTATATCCAGCATAATGCAAGGAGATATAACATTTTTTCAATAAAGGGCAGGTAAGGAGGTAATGGTGGTAAGATTCTGAAGGAGCTGAGTCAGTATGTAGATCTCTGGATTTACTGATTACCCACACAAAAACCCATAAAGTGTTTACTTTTCATCTGAAATCTGTGATAAGCAGGCTCTCAAATGCATAAAAAGGCAGTGGAGGCTGTGCTGGGGCAGTCCTAAAGGCACCATGGCAAGGCTCATTCTTATCACAGGTGAGTTGGTAATCAGATTTAGAGCCTCAATCTTGCCTGGTTTTTTTTTTTTTTTGCCTCAAGATCTGACAACCAAGAAGCATATTTCATAGTATAGTACTACTATGATTAAATTGATTATCTTTTCTTATTTAATTTCTCTTCTTTTTTAACCAGGATTTCTCCTGCTCTTCTACCATGGGCTATTGTGACACTTCTTCTTTGATATCAATGCCATGGCCTAGCAGAAAGTCTCACTCATGTGCAATGTGTGTGCTCTTTTCTCCTTGCTGCAGCCAATCATTCTCTCTGCTTCTCTTGGTTAACCTCTTGCCTGACTTTGGAGTTGTGCTTATGAATCTGTTAGTGTCTTGAAACTAGAGTTCTACAGAGATGAAAATGATTGGGAGGAGCTAGAGCTAGCCATGCGTTCTTTGCCCCTTACAATGAAGAATGTTTTTCTCATTTGTCCTTGAACATGCTGTAGTTTTGGTGACATAAAAGTGTAATTTTTATGGATTCATTCAAAGAGATTGTGTCAGTAGTTGTTTATGCCATTTCATTGAAAATCTACCAGCTGCTCTAAATTTGTTTACAAAATTTGCTAAAATGCTGAATATATTCAAATGATCCTAAGCTCAATGAATAAGAGATTTAGAGTACAAGTGGTCTGATGGCATGGTGATGTCAGATGTCTACCATTCATCTGTCAGGAGTGACGAGGTTCAATGTTGAAGGAAAGCCTGAGCTAATAGTGAGATTGCCAGTTAAAAGCCAAAAACAAAATAAAAGGTGAAACCCATTTTAAAAAATTCAAGGACTGTTTTTGAAACCCATAACAGATATGTGGCTCCTCGCATCATATTAACTGTGGGAAAAAGTCTTCAAAGATGACTCAAAAAAAAAACACATCTAGAGGGTGTATTGCTTGATGCTTGAGTATACCTTAAGTGTTGGAAGTCTGGGATCCCAAGGGTTCTGGCAGGCCGGGTATTTCTGAATGTTGAGTCACAGAAGAGAACCAATTTGTAAAATTTTAGCATGTGTTGCTAGTATAGACAGTTGATTTCTGAAATTTATCTTCAATTTTGACACAGAAGGAGAAACAGGAGTGTCTTTGCATGTTTTGTGAATTCATAAAGAGTAGAGGGAAGTGTATGTATGTTAATTAAAAAGGTCACCCTTGGTACAGATGTGAAGATCTATTTATATAATATTGATCAACTTCTAGTAGAATTGTTCAGACTTCTCAGAAGTGCTAAGGATTCCAACAGCTACCTCTAAGTCCATGTTTGTTCTCTCTCTCTAGGTCTGGCACTTCTGCTGAATGCCCAGCTGGGTAAGTTAGTGATGTTACCTCATTTTGTTGACAAAGTCTTTTCCTCCCATAAGCTTTATGTTATCAAATTTACTTTTACAACATATGTCTGCTTATTGTATGTCCTTTTAAAAGTATGCCGTTGTTGCAGGAAAAGGGGGCCACTTGTTTGTCCCAGCTGCCCAGCTTGCTTACACTCAAAATAACCACACAGAAACTGTATTAATTAAAACACTGCTTGGCCATTAGCTCTAACTTCTTATTGGCTAACTCTTACACATTAGTTTAACCCATCTCCATTAATCTGTGTATCACCATGTGGCAGTGGCTTACTGGAGATTCTAACCAGCGTCCATCTCAGGTGGAGGATCCATGGCTTCTCTGACTCTGCTCTTCTTCCTCCCAGCATTCAGTTCTGTTTTCTCCACCTACCTAAGTTCCGCCCTATCAACTAGGCCAAGGCAGTTTCTTTATTCATTAATCAATGAAAGCAGCACACATACAGAAGGGACTCCTACACCATACCATCATATTAGTGTA
Source organism: Microtus oregoni (assembly GCF_018167655.1). NCBI lineage: Eukaryota > Metazoa > Chordata > Mammalia > Rodentia > Cricetidae > Microtus > Microtus oregoni. Next base: position 13,595,411 of record NW_024543830.1, on the reverse strand, counting down.
CTTGTAAAACAGTATGAGGAGATAAACCAACCAGGGAAAGGGATGGGTTATCATCAAGGAATGACTCTTAGTTCAGCCATCTGTGATGTCCTCAGCAGTGTTTCCCTCTGAGTGTTAAGGAACTGGTAACTGTAGAGCTTCTCAGGAATGGTGAGCATGAATTCTTATGAGCTCCTATGCTCATGCAAGCTTTGAACATGGACCTCTACCAACTCTATATAACAAAACTCAGTGAGAGGCTGGTGCATGAGTTAGAAACCCTGGACTCATGCTCAAGAGTCTTCACACAATCTGGTTCTCAGAGATAAAATGTACCTGAGATACAAGAAGGGCAAGAGGAAGGAACAAAAGTCAGCAGACCCCACTGTCACCTGCCGCATACTGTAGTTCTTACTTTTCACATTCCACAGGTTCTTCCTACCAGCTGATGTGCTACTACAACAATGTGGCCCAGGACAGGCCAGGACTGGGCAGTTTCAGTGTTAGTGATATTGATCCCTGCCTGTGTTCTCACCTCATCTATGCCTTTGCGGAGATTCAGAACAACAGAATCACACAAAGAAGAATGGGTGACTTGACTGACTACCAAATTTTACATACCCTGAAAAACAGGTCAGAGAAGGGAAAAACTATTTGTTTGATGTCTATAGTGTCTCTTCTTCTAAAATGTGGCTCAGAAGCAATTTTTTAATGTGTGATCCCAGACAATGCCATCTTTTTACATTTGTATTAACTGAAACTGTATATATTTACCAAACAAAACAAACATTTGCATCCTGTCCATGTCCTGGAATGTTCCAGTACATGGTTGGCATGTATCCATATGCATTCATTTCAATGATAAATTTTTTAATTTGGTATTCTAGAATCCATCTTTATTCAATTTTCATTTTGTGAGGTTTTTTTAGGAGAAAGAGGGAGGGAGAGAGAACACCTTTTATTTATTATGTAAAGTGTTCTGACTGCATGTATGCCTGCAGGTCAGAATAGGGCACCATACTTCATTACAAATAGTTGTGAGCCACCATGTGGTTGCTGGGGATTGAACTCAGGTCCTCTTTCTCAGAAGTCAACTGTCAGGTGACAAGGACTTAGATAACATTTCACATTACTATGGTATACAGTATTTGAAAGTTAAACAAAACTAGTTGTAGAAGAGAATAGAAGCTAATTTTAACTTTTTTGTTATAGGAATATAAGTACCTGACAATTTACTACTTTCAGAAAATCAAATTGAAACCTTACTAGAACTGGATGGAGGTGGGGGTTCCTTGGACTTTCCACAGGACAGGGAACCCTGATTGCTCTTCGGGCTGAGGAGGGAGGGGGGCTTGATTGGGGGAGGGGGAGGGAAATGGGAGGCGGTGGCGGGGAAGAGACAGAAATCTTTAAAAAATAAGTTAATTAAAAATAAAAAAAGAGGAAAAAAAAGTCTGAAGGTTAGAGATGTCTGGTAGTACTATCTTATATCACAGAAAAGATGGATTAAAATTCTATTAAAAGAGTAAAAAAAAAGAAAATTGGATTATATCATAAGGGGCTTGGACTGCATTTATTAAAATATATTTAGTTTGTTGTATGTATATATAAAGCATATAATGTACATATTATAGATAAATATATAAATCTTTCAGTCATGTAATGTGATTAACATATAGTATGATGTATTATGTTAGACAACACCAAATAATATGAGTCTTAGTACAGATAACAGAACTTTTTTAAAAAGAGAGACCCACAGAGTATAAAATTTCTCATCTTTAACTTTTTCTTTAAAGGAACAATGAGATGATAACTCTCCTGGCAGTTGGAGGCAGCAATACTGGATCTGCCCCGTAAGTGCTCTGTTCAGAGTCTCTGGTTCATTTATATGAAAACAAGCTAGTTCTATTCTATATGAGTTCTGTTATTTCACAACATTACCATGGGCATTAAAGATGTCATTTCACGAATTTTGAAATTCAGTTAAATCTTTCACTAGAGCCTAAATAGTAAGTAGAAGATATTGAAAAGGATACCCTGGCTTTCATGTATTTAATTTTGGAATGATACGAATGGACAGCGTCCTCTGAGCTGTGAGTTAGTGCCTTTCAAACAGCCTGTTCCTAAAACTGTCGTGGACAGAGGTGTGACAAATGTCTTTCCATTTTTCTGTGTTCTGGAGAAGAGAAATAAAAGGGAATCTTATGGATAAGAAGATTTATAAGTTTCCCTGTATTTGGAAGACATTTGAAAAAAAATAAACACAGCTCAGATATCTGGTTGGTAAAAACAGCACAGGAAATTCGGGAAATATAGAGTAGAAAAAAGAAAACCATACTAAGGTACCATGTCTGAGAAAAGTCATGATTTTGGAAGGAGGCAGGATGGAAATCAGAGAGGCCAGGGGAAGGGCTCAGAGGCAGAAATTGAGTTATTCACGAGTTTGATTCCAATGTGTCTGTATCATGGCCTTACCTTATTTTTTTGGTTTTCCTCAGTTTTTCATACATGGTGTCCACTCCTGAGTTCCGCAAGACTTTCATCAAATCAGTTGTTGACTTCCTACGCCAGTATGGATTTGATGGACTGAACTTGGACTGGCAATACCCAGGGTCTCCTGGAAGCCCTCCTGAGGACAAGCATCTCTTCACTGTCCTGGTGCAGGTGAGGAAAAGGATAAAGTGTTTGAGTCCTAGAAGATACAAAACCTGTCCTTCCTAAGGAGTGTTGCAGAGCAAAGTCTAAGAAGAGTTTAGAGTTGAGAATATTAGGCTTACCAAGATCCTTAGATATCACCACACCTTACTGCAACAAGTTATTATGTGTTAGGTATTACTCTGCGTGCTTTTCAACAATCAAGATTCATCTTCACATTTTCTGTCAAATAGGAACCCTAAGCATGAGTGTTTATTTCACAAATGACTAAGTACAGTAGAGAATATCTCATCCAAGATCCCAAAGACACTGAATGTTATAATCACCAGTGCAATCTGATTGTAGAGTTCAATGCATGGAACAATTATGTGAGACTGTTTGTTGTTAATAAGCAAGGCATATGGAAAATATTTGGACTATGTCAAAACTGAGATAACTGAGCATAATTAGATTTGAGTAATGTATATCTGGGGTGGAATCTTGAAGCCATAGTTGCAATTACAAGTTCATTTAGATAACTGATATGATAAAGGTCCCTGGAGGACAAAATTTCAGCATCTAGTTTTTACCCAAGTCTATGCTATGGTAGGATGAGAAAAAACTTCTCATGTTGATGCTTGATCTCAGTCTTGACAAACTCAGGGAGTGTTCAGTTAGGTCAGGAGAGGATGACATATAGGGATCTACATGAGCAAAGGAGTAAGATAGAAAAGGTGAGTTTGCAAAAATGACTAGCTTCTGATCATGGGGCACTTTGTGTATATTCAAGTATTTGGAATTTTTATTCCATTCTATGTAATTAGTTGAAGGATTAGAGAGAGTGTAGAATTGTGAAATATGTATGTTTGGGTTTTTATTCAGACATTAACCATAAAGGATGGAAAAATCTGAGGAGGCATGTTAGGACAGAAAGCCATAGAAGTCAGTCAACAAGGTAAAAGTTAAATCCGTACTAAACAGGGGTTGTACACAAAGGTAGGATGTCAGGTACATGAGACTATAAAAGAGACATTATCAATAGGACCAGGGGAGCATTTTCATGTAAAAAAGTTTGAGAGCTACATGTTCCTGCTGAGATCATTTAACCCTTACAATGTTAGGTAAGATGGTTAACACAGACAAGGAGATTTTGAACAGAATTGATGAATATCCATAAAGCTGTTGGGTGTGATAACTCCAGAAGCCCAAAACATCTTGAATAAATAATAACTAAGAGTTCATGCAAAAGAACCCGAGATAATTTACTTTACTGGTGGTATCAGCAACAGTAGGTGATTAGGAAGCAAAATGAATAAATAATGTGAAGTCTAAGAATACAGATGCTTTTGTACATCTATCCCCTTGCAAGTCAGAACCTTTACTTCCTAGATTTATTTTCCTAGTCTTTCAGTTTTCACTCAGACTATTATGCCAATGGGATATGCTTCCAGTGACAGATTCTTTTTCACACCACCAATACCAGATCTTCAACCACTCTGAATAGCTTCAACGTAAGACACTAAGTCAGCCTTAGGTTACTTTTATTTAATAGCACTAATCATCAAACACAGCTCCTCTGTTTTCAAGGGATCCATGCCTCCAGACACTGCTATGATTCCTAGTCCTTGCTTCTCGACCTACACAAAATCAATGCACATATAATGCAATATGTAGGGGTTTAATATTTGAGGTGAGGTGGTAAGCCCATTTTATTTGGTCTATCCATCCTGTAAAAATTCTTAGACAAATGACCACTGATCTAAATAGTAATGTCTGTAGCAATTGGTTGGAAATAATTTGCATATCAAAATAATTTGTTTATTAGAGCTGACCTAAATACATGTTGATTTTCTCTGTAACTTAATTATTCTTATGAACCATTTTTTTTACCAACTTCCTCTTCGTGTTATGCGAATTGTACATTTCATTCCATAAAATCTTGGCCTTATGAGATAGTTGAGCTACTGAGAAAGTAGAAGCAGGTTTTTCCACCATAGAAAACTGGCTGTGAGGAAAGCCTGCTAGTGAAATTTCTCGGGCAGAGTACTGACGGGTGGGGAAGCTCTGACCAGAAACACGGACTCTACATTGTAGGTGACTGGATAAGACACTGAGGTGGGGCATAGTTAGATTTTCTAATATCCATGTTTATTAGATAACTGACAAATTTTAATGTCATATATCATGCATTTTTTGATACAGTATCATGTTAAGAAGAGGCAAAATGTTAAAAGCATCTTATTAATTATTATACAATTATATATATACATCCATAATATATTTGAATAGGCAAAATGAATGTGAAGTATACATAAATGTTCTGTAGGAAATGTCTGAAGCTTTTCAGCAAGAATCCCTGGAAAGCAAGAAGCCAAGGCTGATGATCACTGCTACAGTAGCTGGTATCATTTCCACCATTGAGTCTGCCTATGAGATACCCCAGCTATCCCAGTAAGTGGTCCCTCTTACTCTTTTTTCATCCCTTGGAATTAACTCAGAGGACACAAACCCATAGGGGTCTTGTTGCTCCAATGCTTTGCGTACAAGTTTGGGAAATTATGTCTTTTTCCTGAATAAGTGTGGAAAATATTCATCAGAAATTATTTAAGAGTCTCTTTTCCTCAAGGTTCTTGGACTACATCCTAGTCATGAACTACAATCTTCATGACTATAAAGAGGGATACACCGGAGAAAACAGTCCTTTGTACAAATCCCCAACTGACACTGGCACCAATGCCTTCCTTAATATGGTATGTTCCTGAAAAGATGCAATGCAGACCATACTAGAGACAACCTAAATGATGAGTAAATTAATACAGGAAATAGCTAGAAGCATACACTGCTTCCCAAACTACTGATCATAAATCATTAACAATAAATTTAGATATATGTTTTTGAAAAACCTCTAAAATTATTTTAATCACAGAATTTGTGCTATTGGGAAGATAACATATACAGCCACAAGTCTTCAGCAGCTGTCTGGGACTTTTAATTGTCTGCTGTGTTTCAGGATTACATCATGAAGTACTGGGTGAAAAATGGAGCTGCAGCTGAGAAGCTTATTGTTGGATTTGCAACATATGCACAAACCTTCTCCCTGACTGACCCATCTAACAATGGAATTGGTGCCCCAACCTCAAGCCCTGGCTCTGAAGGTCCCTACACACAGGAATCTAGGATCTTGGCCTATTATGAGGTCTGTAGGTTGGCCATCCTGTGCTGTTTCAGTTTCAGGATGAGAACTGGGCTGTAGCCAGGTGTCAGGGGGTGGAAGATTGGAATCAGCTGAATCTGAACATTCATTCTGTCCAGTTCTTACTAGATCTAATAAATGTCCTTCCAAATTTATAAAATGTTTTAATTTATACTTCTTCAGTCATACAAATATACAGTGTTAGGCCGGGCGGTGGTGGCGCACGCCTTTAATCCCAGCACTCGGGAGGCAGAGGCAGGCAGATCTCTGTGAGTTCGAGACCAGCCTGGTCTACAAGAGCTAGTTCCAGGACAGGCTCCAAAACCACAGAGAAACCCTGTCTCGAAAAACCAAAAAAAAAAATATATACAGTGTTTAACGTTGGATACTATTTCTTCATGTAACAGACCACATACTGATGTGTATCTGCATTAGCACAGAGGAAGGTTATATTGAAGTATGTGTCTTACTATGTGGATTCTCTAAATCCAGTGCTTAAATCTCAACCTTAGATGAGCATCTGAAGATAGCACTAGCTGGGTGTTCCTCTGTGATCCAGCTCTTTTCTTGGTGAAAATGACTGGGTTCATTTACCAAGGTTTGGGGAAAAGTTGTGTTGATAACTGTGATGCCTCACACCTGTAAACGTATTTCAAGCCAAAATGCAGGAGAGGCGAGAGTGTAAAAGTACTGTGTGCTACAGACCTAGACTGTATCTAAAACAAAAAAATGGGAAAAAAACAAAATGTAAATAAAAGAGAGATAAAAAGAAAGAAAATTCACCTTTGATATAGTTTAGCTGTAGAGAATTTTCCCTCACTGATCAGCCCCACTTAAAATGTAATTTAATGTCTTTAATTACAAATAACACAAATTTTAAAATGAGGCACAAAGAATACCAAACAAAATATATTTTTCTTTTTTTAGCATAATATTTTAAGAATTTGACCTCTTGTCTTTTTAAAGGTTTGTACCTTCCTCACAAAAGGAGCCACTCAGATCTGGGAAGGCTCCCAGGAAGTGCCCTATGCCTACCAAGGGAATGAGTGGGTTGGCTATGACAATGTCAAGAGCTTTCTTATCAAGGTATGTTCATTCCCTTGGAAGACCACAGGCCCCAAAATTAAGTGGCAAGAATCCAAATGACTCTTAACCTCTCTCCTGAAACAGGCCCAGTGGCTTCAGCAGAACAATTTTGGAGGTGCCATGATCTGGGCCCTTGGCATGGATGACTTCAGTGGCTCTTTCTGTAACCAGGGCAAGTTCCCTCTGACCTCTACAGTGAAGGAAGCCCTCAAGGTGACCAGTGCAAGTAAGTGACAGCAGGGTTTTGCAACAGTACAAGCATGTCCCTTCACTGAGCAAAAGGCACTCTTGACATGTGTGTCACCCTTGCATGGGGAGAATCTTCCCATTTCATCCCATTGCTCATCCCCAGTGGGATAAATATCCTGATGCTGTCCAGTACCCAAAGTTCCTTGCTACTTTCTTGGACTTCTAGCATTCAAAGGGATGTGCAGAGATTCCTAAATTTCATGATGTATAGGAACATTTAGAAACTGTACTGACTCTCACTATAGGTATCTGCTTCCTTGTGAAGGCCATCTTCACTGCCTCACTCTTTCTTCATGGAGAAACAGAACAGAAATGAATTAAGAGTACTTTAGCTCTTTTACCGGAATGACCTTTTAATTTTTGTTTGTAAATTTTGTTTGTAACAAGATCTTTTGGATAAGAAGCTTTTATATAAGTGGCTTCCATCAGCACACAGTGTCATATATGATTTATAAAGCAAGACATATTAAATTGAAAGGGTGTCATTGAAGAAAGATACAAAGACAGGCAATCACATGAGAACACGGGTCAATATGACATCTCTTTTCAACTTCTGATGATAGAGAAATCTTCTGATCGAATGTAAGCAAGACGAGATAATCACCCCTCTCCTCTCCAGTGCATCTTGTCCTCACTTCACTTCTAGGAAAGGTTTTTTTTTATATAAAGGTTTCCACTCATCCTGTTGTGCTGTGTCTTTCAGGTTGCATGGTCTCTGCTCCAGACCTTCATCTGGTAAATGCTCCACTAGACAGTGGGAGTAGAAATGAGAAGAACACAACTGAGCCAGTGGATGCTCGGCCTTCTGTGACAAGAGAATAATAAAGATGCCTTCCTGTGTGGCCTGAATGTAATCTAATCCCTGCACATATCCCAAGTGAACCTTGTCCTCACTCCACCCGTGATGAGGGGACATGGCATGAGCTTGACCTTTCAGCTTTTCTCATTACTCTGAACAGAATGGTATCCTTTGTTTTTTTGCAAAGCTCCCTTGCTCTTCCCTAAATTACTAAAATAAAATCAGCATTCAGAACATGGGTCTTTATTTCTCCCCGTGTGTGTGTGTGTGTGTGTGTGTGTGTGTGTGTGTGAGAGAGAGAGAGAGAGAGAGAGAGAGAGAGAGAGAGAGAGAGAGACATACAGACAGACAGAAATTGGAGAATTTTTTCTTTCATGTGAAAACAGCAGTTCTGTGTGTCTGTGTGGGTTGTAATACTAAAAGACATGTGTCTTTTAGGGTTGGCAAGAGACTTGCCCCTAGAGTGGATCCCAGGAGCCCATGGTGATGTCCCCAGTTAGTCCCTTGGGCAGCTGAGGATAAGCAACCTGAAATGACCCTATCCTATAGCAATACTGACGAATATCTTGCATACCACCATAGAACCTTTATCTGGTGATGGATGGAGATAGAGACAGAGACCCACACTGGAGCACTGGTCTGAGCTCCCAAGGTCCCAATGAGGAGCAGAAGGAGGGAGAAGATGAGATGAGCAAGGAAGTCAGGACCACGAGGGGTGCACCCACCCACTGAGACAGTGGGGCTGATCTACTGGGAGCTCACCAAGGCCAGCTGGACTGTGACTGAAAAATCATGGGATAAAACCGGACTCTCTGAACATGGCAAACAATGAGGGCTGATGAGAAGCCAAGGACAATGGCACGGGGTTTTGACCCTACTTCATGTGCTGGCTTTGTGGGAGCCTAGCCAGTTTGGTTGTTCACCTTCCTAGATATGGACGGAGGGGGGCGGACCTTGGACTTTCCACAGGGCAGGGAACCCTGACTGCTCTATGGACTGGAAAGGGAGGGGGAGAGGAGTTTGGGGGAGGGGGAGAAGGGTGGGAGAATGGGGAGGGAAATGGGAGGCTGGGAGGAGGCGGATACTTTTTTTTCCTTTTCTCAATAAAAAAATAAACCGGGCGGTGGTGGCGCACGCCTTTAATCCCAGCACTCAGGAGGCAGAGGCAGACGGATCTCTGTGAGTTCGAGACCAGCCTGGTCTACAAGAGCTAGTTCCAGGACAGGCTCCTAAACCACAGAGAAACCCTGTCTCGAAAAACCAAATAAATAAATAAATAAATAAATAAATAAATAATAAAAAAAGAAGCTGTAGAGCCATGAACCTCATGGTCTTTTATCTGTCAGCATTCTTTTCATAATGGATGGAGATTGGGAAAGAAGCATTTGATGTTGGTGCAGGGATGAATGAAGACTTGGATCATTTATTTTTTTATTTCATTTTTTTTTATTGAGAAAAAAAATTTCCGCCTTCTCCCAGCCTCCCATTCCTCCCCCCTCCCCCCACTCCTCTCCCCGACCCCCACTCCTCCCCCCTCCCCCCACTCCTCTCCCCGTCCCCCCACTCCTCTCCCCCTCCCCCCACTCCTCTCCCCCTCCCTCTCAAGTCCCTACATGTAGTAGGATCAAAACCCAGTGTCATTGTCCTTGAATTCTCAGCAGCCCTCATTGTCCGCCATATTCAGAGAGTCCGGTTTTATCCCCTGCTTTTTCAGTCACAGTCCAGCTGGCCTTGGTGAGCTCCCAATAGATCAGCTCCACTGTCTCCGTGGGTGGGTGCACCCCTCTTGGTCCCGACTTCCTTGCTCATCTTCTCCCTCTTCTGTTCCTCATTGGGACTTTGGGAGCTCAGTCCAGTGCTCCAGTGTGGGTCTCTGTCTCTATCTCCATCCATCACCAGATGAAGGTTCTATGGTGATATGCAAAATATTCATCCGTATGGCTATAGGATAGGATCATTTCAGGTTCCCTATCTTCAGCTGCCCCAGGAACTAACTGGGGACCTCACCTTGGGCACCTGGAAGCCCCTCTAGGTCCAAGTCTCTTCCCAACCCTAAGATGGCTCCCTTAATTAAGATATGTGCTTCCCTGCTCCCCTATCCAACCTTCCTTTATCCCAATCATCCCGTTGCCCCAAGTTATCCCCATCCTACCATTCTTACTTTTCTCTACCCATCTCCCCTTACCCCCCTCCCACCCCACCCTTAAGATCCTGATTTTTTGCCTGGCAATCTTGTCTACTTCCCCTACCCAGGAGGATAGCTATATGTTTTTCTTTGGGTTCACCTTCTTATTTAGCTTCTTTAGGATATCAAATTATAGACTCACTGACCTTTATTTATGGCTAGAAACCAATTATGACTGAGTACATCCCATGTTCATCTCTTGGGAATATACCCAAGAGATGCCCAATCATATGACAAGGGCATTTTTGTTCAACAATGTTCATAGCAGCATTATTTGTAATAGCCAGAACCTGGAAACAACCTAGATGTTCTTCAATGGAAGAATGGATGAAGAAAGTGTGGAATATATACACATTAGAGTACTACTCAGCAGTAAAAAATAATGACTTCTCAAATTTTGCATGCAAATGGATGGAAATAGAAAATACAATCTTGAGTGAGGTAACCCAGACTTGGATCATTTATATCTCTCAGTTTGAGACAAAACTGCAGAAGGAGTCACAGTGACTACAAGACAGCACAGCATATGCAAAGCTGAATGTCTTGCTGAACAGTAAAGTCCAGGTCACTCTTTCATCTCTCCTTGGGTCTCAAAATCCTTTCAGCACCTCCTACTATTTGATGATGTTATTCCCCCTTTACCAAACTCTTGGTACGGGAAGTCCTTTTGTACATGTGTTACTTTTATTGGTTAATGAATAATTCTGCTTTGGCCTATGGAAAGAAAGAATGCTAGGAGAAATAAAGTGGAATTAGAGAGACGCCATGTAACAGCAGAAGGACACAAATACCAGAAACCTTACCAGTAAATCATGAGCGTTGTGGTAAAATATAAAATAATAGAAATGGGTTAATTTATGATGTAGTAGCTAGCTAGAAATACACTTAAGTTACTTATTGTAATTAATATAGTTTCTGTGTGATTATTTTGGGTCTGGGCAGCCAGGAAACAAAAGAGCAGTCTCTTCCTACAAACTATTATTTCTTTCCCATTTTCTTCTAGCTCCCTCTTCTTCCCCCATTCACTCCTTAGTTTTACCTTTTGTTTTATGGGCTTTCACAAATTCTGGGTATGATTCCCTTGTCAGGATATTTGAGTTCAAAAAATTTTCTTACATTCTGTTTCACTCCTACTAGGTAGGTTTTTATAAATATTGAGATGCCTACACTAGGAAGTTTGGGATCTTGGCCCACTTAGATGTCAGGAGGCTGGCTGGATGCACAGTTCTGTGTAAATTTCATGACAAGAGGTCTACCCTCACCCGACATGTAGAATCTATTGAACTGAATGTTATTCTAACTTCAACCTGTCTTTCCAAAAGAGAAAGTTACCTTCAGAGCTTAAAGTCCTTCATCTGAGGGACTCCTCTAGGCATAGCTCACATCTCTCTTCTGGACAGCACAAACATACTCGCTTTTCCTCTGGAGAAGCTGCTGGCACTAGAAGCTCACTTCCATGCTCCCTGTGGTATGTATTTCAGTTGTAGATCCTCTGTTCTGATGTATTGTTAGTAGCAACTGCTCTAGGAATAGTTAGGAACTGTCACTCTAGGACTGTTGATTCTGTCACTCGCAAGAAGAGTGACAGCAGTAGCTTCTGGCATGACCTAACAATCACATTCCAGAAGAACTGTGTGCGATGAAGACATTGTATGCTGTATAAGCTGTAATTGTGCATCTGGGCCTGAACTTGACCTGTTCCATTTCCCAGGATTCTTAGGGTTCTCTAGTCTTCACTATGTGGACAAAATAATCTTTCCTAACACTGTTGAATATAATGAGATATGAAAATCCATGTCTCTGAAATTTTAACTTGCTCTATTCTGTCGTAGATGTAGAAATGTCATTTGTGCATTGTTAGAGAGGTGCAAGAGAGTGAGTAGGGATGAACTGATTCCAAAGTCATACATGCTTCTATTTAACAGCCATGATGGATGAGACCCTGGAAAGGAATATTGCTGATCTGGGCACATGAGCAGAATAAGAACATTTACAGAAAAGGTCTCTTGTCTGGCATCCAGCATAAAAAGATGTTACTTACACCTCAGGACTCTAAGATGGGCAGTTCTGCTTGGCATTCTCATGAGTACAAGTCCCTCTTGAAGAAATTCTAAAAGTAGCCGCCATCTTCAGTCCTAACTGCCTTGACTGATCTGAATTCACTCATCAGGCTGCATTTACCTTTTCTCCATGGTGGTTTGTAGCAAAATTACTCTACTCCCAGTTGATATTCTCAACTATTCTTCAGCATGCAGTCCATATTAAAATTGTATTCATATTGCTTTTCAAGCACAGTTAAACTTAGTTCTGATTTAGACATATCTAGGAAAAGGAGGTCACAACTGAGAAAGAACCACCATACAATTGGTCTGTGTGACAATTTGGTAATTACTGATTGATGTGGGCTGACTCATCCCAAAGTGGGCAATGCATCCTTAGGCAAGCGGCTCTGGGTTATATTAGAGAGGTAACTATACAGACCTTTAGTATCATTTTGCAAGTAGTGTTCCTTTCGTGCCCTTGATTCACACCCAACTTGTCTTAACTTGTCTTCCTTGATGATACATTGTATCATATAAGCTTTAATAAGCTGTTTTCTCTCCATAGATAGTTTCTGTCAGTGTTTTAACACAACAGAACAGTAAATTAGGTGTGTCGCTATTTTCCCCTTTATTTTCATCTTATTGAATTCTACTCTATTAAAAATTCACAGTAATAGTCATTAGATATTGAATCTCCAGTTCTTCATAACTCATCCTGATAAGCAAGATTAAATCTATGAATCTCCTATTAATGGAACCAAACATTTTCTCCTTTTTTATGTGGCTGTGGTCACTTTGCATAGTTGTTCAAAGTTTACCATATTATAAAATGATTAAGAAAAGATGAGACAGTGACAAAATTTGCCACAAACTGTTGCTTGTGACCTCAGATTTTTGCTTTCTCTGTGCCTCCTTTGTAGTAATAAGGGCTGCGTTCCCAGCACCCCGGCCATCTGCTCGGCTAGCTTATGCCCGAAATAACAACACACAAACTGTATTCATTTAAACACTGCTTGGCCCTTTAGCCCTAGCCCTTACTGGCTAATTCTGTTATCCCGATCAACCCATCTCTAATAATCTGTGAGCACCGGTCTTACCGGGAAAGGTTCAGCATGTCTAACCTGGCGGCTTGCTTCATGGCATGTGTCTGCCCGGGAGCGGGGCATGGCATCTCTCTCAGGCATCTGCTCCCGAGAGGAGAGCTGTGGAGTCTGACCTCACTTGCTCTTCCTCCCAGCGTTCTGTTCTGTTTACTCCTCCCACCTATCTTCTAACCAATAAAATGGGCCAAGGCAGTTCCTTTATTAGCCAATGACCTTCCTCCATCATTTCCCCTTTTTCTGTTTAAACAAAAAAAAGGCTTTAACTTTAACATAGCAAAATTACATATAACAAAACAGTTATCAAGTAAAAGTTACAATAATCTTTATCATAACTAAGGAAAACTATAACTAACTATTCTTAATTCCATCAAAGACTCCAGAAAGATACAATACTACCTAAGCAAACAAGAAAAAAGCAACTCTAGAAATGACAGAGACATCTCGCTGCCTGGACAGTCACCCAAAGTTCCTCTGTACCGTTGGGGCATCCATCTTCAGCCTTCAGGCCCATGGTATCCAGCAGACATTTCCATAAAGCAGGAAAATTCAAAGTCAGTTCAGTCACTATCTGTTGTGTCCTGCAGAATGTCTCAGACTCTTTCATGAATCAGGAACCCCAAAAGATCATCTCACCTTTAGGCAAGTTCAGTAGTCCTCTCTCTATGAGTTTTCTGTGTCCAGTTTATGCAATAGTCCAGGCAAGAGCAGTTTCTTGCCCAAATGGCTATCAAACTCCATAAGTTGCCTCTTCGATGCCCATCTTCTTTTTGAAGTACATTGGTGCTGCCAGGAGCAGAGTGTCTCATTGTCATGAAAAGTCCTTAGTTATTAAAACATTAAATGTCCTATTCTGTAATCTTTGAAAGACATGAAGAATGTCTATCTAAATATATATCTCTATATATCTAGAAAATCTAACTAACATGACTACAAGCTTTACTATTATTGATGATTAACCATTAACAACCTTTATTTCTTAATTATACAATACATATTTAAATAAACTACACAATCACAATACCTTAATCAAAATCAGAAACACTTATATATATAACAAAATTGACCTTAAATCTCTATCAATAAAGCAAAATCTATACTAATGTAAATTATTCATATCTATATCATATCCCCCTTTAAATTTAAAAGGACGTTTATAAACCATATTTGGGAACATGGGCACAGTTTTTTCTCTCCAAACTGCTTCCTGCTGAATGGGGGCGTCATTAATTAGGTCTTTCATGGTATAAACTGTGTGCTAGTTTCATCTCAGTTGGCAGTTGAGCTAAGCAAATTTTCTGAAGATGTTCACTGCAACCCTTCAGGAGGGCGTGGTCCATCATACCAAATCGGAATTGAAGAAATGAACAGTGTCTCATCCTCTGTGAAAACAAAATAAGAAACTCCTTTCCAAAGTATCATGTCCTTAGATCCAAATTTCAAAGTCAAGGCATCAAAATATCTATGTTGGATTAGTTCAGCAGAATTTATAAATAAATATCTTTTAGCATCTGTTGCTCCTTCCTCAGCATTCAAACAATTCAAAGAGAGCATAATAGCATACAGTATCAAGATTCTCTGTGTATTTTCCATCTTTGTTCGTTTTATTTTAACCTCTATTTTGTTTATTTTTACTTTTAACTTTTTTGCTTTTTGAGATAGGTTCTCTGTATCTTTGACCTGAAGTAACTCTGTAGACCAGGCTGTCCTTGAACTCTCAGAGATCTGCCTGTCTCTGCCTCCCAGGCATTGGGATTAAAGGCATGTGCTACCACACCTTGAAGTCACAGAGGTCTATCTCCCTCTGCCTACCAAGTGTTGGGATTAAAGGTGTGTACCACACACAACAACTCTCTTCATTTTTTTGTCTTACTTTAAGAACTTCAACTTTTAGCTTGCACATATTTTTAACACACAGTAAACCATTTAGAAATTTTCTTTGTCTTTGAATCTCTCTTTACTGTATATCTCTCTTTTTCTGACCACAGGAGCCTTTAATTTACCAAGCATTATCAGTAGGATTAAAGCCGTGGGGCATAAGCAAAACCCAAACATTCATCATAGTTAAATGATATCTATAATGGATCATCATCCTTATTTTTGACCACCGCAGGGTCTGCCTACAATCTGGTATTCTACTTCTCCAACTGGGCTCAGTATCAGCCAGGCCCGGATAGTTTCACACCTGATAACATTGACCCTTGCCTGTGTACTCACCTGATCTATGCTTTTGCTGGGATGCAGAACAATGAGATCACCACCATAGAATGGAATGATGTAGAGTTCTACAAAGCTTTCAATGGCCTCAAAAACAGGTAAAAGAAAGGGGTAAATATCTAAATTAGTATCATTTGGTCCAGTTGTTGCCAAGTCCCAGTTTCTTTGAAGATATTCCTCAAAACTGACTGTAACAAGTCAACGTTTATCATCTATGTATCTATCTACCACCTTTTACTTATTTCAAAATTAATTTTGAGAATTTGTATAATGTATTCAAATCATATCAGTACCTTTTCAGTATTCCGCAAATGCTCTCTTTCTCTACCTATACAACTTTAGTGTCCTCATCTTTGTTTTAAACTTAGTCTAAGTTCATATATTTTTGAGTGTGTGGGAATCCATTGGAAATTTGTTTGCCCATAAGGAGTCCCACAACTCTCCCAGAACCTATCATTTGGCACCAGTGCTTCAGCTAGAGATGCGACCTTATGCCCACCTTCCCTTTCTGTGATGGTGTTTAGTCTGGCTTGAGATCTTGGATGTCTTGTGCAGGCTGTTCCACCTGCAGTGAAGTGTATTCATATGTGCAACTTGTCTGTTGTTTCTGGAAAACACCTTTACTGTAGTCCACCATCTCTGCTTCTTTCTACCCCCTCTTCTGTGATATTTCCCTGTTTGATTTATGGGCTGGTCCACATGATCAAAGTCATAAAGGCATTATTGTCAGGACCAAGACCCTTGGACACACAGGTTCTTTTGATTTCGTGTTGATACAAATGGTTTTCAAAATATGATACAATGCTATGAATTGTAGGTCCTTTGTTGTAGAGATAAGCTCTGAACTCATTCTATCTCACTCAAAGTTTGTATTGCTGACCAACATTTCTTTAATCCTTTCTTCCCCTGCTTAAACATTATAACTTCAGAATCAGTTGTTTCTTCATTTTATTATATTTTATTTTGTCATGTCTAGCTAAGCTATCTTTTAGAAGCCTATTCTTTTCTAATAATAGTCAGAAAGGAAGTGAATACAGACAGAGTGGAGAACAAAGCTGGAGGAGTGGGAGTTGTTGAGGGCAGATAAGCAATAATCAGGGTATATTGTATGAGAATGAAATCTATTTTCAATAAAAGCAAGAAGATAAAATTCTGCCATCTACTTCTATGAGTTCAAATATTTTAGATTCTGCTCATAAGTGAGATCTTGTATTATTTGTTAATCTATGCCTTGTTAATTTCAGTTAACATACCTTCAAATTAGAAATTTTGTTACTAATGGCAGATTTAATTCTTTTAAAGACTGAATAACATAATTAATTACATAATTTTTCAAGTTTAATTATTTTCTAGACATTTGCAGTGATTATGTTTCTTAAATAATTAAGAATAATGTTACAATTAATATTGAAGTGCTATGATTGACAAAATGATTTATCTACTCTGTTTTTGATAAATTGTACTCTCAATACTGTTTTAGTTTTTTATATTATATATCTATTTTTATATATCTTTAGGACATTTATATTATTTTTGAAAACATCTACTCAGGGTCTTCTCCCTTTTACAATTAGGTTGTTCTCTTGCTATTGAGATGAGTTCTTGATATATTTGGGATAGCATCCTTTGCAAGATATATGGTTTGCAGATATTTTCTCCAATTTTTTTTAAAAATTTTTTTATTGAGAAAAGGAGAAAATAAAACAAAAACAAAAAAACAAGTTTCCACCTCCTCCCAGCCTCCCATTTCCCTTCCCCTGCTCCCACCCTTCTCCCCATCCTACCACCCTTCTCCCCCTCCCCCACTCCTCTCCTCCTCCCTATCCAGTCCACAGAGCAGTCCGGGTTCCCTGCACTGTGGTAAGTCCTAGGTCCTCCCCCATCCTTCCATATCTAGGAAGGTGAACATCCAAACTGGCTAGGCTCCCACAAAGCCAGCACATTAAGTAGGATCAAAACCCCGTGCCATTGTCCTTGGCATCTCATCAGTCCTCATTGTTCGCCATGTACAGAGAGTCCAGTTTTATCCCATGCTTTTTCGGTCACAGTCCAGCTGGCTTTCGTGAGCTCCCAGTAGATCAGCTCCACTGTCTCAGTGGGTGGGTGCACCCCTCGTGGTCCTGACTTCTTTGCTCATGTTCTCCCTCCTTCTGCTCCTCATTGGAACCTTGGGAGCTCAGTCCAGTGCTCCAGTGTGGGTCTCTGTCTCTATCTCCATCCATCACCAGATGAAGGTTCTATGATGATATGCAAGATATTCGTCATTATTGCTATAGGATAGGGTCATTTCAGGTTCCCTATCCTCAGCTGCCCAAGGAACTAACTGGGAACCTCATCTTGGGCACCTGGGAGCCCCTCTAGGGTCAAGTCTCTTGCCCACCCTAAAGTGGCTCCCTTAACTAAGAATTGTGGTTCCGTTTTCCCCTATCCACCCTTCCTTTATCCCAATCCTCCTGTTTCCCCAAGTCCCCCCCTCCTTCCCTTCTACCTTTTCTCTCCCCATCTTCCCTTACCCCCCTCCCACACCACCCCCAAGATCCCAATTTTCTCCCCGGCAATTTTGAATACTTCCCTTAGCCAAGAGGATAACTATATGTTTTTCCTTGGGTTCACCTTCTTACTTAGCTTCTTTAGGTTCACCTATTGTAAACTCCATTACCCTTATTTATGGCTAGAAACCAATTATGAGCGAGTACATCCCATGTTCATCTTTTTGGGTCTGGGACACCTCACTCAGGATAGTGTTTTCTATTTCCATCCATTTGCATGCAAAATTCGAGAAGTCATTGTTTTTTGCCGCAGCGTAGTACTCTAGTGTGTATATATTCCGTACTTTCTTCATCCATTTTTCCATTGAAGGGCATCTAGGTTGTTTCCAGGTTCTGGCTATTACAAATAATACTGCTATGGGGTAAATCTAACAAAGGAAGTGAAAGATCTATTTGACAAGAACTTTAAGGCATTGAAGAAAGAAATTGAAGAGGATATCAAAAAATGGATGGACCTCCCTTGCTCTTGGATTGTGAGGATCAACATAGTAAAAATGGCAATTCTACCAAAGGCAATTTATAGATTCAATGCAATCCCCATCAAGATCCCATCAAAATTCTTCACAGATCTGGAGAGGACAATAATCAACTTTATATGGAAAAACAAAAAACCCAGGATAGCCAAGACAATCCTATACAATAAAGGATTTTATGGAGGCATTACCTTCCCTGCCTTCAAACTCTATTACAGAGCTACAATAATGAAAACAGTGTGGTACTAGCATAAAAACAGAGAAGTCGACCAATGGAATAGTATAGAAGACCCGGATTTTATCCCACAAACCTATGAACACCTCATTTTCAATAAAGGAGCTAAAAGTATACAATGGAAGAAAGAGAGCATCTTCAACAAATGGTGCTGGCACAACTGGATGTCAACCTGTAGAAGAATGAAAATAGACCCATATCTATCACTGTGCACAAAACTCAAGTCCAAATGGATTAAAGACCTCAATATCAGCCCGAACACACTGAACCTGATAGAAGAGAAAGTGGGAAATACCCTACAACAGATGGGCACAGGAGATCGCTTCCTATGTATAACCCCAGAAGCACAGACATTAAGGGCAACATTGAATAAATGGGACCTACTTAAACTGAGAAGCTTCTGTAAAGCAAAGGACACTGTCACTAAGACACAAAGGCAACCTACTGACTGGGAGAAGATCTTCACCAACCCCGCAACAGACAAAGGTCTGATCTCCAAAATATATAGAGAACTCAAGAAACTAGACTTTAAAATGCTAATTAACCCAATTAAAAAATGGGGCACTGAACTGAACAGAGAATTCTCAACAGAAGAAGTTCAAATGGCCAAAAGACACTTAAGGTCGTGCTCAACTTCCTTAGCAATCAGGGAAATGCAAATCAAAACAACTTTGAGATATCATCTTACACCTGTCAGAATGGCTAAAGTCAAAAACACCAATGATAGCCTTTGCTGGAGAGGCTGTGGAGGAAGGGGTACCCTCATCCATTGCTGGTGGGAATGCAATCTTGTGCAACCACTGTGGAAGTCAGTGTTTCGGTTCCTCAGGAAACTCAGGATCAACCTACCCTTGGACCCAGCAATACCACTCCTGGGAATATACCCAAGAGATGCTCTATCATATGACAAAAGCATTTGTTCAACTATTTTCTCCGATTTTAAGCTGAAAATCAGTTTATTTCAAGATCCAGTCCATCACTCATGGGTATATACTCAATGAACTCTGCATCTTACTTTGAGATATTTGCTTATCCATGATCACTGCTATTCTATTCATAATAGTCAGAAATGGGAAACAGCCTAGATATCCATCAACTGATGAGCATATAATAAAAATATGACACATATGTATTTTATAGTATTATTCAACTGTGAAGAAAAATGAAATTTTCAGCTAAATGGATGGAGTTAGAAACTATTATCCTGAGCCAGGTAACCCAAACCCAAAGGATAATCATCACGTATTTTCTCTTATATGTGGATCTTTGACTTTAAGCTTTGTATGTGTGTGTTTTTTCTGAATAGCTACAGAGGTTGCATTATTAAAAAGGGATCAGGCAGGAGGATACACTCTTCCAAAGAAAGGAAATTGAATATAGTTTTATAAAGAGATAAAACGACAATAGAATAGGAGGATTAAGTCAGGGAGGAGATGGTGGGCCCAATAAAGAAGAGAATAAGGGGAGTGACAGCCTACACGAAAGGCTTTTTGACAAACCATATGGAAACCCACTACTATAGAAATTATATATATATGTATAGATAAAGATATTTTTCTTTTATTGAAAATATATTGTTTTATTTTACAATATATCAAGATTATAGTGTCCTCTTTCCCTGCTCCTCCCATTTTCCCTACTTCCCTTCCCAGGAATACCTATGCCCTTATTGTCCTTATCAGAAAAAGAAAGGCTTCTAAAAGATAATAATTAAACATGACAAGAATAAGATATAATAATGTAAGGGAAAGGCTACCATATTGAAGTTGGACATGGAAAACTTACAGTAGGTAAAGAGTATAAAGCACAGTCTCAAGAATCACAGCTCACTTGCTTTCACAGTGAGGAGTACCACAATATACTAAACTAATAGTCATATATGAAGAGGATGTGTTTTAGGCCACTGTGGGCATGTGATTGTTGTTTCAGTCTCTATGAGCTTATATGTACTTGTTTAGTTGATTCAGAAGTCCATGGTCTCCTGGTGTCCTCTATCTCCTCTTGATCTTAGAACCTTTCTGCCAGACTTGAAGGTTGTGGCACATGCCATTAATCCCAGACATCAGGAGGCAGATTCAGGCAGATTTTCATGAGTTTAAGCCCAGCTTGGTCTACAGAATGAGTTACAGGATAGCCAAAGCTACACAGAAAAATTCTGTTTTAAAAAACAAAACAAAACACAAAAGAATCTGCCTCTTATTTGGCAGGATTCCCTGAGCTCAGAGGGGAAGGACTTGATGGAGCCCTCTCAGTTACACTCTTTCAATGTATAATGTCTAACTGTGGGTCTCTGACTCTGTTCCCATCTGCTGCCAGAAGAAGTCTTTTTGATGATGATTAGATAAGGCCATGGTCTATGACTATAGCAGAATACTATTGGGAGTCATTTTATTTGTATTTTTTTCTTTATTTATAGATCATTAGTGTTTTGTTTTATCCTAGTTCTTAGGGCTATCTATTCTCTGGTTCTTTTCCACCCTAGAAGTGTCAGGTATGAGTTGCCTTTTGTGAAGTGGGCCTTAGGTCAAATCAGAAAATGGTTGACTTCTCACAGAATTCTGTGCCATAATTGTCCTAGCATATTTTTTTCCATTAAACTTGTTTTAATGGGTCTCAAAATTCTGTGACAGATTTTTGGCCAAGTTGTTTCCATTAAAATTTACTGATTTTGAAAACTAATAACTTAAAACTGCCACACACACAAAAAAATGGTCCACAAAACAATCTCCTCTCCTTCTTAAGATTTTACGATGCATTGTTATCATTAACTGGTCTTATATTATTAAACTTAAATGTCCAATTGAGACAAACAATTCTGAAGCAGTTCTTCCTCTACTGATTAAGACTTGGGTGGCAGGTGTTAGGGGTAATATTCATTTAGCCTTCTGAGCTTTCTGGGCAGACTTGGTGACCTCACCAGCTCCAGCAGCCTTCTTGTCCACAGCTTTGATGACACCACAGCAACTGTCTGCCTCATGTCATGAACAGCAAAACGATCCAGTGGAGGATAGTCAGAGAAGCTCTTGACACACATGGGCTTGCCAGGAACCATATCAAAACTGGCTGCATCACCAGATTCCAAGAATTTTGGACCATCTTCCAGCTTCTTGCCAGAACGATGATCAATCATTTCTATAAGCTCAGCAAACTTGCATGCTATGTGAGCTGTGTGACAGTCTAGTACAGGAGCATAGCCAGCACTAATGGGGCCTGGGTGGTTCAGGATAATCACCTGAACAGTGAAGCCAGCAGCTTCCATTGGTGGGTCATTTATTTTTAAAAAATATTTATTTATTTATTATGTATACAATATTCTGTCTGCATGAATGCCGGAAGAGGGCACCAGACCTCATTACAGATGGTTGTGAGCCACCATGTGGTTGCTGGGAATTGAACTCAGGACCTTCAGAAGAACAGGCAATGCTCTTAACCGCTGAGCCATCTCTCCAGTCCCCATTGGTGGGTCATTTTTGCTGTCACCAGCAATGTTGCCACGTCTAACATCTTTGACAGACACGTTATTCACATTGAAGCCCACGTCCTCAGGAAGAGCTTCACTCAAAGCTTCATGGTGCATTTCAACAGACTTTACTTCTGTTGTCACATTGACTGGAACAAAGGTCACCACCATGCCAGGTTTTAAAACACCGGTGTCCACTTGGTCCACAGGGACGGTCCCAATAACACCAATTTTATAGACATCCCGGAGGGGCAGTAGCAGAGGCTTGTCAGTTGGACGAGTTGGTGGCAGGATACAATCCAAAGCTTCCAACAGGGTGGTCCCACTGGAACTACCATCTTTGCAAGTGACTTTCCATTCCTTGAACCAAGGCATATTAGCACTTGGCTCCAGCGTGTTGTCACCATTCCAACCAGAAATCGGCACAAATGCTACTGTGTCAGGGTTGTAGCCAATTTTCTTAATGTAGGCGCTGACTTCCTTAACATTTTCCTTGTATCTCTTCTGGCTGTAGGGTGACTCGGTGGAATCCATTTTGTTGACACCAACAATTAGCTGTTTCACACCCAGGGTGGAAGCCAGAAGTGCATGCTCACGAGTCTGCCCATTCTTGGAAGTACCAGCTTTGAATTCACCAACACCAGCAGCAACAATCAGGACAGCACAGTCAGCCTGTGATGTGCCTGCAATCATGTTTTTGATGAAGTCTCTGTGTCCTGGGACATCAATGATAGTAACATAGTACTTGCTGGTCTAAAACTTCCACAGGGATATGCCAATAGTGATACCATGCTCACGCTCAGCTTTCAGTTTGTCCAAGACCCAGGCATTCTTGAAGGAGCCTTTTCCCATCTCGGCAGCCTCCTTCTCAAACTTCTTGATGGTTCATTTGTTGATTCCACCACTCTTGTAGATCAGGTGGCCGGTTGTAGTGGACTTGCCGGAATTAACCTGTCCAATGAAGATGATGTTGACGTGAGTCTTTTCCTTTCCCATTTTGGCTTTGAATTAGCAGTGGTTTTCACAACACCTGCATTCTGACGGCAAACCCATTGTGAAAAAGTGTCCTAGCATATTTTATAGCAGGACAGAATGTAGTTCGAAGATTTTGTGCCTGGGTTGGTGTCCGTGTTTCTGTTTCAGTAGCCTGCAAAGTACTTTCCCACACTCTCATGCATATTGCATAGCTGTAACTTTTAAAATTAATATCATCTGTACTATTGACATTATTAAGACATTGATAGAGTAATGTCAGATAAAATAGTTGAAGTACTTTAGAGAAGAAAGACACTGTGAAAATATGTATTTATTATATATACATCTCTGAAACTAACTTCAAATATGCTTGCCTTGTTCTATAGAAAATTTATGAAGCTTTTGAGAAGGAGGCTAATGAGAACCAACCCAGGTTGATGATAACTGTGGCTGTAGCTGCTGGCATTTCCAACATTGAGGCTGGCTATGAGATCCGTGAACTTTCCCAGTGAGTGATGTACTTATTCCAAACGTCTGTGGGAACTGTTAAAGCACTGTGGTGGTCAGTCTAGCGATATCTTGCACTCAAAAGACATTGCTTGTGTACTTGCTTTGGAAAAGGTGTTATTGAAGGCAAAGATGTGAGAAACAGTTATCAGAAATGATTTTAAATCTTATTACCTGTCAGGTACCTTGATCAAATCCATGTCATGACATATGACCTCCATGGCTCCTGGGATGGCTACACAGGAGAGAACAGTTCCCTCTACAAATATCCTACTGACACTGGCAGCAATGATTGCCTCAATGTGGTAAGACCCTACAGGAATACAGACTGGGAATAATGTACCTAGTTTTCTTTACTTTCACTTGAAGTTTATGGCCACAACATGACCACCCCTCTACTCTTTCTATTATTATATTTTAGGTTGCACAGCCCCTGATGTGCCCACTGATCCTACGGAGCCAGTGACTTCTCCTCCAGGAAGCGGAAGCAGGAGTGGGAGTGGGAGCTCTGGAGGAAGCTCTGAAGGCAGCGGATTCTGTGCTGGCAAAGCTGATGGCCTGTACCCTGTGGTCAATGACAGACATGCCTTCTGGCACTGCTCCCACGGAATCACATACCTGCAGCACTGTCCGGCAGGCCTTGTCTTTGATACCAGCTGTAATTGCTGCAACTGGCCATGAACCTGACTCTGTCCTGCTTTTCAAACTTTTGTACTTTCTGCTATGCCTTGACAAAGACATTTGCTTCCATCTAAAGCTATGTAATAAAATCAGCTGCCAAAACATGGGCTTCCTTGATTTTTATGATTTAGTTTAAAACTTTTCTCCATTTAAAATATCAGCTGTGTATGTGTGAGAAAGAGGAGAGAGAGAGAGAGAGAGAGAGAGAGAGAGAGAGAGAGGAATTAAGGAGAGGAGTGTGATAACATGTTGCTGCCAAGAATACTACTTTTTTTTCCCTCCCATATAATGTGCATGATAGCTTAGACTCTGGAAGACATCTGAAGCTTGGTTGTAGGGATAAGTCCCGCCTCTTAGGGGGCGTGTTTGCCTCGGGCTAATGTCTGCCTATAAATTTGGCAAGCGTGCTCCTAGCTGTCTCTTCTGCTTTCCTGGTCTCCGCTGGAATGGTGGTTCTGTAAGTCTATTTCTACATTAAAACTATATATATTTTTACAATCTGTCTGCATTCGTTTATGCCACTACATTTTGGCGTCCAATGTCGGGCTATTTTGCCCCCGACTCAAGCGGGTAGCCCGCTAGCTAACACAGCACCCTCCCGGGTGCTGTTTTTCAGTTCGTGACTGAAAAACAGTCCGAGACATACTCAGCAACACAGGCCCATTCTGCCTGCCTTGGCTAAGTTTTGCAGCAGAACCCCACTGCCTGAATTAGCAGAAGCTCAAGTACCTGCGGTTTTGCAACAAAAGCTGCCACAGTGTCAGATTTGGTCTGATACAAAGTGACTTGGCCGGGCAGGGGTGGCGAACGCTTTTGATACCAGCACTTGGGAGGCAAGGGCAGGCGGATCTCTGTGAGTTTGAGGCCGGCCAGGCAGTGGTAGTGCACGCCTTTAATCCCAGCACTTGGGAGGCAGAGACAGGCGGATCTCTGTGAGTTCGAGGCCAGCCTGGTCTACAAGAGCTAGTTCTAGGACAGGCTCCAAAAACACAGAAACCACCACTGACAGGAACCGATCATTGCAGGTAAAAAAAATTTTTTTTTATAAATAAAATGTCTGAACACATTACTGTTCAAGAATTTAACAGTTTTTTTTAATTGTACCATGTGGGAGATTTTACAAGAGGTGTCTATCACCCCACATCTATGGATCCTTCTGGGATTCGTAGTTTTCATTGGCACCAAATGGTTTGATAATAAAAATATGATAAAGTCTTTACGAGACGAATCCAGGATTCTTAAGGCAGAGATTGAACGCTTAAAAACAATTGAGAATGATAACAATCTTCTGAAGAATCAGTTTGAAGTTCTCCAGGCTGATAACAATCTTCTTAAGAATCAGTTTGAAGTTCTCCAGACTGATAACAATCTTCTCGAGAATCAGTTTGAAGTTCTCCAGGCTGATAACAATCTTCTCAAGAATCAGTTTGAAGTTCTCCAGGCTGATGTTAAGGAGAAATTCATTACTATGGAAGAGGGAACAGCTGATCTGGATCGGAAGGTTCAGTCCCTTTCTGTAGGAACTGAAACATTAGTGGCTGATATTAAGGAGAAATTCATTACTATGGAAGAGGGAACAGCTGATCTGGACCATTAGATTCAGTCCCTTTCTGTAGGAAATGAAACATTAACTGAGAGAATCAAAACTGCTGAATGTGACAATCGGATTTTGTCTAAAGCTTATGACAGATTGACGGAAAGATTGTCAATACAAGAAGGCATGGTTTATGCCATAAAAATTATGTCCAAAGATGAGATGTTATCTCTAACGGACAAACTTCATACTTTAGAATCCTCAATGAAGGCTTTGGAACATAATTCTGGACAGGAGATTCAGACATTGCAGAAGGCAATGGTGAATAGAATTGAAAAGATTGAGGAATTTCTAAATTCTGATGAAGAAGAGCAAAGGGTAGAAAGGCAAATTTTAACTACATCTGTGGGTAAATCTCTCCGGGACAATTTCCACAAAGCTCTACCTACAGCTCTATCTGCCTTTCCAGTAATAACAACAGAAAAGGTGATTGGTTCCAGAAACCCTAGGGTCATCAAGGAGGATACATGGGAGCCTGTCCGTATGAATGACCTCAAGGAAATTAAACAGGCTGTCATGACTTTTGGGATGCAAGCCTCTTTTGTTAAAGAGATGCTAAGATCTTGGGCCACGACAAGCAGAGCAACCCCCTCGGACTGGCTCCAGCTGAGCTCTGCAGTACTTGAGAGTGGACCACAATTGAAATGGCAATGCTTATTCAGGCAAGAGGCTAGACTCTTAGAACAGCAGGAAAAAGCAAAGGGAATTGACATTTCCCTAGATAAAATTCTAGGTGAAGGGCTCTTTTCCGACCCTCAGGAACAAGCTAATTTGGATGAAAACACACTCTCCATGTGTACTACAGCAGCCTTAAGGGCTTGGGACAGGGTACAAGACCCAGGACAGAGAATGGAATCATTTGTCAGAGTTAAACAGGGTCAGAGAGAACCCTTTAGTGACTTTTTACAAAGATTAACTAAGGCTGTACAAATAGGGATATCTGACCCAGAAGCAAGACGTATAATGATTGAGTCTTTGGCTTATGAAAATGCAAATGTGGAATGCAAAAGGATTTTGGGGCCTTTAAAGCTCAGATCAGCGCCTTTGAAGAATGGGTCTTGCATTCACTCAGTGTTGATACATTTGATTATGGCACTGAAGCATGGGTAGAAGAAGCAATTTCCAATGGTAAAAGGAGACACCAGAATACCAAATGTTTTAATTGTGGCAAAATGGGTCATATGAAAAGGAATTGTAGACAACGGATTTTCAGAAATAATAATAATAATAATAATAATGCATCTTTCAGAAATAATAATAATAATGCATCCTCTAGAAATAACAGAAATAGGAGGACTCAGCCTTCAGGTTTATGTAGAAGATGTGGAAAGGGCAGACATTGGACGAATGAATGCAGGTCTACAAGAGATAGACAAGGCAACCTGATACAGTCAGGAAACGTGAGAGGGGGGCCTCACAGGCCCCCATGGCAAACATGGTTCAGTCATTTCCAGTTTCTGCAGAGAACGTGCCTCATCAGGACAATTAGGAAGCCCCATGCCTACTGTTACAAGCAATAATGATCAGAAAGATAAGTTACGTGTGTTTTGGCAAACTTCTATAAATGATGAAAGACCTAAACTGAGAGTGTGTGTAAATGGTATTTTTATTACTGGCCTGCTGGACACAGGTGCTGATGTAAGTATCATTACCCCAGAATCTTGGCATCCGTATTGGCCTCTTCAGAATGTAAATGTTCAGCTCCTGGGAATTGGAACCCTATCTCAAGTAAGGCAGAGCATGAGATGGGTTGAATGTATAGGGCCAGAGGGACAAATAGGAAAATTAAAGCCATATGTAGCCAATATCGCAATGAATTTATGGGGTCGTGACCTATTACAACAATGGAATACCGAAATTAACATTCCTGCTAAATCTAGAGCCTATATTTCTGAGAATAATATTAAAAGATATTACAAACAGAGAAAACCGGCCATTCGGGCTGTACAGGAACAAGCAATTGATGTCCCTTCAGAGATACCAACAGCCTTGCCTCTAAAATGGTTGACTGAGAAACCAATATGGACAAAGCAATGGCCTTTACCTGAGGAAAAGTTACAGGCTTTAGAACAGCTGGTATAAGAACAATTAGATGCTGGACATATAGAAGAATCTACCAGCCCTTGGAATTCTCCTGTATTTGTGGTTAAGAAAAAATCAGGTAAATGGAGAATGGTGACAGATCTCAGGGCCATCAACAAGGTTATTCAACCTATGGGCCCTCTGCAATCTGGAATTCCTTTGCCCTCTTTATTACCAAAAGGATGGCCTCTCATAGTTATTGATTTAAAGGATTGTTTTTTCACTATACCTTTGCAAAAAGAAGATAGAGAAAAATTTGCCTTCACAGTGCCTACTTATAACAATTCTCAACCTTCGAGGAGGTACCACTGGACCGTCCTCCCCCAGGGTATGTTAAATAGCCCCTTCCTGTGCCAATATTTTGTGAACCAACCATTGCAAATAATACGCAAGAAATTTCCCAAATCTATAGTATACCATTACATGGACTACATTTTGTTATCCGATTCAAACATGGATACCTTGAACAGACTTTTTGAAGAAATAAAGATACTTTTACCTAAATGGGGATTGGAAATCGCTCCTGAAAAGATTCAGAAGGGAGATTCTGTTAATTATTTAGGTTATAAAATAGGTTTGCAAAAAATTAAGACACAAAAAGCACAAATTAGGAGAGATCGCCTACGGACTCTTAATAACTTTCAAAGACTGTTAGGAGACATTTCCAGTCTACGACCAGCTATTGGAATAACACCTGATCTAATAATTCATTTGAACAAAACCTTGGATGGTGATAAAGATTTAAACAGTCCCAGAGAATTAACAGCTAAAGCAGAAAAGGAACTGACAATGATTGAGGAAAAATTACAACAGGCACATGTGGACAGGGTGAATCCAGAGCTCGATTGTATTCTCGTCATACTACCATCAAAAATTTCTCCTACAGGAATTTTAATGCAGAGAGATGATATTATTCTGGAATGGATCTTTTTACCACATAAACCAAGTAAGAAACTGAAAACTTATGTGGAAAAAGTCTCTGAGTTAATTATAAAAGGCAAGCTGAGACTTCATCAACTAGCAGGCATAGACCCAGCAGAAATTATAGTGCCTTTCACTGCTGATGAACTAAAGAAATTATGGGAAGATTTACCCCCAGATATTTTATGCTGTTTGTGGCTATTGTGAATGGTGAAGCTTCTCTGATTTCCCTCTCTGCTTCCATATCCTTTGTGTATAAGAGGGTGACTGATTTTTTGGAGTTGATCTTGTATCCTGCCACATTACTAAAGCTGTTTATCAGCTGTAAAAGTTCTTTGGTGGAGTCTTGGGGGTCGCTTAAGTACACTATCATATCATCTGTGAATAACGAAAGTTTAACTTCTTCCTTTCCAATTCGAATCCCCTTGATCCCATTATGTTGTCTTATTGCTATTGCTAGAACTTCAAGCACTATATTGAAGAGGTATGGCGAGAGTGGACAGCCTTGTCATGTTCCTGAGTTAAGCAGGATGGCTTTGAGTTTCTCTCTGTTTAATTTGATGTTAGCTGTCGGCTTGCTATATATAGCTTTTATTATATTTAGGTATGACCCTTGTATCCCTAATCTCTCCAAGACTTTTAACATAAATGGATGTTGAATTTTGTCAAATGCTTTTTCAGCATCTAATGAAATGATCATATGGTTATTTTCTTTCAGTTTATTTATATGCTGGATTACATTGATAGATTTTCATATGTCGTACCAGCCCTGCATCTCAGGAATGAAGCCTACTTGATCATAATGGATAATTTTTTGGATGTGTTCTTGGATTCGGTTTGCCAGTATTTTGTTGAGGATTTTTGCGTCGATGTTCATGAGTGAGATTGGCCTGTAATTCTCTTTCCTGGTTGAGTCTTTGTGTGGTTTTGTTATCAGAGTAACTGTAGCTTCATAAAAGGAATTAGGTAATGACCCTTCTGTTTCTATATTGTGGAATACATTAAGGAGTATAGGTATTAGCACTTCTTGGAAGTTCTGGTAGAATTCCGCATTGAAACCATCTGGTCCTGGGCTTTTTTTGGTAGGGAGGTTTTTGATAACAGCTTCTGCTTCTTCACGACCAACATGTCTGTTTAGATTGTTCACCTGGTCCTGGTGTAACTTTGGTATATGGTATTTATCTAAAAAAGTGTCCATTTCTTTTACATTTTCCAGTTTTGTGTTATACAGGCTTTTGTAATAAGATCTGATGATTCTCTGAATTTCCTCTGTGTCTGTGGTTATGTCCCCCTTTTCATTTCTGATCTTATTAATTTGCGTGTTCTCTCTCTGCCGTTTGATTAGATTGGATAGGGGTTTATCAATCTTGTTGATTTTCTCCAGGAACCAGCTTTTTGTTTCATTGATTCTTTGGATTGTTTTCTGTGTTTCTATTTTGTTGATTTCAGCCCTCAGTTTAATTATTTCCAGTCTTCTACGCCTCCTAGGTGAGTCTGCTTCTTTTTTTTCTAGAGCTTTCTTGAATTTTGCATACAAATGGATGGAAATAGAAAACACTATCCTGAGTGAGTTAAGTCAGACCCAAAAAGAGGAACATGGGATGTACTCACTCATATTTGGTTTCTAGCCATAAATAATGGACATTGAGCTTATAATTCACATTCCTAGAGAAGCTAAATAAGAAGGTGAATCCAAAAACAAACATATAGGCATCCTCCTGAATCAGGCGATGAAAGGAGACAGAGACAGAGACCCACATTGGAGCACCGGACAGAAATCTCAAGGTCCAAATCAGGACCAGAAGGAGAGGGAACACGAGCAAGGAACTCAGGACCACGAGGGGTACACCCACACTCGGAGACAATGAGGATGTCCTATCGGGAACTCACCAAGGCCAGCTGGCCTGGGTCTGAAAAAGCATGGGATAAAACCGGACTAGCTGAACATAGCGGACAATGAGGAATACTGAGAACTCAAGAACAATCTCAGTGGGTGTTTGATCCTACTGCACATACTGGCTTTGTGGGAGCCTAGGCAGTTTGGATGCTCACCTTACTAGACCTAGATAGAGGTGGGCGGTCCTTGGGCTTCCCACAGGTCAGGGAACCCTGATTGCTCTTCGAGCTGATGAGAGAAGGGGACTTGATCGGGGGAGGGGGAAGGAAAGGGGAGGCGGTGGCGGGGAGGAGGCAGAAATCCTTAATAAATAAATTTAAAAAAAGACCTCTAAACAAGACACAGTGTATTTAAAAATGTACATAGGCTTGGGAGAGAGCAAAAAAGTATAGACAGTTATAAAAAGAAGTAAAGTCTTTAAAGAGATATTAAAAGTAATATAAAAGAGTACAGAGTCATAGATTAAAGGAGTAAAGAAAAATAAGTCATATAAAGATGAAAAATACATTTAGAGTCTGTATTATGTATATTAATTTGTTTTCTTTGATTTTTTTTGTCTGCAGAGATTTTGTTGAATATGTTTTCTGTGCATTTGAGCTAGAGTTCTTCTCCCTCTTCTACCCCTATTATTCATAGGTTTGGTCTTTTCATGGTGTCCCAGATTTCCTGAATATTTTATGCTAAGATTTTTTGGATTTAATGTTTTCTCTGCCCAATGAGTCTATTTCCTCTATAGTATCTTCAGTGCCTGAGATTCTTTCTTCTATATCTTTTATTCTGTTGGTTATACTTTTCTCTGTAGTTCCTGTTCATTTACCTATATTTTCCATATCCAGAATTCTCTCAATTTATATTGTCTTTATTATATCTATTTCAATCTTCAAGTCTTGAACTGTTTCCTTAACCTGTTCGATTGTTTTTTCTTGTTTTTCTTTGGTTTCTTTGAGGGATTTGCTAATTTAATTTTTTTGTCTTCTCTTCCATTTCTTTAAGGAAGTTTTTCATTTACTCTTTAAAAGTCTCCATCATTTTCATAAAGTTACATTTAAAGTCATTTTCTTCTACTTCTTCTGGGTTTAAATGACCAAGTCTTCCTGTTGTGTGACCACTGGATTCTAGTGTTACTATGTTGCTTTTTAGGCTGTTGGATGAATTCTTGCATTGGAGCCTACCCATCTCTTCCTTTAAAAGAGGCCAACAGTGTCTTTGCTTATTGGTCCAATCCTTGCTGTGGCTGTCTGAGTGATTGGGAGTTTTTCTTGGTCTGCTCTGTACTGTCAATGTCTGTCTCAAAAAGCCTCTCTATTAGTCTTCTCTCCTGGTTTGCTCTCTTAATACCCTCAATGTTGTAGCAAGCTCTTGCCCCTATCAGTATTATAGCAAGCTCTCAGCTCTTATGCAGAGTGTGGCTAGTAGCTTGGGGGATCCAGTGAATGTGTTTGGGTTTTGGGAGAGCCTAACCACAGGAAACTCCCTTCTGGGTGGCTAGAAAAGCTGAGGGAATTGGGGAAGGTGCTTGGGGGTTTTGTCCCATTGGGGAGATCCTATAGAGTAGGGTGTCCTGCTGCATGGCTGTTCACTCACCTCTTAAGTCCCCTCAGTATTGGAGCAAGCTGTATTTCAGAGTTCTACCAAGGTTGCAGGAGGATAGCATTGCCTGGATTTTTTGTCTTGTTTTGTTTCTGCACTGAGGCCTGCACATCTTAAAGTTGGTCAGCTGGCTGAATTTATCATTTATTCATTATTGCTATCCTTTTAAACAATCTTTCTTTTTCATTGGAGGCATATACAATGTCCAAGAGAGAACTTAGTTTTTTCTGACCTTAGAATGTATAAACTTCTAAAGATACCATATTTTAAAAAATACAGGTACTTGGAAAACAAAATAAATAAAATAACTGTTGTAAAGACAGCACACAGGGAGCAATGTCTCAGCAGGTACTTTAATGACCTGAGCTCTGAATTTGATTGCTGGAACACATGTGGTCAAGTTGAGAATGGTCATAATTAGGGTTTCTATTGTTGTAATGAAACACCATAACCAAACCGGATTGGAGAACAAGGAAATTTTAGCTTATATTTCTACATCATAGTTCATCTTTGAGGGAATTCAGAACAGGAACTTTAACAAGGCAGGGACTTAGAGGCAGGAGTTGATGATACAGAGGCATTGGAGTGGTCCTGCTTACTGGATTGCTGCCCATGGCTTGATCAGCTTGTTTCTTACAGAACCCAGGACCACCAGTCTGGGATGGTCCTTCCCCATCAATCCCTTAATAAATAAATGCTCTACAGACTTGCCTACAGTTTGATCTTATGAAGACATTTTTTTCTGTTAGATTTCCTTTTTGCAGATAACTAAGGCTTGGGTCAAGTTGACATAAAACTTTCCAGCACAATTGACACCTTGTCAACTTGACACAAAAATCACATCATAGAGGCTAGGTAACAAGGAGGGCTTAAGGTGGGCCAATGACATCTCTTTGGGAAGGGGAAATGGAAGAGATATCATGGGTGGGTTTCCTGCCCTGTGGGAAGTCCAAGGTCCTTCCCCCTCCATCCAGGTCTAGGAATGTATGCATCCAAACAGACTAGGCTCCCACAAGGCCAGTCCATGCAGTAGAATCAAAACTCAGTGCCATTGTCCTTGGCTTCTTAGTCAGCCCTCATTGTCAGCCACATCCAAAGAGTCCAGTTTGATCACATGCTCCATCAGTCCCAGTCCAGCTGGCCTTGGTGAGCTCCCATTAGATCAGTCCCATTGTCTCAGGGACCCCTCGTGTTCCTGACTTTCTTGCTCATGTTCTCTGTCCTGACTGCTCTTAGGACTGGAGAGGGAGGGAGGGAGTGAATGGGGGTGAGAGGGAAATGGGCAGAGGAGAGGAGATGGAAATTTTTGATAAATAAATAAATTTTTTAAAAAACTAAAATCATGTTAAAAACTTTTCAAGAGGGAAAAACTACATAGTCACAGTCTGATCAAAGCAAAATCAAACTCCAACAACATATAAATAGCTCCAGGTCCAAAGTATAGGATTCACTCTTGATCTTCTTGAAACCTCTAAAAGGTCTTTCTCTCTTTACTGACACACGGTTTGTCTTCCGTGCTTCAGGTGGCTCCACTGGCCTTTGATGCTGTTCTTGGAGCTAATCCTAATCCCATGGTACCAGCATCTTCAAAGTATTGGCGTCTCTGCTGCAATTGGGCTTCATTTTCACCAATGCCCTCTTCTTGACTCTCTCATGGTGTCAAGCCTCAATTTATCTGCCTTTAGCCCTGGGCCTTCAGCTACTATTCTGGCTATACCTTCACCAGTGGGTTTTCTTGAACTCCCACAGTGCCAAACCTCAGCTGTTCCCCATCTGTTCTCATCTACATGTCCTGCTATCAAAACCAGTACTACCTGACTAACTCTTACACTACAAAGTTTGGCTACCAGAAAGAGACACAACCTTGGCCACCTCTGGAAGACAGCTTTGGTCTGCTGACTGAAAAAACACACTCTGGAAATTTTCATTTCAATGATTCTAGTCTCTTCTTTTTTTGCTTTATTTTTTAAATTTATTTATTTATTAAGGATTTCTGCCTCCTCCCCGCAACCGCTTCCCATTTCCCTCCCCCTCCCCCGATCAAGTCACCCTCCCTCATCTGCTCGAAGAGCAATCAGGGTTCCCTGACCTGTGGGAAGCCCAAGGACCGCCCACCTCTATCCAGGTCTCCTAAGGTGAGCATCCAAACTGCCTAGGCTCCCCCAAAGCCAGTACATGCAGTAGGATCAAAAACCTACTGCGATTGTTCTTGAGTTCTCAGTATTCCTCATTGTCCGCTATGTTCAGCTAGTCCAGATTTATCCCATGGATTTTCAGACCTAGGCCAGCTGGCCTTGATGAGTTCCCGATAGAACATCCCCATTGTCTCAGTGTGTGGGTGTACCCCTCGTGCTCCTGAGTTCCTTGCTCGTGCTCCGTCTCCTTCTGGTCCTGATTTGGACCTTGAGATTTCTGTCCGGTGCTCCAATGTGGGTCTCTGTCTCTGTCTCCTTTCATCACCTGATGAAGGTTAATATTCATGAGGATGCCTATATGTTTGCCTTTGGATTCACCTTCTTATTTAGCTTCTCTAGGATCATGAAATATAAGCTCAATGTCCTTTATTTATGGCTAGAAACCAAATATGAGTGAGTACATCCCATGTTCCTCTTTTTGGGTCTGGCTTACCTCACTCAGGATAGTGTTTTCTATTTCCATCCATTTGTATGCAAAATTCAAGAAGTCCTTGTTTTTTACTGCTGAGTAGTAGTCTAATGTGTATATATTCCATACTTTCTTCATCCATTCTTCCGTTGAAGGGCATCTAGGTTGTTTCCAGGTTCTGGCTATTACAAACAATGCTGCCATGAACATAGTTGAGCATATACTTTTGTTGTATGATAGGGCCTCTCTTGGGTATATTCCCAAGAGTGGTATTGCTGGATCCAAGGGTAGGTTGTTCCCGAGTTACCTGAGAAACCAAAACACTGCTTTCCAGAGTGGTTGCACAAGTTTGCATTCCCACCAGCAATGGGTGAGTGTACCCCTTTCTCCACAACCTCTCCAGCAAAGGCTATCATTGGTGTTTTTTATTTTAGCCATTCTGACAGGTGTAAGACGGTATCTTAAAGTTGTCTTGATTTGCATTTCCCTGATCGCTAAGGAAGTTGAGCATGACCTTAAGTGTCTTTTGGCCATTTGAAGTTCTTCTGTTGAGAATTCTCTGTTCAGCACAATGCCCCATTTTATAATTGGGTTGATTAGCCTTTTACGGTCTAGTTTCTTGATTTCTTTATATATTTTGGAGATCAGACCATTGTCACTTGCGGGGTTGGTGAAAATCTTCTCCCAGTAAGTGGGTTGCCTTTTTGTCTTAGTGACAGTGTCCTTTGCTTTACAGAAGCTTCTCAGCCTCAGGAGGTCCCATTTATTCAATGATGCCCTTAGTGTCTGTGCTGCTGGGGTTATACGTAGGAAGTGGTCTCCTGTGCCCATGTGTTGTAGAGTACTTCCCACTTTCTCTTCTATCAGGTTCAGTGTGTTCGGACGGATATTG
The DNA here is from genome assembly GCF_018167655.1 of Microtus oregoni. Classification (NCBI taxonomy): domain Eukaryota; kingdom Metazoa; phylum Chordata; class Mammalia; order Rodentia; family Cricetidae; genus Microtus; species Microtus oregoni. The sequence goes on along the minus strand of NW_024543830.1, from coordinate 13,559,464 downwards.
AGGTCTTTAATCCATTTGGACTTGAGTTTTGTGCATGGTGATAGATATGGATCTATTTTCATTCTTCTACAGATTGACATCCAGCTTTGCAAGCACAATTTGTTGAAGATGCTCTCTTTTTTCCATTGTATACTTTTAGCTCCTTTATCGAAAATCAGGTGTTCATAGGTTTGTGGGTTAAAGTCAGGGTCTTCTATTTGATTCCATTGGTCGACTTCTCTGTTTTTATGCCAATACCAAGCTGTTTTCAATACTGTAGCTCTGTAATAGAGTTTGAAGTCAGGGATGGTAATGCCTCCAGAAAATCCTTTATTGTATAAGATTGTTTTGGCTATCCTGGGTTTTTTGTTTTTCCATATAAAGTTGATTATTGTCTTCTCCAGATATGTTAAAAATGTTGATGGGATTTTGATGGGGATTGCATTGAATCTATAGATTGCTTTTGGTAGAGTTGCCATTTTTACTATGTTGATCCTCCCAATCCAAGAGCAAGGGAGGTCCTTCCATTTTCTGGTGTCTTCTTAAATTCCTTTCTTCAAAGACTTATAGTTCTTGTCAAATAGATCTTTCACTTCCTTGGTCAGAGTTACCCCAAGATAATTTATGCTATTTGTGGCTATCGTGAAAGGTGATGCTTCTCTGATTTCTCTCTCTGCTTCCTTATCCTTAGTGTATAGGAAGGCAACTGATTTTTGGAGTTGATCTTGTATCCTGCCACATTACTAAAGCTGTTTATCAGCTGTAGGAGTTCTTTGGTAGAACTTTTGTGGTCGCTTATGTATACTATCATATCATCTGCAAATAACGAAAGCTTAACTTCTTCCTTTCCAATACGAATCCCCTTGATCTCCTTATGTTGTCTTATTGCTATTGCTAGAACATCAAGCACTATATTGAAGAGGTATGGAGAGAGTGGACATCCTTGTTGTGTTCCTGATTTTAGTGGGATGGCTTTGAGTTTTTCTCCGTTTAATTTAATGTTAGCTGTTGGCTTGCTGAAAATAGCTTTTATTATATTTAGGTAGGACCCTTGTATCCCTATTCTCTCCAAGATCTTTATCATAAAGGGGTGTTGAATTTTGTTGAATGCTTTTTCAGCATCTAATGAAATGATCATATGGTTTTTTTCTTTCAGTTTATTTATATGGTGGATTACATTGATAGATTTGCGTATGTTGAACCAGCCCTGCATCTCTGGGATGAAGCCTACTTGATCATAATGGATAATTTTTCTGATGTGTTCTTGGATTCGGTTTGCCAGTATTTTATTGAGAATTTTTGCATTGATGTTCATAAGTGAGATAGGTCTGTAATTCTCCTTCTTGGTTGGGTCTTTGTGTGGTTTTGGTATCAGGGTAACTGTAGCTTCATAAAAGGAATTTGGCAATGACTCTTCTGTTTCTATATTGTGAAATACATTAAGGAGTATAGGTATTAGTTCTTCTTGGAAGTTCTGGTAGAATTCTGCATTGAAACCATCTGGTCCTGGGCTTTTTTTGGTAGGGAGATTTTTTATAACCGTTTCTAATTCTTTGCGAGTAACCGGTCTATTTAGATCATTCACCTGGTCTTGGTTTAGCTTTGGTATATGGTACTTATTTAAAAAAAATGTCCATTTCTTTTGTATTTTCCAGTTTTGTGGCATACAGGCTTTTGTAGTAAGATCTAATGATTCTCTGAATTTCCTCTGTGTCTGTGGTTATGTCCCCCTTTTCATTTCTGATCTTATTTATTTGCGTGTTCTCTCTCTGTCGTTTAATTAGTTTGGATAGGGGTTTGTCGATCTTGTTGATTTTCTCCAAGAACCAGCTTTTTGTTTCACTGATTCTTTGGACTGTTTTTTGTGTTTCTATTTTGTTGATTTCAGCCCTCAGTTTTATTATTTCCAGTCTTCTACTTCTCCTGGGCGCGTCTGCTTCTTCTTTTTTTCTAGAGCTTTCAGGTGTGTTGTTAAGCCCCCAATGTATGCATTCTCCGTTTTCTTTAAGTGGGCACTTATTGCGATGAACTTTCCTCTTAGCACTGGTTTCATTGTGTCCCATAGGTTTGAGTATGTTGTCCCTTTATTTTCATTAAATTCAAGGAAGACTTTAATTTCTTTCTTGATTTCTTCCTTGACCCAGGTGTGGTTCAGTAGTTAACTGTTCAGTTTCCATGAGTTTGTCAGTTTTTGGGGGGTAGCATGGCCTTCTAACTTTTATCTGATAAGACACAGGTAGACACTGATATTTTTTTTGTATCTGTGGAGGTTTCCTTTGTTTCCGAGTATGTGGTCAATTTTTGAGAAGGTTCCATGAGCTGCAGAGAAGAAGGTGTATTCTTTCCTATTTGGGTGGAATGTTCTATAGATGTCTGTTAAGTCCATTTGCTTCATTACCTCCAATAATTCTCTTAATTCCCTATTAGGTTTCTGCCTGATTGACCTGTCCCTTGGAGAGAGAGGTGTGTTGAAGTCTCCTACTACTAGTGTGTGTGGTTTGATGTGTGCCTTGAGTTCTAGTAATATTTCTTTTACATAAGTAGGTGCTTTTATATTGGGGGCATAGATATTCAGGATTGAGACGTCATCCTGATGAATTGTTCCTGTTATGAGTATAAAGTGACCATCTCGGTCTCTTCTGATTGATTTTAGTTTGAAGTCAGTTTTGTTAGAAATTAGTATGGCCACACCTGCTTTTTTCTTAGGACCATTTGCTTGAAACACCTTTTCCCAACCCTTTACTCTGAGTAGGTGCCTGTCTTTGTGGTTGAGATGTGTTTCTTGCAAACAGCAGAATGTTGGATCCTGTTTTCGTATCCAATCTTTTAGCCTGTGCCTTTTTATAGGTGAATTGAGCCCATTAATATTAAGTGATATTAATGACCAGTGGTTGTTTACTCCGGTTATTCTTATTGCTTTTGGTAGTAGAGATAGTGTGTCTCCCTTCTTTGAGATGTGCTGGTGAAGGGTCACTAGATGCCTGGGTTATTGTAGGCAGTGTTGGCAGTGTTGGATTCCTTGGGTTGCGATTTTCCTTCTATTACTTTCTGTAGGGCTGGATTTGTGGCTACGTATTGTTTAAATTTGTTCTTATCCTGGAATGTCTTGTTTTCTCCATTGAAAATGAACGATAAACCACTGTGGAAGTCAGTGTTTCGGTTTCTCAGGAAACTCAGGATCAACTTACCCCTGGACCCAGCAATACCACTCTTGGGAATATACCCAAGAGATGCTTTATCAAATGACAAAAGCATTTGTTCAACTATGTTCATAGCAGTATTATTTGTAATAGCCAGAACCTGGAAACAACCTAGATGCCCTTCAATGGAAGAATGGATGGAGAAAGTATGGAATATATACACGCTAGAGTACTACGCTGCGGTAAAAAACAATGACTTCTCGAATTTTGCATGCAAATGGATGGAAATAGAAAACACTATCCTGAGTGAGGTGTCCCAGACCCAAAAAGATGAATATGGGATGTACTCACTCATAATTGGTTTCTAGCCATAAAGAAGGACCACGGAGTCTACAAGAGGTGAACCTAAAGAAGCTAAGTAAGAAGCTGAACCCAAGGAAAAACTTATAGTTGTCCTCTTGGCTAAGGGGAGTAGACCAAATTTCCGGGGAGAAAATGGGATCTTGGGGATGGGGTGGGATGGGGCTAAAGGGAGATGGGGAGAGAAAAGGTAGAAGGGAAGGAGGGGGGACCTGGGAAACAGGAGAATTGGGATAAAGGAAAGGTGGATAGGGGAGCACGGAACCACAATTCTTAGTTAAGGGAGCCAGTTTAGGGTGGGCAAGAGACTTGACCCTAGAGGGGCTCCCTAGTGCCCAAGATGAGGTTCCCAGTTAGTTCCTTGGGCAGCTGAGGATTGGGAACCTGAAATGACCCTATCCTAGAGCAATACTGACGAATATCTTGCATATCATCATAGAATCTTCATCTGGTGATGGATAGAGATAGAGACAGAGACCCACACAGGAGCACTGGACTGAGCTCCCAAGGTCCCAAGGAGGAGCAGAAGGAGGGAGAACATGAGCAAAGAATTCGGGACCACGAGGCGTGCATCCACCCACTGAGACAGTGGAGCTGATCTACGGGGAGCTCACCAAGGCCAGCTGGACTGTGACCAAAAAAGCATGGGATAAAGCCGGACTCTCTGAACATGGCCAACAATGAGGGCTGATGAGACACCAAGGACAATGGCAGGGGGTTTTGATCCTACTTAATGTGCTGGCTTTGTGGGAGCCTAGCCAGTTTGGATGTTCACCTTCCTAGATATGGACGGAGGGGGGAGGACCTAGGACTTACCACAGGGCAGGGAACCCGGACTGCTCTGTGGACTGGAGAGGGAGGGGGGGAGAGGAGTGGGGGGAGGGGGAGAAGGGTGGGAGGAGGGGCAGAAGGGTGGGAGGAGGGGAAGGGAAATGGGAGGCTGGGAGGAGGTGGAAACTTATTTTTTGTTTATGTTTTTTTTCTTCTTTTCGCAATAAAAAAAATTAAAAAAAAAAGAAAATGAACGATAGCTTGGCTGAGAATAGTAGTTTGGATTTGCATCCATGGTCTCTTAGCTTCTGCAGTACCTCTATCCAGGACCTTCTGGCTTTCATAATTTCCATAGAGAAGTCAGGTGTAAGTCTGATCGGTTTACCATTATAAGTTACTTGCCCTTTTTCCTTTGCAGCTCTTAATATTCTTTCTTTAACCTGTATATTTTATGTTTTGATTATTATATGGTGAGGGGATGTTTTTCTTTGATCCAGTCTGTTTGGTGTTCTGTATGCTTCTTGAATATTTAAATGAATATCTTTCTTTAAGTTGGGAAAATTTTCTTCCATAATTTTGTTGAAAATATTTTCTGGGCCTTTGAGCTGTGACTCTTTTCCTTCTTCTATTCCTATTATTCTTAGGTTAGGTTTTTTTATTGTGTCCCATATTTACTAAATGTTTTGTGTTGAGAATTTGTTGGCTTTGCTGTTTTCTTTGATCTGTTCGTTTATTTTCTCTATCGTGTCCTCAGCATCTGAGATTCTTTCTTCTAGCTCTTGTATTCTATTGATTATGCTTGTTTCTGTAGACTCTGCTCGTTGACCTAGATTTTCCATATCCAGCTGGTCCTCAGTTTGTATTTTCTTCCTTGCCTTCATTTCAGTTTTCAATTCTTGAACTGTTTCCATTACCTGTTTGATCATTTTTTCTTGGTTTCCCAGGGTATCATGTACGTATTTACTCATTTCTTCAAACTTTTTGTTATACTTCTCATCCATTTCTATAAGGGCATTTTTTACATGTGGTTTAAGGGACTCTATTGCCTTCATAAAGTCAATTTTTTCCACTTCTTCTGTGTTAGGTTTTTCAAATACTTCTGTTGTAAGATCATTGGGTTCTGGTGTTTTCATGTTGTTTTTCAGATTATTGGGTGAATTTTTGCCTTGGCGCCTGCCCATCTCCTCCTGTTGATCCTATCTAATGGGTCTTTTAAAAACCGGATCAGGTTTCCCTGCTGGCCAAGAGCTCTGCTTACAAAATGCCCTCGCTCTGTTTCCTGGTTCCTGCCACAGGCCAAGAACCCTCTCACCCCTCTGAAGGATCTTCAGGACAGGACGAGTCTCCCCGTGTGCCAGTGACCTGGCCAACCAAAGGCCTACCTCTTTGATTTAATTGTAGTAGGGCGATCTCCTCTCCTTATTGCACGCCTGTTCCCGCCGCTTGGGTCTGCCGCCGCGCCAGTTCCCCAAAGCCTCTTCCTGAATGCGGTGTCGTGCAGCCTCTGTGTTTCTGGCCGCCGCGCCGCCTCTGTCTCTAGTTTCTTCTTAATCACTGCTAATTTCTCAATCAAAGAACATCAGTTTTCCCAGTAATGCAAAGTTTTCATTTCAATATTGTTGGTCTCTTGAGTTTCCAATCCCAAATTATCAGAACCACAGAATTTTAAATCAAAATAACAAATGGCCCTAATAGTCTTTAAACATCTCTCTGAAACTTTACAACCCATTCCTCTATCATTGCTCTGCTCTCAACATTCTTATCTCCCAAGCTCCCACAAAATGGTTCACTCTCAACACTCAATGGCTTTTCTAGCCCAAAGTTCCAAAGTCTTTCTACAGTTTTCCCCAAAATGACATAATCATGTTTGTCACAGCAATACCCCACTATCCTGGTCCTAGTTTGTCTTAGTGTTTCTGTTGCTGCCATGAAACACCATAACCTAAGTAAATTGGAGAGGTAAGGGTTTATATGACTTGTACTTCCACATCACAGTCCATCACTGAAGGAAGTCACACAAAATTATAAAAAAAAAAAGAGCAGGAACCTGGAGGCGAGAGCTGATGTAGAGATTATAGACAGTGCTTATGGCATGTTATTCTTGTGTATGCTGTCACAACTTTTGTGATGTTATATGTTTCTGATAGTGTCCAGAAAACGCTGCTCTCTTGTGTTTATCCACTGATTATGACTCTTACAATCGTTGAGAACCTCTTCTATGGTTATTCCTGAGTCTCGAGAGGAGGGGTGTGATGTAGATATCTCATTTAGGAATAAGCATTCCAGAGATTCCTATGTTCCACATATTGACAAGTTATGGGTCTTTGCATTAATTGTATTCTACTGCAGAACAAAGCATCTCTGGTGATACCTTAGAGAGACACTAAATCATTAGGAGTTAATTTGATACTCTTGATAAAGACACCTGCAAGTCTTTTTGCTAGGTAGGCATCCAAAGAGGAGTCCATGGCATGTATCTAGTCACTGCTTTCAACTCCAGAGTTGTTAGAATAGCACCAGATCCCCAGCAAGAGTGCGGATCTTGAATTTTATTCCTTAGCAATGCAAGCAGCACTGTATATTCTCTAGACTTGGGGATGATCTCTAGGTTACTGACCCATCACGAAAGATCTTCTAGAGCCCAGGCTATCATGCACATGAACATTGGAGGGTAAAAAAAAAAATGCAGGATTCATGATTCCACCATGTTGTCACACTCTCTTCTCTCTCCCTCCCTCCCCTCCCCTCTCTCTCTCTCACACACTCACACACACACACACACACACACACACACACACACAGAGCTGGTCTTTCTAAATGAAGAAAACTCAAGAACGCCCGAAGTTTGGGAACTGATTTTATTATATAGCTTTAGATAGAAGCACGATATCTTTGGCAAGAGCTAAAGGAAAGTGCAGAAGTTTGGGAAAGCGTGACAGAGTCAGGTTCATGGCCAGTTGCAGCAAGTACAGCTGGTATCAAATACTAGGCCTGCCTGACAGTGCTGCAGGTATGTGATTCCATGGGAGCAGTGCCAATAGGCATTTCTGTCATCGGCCACGGGGTACAGGCCATCAGCTTTGCCAGCACAGAATCCACTGCCTTCAGAGCTTCCTCCAGAGCTCCCACTCCCACTCCCACTTCCAGTTACTGGAGGAGAAGTCACTGGCTCAGAAGGCTCAGTAGGCACATCAGGGGCTGTGCAACCTAAAATATACAAATAGAGAGAGTAGAGGGGTGGTCCTGCTATGGCTATGAACTTCACATCTAAGAAAAGAAAACTAGGTACATTATTGCCAGGAGGGGATGCAATTAGCTGAAGTCTCACACCTGAAGAGACTCAAAGACAATTACATATCAGGAATGAAGAAAAAAGTATGGATCCAGTCCCGATTTCTATTTTTCTCTCTTTTGCCATCTAAGGCATTCACGAATTAGCACAAAGAGATGGTTTTAAGATCTGAATATTAATACCTCAGAGAAAAAATCTAGAAACAGATAGAAAGATTGAGACATTCCCTGAGTTGTGGATTAATAAGAGTACTATTGGCATGACTTCCTGTTATTTCATCACAGGAACCTAAGCAAGACATTGAATAACACATACACACATACACACACACACACACACACACACACACACACACACACTCATTAAAGGACACATACCGATTTGTATGCTAAAGATAAGCACAATTTCTGCAGACTCTTACAAACCTTGAAGTCCTAAATAAATTTTCCAGATCTCCTGAATAAATTGGGAGCAGGGGGACCATGGGAGAGGGTTGACAGGGAAGGGAGAGGCAAGGAGGAGAGCAGAGAAAATGTATAGCTCAATAAAAGAAAATAAAAATTGTTCCCACACACACCAAAGTTAGGCTGGTTTCCCAAAATTCCACTAGAAGTTGAGATTTGGGAAAGGTTGCCTGGGCAAGAACAAGGGAATGGAATGGGAAGAATATACCCCATGCAATGGGGGTGAGCATGCCAAGCCTGCCTTTATAATGATAAAGGGATATTAGAAACACACCATCTGCATACTCCGGTCGTCACTTACTTGTGGACACACCGAGGGCCTTATTCAGAGTAGAGGTCAGAGGGAATTTGCCCTGATCACAGAAAGAGCCAGTGAAGTCATCAAGATCAATGGCCCAGATCATGGCACCTCCAAAATTGTTCTGCTTAAGCCACTGAGTCTGTTTAAAGATCGAATATGTAAGGTTAATTTGATTTCCTGAGCCTTGGTGCTGTGATGTCAGCAAATCCAAGGAGCTGACCTTACCTTGACATCGAAGCTCCTAACATTGTCATAGCCAACCCACTCATTGCCTTTATAGGCATAGGGCACTTCCTGAGGGGCATCCCAGACCTCAGTGGCTCCATTTTTCAGGAAGGTGCAAATCTTTAAAAATCAAGAGATTTCAACCGTTCACATGTTAACTTCATGAAAGAGAGAAAACATTGATTTCTTTCTTTTCTATATCTTCAGTTGGGGCTACCTCAACTTTATGATTCAGTTTTGTTTGTGGTTTAAAAAATGAGTTGTTTTCATCATGGCAGTGGTGGCAATGGACGCAGGACATGTACTTGCTTAGTACAGACTATCACTGGGCTACATCACACCCCTATTCTTCACTTTTTAAGGTAGACTCTGTCTATGCTTTGCTTTGGACATAGGACTGCTTCAACTTCCTAAATGTTCAGATTAAATGAATGACCAAAAGGCTTGGAATATTTTTTATAAAAAGTCATTCTACAACATCTTACTACTTTGCTTTGTCCTATGCTACTAGAAATTATATCCAGGGCTGTTGCATTCTAGGTAAATAGTGTACACTCTCAGATGGAGTTATTTATCAAGTTCTTACATTTTACCCATATTTTAGTACTAGAATATTGGAATCTATAGTAGAATGAGAAATACGTTCATTTGGTTTCTTTCTATGCTAATGTAACTGTTCTTGGTAGCATGATCTTTTGCTTGACGAAATATTTGGATTAAATTTAGAAGCTTGTTATCCAAATATATGGCACCAGGAGTGATCTGTTTACTACAGGTAGGTAATAGGCAAAATGAACTTTCAGATCCAGGAGATCATAAACTGAAGGCTATGTACAATGTTGGGTGTGAAATTCACAGAGCACTAGACAGCCAATCTACTGACCTCGTAGTAGGCCCAGAACCCAGCCTCTCTGGTATAGGGTCCAGCAGGGCCAGCACCAGAGGTAGGGGCACCAATTCCATTATTGGAGGGGTTGCTCAGAAGAAAACTGTGTCCATATTCTGGGAATCCAACAATGAGCTTCTCAGCTGGTGCTCCATTGTTCTTCCAGTAATTCATGGCATAATCCTGTAATGGCAGTAAAGAGGCAATGGTCAGTATTTAATTATATTAGTTCCCTGTTTTAGCAGGCAAATTATAAGATGTTCATAACCAATGGATTATTCCTTGATATTTTCTTTTCAAAAACTTTTGATGAAGTTATAGTTCATGAAATATGATATGGCCAGTAACTTAAGAAGATCTTTATCTAATTTGGACAGTTGCTGAATTTGGGTAAATTGGAGGCCTTATTTCCATATGGTTTACTTTACCCCTAGTCTGCATTCCTGTAGGGTCTTACCACATTGAGGTAAGCATTGTTGCCAGTGTCAGTAGGGTCTTTGTAGAGGGGACTGTTCTCTCCTGTGTAGCCATCCCAGGAGCCATGAAGGTCATATGTCATGACATGGATTTGATCTAGGTACCTGATAAGTAGTAAGATTTAAACGTATTTAAACGTTTCTGACAAGTGTTTATCACATCTCTGCCAACAAAGACACCTATTCCAAAGCAAATTCACGAACAAGGTCTTTGAGTGCAAGACATTTCTAGCATAACCACAGTGCTTTAATTTTTCCTGCAGAAGTTTAGAATAAGTACATCACTCACTGGGAAAGTTCACGGATCTCATAGCCAGCCTCAATGGTGGAAACGCCAGCAGCTACAGCCGCAGTTATCAACAACCTGGGCTTGTTGTTCTCATTAGCCTCCTTCTCAAAAGCTTCACGAATCTCCTGTAGAACAAGGCAAGCATATTTGAAGTTAGTTTCAGAGATGTACATATAATGAATCCATGTTTTCACAGCGTCTTTCTTCTCTAAAGTGCTTTCATCTATTTTGTCTGATTTAGTCTATCAATATCTTAATAATTTCAATAGTATAGGTAACATTAATTTTAAAAATTACAGCTATGCAATATGCATGACAGCTGAAAATTTTCTGAAGCTACACTGTCATTGGTGCCGTTTATCTAGTTTCCAGCAGTATAGAAAGTTGCTTCCATTCACCTTACAACACCAATATATCATTCAATAGTGTACTGAATTAGCAAGTGGGGAAGGTGGCAAAGTCTGGGTGACAGGTCCAACTCAGTGACAGATGTTAGTTCACCTGCATTCTGTAGGACTCTCATGTATTTGGAACACTAAATTGAGCTCTGATAATGGCATTTGCATCACCAGAGGGCATTCCAGGGATACCTCTGAACATTGCTGTGTAGGTTATAGTTTAAAAAATGAAATATTTTACTAGAAGAAGAATATAAGCAGATTGTTTTGTCTGTCTTCAAATGGTAAATACAGATATTGTAATGTCTGTGGTTTTATTCTATGTCACTTCATTGAACAGAACTGCAGTCAATGATTATATGATATAATTTACAGTGGTCATGTTTTGGCTAAGAAAAGATTGCCATTTCTGATCTTTGGAGCTATTCAACAAAGACTAAAGTGAGCCTGTGGAAATATCTCAGTGGATGAAGTGCATACCAGGCAGGCAGAAGGACCTGGGTTCAAGAGCTCAATTCCCACGGAAAGCACATAAAATGTTTAAGCAAGAGAAAGTGGCATATTTTTGTTAATCTTGGTGCTGATGAAACTGAGAGAGAAAGATCCTAGGGTTCACTGGCCAGCTGGCCTGTGCCAATTATTATTTTTAGGATCCTGAGAAACTGACTCAAAAATCAAAGTGGACAATGTCTGTGGAATGACACCCCACATACATGTACCATATACATACACACACATAAAATGTTCATGTTCACATATGTGAGTCCAAGCACATGTGACAACCACAGTTGCCAGTCTCACCTTATACCTTCCCTGAGGCAGTTCATTTTGTTCTTTGCTACTGTGCTTGCCAGACTAGCTCGTCCACACGCTTCCAGGGATGCTCCTGTCTCTCCCTCCCATCTCTATAGGAACCCTAGATTGCGGATGTGCATTGCTGCATTTGGCCTAATGTGGGCGCTAGAAACTTGAACTCAGGTTCTCATGCCTGGACAAAAAAAAACATTACCTACCAAAGCGTCTCACTAGTTTAAAATTGAAGTTATTATGAAGCCAGTTGATGATCTGATTGTAAACAGATGTTATCCTATCCCAACTGATTAATACCAAATAACCAAACCAAATGATTAATATTATTCAAAAGTGCTCAGACAACAGCTCAGTCTTGTTACTAACTGTTACACTTAAATTAATCAATAACTCTTCTCTCTGTTTAGCCAAGTGGCTTGGTCCCTTTTCTCGGTTCAACGTTCTCATCTTGCTTATCTCGGGTGGATTTCTGTGTCTGACCTTCCTCTTCCCAAAATTCACTAGTCTGACTCTTACACTTCCTGCCCAGATATCAGCCAACCAGCTTTTGATTAGCAAATGAGAGCAATAGTGTAGAAAAGGTTTGTTTGGCAACACCTGACGCATGAATTGATGAAGAAAATAATTTACATTATTATCTGAAACCCATGTTATGGTGAGGTCACTGAAAGGTCAGAAAATGTACAGCTTAATTTCACAAGTTTGGTTCATAAATTTCAAAAAAAGAAACCTTCATCTGGTAATGGATGGAGATAGAGACAGAGACCCACACTGGAGCACTGGACTGAGCTCCCAAGGTCCCAATGAGGAGCAGAAGGAGGGAGAACATGAGCAAAGAAGTCGGGACCACGAGGGGCGCACCCACCCACTGAGACAAGGGGGCTGATCTAGTGGGAGCTCACCAAGGCCAGCTGGTGACTGAAAAAGCATGGGATAAAACTGGACTCTCTGAACATGGCGAACAATGAGGGCTGATGAGAAGCCAAGGACAATGGCACAGAGTTTTGATCTTACTTAATGTGCTGGCTTTGTGGGAGCCTAGCCAGTATGGATGTTCACCTTCCTAGATATAGACGGAGGGGGGAGGACCTAGAACTTACCACAGGGCAGGGAACCCTGACTGCTCTTTGGACTGGAGAGGGATGGGTAGAGGAGTGGGGGAGGGGGAGAAGGGTGGGGGATAGGGAGAAGGCTGGGAGGACGGGGAGGGAAATGGGAGGCTGGGAGGAGGCGGAAACTTGTTTTTTTTTCCTTTTCTCAATAAATATATATATATATATAAAATTAAAAAAAAACCTTGTCTCCAGCCAAACTGTTAACTAGAAGTGCCAAATAAAACCACAATACTACCTCACCTTAGACTGCCTACGATGAAACTGATCAACCAAGACTACCTTAACTTTTGTGTCCCTCAATTATACAGGCTTGATTTTCCTGGAAGAGATTGTATGACAGGAAAGGATGTGTTTAGTAGGTGCGTAGTCAGGACTTCACTCATTTACATGATGGAAACTACACACCCAGAAGGTGCATGCTAAGATATTCACTCTTGAACATCAAATACAGAAACAACTCCAATATGCATCCTACTTTGCTATACTGTTTTTAAACCTCTAATCACTGCTTCCACTCCCAATGTACAAAATAAAAACAACAAAAACAAATAAAAACAGGTTTTCTTATTACTGTGGTGTAAAGAGTCAATTTATTAACTACCAATTTCTTTCCCAATTTGACAAACATAATAACTATTGCTTTACCATTCCATTTATTTTTCCTTAGCAATTATATACATTTGCTGATGAGCTCAGTAGTGTTTTTTATTGTGACCTCTAGATTGGTATTTATTCAATTATTTGTGGTTATTCCAGATGTGACATATGCATATTCAAAGCTAAATAAAACAACCTTATTATTTTCCCTAGCTATACCAGCTCCACTAAAGTAAAATTAGTCTTCCAAATCAGAAAACTAGGAATCCTTTCTACTTCAAACCCAATTCTTACTGATATTTGTTCTTTTTATAGATCTCTGTCTAGTCTCTTCTTCCACCAGTCTTAAGGCCACTAGGGGGACCTTGGTCACCTTTTGCTTCACTTACTTCTTTTGAACTCCTGCTTTATCCTGCCTCAGCACTCCCAATTCATGAGTCATAGTTAATCCAAAAATAACCATTCCAAAATTCCAAGTCTTGTCATATTTATTGGTCATGAAATCTTTCAAAGATCTACGTTGTCCTTAGGTGAGTTCAGAATTCTTTAACTTGATATAAAAGTCTCCACATGATCTGATTCTTGCCACCTATTTGTTCTCACAGGCTTGAAACTCGTTCCCCACTTGCACACACAAATCTGTCTTCTCTTGTGTGATTTCTACCCTCACTGAATTGTAGAACACCAAGTTCTCTCAATGAAGTCCAACATCACTTTACCTACAATGCTCCTTGTGTCTTTGCACAACAGCAGAATCAGGTAACTCCTCATTTGGTTTTGGAGTCTGTAGACCGTTATTACATCAGTATTTATCAAAACGTGCTAGAGTTATTGCTTATGCTTCATTCCTCAGATATGTGTTCTATAAAGTCAAGATTCTGCCTTATCCTTGGTTTTGGCTTTTACCAAATAACTTACACAGAGCTAAATTCCTCAATAACAGTAGATAGTTTTGAGCAATGGCTCAGTGACAGACAGCACGGGTATTAGTGACACTTACTAGCTCTGTGACAGTCAATATACTTACATATTTTCAGTGCCTAAGTTGCTTATCTGTAAAATGAGGACCCTAGTGCTTAGCAAACCTACATAATAGAGTAAATGTTAAGATGAAATGAATTGTTCTGAAAACAGTATATAGAGTAATGTCCAAGACATAGTTTGTTCAAGGAGTGTATGGTATCTAAGTACCCTTACTATGCTAAAATTCCATAATTATCAAGTCATATTTGGTTCTACTATGCAAGCACTCATTGTCCTTGGGAAAAAATAGGCTTTGAATTATGGGGATACCACCTCTTCCCATTTTTCTCACCTTCACCAGGACAGTGAAGAGATGCTTATCACCAGAAGGGCTTCCACGAGAGCCTGGGTATTCCCAGTCCAGATCCAGTCCATCAAACCCATACTGTCGCAGGAATTTGATGGCTGAAGTGATGAAGGTGTTGCGGTTTTGGGAAGTAGAGACCATGGTAGTAAAGCTGAGACAAACCAAAATAAGGCAGAATAAGATCTTGACATTTTTTTATGTATCAGAATAAAAACAGTTTGCAGTTCAATTTCTTCCTCACTGTCCTTACCCAAAACCTGATTGAGAATTAAAGTACATTCCAGGGTTCTCTCTTTGCAATTATTACTCTTGCCAGTCACAGTACCTCAGAATCCACATTATCCTATCATTCATCCCCACTCCCAACTTAGATGGGTTTTTTTTTTTTTTGGAAATTGCCTTGTTGTTTTTCATGCCTAACTAACTTAGTTCACAGACAACTCTGTATCTTCAAATACACTCCAAGTTCATGTGTATTCAAGTAAGTCTTGTTGGTATACCTGTCAGGAAGACAGACAATAGACATACACAACCTTCATCAGTCCTTGTGCTTTTTATGTACTTTATGAAGAGGCTTCTTTAGAAGCAAGCAACTAAAACTCAGAGGATGGCATCCCAAAGCATCCATCAAAATTTATCCCTAGGAAAGTCACAATAGACATCCTAAAATTTTCCAATAAGAATTATGACTTTTTATGGTACTTTATTAAGTTAGACCTTAATTTAATGGAGGTCCTTAATATCCATCAGGAGTTTTGAAATCTAAAAGGCTTGAAATACATCACTTTTAATGAACAATTGCTTTTCTAAAGAGAACTTACGGGCCAGATCCAAAGTTCCAGCCTCCAATGGCCAAGAGGGTTTTCAATTTGCTATTCCTTTAAAGCAAGAAAAAAAAACAGAGAAATGTTTAAATTCATGCGTCCTGCCATTTAAAACAGCATTGCTGTTTATAGTATTGTGTCTGCTGAAACTATGAAGGGCTGGTGTCATACTGTCTGCTGAAGATTTATTTGAGGCATTTTCTTCCACCACTAAAACTTTATTATCACCATAAATGAGGTCAGAGCCACTTGTAGAAATCAGATTTATACAACTCTTCAGTCTTATTGTCTTGTACTAACAGTATTTGTACTACATATAACTTAAAAGCATAAGTACCTCCTTGCTGTTTTATCAGATAAAGTGTTGAATAATGCTAAAGTGTAATTACTTTAGTATACACTATAATAATTAGTATAAGTTAATTGACTTGACTTTACAAACAGATGGGAATGGTGGTAATGAAATGACTGTATCATAAGAATTAAGTGCAAGGATTGTGAGAGGACATGAAAACTCTAGGTTTATTTTCCTTTCCCCTAAGTTTCTGACAATATTACTTTAGGACAATGGTTCTCAACCTTCCTGATGCTGTTACCCTTTAATACAGTTCCTCATGTTGGGGTGATGCCCAAACATAAAATTATTTCATTGCTATTTCATAGCTGTAGTATCGCTATTACAAACTGTAATAAAAATATCTTATATTTCTAATTGCTTCAAGAATGTTCCTCCATTGATGGTGGGAGTGAAAACTTGTACAACTACTTTGGGAAACAGTATGGGGGTTTCTCAGAATATAAGGAAATAATCTATCTCAAGACCCAGCAATACCGTTGTTTGGTATATACCCAAAGGATGCTCAACCATACCACAAGAACATGTGATCAACTGTGTTCTAAGCAGCACTACTCATAATAACCAGAACCTGTAAACAACCTAGCTACTCCTCAACTGAAGAATGGATAAAGAAGATGTGTTACATTTACACAATGGAGTACTGCACAAAAGTAAAAAATAATGACATCTTGAAATTTGCGGGCAAATGGGTGGATCTAGAAAAAGTCCTATTGAGTGAGGTAAACCAAGCCCAGAAAAGCAAACATAATATGCACTCACTAAATAAGTGGTTTTTAGACAGAAAGCAAAGAAAAAACCAGCCTATAGTCTACAACCCCAGAGAATCTAAACAACAAAAGGGACAACCAAGAGAGACATTCAAGGATCTGTATAGGAAGGAGAAAATGGCAACATCTCCTGAATAACTTCGTGGCTTGGAGGTCAGGGGAGAGGGTAGAGGTAGGGGAAAAAGTGAAGGGAGTGAAGAAAAATGTATAGCTCAAGAAAAACAATGAAAAGGAAAAGTTAACAAGCCAAGAGCCATGTGGCAACAAGCAAATGGGTAGAAATGGGTTAATTTAAGTTCTAGGAGCTAGTTAGAAACCAGCCTAAGCTATTAACTGGGCTTTCATAATTAAGAAAGTCTCCATGTTCTGCATTATGACCTGACTGGTAGGAGAGAAAAAGTCCCAACTACACAGTTAGAATGGGGAGGGGAATTTAGGGTTGTTGAGTGGAAACCTAATAAAATGGAAATGTCCTCAAATCTATAAAGGTGACCCTCATGAGGATTACTAATAATGGGAGATATGATATCTCAACTATTCACCACTTTTAGCCAGGTAAGCTATTCAGTTGTAGGACTGGTTACATTCAATTGAGTTGTTGGCCAAGGGCATCCTTTGGAAATCCCCCAAAACATCCAGGATGTTGCTAAAACAAAAGGCCACTCTCCACATACTGACAATGGGGACCCATTGCCAAGGAAAACATCCACACATCTCATTGAACATGGAGAAGCTAAGCTGGTGCCCACATGTAGCCTTCAAACCTGTGTCCTAGTCTCTTTGGTGTGGGAAAGTACTTTGCAACCTACTGAAACACAAACATGGACACCAACCCAGGCACAAAATCTTCAACCTACAATCTGTCCTGCTACAAAATACGCTACTACAATTGTGGCACACAACTACTACGAGAAGCCAACCAATGTCTGATTTGACCTAAGGCCTACTCCACAAAAGGAACTCATGCCTGACATACTATTGTAGTCAAGAATGAGCAAAGGGATAACCCAAAGAACTAGGGTAAAGCAAAACACTACTGATCTATAAAGAAATAAATACAAATAAAATGACTCCCAATAGTATTCTGCTATAGTCATAGACCTTATCCAATCATCATCAAAAAGACTTCTTCTGACAGCAGATGGGAACAGAGTCAGAGACCCACAGTCAGACATTATAAACTGAGAGGTCTACATCAAGTCCCTCCCCTCTGAGCTCAGGGAATCCTGCCAAATGAGAAGCAGATACATTTTGCTTTGTTTTGTTTTTTAAACAGAGTTTTTTTCTGTGTAGCTTTGGCTATCCTGTATTCATTCTGTATTCCATGCTGGTCTTGAATTCACAGACATCTGCCTGAACCTGACTGCTGACTGCTGGGATTAAAGACATGTGCCACCATCACCAGGCTGGCAGAAAGGTCCTAAGATGAAGAGGAGATAGAGTACACCAGAAGACCAAGAACTTCTGAATCAACTAAACAAGTATATATAAGCTCATGGTCTACAGTGGCCAAGAACAAGTTTTCTTCATACATATTATAACTATTAGTTTAGTATATTATGGTACTCCTCACTGTGAAAGCAAGTGGAGCTGTGATTCTTGAGACTGTGCTTCATAATCTTTTTCTACTGTTGGTTTTTCATGTCCAACTTCAATATGGTAGTTTTATCTTATTCTTATTATGTTCAATGATTATTTTTAGAAGTCTTTTCTTTCCTAATGAAAGACAGAAAGGGAGTACTCTTTCAGGAAATGGAAGTAGGAAAGAATGGGAGAAGAGGAAGGGGAAACTGTAATCTTGATATGTTGTATGATAAGAGAATCTATCTTCAATAAAAGAAAAATATCTTTATATATAATACGTAATCTAATATATATATATAATCTCTATAGTAATAGGTTTCCATATGATTTGTCAAAAAGCCTTTAATGTAGATTGACACTCCCCTTATTCTCTCCTTTATTCAGCCCACCATCCCCTCCACGACTTAGTCTTCCTATTCTATTTTCCTTTTATCTCTTTATAAAACTATATTTTGTTTTCTGTTTTGGAAGAGTGTATCCTCCTGCCTGATCCCTTTTTAATTACATAACCTCTTTAGCTATTCAGATGAAGCACACATATGCAAAGCTTAAAGTCAAACATCCACATATATGAAAAAACATGTGATGATTATCCTTTGGGTCTGGGTTACCTAGCTCAGGATGATAGTTTCTAACTCCATCCATTTACATGCAAATTTCATTTTTCTTGACAGTTGAATAATACTATCTTGTATAAATGTGTCATGTTTTCATTATCTACTCATCAGCTGATGGACAATTAATCTGTTTCCCATTTCTGGTCATTATGAATAGAACAGCAGTGACCATGGATAAGCAAGTATCTCTATAGTAAGATGGAGAATTCATTGAGTATATACCCATGAGTGATGGACTGGATCTTGAAGTAGATTGATTTTTCAGCTTAACGAAGAGGAGAAAATATCTGCAAACTATTTATCTTGCTAGGAATGCTATCCCAAATATATGAAGAACTCATCTCAATTTCAAGGAAAAAACCTAATTGTAAAAGAGAGAAGACCTTGAATAGATTTTTCAAATAATAATTTAAATGTCCTAAAGATATATAAAAATAGTTGGCCCATTACTCTTCAGGAAAAAATGTAAACTGAAACATTATTGAGAGTGGATTTTATCAAAAACAAAATAGATAAGCCATATTGTCAATGATAGCACTTCAATATTCATTGTAGCATTATTATTAGTTATTTAAGGTACAAAATCACTGCAAATGTCTAGAAAAGAATGAAACTTTAGAAACCATGTGCTATAATATGCAATTAAATATGTTATACAATCTTTAAAAGAATAAAATCTGCCATTTTGAACAAAATTTTTAATTTTGAAGACATGTTAGCTGAAATTAAAAATTAAAGACATAGATTAACAAATAATACAAGATCTCACTTATAATCAGAATCTAAAATATTTGATCTCAGAAAAGTAGATGGCAGAATTTTATTTTTTGCATTGAAAATAGATTTCTTTTCATACAATACACCCTGATTATTATTTCTCCCCCCTCAAAAACTCTTACTCTTTCACCTTTACTCTTCTCTCTGTATTCATTCCATTCTTTACTATTATTAGAAAACAATAGGCTTCTAAAAGATAGCTAAACATGAAAAAATATAATAAAATGAAGCAAAAATGATCATATTAAAGTTATAATGTTTAAGCAGAGAAAGAAAGGATTAAAGAGATGTAGGTCAGCAATACAAACTTTGAATCAGATAGAATGAGTTCAGAGCTTATCTCTTCAAGATAGGGCCTTCAATTCATAGCATTGTATCATATTTTGAAAACCATTTGTATCAACAAGAAAGCAAAAGAACCTGTCGATCCACAGGTTCTTGGTCCTGACAGTAATGCCTTTATGAGTTTTATTATGTGCACCAAGCCATAAATCAAACAGGGAAATATCACAGAAGAGAATGTAGAAAAAAGCAGAGACAGTGGACTACAATATGTTGTTTTCCAGAAACAACAGACAAGTTGCACATATGAATACACTTCACTGCAGGTGGAACAGCCTGCACAAGACATCCAAGATCTCAAGCCAGACTAAATACCATCATGGAAAAAGAGGGTGGGCATAAGGTCGCATCTCTAGTGAAGCACTGGTGCCAAATGATAGGTTCTGGGAGAGTTGTGGGACTCCTTATGAGCAAACAAATTTCCAATGGATTCCCACACATTCAAAAATATATGAACTTAGACTAAGTTTAAAACAAAGATAAGGACACTAAAGCTGTATAGGTAGAGAAAGAGAGAGCATCTGAGGAATATTGAGAAGGTAGTAATATGATTTGAACACATTTATACAAATTCTAAAAATTAATTTTTAAAAGTAGAAGATCATAGATAATAGATACAAAGATAGACAGATAGATGATAGATAGATAGATAGATAGATGATAGATAGATAGATGATAGATTGATAATAAACATTGACTTGTGATAATCAGTTTTGACTAATATCTTTAAAGGAACTGGGACTTGGCAACAACTTGTTCAAATAATATTAATTTAGATATTTACCCCTTTCTTTTACCTGTTTTTGAGGCCATTGAAAGCTTTGTAGAACTCTACATCATTCCATTCTATGGTGGTGATCTCATTGTTCTGCATCCCAGCAAAAGCATAGATCAGGTGAGTACACAGGCAAGGGTCGATGTTATCAGGTGTGAAACGCCCAAGGCCTGGCCGATACTGGGCCCAGTTGGAGAAGTAGCATACCAGTTTGTAGGCAGACCCTGTGGTGGTTAAAAATAAGGATGATGGTCCAGTGTAGATATCACTGAACTACGATGAAAGTTTGTGCTTTGCTTAGTCCCCACCCTCCCACCTCATAAGCCTGATCTCCAGCTGGAGGTGACTAGTTGAGCACTCCTGCAGATGAGTTAAGAAATTGTATATATTCTCTTTGAGAGTTTGGAGCATCTTAGACTTCTTCTACGATAGAATACTCATAGTTCTTCAAGTCCAGTGGTCCCATGAAGCTCAGTGAAGGATAATTTGAGAACCCTTAGGTGATCGAGCTATAGAGGATGGTAATAATGACTGAACAAACCCATCTCTCTCTTTCTATTATGTTATATCTCTTGTTTTATTTCCCAAATAGAGTAACAATGGGGTGATGCTGGATATTTGTACACTGTCTGAAGTGGTGTCACTGTGATTGTATTAATAAAAAATCTGAGTGGCCAAAAACTAGACAGGAAAGGAAAGGCAGGAATTCTAAGCAGAAGGAGAAACTCAGGCAGTTAGAATCTGCCTGCAAAAGTGACGCCAGTGAGTTAAAGAATAGGTCAGGCATACAGAAGGGGAGACAGGCATATATATGGAGACAGGCCATATAGTAGAATGTAGACCAATAAAAACAGGTTAATTATAGTCATAGAGTTAGTTGGTAATAAGCCTAAGCTAAAAGCCAGGCTCCCATAATTAATAATAAGTCTCAGTGTCAATATTGAAGAGCTGGTGGTCCCACAAAGACAGAAGTCTGACTTTACCTGGGTGTATTTTTAATTATATTAATCAGACGATTGTTTTATGTAAATTTGGGTGTTTGAGTTTTATGGTATCTAATCATTTTGTAGCCAATAAAACATGGAATTATGACTTACCCAGATAAGCATTCAGCAGAAGGGCCAGACCTAGTGAGAGAAAATACACATTTGTTCTGAACCAGATCTTTGAATCCTCTCAAATATAACTCTAGAGACTTATGGTTCATCTGGTTTGCCATGTGTTGTGACTTGTGTAAAAGAGCAATCTTTTCAGTAAACATTCTTTGATCTACAGTTTACCAGTTGATCAAAAATACCCTGTACCTTTTTCTCCATTCTGGGTCATAACTTTTGTAAGTATGAAATCTACTATCTACAAAGCAGGGCTGACTGAAATTGCTCCAAATTCACTGCACTCAGTGACTGTGCATCAGATGTGTCTCATTTCCAGAGCTGATATGAGCTCAGGACTTCAACAGATAAGACATCCTCCAAAGCAGTGAGTCGAGCAGCAGGAATATGTTAGAAGCATCTTCAGAGAAGTTTTCCTAGAGAATGTATGATGCAAGCCTCCAGAAGCTGCTCCTTGGCTTCAATAGAGCATTTTCTTTTAGGCATCATCTCACTCTACAGCCCAATCTGGCCTTGACATGGAGAACCTCCTGCCTGTGTCACCTGAGTACTGGAACCACAAGCTTGAACACTGTCAAGAGAAGTGGGCCGCTGCTTCTTTTATACATTGGGTTTCAGTATCCCTTTGACACAAAGCAAGGCTACAGACTCACCAGCAAAAAGAATGAACTTGGCCATGGTGCCTACAGTACTGGTCAAGCAGGTCATGAATGGCTTTTTATACCATCTGAGTGCCTACTTATCACAAGGGTTTCTCAATGGACAGTGTTTATCCAAGGTATGTACGTGACTAATCATTATATTCAAAAATCTCCTCATCAGATTTGGTTGCTTACTTCTGTCATCAATGTCATCACCTTTCCTTCCTTGTGTCAAATAAATAGCACCATGTCTCCTTAGGAAGGGCATGTGGAAGATCCATTAAATGTGACCTTTAGACTTAATATCTTTTTTGGCACTTCCCTGTGTGGACAAACACCTGTTCATATACTGAAGTTAAGTTTCATTTTGTGGACATTTTGTACCTGGCACTAAAGAAGGATCTTATTGCAAAGTAAACACTGAAAATCTTTGGGAATTATTGCTGTTTTTAAAATCTCTATTCTATGGAGCTTCCCACATGTAAAATGTACCGTAAGTGCCTAAAGAACTATCCCTCATTTAGGGATGCTTCCTAAATATTCTACCCATATCTGTTCTTAGGACTAACTTCAAGTTATAATTACAAAGATAATTGGTGTAAGACTCTAGGAATTCAAAATGAATTCTGATTTACCAATCTTAGTCAATTTCTTCATATATATATGCAGTTTGACACCATTTTCATTTTGCAAAACACTATAAATATGTTCTCCAAGTTTTTGAGTAAGTATATATGAAGCACTAGACATAAATTCCCTTCAAAAAACAGCCGTTATATCCAACCACAAAGCTTTTGGTTACCCCCATATCAGTTATTTCACTACTCTACCAATAAGAGCATCTTGCCTGACAGATCAGTATTATAGTGCACATTATTTATTGCCTTGTAAAATGATTGATTCTTCTTCACCCGAAGCCTGCAGAGCACCTTCCACAACATGAAATATGAAAGCTTTCACGAGTTTCAACTTGATTTTTCCATTGTAACATGAGGGGCCGGCTTGTTGTGGTTTTTGTCCTGCCCATTTCCCACAGCCAGTAAGCCTCAAGGAGTCACACAGAAGTCTACATTATATATAAACTGATTGACCCATTAGCTCAGGCTTCTTATTAGCTTTTGTAACTTATATTAACCCATTATTCTTATCTATGTTAACCACATGGCTCAGTACCTCTTTCAGCGGGGTGGTCACATCCTGGTTCTTCGGTGTTCTGGGGAGGACTAGTGAGGAATGGGCTTCCTCCTCCCCAGCATTCTCCTGTTCTCATCACCCAGCCTCTACTTCCTGTCTGGTTGACCTTCCTATACTTCTTGCCTGGCCAATCAGCATTTATTGAAAACATGATTAACAGAATACAGACAATTCTCCCACAACATTCCATGTCTAACTATCTAGTTTCCTCAGCAATATGATCTAACTATCTAGTTCCTTCAACAATAGAGTCTAAATATCTAGTTTTTTCAGCAAAAAGTGTCTAACTATCTAGTGCCTACAGCAATATGAACTAACTATCTAGTTCCTTCAGCAACAGGGTCTAACTATCTAGTTTCTTCAGCAATAGGGTGTAACTATCTAGTGCCTTCAGCAATAGTGTGTAACTATCTACTGCCTTCAGCAATAGTGTGTAACTATCTACTGCCTTTAGCAAAGGGTATAACTATCTAGTGCCTTCAGCAATAGGGTCTAACTATTTAGTGCTTTCAGCAATAGGGTCTAACTCTACAGTTTATTCAGCAATAGGGTTTAATTATCTAGTTTCTTCAATAATAGGGTATAAGCATCTAGTTCTTTCAGAAATAAGGTCTAACTATTCAAGAGTAATTGCAACAGCATTATTTGGGGAACTACAATGACCTTCCTAAATAACAACCATATGCTGGTATCCTATGCTTAGCATTGGGATTTTTGTTTATATAACTATGGCTTCTGGAAACATCATCCATACACACAGGATACTTGATTTAAAACTCTTTCCTTAAAAAAACCATGTTTATTATTTTACAAAGTAAGATTTTTTTCCATGTGGTTTTTCATACATCCTAAATCTTGCTTCATGCTACTCTCCTATGCACATCCTCACAAACACACACATTATATTCTCGTGCTCATGCCCCACATGATTCTAGTTTAAACCTTTCCACTTGCAGAATTTCTATCTCTACTTCTGTAACACATGTGTTCTTCTATATGTGCTTATCTACTTCTAAGGACTCTTCCCAACACCAAGAGGCCCTTTAGAGCTTCCTGGCATCTATAGACATTCATGTTAAATGAACAAATATAAAAATCTAAAGCTAAAATCTGTGTAGGAGAAGAAAACAGGAGGCATTCATGATTCTGGGCCTAGGTTAACTATGGTGTTTTTCAGTTTTATGCATTTTCCTACAAATACTCCATTATATGTGCCACATTTTTATTACCCATTCTTCAGCTGGTGGACATCTAAGCAGATTTTATTGCCAACCTTCTTGAAATAGAGAAATAATGAGAGTGGGCATGTCTCTACAGTATGACTGAATCTTTTGTGTATGTGTCTCATGGTGGGGTTGGGTTATATCATACTTCTGTTTTTATCTTTTTTGGAAATCTACATATTGAGTTCCATTGTGTCTGAACCAATTTGTGTTCCTTTTACCAAAACTATATAATGGTTCCTCTTTGCCCACATTATATTCAGCATTTCTTGTCATTTGTTTTCTATATAAAAGACATGGTAAGTAGGGTGAGATGGAATCTCAAAATAGTGTTTTTCTTTAATTTTGAGAAATAATATTATTATATCATTTTCATTTTCATCTCTGTCCTTCAAATCCTCCTATATATCCTTCCTTGCTCTCTTTAAAATGTACCCTTTCTTATTAATTGTTACATAGCATATGTGTATGTGTTTGTATGTGTGTATGTAAAGTCATATACATTCCTAAGTATAACCTGCTCAGTTTATATAATGCAATTATATGTATGTTTTCAGTACTGATTATTTGGCATGTAAATAATTGGTGTGTTTTTCCCTAGAGAAGACTATTCCTCCTACTTTTAGTATCCCTTGCATGTAGTACTTTATGTTGTTTAGAGGTACCATAGGCTTTTGTCTTTCCACTTTGGCATGTCCATTGTTATTGTCCTAGTTCAACTCATGTTTTAGCCATCATGTAAGTAAGACTGTAGGTGTAACTTCTGACATCACTAGAAGACACAGTCTCACAGCAAGCCACTTGATCCACTGGCTCTTCAAATCTTTCCACTAACTCTTCTGAAATGATCCCTAAGACTTGGGTTCAGAAATCCTTTGATAGGTGTTTCCATTGAGTATAGGTTCCATAACTCTACGTTTTAATTGATTGTAGACTTCTGTAATGGGCTTTGTGTGTTGCAAAGAAAACTTTCTGTGTTAAAGGGTGAGGACTACACTTATCTGTATGTACAAGGACAAATATTCAGAGTGCAGTTAGGAATTTACTGATTAGTGAAGTGGTGGTTGAAGTTTCAAGCCTGAGTCCTCTCCCCTGATGAGACAGCTTCTGCCTCTTCCTTCCCCCTCACTGTCTCTCTGTGTCTCTCTTTGATCCACTCTGCTCTTCCCCTTCTTCCCTTACCCTTTCTTCCTCTCCCTTCCATACTCCACTAAATAGATATCCAACCTCACTCTGCATGGCATGCCTATCCATGTCTCTGTCTCCTGTCTGCCACGTCGTTTCCTGCCTGGGACCAACCATCTTTGGAGATCTGTGACGTGGTCTCATGGCATGCCCATCTGTCTGCCTCTACTTGTGGGACTGGTTGCCCAATCAATGTTTCTCACCCACCATGCAGCTCCCTGCCTGGGACTCATGGCCCACTGCAGCCACTTGGGGAACTGCACCATCCTTGCCTTGAACTGGCTGCTCTTGGGGCCCGCTGCTCACTGCCACAGCTTGGGGACCTGTACTGTTTTTAATTTACCATTACATTGGTGCTATTAGACTTGGGAGGCTCTCCCGCCCCAAGCCCCTCTCCCTCGGTCAGGATCTGGAACCAGGTTTTTTTCCACAACAACCACATGTTTCATATGCCTGAGCACAATTTCTATGCACACCATGGACTTCAGTTGGTGAGTTTCCCCCATTCTGGTCAGCTTAACCATTTCTCCAAACCCAAGAAATTGACCGTTGAGCTCCTGGAAATCTTCTGGTGTTCCTAGAAATGGGGGGAGAGCCCCCAACCATGGTCTTTAAGGCTATGGTTGAGCCATTCATTGACATTCATCTCTGGATTGCTTCCCTTAGCTAAAATTGGGTTTGGACAGCCTGGGGCTGGTCCTGCCACAATTCGGGGCCCAGGGTCCCATGGATTCTTCTTTCTATTTTTGTTCATTTTTCTTTCTTTTTCTTTTTTTTTCCTGCTGTGAAAGACCACTCAGAGCTGCCTCTGGCCTTTCTGGCTTCCAAGTCACCCTGACCACATCTAGTCAAGCTGTAGCATTCTACCTGTGGGCAGAGGACACTCTCCTACAGGACCTGTGGTGTTCACCTCTGATTTACACCCCACCTGTAGGGGGAGACATCCCATTACAGACCTTGTGGTGTCACCATTATAAGCGGGTTTTCATGCTTTCAGCTATGGGTAGCAAGCCATCCATGTCTGTCAATACAGCCTCCCCCTGAGATGGATGTCTTCTCCCCCTAAAATCCTAGGCCTTAATGTCCTGCTTCTTCAGCTCCTACCCTCACTCTGCCAGTTTCCCACTGACTCCACTTTTATGGGAGCTTTCTAACTACTATCAGCGCACAGGCAAATGGAACGAATTTCCTCAAACTGTCCCTGCCATCGCGACTGCCACCAACAAGATTGGTTGGATCCATGAGGCATCTATTTTCTATTCCAGCCTTTTGCTCTCTGCTGCGACTTGTGGCATGGTGGCTAAGTGACAGGACAGATCATGCCTCTAGGTCTCTCTTATTATTAAACTTAAAATCCCTGCAGTTCAAAAATTGTGGCTTCTCCTTACAATATGTGACAGCTGCCATTTTGACTGAGGTCAGATGGCCTTACCACCATCATTTTTTTCATTTCTTTTTTTATTGATTTTTATTGAGCTCTACATTTTTTCTCTGCCCCCTCCCTGCCTCTTCCCCTCCCTCCAATCCTCTCCTAAGGTCCCCATGCTCCCAATTTACTCTGGAGATCTTGTATTTTTCTACTTTCCATGTAGAATAGATCTATGTATGCCTCTCTTGGTGTCCTCATTGTTGTATAAGTTCTCTGAGATTGTGGTTTGAAGGCTGGTTTTCTTTGCTTTATGTTTAAAAAACACCTATGAGTGAGTACATGTGATAATTGTCTTTCTGTGTCTGGCTTACCTCACTCACAATAATGTTTTCTAGCTCCATCCATTTTCCTGTAAAATTCAAGATTTTTTTTTCTGTGTAGTATTCCATGTGTAAATGTATCACATCTTCCTTATCCATTCTTTGGTCGAGGGCCATTTAGGCTGTTTCTGGTTTCTGGCTATGACAAACAAAGCTGCTGTGAACACAGTTGAGCATGTGTCCTTGTGTCACGATTGAGCATCTTTTGGATATATTTCCAAAAGTGGTATTACTTGGTCTTGAGGAAGGTTGTTTCCTAATTTCCTGAGAAATTGCTATACTGACGTCCAAAGGGGCTGTATCAGCTTGCATTCTTACCAGAAATGCAGAAGTGTTCCCTTTTCCCAACAACCTCTCCAGCCTCCCCACAGATGCTGGTAGTGTGTGGAAGGCAGGAGTGTGGTTATCCAGTCTAAACCCTGTCAAAGCCCTCCCCACTCCTCGCTGTGGTTCATGGGGGTTCGTGTGAAGCACATCAGGGGCTCTGTTGTCCCCTCATGCATTTCACTCTCCCCATGTGCGGTCCATTGGCCCTCCTCCCTCTGAGCAAGGAAATGGTTGGCTGATGTGCCACGTCACATACCCTTCCTGACTGGGTGTGTGCACGTGTCTTGCTCACGATCCTTGAGGTGCTCCTGGAGCCATCCAGGCAGACCATCAGAGGTGCCTGGTTCTGAGCGGTGGTGGCATTCCCTGTTTCTCTGACATGCATGCCTTTTTACCACCATCTTAAATGCGGTCAGGTGACTTTACCACCATCTTAATTAAGTGGCTTTTCTATATAACATGTTACCACTGCCATTTTGACTGAGGTCAGGTGACCTTACCACCATTTTGACTGAGGTCAGGTGACTTTGCCACCATCTTGGCTGAGAGCCAGGTCAGGTGACCAGTTTCACCATCTTTACTGAGGTATTCCCTGCCTGGTTACTCAGTGTTAACTCTTTTACATGGGTGACCTTACAACCATTTTAACTGAGGTCAGGTGACTTCACCACCATCTTAACTGAAAGCCAGGTCAGGTGATCAAGTTCCACCATCTTTACTGAGGTATACTCTGCCTAATCTCCTGATTTACTTGTTTCTGTCTCTTACCCACCACATGGCTCCCTGCTGGGGACCAGCCACTTTTGGAGACCTGTGGCATGTTCTCATGACATGCCTATCTGTCTGTCTCTCCTCATGGGACTGGCTGCCACATCAAAGTTTCTTACCCACCACACAACTCCCTGCCTAGGGCTCATGGCCCACTGCAGCCATTCAATTTACTGCACTGTCCCTGCTTGGGACTGGCTGCTCTTGGACATGCTGCCCAGTGCCACCTGGGGACCTGTAGCATTTTTACTTTACCATTATACAACGTCTTCAGCAATAGGGAACTTACCTTACTCCTCTGAGTGGGGCAACCAAGAGCAATAGCAGTAGCATATAGTATTTTGTGAGTCTCTTGGACAACCCTGACTGACAAGTCAAAAGAGCACTGATCATGCCTGATGTTGGGGTTTTTATTAGAATTACTTTGGGTTTTAGAAGAAGCATTGCCAGATAAGTAGAGAAAATTTCATAAGTATATGTACATTTATATCTATAAATTTATTCATATATTTGTACACATATGTGTTCATTATAAGAATCCTAGGTAAATAGTTGATAATATGATTCATTATATATTTTTCAGACATCATTACCATTATTTTATCCTCATTATTCTGTATTTATCCCAATCCTCTCCTGAATTAGACTCCTCATTTTCCCCATTTCTCTGGTAATGTCACTTGTACCCTACTATACCTCTATTGCTCCCCAAACTTGTGACCCCAGCACTGGTCCCATTTTACCTTCCTAGCTTTTGCTGTTACCTAGGATATCTATATATACATCTGAAGATTTGGAGCTGGAAGTCTCCAATGGAAGAGAACATGCAATGTTTGTCTTTCTTGTTCTGGGTTTCCTCACATGTGATCCTTCCTAGTTCCATCGATTACCTTCAAAGTTCATAATTTCATTTTTCTTCAACAGCTGAATAGCATTACATGATATATATGTACCAAATTTTCATTATCCATATATCAGTTGAAGGGCACTTAGGTTGTTTCTATTTCCTACCGATTGGGAATAAATAAATATGTACAAAACTTAAAAGAGTATATGTCAAGTCCTCTGGTTATATAACAAGGCGTGATATGTATAGGTCAATGATAGATTTGTTTCTATCATTTTGAGAGTTCTCCACACTGATTTTCATAGTGATGATACCAGTTTTCAATCCTACAAAGGTATGGGGTTCTTTTCTCTCCTACACCCTTCCAGCATTTGTTGTCAGTGGTTTTATTAAACTGCCATGCTGGTTGGGGTAGAATGCAATCTCAAATGTGTTTTTATTTGTCTCTCACTAAACTAGAACTAGAACTAGAAATCTTCTGTGATTTTTCTTAGCCAAATTTGAGGACTTTTTTCAGGATTCAGGCTCATTTTCTGAACAGGTCACTTGTTTAAGTGATTTGTTGTTTTAGTTCTTTGTATATTGCAAATATTAATCCTCTGTCAAATGTGTAGATAGCAAAGATTCTCTACTATTCTACTATTCTACGGTTTTCCTCTTCAGTAGATTGGTTGTTTCTTTATCTGTAAAGAAACTTTTCAGTTTTGTGAAGTACTAAAAATGGATGCTATAAAGTAATCTCATACTAGCTCAGAGTTAAGTATTATAAAGCGTTATTTATTTAGGGATAGACTCACAGATAACAGTCCTCTACATGAGCAGAAAACAGAAACAGAATCCAGCAAATGAGAGAGAGAAAGCACACAAGCAATAGGGATGCATTTATAATATAAGAGACCACACCCATGTGGGCTGGTATCTTAAATGCTATTGGCTGAAGGAGTTCCCACAGTACCTCCTGCTTTTGTCTAAATAAAAGAGTACTAAGCCTAATACAAACAATATGCAATTAGAACAAATATCAAGTATAAAAATTAGAATTATAACCAGCATAAATAGTATCAAACAAGAAACATATGCTAAATGCCTCAATAATTATCCTATCCTAAGGAGTCTAAGTCTTCTATTAGAAATAGCTTGGGAAAGTCATGAGAGGGAAGGAACTATAACTATCTAGTCTTTAACAACATTTAAAACCTGTGAAGGGAAATAATATTATTTGAGTAAACAGGAAATGCAAACAAGCAACTTCCAAAATGTACAATAAATGACAGAGACAACTGGCTACCTGGGTAATCACCAGAAATCTCATTTGCAATGTTGGCGCAACCAAATTTGGCTAAGGCCTAAAGTAAATGACAGACCATTCACAGGGGCAGGAAATTTTTTTAAAAACCATTTAACCTTATCCTGACAAGACTTGACAGTCTGTTTTCTTGTATCCTGCTTTTCCTGTCAGGACACTGTGCATTTTGTCAGTGGTTCATGCATGGGCAGTTTCTTGCCCAAAGGCCAGTTTTGCCAAAATCAAAAACTAGCTCCAAGAGGAGTGTCATTGGTATTAACATTCTCTCAGAAATAGATTGGTGCTGCCAGGGGCAATTATGTCTCACTTCAATAGAACCTTAAGTTATTTAAATTCCATATTTTACAGTTTTATGAAGTGGTTGAAGATTACCTATCTATGCATAATTCGATCTCTATTCATCTAAGAACCTGATTAGTCTAACTAAAAGTATGGCAAATATAGAACTATGGACTTATAATACTTATATATCTTAAAGATTAAGACTTCATATTAGAATATTGAACAATCTTTTAACAACTGTGTAGAAAATTAAGACAACTATCTCAAAATGTAAAAAATGTATAAATATCTTTATCAAAGGTAGAAATTATAATGTGATATACTAAATATATCCTGAGATTGTATCAATATACAAAATGTTTTGATCATAGGTAGAAGCATACATGCATACAATATGATAAAATAATGTTGCCTAGGTATACAAATATTGTAAACAGAAATATGAGCACATGTAAATTGATGATAAATAATAGCTCATAAGTATTCACTCTATTATTCACTATTATTAGTACTTAGTAAGCACACTTTAATTTACATATTTCTCCATACATTTTCTTTATTTTTTTAAAAAAGAGATCCCTGAGCCTATATAATATTCACCCCAACCCAGGCCTTATACCAGTTATAATCAACTGGTAAATAATGTCACTGACCTGAGGACAAACTTTGATGGAATAGGGGATATCATTTTGTAGGATTGCTTTATATATTGTAAATATTAACCCTCTGTCAAATTTGTAGATAGCAAAGATTCTCTACTATTCTATGGTTTTCCTCTTCAGTGGATTGATTGTTTCTTTATCAGCAAAGAAACATTTCAGTTTTGTGAAGTACTAAAATGGATGCTATAAAGTAACCTCACACTAACTCAAAATTGAGTATTAGAAAGGGTTATTTATTTAGGGATAGACTAAGAGATCACAGTCCTCTGCATTAGTGGAAAACAAGAACAGAATCCAGCAAGTGGGAGAGAGAGCATGCAAGCATTAGGGCTGCATTTATAATATAAGAGACCACACCCAAGTGGGCTGGTATCTTAACTATTGGCTGAAGGAGTTCCCATAGCACCTCCCTGCTTTGTCATCTTCTAGGATTACTTCCTGCTGTCATGAGGGTGCTGTTCTTTCTATAGGGACCTGTAAAACTAAAATGATAGTTAAGTTTCAAGATTACATACCCAAATTGATGGGACACAATGAAAGCAGTGTTAAGAGGAAAGTTCATAGCAATAAATACCTACATAAAGAAGCTGTAAAAATCCCACACTAGTGAATTAACAGAACATTTGAAAACTTTAGAACAAAAAGAAACAAACTCACCTAAGAGAACTACACAGCAGAAAATAATCAAATTGAGACCTAAAATCAACAAGATAGAAATGAAGAAAACAATACAAAGAAAGAATCAATAAGACAAAGAGTTGGTTCTTCAAGAAAATCAACAAAATAGACAAACCTTTATCCAAATTAACCAAAAGGCAAAGAGGGGATATCTAAATTAACAAAATCAGAAAAGACAAGGGGGACATAGCAACAGATGTGAAAGAAATACAAAGAATCATCAGGTTATGTTTCAGAAGCCTATACTCCACAAAATTGGAAAACTTGAAGAAAATTGGATAACTTTCTATATAAATATCACTCATCAAAATTAAATCAAGACCAGATAAAAAACATTAAACAGATATATAACTGCTGAAGAAATAGAAACAGTCATCAAATGTCTCCTAACCAAAAAATGTCCAGGACCAGATGGTTTCAGCTCAGAATTCTACAAGACTTTCAAAAAAAACTAATACCAATACTCCTCAAATTATTTCACACAATAGAAACAGAAGGAATGTGGCCTTTTTATGAGGCTACAATTACCCTGATACACAAATCATAGAAAAACATTACTAAAAGGAACATACCTAAACATAATAAAGGCAATATGCAGTAATCCAACAGCCAACATCAAACTAAATCGAGAAAAACTCCCAGCGATTCCACGGAAATCAGGAACAAGACAAGGTTTTCCACTATCTTCATATCTATTCAATAGAGTTCTTGAGGTCCTAGCTAGAACAATAATACACCAAAAGGAGATAAAGGGGATACAAATCAGACAAGAAGATGTCAAACTCTCACTGTTTGCTAATGACATGACAGTTTACATAAGCGATCCCAAAAATTCTACCAAGAAACTTCTACAACTCCTAAACACTTTCAGCAATGTAGCCAGATACAAGATTAACTCAAAAAATTAGTAGCCCTCCTGTACATGATGGTAAAAGAGCTGGGAAAGAAATCAGAGAAACAACACCCTTAACAATAGCCACAAATACCATAAAATATCTTGGAGTAACTACAACCAAACAAGTGGAAGACTTGTATGACAAAAAATTTAAATCTTTAAAGAAAGAAATTGAAGAAGACACCAGAATGTGGAAAGATCTCCTATGCTTTTGGGTAGGCAGAATTATCATAGTAAAAATTGAAATCTTACTGATGGAGGAAGGTCATTGGCTAATAAAGGAACTGCCCTGGCCCATTTTATTGGTTAGAGGATAGGAGGGAGGAGTAAACAGAACAGAACGCTGGGAGGAAGAGGAAGTGAGCTCAGAGTCTCGACAGCTCTCCTCTCAGGAGCAGACACCTGAGAGAGACACCATGCCCCGTTCCCGGGATGAAGCTCCGACCCAGGATGGACTAGGCTAGAATCTCCCCGGTAAGCGCACCTTGGGGTGTTACACACAGATGATTAGAAATGGGCTAAATTAATATGTGAGAATTAGCCTAGAAGAGAATGGGCCAAGCAGTGTTTAAATGAATACAGTTTGTGTGTTGTTATTTCGGGGCATAAGCTAGCCGAGCGGACGGCTGGGGTCCTGGGGAAGCGGCCCTGCCGCCCTTATTACTTCATCTTACCAAAAGCAATCTATAGATTCAATGCATTGCCCATAAAAATCCCAGCAAAATTCTTCACAGAACTCAAAAGAACAGTACTCAACTTCATATGGAAAAGCAAAAAAAAAAAAAAAAAAAACAAAAAACAGGATAACCAAAACAATCCTGTAAAATAAAAGAACTTCTGGAGGCATTACAATCCCTGACTTCAAACTCTACTACAGAGCTACAGTACTGAAAACAGCATGGTATTGGACCAATGGAACCAAACAGAATGTATGTATATTAATATACACTCCTTCAAATACCTGAATTTTGACAAAGAAACAAAAAATATCAAATGGAAAAAGAGAAAACATATTTAACAAATGGTGCTGGCATAACTGGGTATCAACATGTAAAAAAATGAAAATAGACTCAGATCTATCACCATGCACAAAACTCAAGTCCAAATGGATCAAAGACCTCAACATAAAGCCAGCCACACTGAATCTTACAGAAGAGAAAGTGGGAAGTACACTTAAACGCATTGACACAGGAGACCACTTCCTAAATATAACCCCAGCAGCATAGACACTGAAAGAAGCAATTAATAAATTGGACCTCCTGAAACTCAAAAGCTTCTGTAAGGCAAAGGACATGATAAACAAGACAAAATGACAGCCTACAGAATGAGAAAAGATCTTCACTAACCTTACATCAGACAGAGGTCTGATCTCCAAAATATACAAAGAACTCCAGAAATTGAACACATCATCTAAAAGAACACATAATCTAATTAAAAATGGAGTACAGACCTAAACAAAGAACTCTCAAAAGATGAATCTAAAATGGCTGAAAGCCATTTCCTTAGTGATCAGAGAAATACAAATTAAAACAACTCTGAGATTCCATCTTACACCTGTAAAAATGGCCAAGATCAAAAACACTGATGACAACTTATGCTGGAGAGGTTGTGGGGTAAAAAGAACACTTCTGCATTGCTGGTGAGAATGCAAGCTGGTACAACCCCTTTGAATGTCAGTGTGGTGATTTCTCAGAAAATTATGTAAAAATCTTCCTCAAGACCCAGTAATACCACATTTTTGGTATATATCCAAAGGATGCTCAATCGTGCCACAAGGACATGCGCTCAACTATGTTCATAGCAGCATTATTTGCCATACCCAGAAACTGGAAACAACCTAAATTCACCTAGACTAAAGAATGGATAAGGAAAATATGGTACATTTACACAATGGAGTACTACACAGAAAAAAATAATAATAACATCTTGAATTTTTCAGGAAAATGGATGAAGCTAGAAAATATTATTTTGAGTGAGGTTAGCCAGACCCAGAAAGACAATTATCACATGTACTCACTCATAGGTGGTTTTTTAAACATAAAGCAAAGAAAACCAGCCTTCAAACCACAATCTCAGAGAACTTAGACAACAATGAGGACACTAAGACAGACTTACATAGATCTATTCTACATGGAAAGTAGAAAAAGACAAGATCTCATAAGTAAATTGTGAGCATGGGGACCTTGGGGGAAGGTTGAAGTGGGGAGGGGCAAGGCAGGGAGAGGAGCAGAGAAAAATGTAGAGCTCAATAAAAATCAGTAAAAAAAGTTTCAAGATTACTGTCTATTTACTTGCAAATAGTCTCTGAGTAGTCAATAGGGTTTTCCTGAGGTTCCTATATGAAGTTCTGGCCAGAATGTTGTAAGAAGGTTCATCATTTAAGCTGACCAAGTTGAAACCATCTTGAGTAACTGGTACACAAAACTGATCTTAAAGTAGCACTATCAGCATCATGATGTCATATCAACCAGGTGGAGTTGTGTTATGGGGCTCCATCTTCTTCCTGGAAACTTCAACGATTACTACCAAAAAATTTATTATTCATTGTAGAAAACTTGAGCATCATTTATATAGCCATATGTTCAAAGAAGATATGATAAAAACAAAAATGGGTATGGAGAAAAGAAAATTTTTCCTAAGTACTTTTTTCTTTCTGTCCCATATGAAATGACTCCTGACATGAGATAGAAACTCTGAATTTTTTCTTTTAACAACATACTTGGGTTTAGAGAAGAATAGCTATCATCCAACTCTAAACCCAGCTTTGATTTTTAAATAGAGATATATACATGTTCAGGTAATCAAATTTTACCATGCCAACAATATCACATAACAAGTCAGATTTTGCTTTGCTTGGTGATTCTTTAAGGATAGCTACCCTTTTTTTTAAAAAAAGGGTAGCTATCTTTTCTTCTTTAGGCATCTAGATGTCCAATGTCTCTCAACTTTTTAAAGATGAATATTTTTCTGCAAAGACAATAACAGAACCCTGCCCCAAACATTATAAGGTTTCCTTACCACGTGTATAGTTGTCACCTCTGTGGATGAGTTTTATTTTTTTTTCCATTTTTTTATTGAGAAAAGGAGAAAAAAACAAGTTTCCACCTCCTCCCAGCCTCCCATTTCCCTCCCCCTCCTCCCACCCTTCTCCCCCTCCTCCCACCATTCTCCCCCTCCCCCCACTCCTCTCCCCATCCCTCTCCAGTCCAAAGAGCAGTCAGGGTTCCCTGCCCTGTGGTAAGTCCTAGGTCCTCCCCTCTCCATCCATTTCTAGGAAGGTGAACATCCAAACTGGCTAGGCTCCCACAAAGCCAGCACATTACGTCGGTTCAAAACCCCGTGCCATTGTCCTTGGCTTCTCATCAGCCCTCATTGTTCGCCATGCTCAGAGAGTCCAGTTTTATCCCATGCTTTTTCAGTTACAGTCCAGCTGGCCTTGGTGAGCTCCTTTCTCTAGATGTTTCTCTTTTTCAAAACCAAATCATTATTAATTTTAATGATACCCATAGCTTTTCTTCTCCTGTAGAAACAGGAGAAGAAAACCCCTTACCCAATGTAGCACATCTCCTGGTTTCCATTGTGAAGTCAACACATCCTTGAAATACACTGGCTACATTAATTCAAAAGTTTTTTCTATTATTCATTGTCTCTCTGCTGCTGGTGGTCCTTTCTCATTAGCATTAAGGAAAACCATTATATAATATATTTATGGGGGTATTTAACATCCCTTTCTGTTTGTTTAACATATCCTTTATAGTATGGTTTGTTCTTTCTATAACTGCCTGACTTGTAGAATTGTTTAGGATGCCTATAATATGTTTTATATTATAATAAGAAAAAATGTTACATTTTCTTAGATTCATATGTTGAACCATTGTCCATTTTCATTGGTGCAAATATAGCCATGATGGCCAGAACTTCTAGTAAATGTGTGATTACTGAATCAATTTTTTCGTAGCTAATGACAATTGCCCATTGAAAACCTGAATAAGTGTCAATGGTGTGGTGTACATATTTTAATTTTCCAAATTCTATAAGTTTGG
This sequence comes from Microtus oregoni, assembly GCF_018167655.1. Classification (NCBI taxonomy): domain Eukaryota; kingdom Metazoa; phylum Chordata; class Mammalia; order Rodentia; family Cricetidae; genus Microtus; species Microtus oregoni. The sequence continues at coordinate 13,522,075 of NW_024543830.1, read as the reverse complement.
CAAAATATACGTTTCTTGTTTCCTATTGGAATTTTTGATTCATCTTCCATGTTTATCCCATCATTCAGAACAGTATGGTATTTTACAGATGCCAGTGGATATTTTAATTTTCCTGGTGAGACATGTCCACCAGAGTAACTAGGGATGACTGGACCACCTTTGACTAGGGAGCCTGTGAGAGCCCCCAAAGGAGGTTCCCAAAGGTATCAGGTTGCCTTATCTGTCTTTTGTATATGTACATTCATTGGTGCAAATCTGACCATTGCCACAACTTCTACATAATTCAGAAGATTGAGACCTTCTACTTTTGCCATTCCCAGAGTGGACATTATCTCTAAATACCTGTGCTTGGTAGTCTTTTCCTACTGTTAGTTTTCCATGTTCAACTTCAAAATGGTAGTCTTTCCTTTACCTTATTATATCTTATTCTTGTCATGTTTAATTAATATCTCTTAGAAGACTTTTCTTTTCTAATGAAAGACAGAAAGAGAATAGATCTTCCTGGGAAGGGAAGTAGGGAAGAATGGGAGGAGAAAAGGAAGGGGAAAGTATAATTCTGATATAGTATATGATAAAATATCTAGCTTAAATAAAAGGAAAATATCTTTATACATATATATAAAAAACTTGTTTTTTTAACTTTTTTTATTGAGAAAAGAGAAAAAAAACAAATTTCCTCCTCCTCCCAGCCTCCCATTTCCCTCCCCCTCCTCCCACCCTTCTCCCCCTCCCCCCACTCCTCTCCCCCTCCCTCTCCAGCCCAAAGAGCAGTCAGATTTCCCTGCCCTGTGGTAAGTCCTAGGTCCTCCCCACTCCGTGCATTTCTAGGAAGGTGAACATCCAAACTGGCTAGGCTCCCACAAAGCCAGCACATTACGTAGATTCAAAATCCCATGCCATTGTCCTTGGGTTCTCATCAGCCCTCATTGTTCGCCATGCTCAGAGAGTCCAGTTTTATCCCATGCTTTTTCAGTCACAGTCCAGCTGGCCTTGGTGAGCTCTCAATAGATCAGCTCCACTGTCTCAGTGGGTGGGTGCTCCCCTCGTGGTCCCGACTTCTTTGCTCATGTTCTCCCTCCTTCTGCTCCTCATCGGGACCTTGGGAGCTCAGTCCAGTGCTCCAGTGTGGGTCTCTGTCTCTGTCTCCATCCATCACCAGATGAAGGTTCTATGATGATATGCAAGATATTCGTCAGTATTGCTCTAGGATAGGGTCATTTCAGGTTCCCCATCCTCAGCTGCCCAAGGAACTAACTGGGGACCTCGGCTTGGGTATCTGGGAGCCACTCTAGGTTCAAGTCTCTTGCCAACCCTAAGGTGGCTCCCTTAACAAAGAACCGTGCTTCCGTGCTCCCCCATCCAACCTTCCTTCATCCCAATCCTCCCCCTTTCCCAAGATCCCCCCCATTCTCCCCTTCTCCCTTTTCTCTCCCCATTACCCTTACCCCCATCCCACCCCACCCCCAAGATCTCAATTTTCTCCCCGGCAATTTTGTCTACTTCCCATAGTCAAGAGGACAACTATATGCTTTTCCTTTGGTTCACCTTCTTACTTAGCTTCTTTGGGATCACCAAGTGTAGACTCCGTGACCCTTGTTTATGGCTAGAAACCAATTATGAGTGAGTACATCCCATGTTCATCTTTTTGGCTCTGGGATACCTCACTCAGGATAGTGTTTTCTATTCATAATATAGAAACAGAAGAGTCATTGCCAAATTCCTTTTATGAAGCTACAGTTACTCTGATACCAAAACCGCACAAAGACTCAACCAAGAAAGAAAATTATAGACCAATCTCACTCATGAACATCGATGCAAAAATCCTCAACAAAATACTGGCAAACCGAATCCAAGAACACGTTAGGAAAATTATCCATTATGATCAAGTAGGCTTCATCCCAGGGATGCAGGGCTGGTTCAACATACGAAAATCTATCAATGTAATCCATCATATAAATAAACTGAAAGAAAAAAACCATATGATCATTTCATTAGATGCTGAAAAAGCATTTGACAAAATTCAACACCCCTTTATGATAAAAGTATTGGAGAGATTAGGGATACAAGGGTCATACCTAAATATAATAAAAGCTATATACAGCAAGCCGACAGCTAACATTAAATTAAACGGAGAGAAACTCAAAGCCATCCCGCTTAACTCAGGAACACGACAAGGCTGTCCACTCTCGCCATACCTCTTCAATATAGTACTCGAAGTTCTAGCAATAGCAATAAGACAACATAAGGGGATCAAAGGGATTCGAATTGGAAAGGAAGAAGTTAAACTTTCGTTATTTGCAGATGATATGATAGTGTACATAAGCGACCCCCAAAACTCCACCAAAGAACTTTTACAGCTGATAAACAGCTTTAGTAATGTGGCAGGATACAAGATAAACTCCAAAAAATCAGTCGCCCTCTTATACACAAAGGATATGGAAGCAGAGAGGGAAATCAGAGAAGCTTCACCATTCACGATAGCCACAAACAGCATAAAATATCTTGGCGTAACTCTAACCAAGGAAGTGAAAGATCTATTTGACAAGAACTTTAAGGCATTGAAGAAAGAAATTGAGGAGTATACCAGAAAATGGAAGGACCTTCCTTGCTCTTGGATTGGGAGGATCAACATAGTAAAAATGGCAATTCTACCAAAGGCAATTTATAGATTCAATGCAATCCCCATCAGGGTCCCATCAAAATTCTTCACAGATCTTGAGAGGACAATAATCAACTTTATATGGAAAAACAAAAAACCCAGGATAGCCAAAACAATCCTATACAATAAAGGATTGTCTGGAGGCATTACCATCCCTGACTTCAAACTCTATTACAGAGCTACAGTGATGAAAACAGTGTGGTACTGGCATAAAAACAGAGAAGTTGACCAATGGAATCGTATAGAAGACCCGAATTTTAACCCACAAACCTATGAACGCCTCATTTTTGATAAAGGAGCCAAAAGTATACAATGGAAGAAAGAAAGCATTTTTAACAAATGGTGCTGGCATAACTGGATGTCAACCTGTAGAAGAATGAAAATAGACCCATATCTATCACCATGCACAAAACTCAAGTCCAAATGGATTAAAGACCTCACTATCAGTCAGAACACAGTGAACCTGATAGAAGAGAAAGTGGGAAATACCCTACAGGAGATGGGCACAGGAGATCGCTTCCTATGTCTAACCCCAACAGCACAGACTTTAAGGGCAACATTGAATAAATGGGACCTACTAAAACTGAGAAGCTTCTGTAAAGCAAAGGACACTGTCACCAAGACAAATAGGCAACCTACTGACTGGGAGAAGATCTTCACCAACCCCGCAACAGACAAAGGTCTGATCTCCAAAATATATAGAGAACTCAGGAAACTAGACTTTAAAATGCTAATTAACCCAATTAAAAAATGGGGCACTGAACTGAACAGAGAATTCTCAGCAGAGGAAGTTCAAATGGCCAAAAGACACTTAAGGTCATGCTCAACCTCCTTAGCAATCAGGGAAATGCAAATCAAAACAACTTTGAGATATCATCTTACACCTGTCAGAATGGCTAAAATAAAAAACTCCAATGATAGCCTTTGCTGGAGAGGCTGTGGAGGAAGGGGAACACTCATCCATTGCTGGTGGGAATGCAATCTTGTGCAACCACTTTGGAAATCGGTGTTTTGGTTTCTCAGGAAATTCGGGATCAACTTACCCCTGGACCCAGCAATACCACTCCTGGGAATATACCCAAGAGATGCCCTATCACATGACAAGAGCATTTGTTCAACTATGTTCATAGCAGTATTATTTGTAATAGCCAGAACCTGGAAACAACCTAGATGCCCTTCAATGGAAGAATGGATGAAGAAAGTGTGGAATATCTACACATTAGAGTACTATGCTGCGTTATATAAAAAACTTGTATAGCGGTAGGTTTTCAAAAAGCCTTTAGTATAGATTGGCACTCCCCTTATTTTTTCCTTTATTCTGCCCACCATCCCCTCCCCCATTTAAACCTTCTATTCTATTTTCCTTTTATCTATTTATAACTATATTATATTTATTTTCTTTGAAAGAATGTACCCTCATCTCTCCAGATGAAGGTTCTATGATGATATGCAAGATATTCGTCAGTATTGCTCTAGGATAGGGTCATTTCAGGTTCCCCATCCTCAGCTGCCCAAGGAACTAACTGGGGACCTCGGCTTGGGTATCTGGGAGCCACTCTAGGTTCAAGTCTCTTGCCAACCCTAAGGTGGCTCCCTTAACAAAGAACCGTGCTTCCGTGCTCCCCCATCCAACCTTCCTTCATCCCAATCCTCCCCCTTTCCCAAGATCCCCCCCATTCTCCCCTTCTCCCTTTTCTCTCCCCATTACCCTTACCCCCATCCCACCCCACCCCCAAGATCTCAATTTTCTCCCCGGCAATTTTGTCTACTTCCCATAGTCAAGAGGACAACTATATGCTTTTCCTTTGGTTCACCTTCTTACTTAGCTTCTTTGGGATCACCAAGTGTAGACTCCGTGACCCTTGTTTATGGCTAGAAACCAATTATGAGTGAGTACATCCCATGTTCATCTTTTTGGCTCTGGGATACCTCACTCAGGATAGTGTTTTCTATTCATAATATAGAAACAGAAGAGTCATTGCCAAATTCCTTTTATGAAGCTACAGTTACTCTGATACCAAAACCGCACAAAGACTCAACCAAGAAAGAAAATTATAGACCAATCTCACTCATGAACATCGATGCAAAAATCCTCAACAAAATACTGGCAAACCGAATCCAAGAACACGTTAGGAAAATTATCCATTATGATCAAGTAGGCTTCATCCCAGGGATGCAGGGCTGGTTCAACATACGAAAATCTATCAATGTAATCCATCATATAAATAAACTGAAAGAAAAAAACCATATGATCATTTCATTAGATGCTGAAAAAGCATTTGACAAAATTCAACACCCCTTTATGATAAAAGTATTGGAGAGATTAGGGATACAAGGGTCATACCTAAATATAATAAAAGCTATATACAGCAAGCCGACAGCTAACATTAAATTAAACGGAGAGAAACTCAAAGCCATCCCGCTTAACTCAGGAACACGACAAGGCTGTCCACTCTCGCCATACCTCTTCAATATAGTACTCGAAGTTCTAGCAATAGCAATAAGACAACATAAGGGGATCAAAGGGATTCGAATTGGAAAGGAAGAAGTTAAACTTTCGTTATTTGCAGATGATATGATAGTGTACATAAGCGACCCCCAAAACTCCACCAAAGAACTTTTACAGCTGATAAACAGCTTTAGTAATGTGGCAGGATACAAGATAAACTCCAAAAAATCAGTCGCCCTCTTATACACAAAGGATATGGAAGCAGAGAGGGAAATCAGAGAAGCTTCACCATTCACGATAGCCACAAACAGCATAAAATATCTTGGCGTAACTCTAACCAAGGAAGTGAAAGATCTATTTGACAAGAACTTTAAGGCATTGAAGAAAGAAATTGAGGAGTATACCAGAAAATGGAAGGACCTTCCTTGCTCTTGGATTGGGAGGATCAACATAGTAAAAATGGCAATTCTACCAAAGGCAATTTATAGATTCAATGCAATCCCCATCAGGGTCCCATCAAAATTCTTCACAGATCTTGAGAGGACAATAATCAACTTTATATGGAAAAACAAAAAACCCAGGATAGCCAAAACAATCCTATACAATAAAGGATTGTCTGGAGGCATTACCATCCCTGACTTCAAACTCTATTACAGAGCTACAGTGATGAAAACAGTGTGGTACTGGCATAAAAACAGAGAAGTTGACCAATGGAATCGTATAGAAGACCCGAATTTTAACCCACAAACCTATGAACGCCTCATTTTTGATAAAGGAGCCAAAAGTATACAATGGAAGAAAGAAAGCATTTTTAACAAATGGTGCTGGCATAACTGGATGTCAACCTGTAGAAGAATGAAAATAGACCCATATCTATCACCATGCACAAAACTCAAGTCCAAATGGATTAAAGACCTCACTATCAGTCAGAACACAGTGAACCTGATAGAAGAGAAAGTGGGAAATACCCTACAGGAGATGGGCACAGGAGATCGCTTCCTATGTCTAACCCCAACAGCACAGACTTTAAGGGCAACATTGAATAAATGGGACCTACTAAAACTGAGAAGCTTCTGTAAAGCAAAGGACACTGTCACCAAGACAAATAGGCAACCTACTGACTGGGAGAAGATCTTCACCAACCCCGCAACAGACAAAGGTCTGATCTCCAAAATATATAGAGAACTCAGGAAACTAGACTTTAAAATGCTAATTAACCCAATTAAAAAATGGGGCACTGAACTGAACAGAGAATTCTCAGCAGAGGAAGTTCAAATGGCCAAAAGACACTTAAGGTCATGCTCAACCTCCTTAGCAATCAGGGAAATGCAAATCAAAACAACTTTGAGATATCATCTTACACCTGTCAGAATGGCTAAAATAAAAAACTCCAATGATAGCCTTTGCTGGAGAGGCTGTGGAGGAAGGGGAACACTCATCCATTGCTGGTGGGAATGCAATCTTGTGCAACCACTTTGGAAATCGGTGTTTTGGTTTCTCAGGAAATTCGGGATCAACTTACCCCTGGACCCAGCAATACCACTCCTGGGAATATACCCAAGAGATGCCCTATCACATGACAAGAGCATTTGTTCAACTATGTTCATAGCAGTATTATTTGTAATAGCCAGAACCTGGAAACAACCTAGATGCCCTTCAATGGAAGAATGGATGAAGAAAGTGTGGAATATCTACACATTAGAGTACTATGCTGCGTTATATAAAAAACTTGTATAGCGGTAGGTTTTCAAAAAGCCTTTAGTATAGATTGGCACTCCCCTTATTTTTTCCTTTATTCTGCCCACCATCCCCTCCCCCATTTAAACCTTCTATTCTATTTTCCTTTTATCTATTTATAACTATATTATATTTATTTTCTTTGAAAGAATGTACCCTCATCTCTCCAGATGAAGGTTCTATGATGATATGCAAGATATTCGTCAGTATTGCTCTAGGATAGGGTCATTTCAGGTTCCCCATCCTCAGCTGCCCAAGGAACTAACTGGGGACCTCGGCTTGGGTATCTGGGAGCCACTCTAGGTTCAAGTCTCTTGCCAACCCTAAGGTGGCTCCCTTAACAAAGAACCGTGCTTCCGTGCTCCCCCATCCAACCTTCCTTCATCCCAATCCTCCCCCTTTCCCAAGATCCCCCCCATTCTCCCCTTCTCCCTTTTCTCTCCCCATTACCCTTACCCCCATCCCACCCCACCCCCAAGATCTCAATTTTCTCCCCGGCAATTTTGTCTACTTCCCATAGTCAAGAGGACAACTATATGCTTTTCCTTTGGTTCACCTTCTTACTTAGCTTCTTTGGGATCACCAAGTGTAGACTCCGTGACCCTTGTTTATGGCTAGAAACCAATTATGAGTGAGTACATCCCATGTTCATCTTTTTGGCTCTGGGATACCTCACTCAGGATAGTGTTTTCTATTCATAATATAGAAACAGAAGAGTCATTGCCAAATTCCTTTTATGAAGCTACAGTTACTCTGATACCAAAACCGCACAAAGACTCAACCAAGAAAGAAAATTATAGACCAATCTCACTCATGAACATCGATGCAAAAATCCTCAACAAAATACTGGCAAACCGAATCCAAGAACACGTTAGGAAAATTATCCATTATGATCAAGTAGGCTTCATCCCAGGGATGCAGGGCTGGTTCAACATACGAAAATCTATCAATGTAATCCATCATATAAATAAACTGAAAGAAAAAAACCATATGATCATTTCATTAGATGCTGAAAAAGCATTTGACAAAATTCAACACCCCTTTATGATAAAAGTATTGGAGAGATTAGGGATACAAGGGTCATACCTAAATATAATAAAAGCTATATACAGCAAGCCGACAGCTAACATTAAATTAAACGGAGAGAAACTCAAAGCCATCCCGCTTAACTCAGGAACACGACAAGGCTGTCCACTCTCGCCATACCTCTTCAATATAGTACTCGAAGTTCTAGCAATAGCAATAAGACAACATAAGGGGATCAAAGGGATTCGAATTGGAAAGGAAGAAGTTAAACTTTCGTTATTTGCAGATGATATGATAGTGTACATAAGCGACCCCCAAAACTCCACCAAAGAACTTTTACAGCTGATAAACAGCTTTAGTAATGTGGCAGGATACAAGATAAACTCCAAAAAATCAGTCGCCCTCTTATACACAAAGGATATGGAAGCAGAGAGGGAAATCAGAGAAGCTTCACCATTCACGATAGCCACAAACAGCATAAAATATCTTGGCGTAACTCTAACCAAGGAAGTGAAAGATCTATTTGACAAGAACTTTAAGGCATTGAAGAAAGAAATTGAGGAGTATACCAGAAAATGGAAGGACCTTCCTTGCTCTTGGATTGGGAGGATCAACATAGTAAAAATGGCAATTCTACCAAAGGCAATTTATAGATTCAATGCAATCCCCATCAGGGTCCCATCAAAATTCTTCACAGATCTTGAGAGGACAATAATCAACTTTATATGGAAAAACAAAAAACCCAGGATAGCCAAAACAATCCTATACAATAAAGGATTGTCTGGAGGCATTACCATCCCTGACTTCAAACTCTATTACAGAGCTACAGTGATGAAAACAGTGTGGTACTGGCATAAAAACAGAGAAGTTGACCAATGGAATCGTATAGAAGACCCGAATTTTAACCCACAAACCTATGAACGCCTCATTTTTGATAAAGGAGCCAAAAGTATACAATGGAAGAAAGAAAGCATTTTTAACAAATGGTGCTGGCATAACTGGATGTCAACCTGTAGAAGAATGAAAATAGACCCATATCTATCACCATGCACAAAACTCAAGTCCAAATGGATTAAAGACCTCACTATCAGTCAGAACACAGTGAACCTGATAGAAGAGAAAGTGGGAAATACCCTACAGGAGATGGGCACAGGAGATCGCTTCCTATGTCTAACCCCAACAGCACAGACTTTAAGGGCAACATTGAATAAATGGGACCTACTAAAACTGAGAAGCTTCTGTAAAGCAAAGGACACTGTCACCAAGACAAATAGGCAACCTACTGACTGGGAGAAGATCTTCACCAACCCCGCAACAGACAAAGGTCTGATCTCCAAAATATATAGAGAACTCAGGAAACTAGACTTTAAAATGCTAATTAACCCAATTAAAAAATGGGGCACTGAACTGAACAGAGAATTCTCAGCAGAGGAAGTTCAAATGGCCAAAAGACACTTAAGGTCATGCTCAACCTCCTTAGCAATCAGGGAAATGCAAATCAAAACAACTTTGAGATATCATCTTACACCTGTCAGAATGGCTAAAATAAAAAACTCCAATGATAGCCTTTGCTGGAGAGGCTGTGGAGGAAGGGGAACACTCATCCATTGCTGGTGGGAATGCAATCTTGTGCAACCACTTTGGAAATCGGTGTTTTGGTTTCTCAGGAAATTCGGGATCAACTTACCCCTGGACCCAGCAATACCACTCCTGGGAATATACCCAAGAGATGCCCTATCACATGACAAGAGCATTTGTTCAACTATGTTCATAGCAGTATTATTTGTAATAGCCAGAACCTGGAAACAACCTAGATGCCCTTCAATGGAAGAATGGATGAAGAAAGTGTGGAATATCTACACATTAGAGTACTATGCTGCGTTATATAAAAAACTTGTATAGCGGTAGGTTTTCAAAAAGCCTTTAGTATAGATTGGCACTCCCCTTATTTTTTCCTTTATTCTGCCCACCATCCCCTCCCCCATTTAAACCTTCTATTCTATTTTCCTTTTATCTATTTATAACTATATTATATTTATTTTCTTTGAAAGAATGTACCCTCCTGCCTAATGCCTTTAATTACCTAATCTCTGTGGCTATTCACAGGAAGCATGCACATTTAAGCTTAAAGTCAAACACCCACATGTAAGAGAAAATATATAATGATTATCCTTTGAGTCCGGGTTACCTTGCTCAGGATGATGGCTTCTAATTCCATCCATTTAGCTGCAAATTTCATTTTTCTTGAGAGCTGAATAATGCTATATTGTATAAATGTGTCATGTTTTCATTATCTACTCATCAGTTGATGGTAATCTGGGCTGTTTCCCATTTCTGGCTCTTATGAATACTACAGCAGTGACCATGTATGATAATCAAGTATTTCTAGAGTAAGATGTAGAGTTCATTGAGTATATATACCTATAAGTGATGGACTGGATCTTGAAGTACATTGATTTTCAGCTTAATAAATGGGAGAAAATATCTGCAAACCATTTATCTTACTAAGGATGCTATCCCAAATATATCAAGAACTCATCTCAATAGCAAGAAAAGAACCTAATTGTAAAGGTAGAAGACCCCAAGTAGACATTTTTTAAAAATAATATAAATGTCCTAAAGATATATAAAAATAGTTGATCCATTACTCATAAGAGAAATGCAAACCAAAACATTACTGAGTGGATTTTATCAAAAACAGAACAGATAAGCCATATTGTCTGTGATAGCACTTCAATATTCATTGTAGCATTACTCTTAGTTATTTAAGGTACATAATCACTGCAAAAGTCTAGAAAAGAATGAAACTTTAAAAGTTATGTGCTATGATATGCAATGAATTATGTTATTCAATCTTTAAAAGAATAAAAGCTGCCATTTTCACCAAAATTTTTAACTTTAAAGATATGTTAACTGAAATTAACAAGGCACAGATCAACAACAAATACAAGATCTCACTTATAATCAAAATTTAAAATATTTGAACTCATAGAAGTAACGGCAGAATTTTATCTTTTGCTTTTATTGGAAATAGATTCCTTTCTCATAAAATACACCCTGATTATTGTTTCTCCCCCCTCAACAACTCCCATTCCTCCACCTTTACTTTTCCCTCTCTATTCAATCTCTTTCTGTCTATTATTACAAAAGAACAGACTTCTAAAAGATAGCTGAACATGACAAAATAAAATACATTAATGAAGCAAAAACTATCATATTGAAGTTATAATGTTTAATCCTTTAAGAAAGGATTAAAGAGATGTTGGTCAACCACGCAAACTTTTAGTGAGATAGAAAGAATGAGTTCAGAGCTTATCTCTACAACATAGGGCCTACAATTCACAGCACTGTATTATATGTTGAAAACCATTTGCATCAACAGGAAATCAAAAGATCCTGTCTATCCACAGGTTCTTCATCCTGACAATGATGCCTTTGTGAGTTTCATCACGTGGGGCATGCCATAAATCAAACAGGGAAATATCACAGAAGAGGGGGTAGAAAGAAACAGAGACGGTGGACTACAGTAAAAAAAAAAGTGTTTTCCAGATATAACACGGAAATTGCACGTATGAATTCACTGCTGTTGGAACAGCGTGCACAGGACAACCAAAATCTCAAGCCAGACAAAATACATGCATGGAAAGAAAGGTGGGTGTGAGGTCACATTTCCAGCTGAAGCACTGGTGCCAAATGATAGGATCTGGGAGAGTGGTGAGACTTGTAGGCAAACCATATTCCAGTAGGTTCCCACACACTCAAGAATATATAGACAGCACAAATTAGACTATGTTTAAAACAAAACTGAGGACACTAAAGTTGCATAGGTAGAGAAAGAGAGAATCTTGGGAGGTTTGAGAAGGAAGTGATATGATTTGAATGTATTATACAAATTCTCAAAATTAATTTTAATGAGTAAAAGATGATAGGTAGATGATAGATGATGATGATGATGAAGATAGATAGATAGATAGATAGATAGATAGATAGATAGATAGATAGACATTGACTTATTAAAGTCACTTTTGAGTAATATCTTCAAAGGAACTGTTACTTGGCAACAACTGTTCCGGATGATACTATTTTAGATATTTATCTGTTTCTTTTACCTGTTTTTTAGGTCATTGAAAGCTGTGTAGAAGCTTATCATCCTATGGTGGTGATCTCATTGTTCTGCATCCCAGCAAAAGCATAGATCAGGTGAGCACACAGGCAAGGGTCCAATGTTATTAAGCATAAAATATTCCTGGCCTGGCCGATATTGGCCCCAGTTGGAGAAGTAGCATACCAGATAGTAGGCAGACCCTGTAGTGGTCAAAAATAAGTATGATGGTCCACTATAGACATTACTGGGCTATGATAAAAGTTTGGGCTTTGTTTATGCCCCCAACCTTACCCACCTCATAAGCCTAATCTCCAGCTGGAGGTGACTAGTTGAACACTCTGACAGGTAAGTTAAGAAATTGTATATATTCTTTTTGAGAGTTTGGAGAATCTTAGACTTCTTCTAAGATGGAATACTCATAGTTCTTCAAGCCCAGTGGTCCCATGAAGCTCAGTGAATGAGAATTTAAGAACCCTTAGGTGGTCAGGGTATAGAGGATAGTAGTAACAACTGAGCTGAATGTTTGCTACTCCACAAAACCAATGCATCTCTCTCTTTCTATTATGTTGTATCTCTTGTTTCATTTCCCAAAATAGAGTAACACTTGAATGTTGTTGAATTAATCAAAAAAGAACATTTGAGATTTAGTCAACTAGCAGGTATAGACCCAGCATAGATTATAGTGCCTTTCATTACTGATGAAATTAAAAAAAAAATATGGGAAGACAATGAACCTTGGCAAAGAGCTTGTGCTAATTTTTTAGGAGATATTAACAGCACTTACCCCAAAAGCAATAGAATTAACCTTATAAAGAGAACTATTTGGATCCTTCCCCGCATTTTATGGGACACAATTGTATAGACTGAAAACTGTACATTCTATACTGATGCAAAAAAATCAGGAAATGCATGGTACAAATCAGAAAATTTAATTAAGGCAGACATCAATTAGGGGTTGATTATAATTGTTATAGGTGTGGGGGCTGGGGGAAAATTTTGTAGGCTAAGGGATATCTTTGAAAAAGAAAAGAGAAATTGGATGGGATAATAGATTAGTGTGAGCTTACTCACACCAATAATAATAGTGAGTACCAGAATGAATACTTGTAAGGTATTATTTATAGGTGATTTATATTGGTATAGATTCTTTTATATTAATACAAACTTAAATTATATTGAATATGTTCCGATTTTTGTCTACAATATTTGTATACCTTGGCAAAGTTACTTTGTCATGTTGTATGCATGTATGCATGTTTCTACCTCTGCTTAAGAAATTTTATATGTTGATACATTTTGAGGTCATTGATCTCATTTGTTGCACAGTTGTTTAAAGATTGTTTCATATTCTTATATGAAGTCTTAGTCTTTAAGCTATATAAATATTACGAATTATAGGTCAATAGCCATCCACGTTTGTCATACTTATAGTTAGATAGTTCTTTAGATACATACAGATTGTATTCTGCATAGATAGGTAATCTTCAGCCACTTTAAAGAACTGTAGAATGTGGCATTTTAATAACTTAGGGTTCTATTGATGTGAGACATGATCGCTCCTGGCAGAACCAATCTATTTCCGAGAGAATGTTGAGCACCACTGGTAGCTTGTTTTCTTCTTAGCAAAACTGACCTTTGGGCAAGGAACTGCACATGCATGGACCACTGACAAAATGTGTGATGTCCAGACAGGACAATCAGGATACAAGAAAAAAGACTGTCAAATCCTGCCAATACAGGGTAAGATGGTTTTGAAAACTTTCCTGCCTCTGAAAATCGTCTGTCAGTTACTCTAAGACTTAGCTAAAGTTGGCTGCTTCAACATTGAAAATGAGACTTTGGGTGATTGCCCAGGTAGCCAGTTGTCTCTGTTATTTATTGCACATTTTGGAAGTTGTTTGATTGTACTACCTGCTTACTCAAGTAATATTATTTCTCTTTTCGGGTCTTTGATGGGGTTGAAGACTAGATAGTCATAGTTACTTTCTTATCATGATTGGCCAAGTTATCTATAATACAAAGACTTAGACTCCTTAGGATAGGATAATTATTGAGACATTTATCACATTTCTTGCTTGATATTGTTGTTGATAGTTGTAATTTTAATTTTTATACTTGATATTTGTTCTTTTTTACTGTTGATAAATTTATTGTATTAAAATTATATATAAAATGCCGATCTATACAGAGGCATTTAACACATAATATATACAATTAACTTTTAAAACTTAAAATTTACAATAATTGTGAATATAAAATTGACATTGAAACAGTCTCCCAAAGCAATTTATTTGGTTGTTCTTGTTCGAAGCTGTCATTTGAGAATCTGATGATCACTCTCTTTTACTTTCTGTTCCATTAAAATCACTTGTCCAGATATATTGGTGGGAGATATGGGAGATGAAATTTTATTTATGTATAATTTGTTGGCGTTTTTTTTTTTTTAGCTGAGACAAGTTTTCTTTACTTGGTTCTTTGGAGAACTCGTTTCAATTATCTGTTTTACTTTGGATAGAAGAATTGTTGGAGAAGGCAAGAAGTCTCTAAATGCTATAGTGTTCCCTCTCTTTGATAGAGGCTATGTCAGCACTAACTGTAGATCTGCCTGACTCCATAAAGAATATATTTTCTTAGATGATGGACATAAGAAAACCTTTTGATCCTTTTTCATAGAAGAATATCTACGCTCTGAACCTGGGAACTGCATGTTATATCTGGGTCTAAAATTCTTATTTTCACATTTCACCAAGTCCTCGTCTATTTCATTACATTTTCTCTTCCGTGCCTTGGGAATGTTTATTGTGACCGGTATAGCACAACCAGGGGGCTTCACTGCCATTCTGTTTGGTTGCAAAAGTGTAAACTGAAACTCCAATTCAGATTTTGGAAATCGAGTGCTTTGCACATTTTCTGTTGAAACTTCACAAAAGTCGAGAACTACAGATCCATCCTCTGCTGCCTTCCTAGATATTTCAAAACTTGTTGATTGAGGTTCAGTTTCAACTACACCAAGATCTAATGAATGCTCAGGCTTGAGATTCACGGTTTGGTTTTCTGGCCCTGCGCTCTCTGCTGCAGCCCTTGTCAGTTGCTGGACTTCCTTGTCCTTGTGTTGGCTGTGGAGAGCACCGCCTTCATCTGCACCTCCACGGCTGTGATCCGCGGTCCGCTCCTCTCTCCACTTGAAGGTCACCCATTTTCTCTACAGTTGTGCTGTTAGAGTTTCCACTTCATTCTGTAGCTTTAAACAGCACTCCCATCTTCGGCATATTTTTTTTCATTTCTCTGTTTCGTAGGTTTTCAGTTTCTTTTGCTTGAGTGGTAAGGATCACCTTTTCTTCTAACCACTTCTTTCTATCAGGTTTATATTTCTCTTTGAATTTCTGCAGCTCATCCTGAAGTTTACTGAGCTACTTCTTAAGTGCACCTGGATCCTCCACAGGGTCTTATTTGACCTTTCGTTACCTCTAGCTTCGAGATCTTGGAATTTTTCTTTCCACTTATCCAATTCTTGGCTTGCCACGCAGCTTCCTCTAACTTGGCTTCAAGCACTGGTCTTGTTCCACCTGAGTTTGTTCTTGCTCCTCTGGTGTCGATCTCATGGCTTCAGTCACCTGCCCTTTAACACTGGGATCTTTGCACACTCTCCCCTACTGCTGTACAGTTTCTTCCATTTTGTGATTGTTTAACTGGTCCTTGAGCTGCTGGATGGTCTGCTGTTTTATCTCTATTTCTGGAGAATACTGGTTTTTCTTTTTCTCCAGTTCATTAAATTTATTTTTTTTTATTGAGAAAAGGAGAAAAAAAACAAGTTTCCACCTCCTCCCAGCCTCCCATTTCCCTCCCCCTCCTCCCACCCTTCTCCCCCTCCTCCGACCCTTCTCCCCCTCCCCCCACTCCTCTCCCCCTCCCTCTCCAGTCCAAAGAGCAGTCAGGGTTCCCTGCCCTGTGGTAAGTCCTAGGTCCTCCCCTCTCCATCCATTCCTAGGAAGGTGAACATCCAAACTGGCTAGGCTCAGTGGGTAAAAGTGCCTTTGTGTCATAGTGACAGTGTCCTTTGCTTTACAGAAGCTTCTCAGTTTTAGTAGGTCCCATTTATTCAATGTTGCCCTTAATGTCTGTGCTTCTGGGGTTATACATAGGAAGCGATCTCCTGTGCCCATCTGTTGTAGGGTATTTCCCACTTTCTCTTCAATCAGGTTCAGTGTGTTCGGGCTGATATTGAGGTCTTTAATCCATTTGGACTTGAGTTTGGTGCACGGTGAGAGATATGGGTCTATTTTCATTCTTCTACAGGTTGACATCCAGTTGTGCCAGCACCATTTGTTGAAGATGCTTTCTTTCTTCCATTGTTTACTTTTAGCTCCTTTTTTGAAAATGAGGTGTTCATAGGTTTGTGGGATAAAATCCGGGTCTTCTATACTATTCCATTGGTCGACTTCTCTGTTTTTATGCCAGTACCACACTGTTTTCATTACTGTAGCTCTGTAATAGAGTTTGAAGTCAGGGATGGTAATGCCTCCAGAAGATCCTTTATTGTATAGGATTGTTTTGGCTATCCTGGGTTTTTTGTTTTTCCATATAAAGTTGATTATTGTCTTCTCCAGATCTGTGAAGAATTTTGATGGGATCTTGATGGGGATTGCATTGAATCTATAAATTGCCTTTGGTAGAATTGCCATTTTTACTATGTTGATCCTCCCAATCCAAGAGCAAGGGAGGTCCATCCATTTTTTGGTATCCTCTTCAATTTCTTTCTTCAATGCCTTAAAGTTCTTGTCAAATAGATCTTTCACTTCCTTGGTTAGATTTACCCCAAGATATTTTATGCTGTTTGTGGCTATCGTGAATGGTGAAGCTTCTCTGATTTCCCTCTCTGCTTCCATATCCTTTGTGTATAAGAGGGCGACTGATTTTTTGGAGTTTATCTTGTATCCTGCCACATTACTAAAGCTGTTTATCAGCTGTAAAAGTTCTTTGGTGGAGTTTTGGGGGTCGCTTATGTACACTATCATATCATCTGCGAATAACGAAAGTTTAACTTCTTCCTTTCCAATTCGAATCCCCTTGATCCCATTATGTTGTCTTATTGCTATTGCTAGAACTTCAAGCACTATATTGAAGAGGTATGGCGAGAGTGGACAGCCTTGTCGTGTTCCTGAGTTAAGCGGGATGGCTTTGAGTTTCTCTCCGTTTAATTTGATGTTAGCTGTCGGCTTGCTGTATATAGCTTTTATTATATTTAGGTATGACCTTTGTATCCCTAATCTCTCCAAGGCTTTTAACATAAATGGATGTTGAATTTTGTCAAATGCTTTTTCAGCATCTAATGAAATGATCATATGGTTTTTTTCTTTCAGTTTATTTATATGCTGGATTACATTGATAGATTTTCATATGTTGAACCAGCCCTGCATCTCAGGAATGAAGCCTACTTGATCATAATGGATAATTTTTCGGATGTGTTCTTGGATTCGGTTTGCCAGTATTTTGTTGAGGATTTTTGCGTCAATGTTCATGAGTGAGATTGGCCTGTAATTCTCTTTCCTGGTTGAGTCTTTGTGTGGTTTTGGTATCAGAGTAACTGTAGCTTCATAAAAGGAATTTGGTAATGACCCTTCTGTTTCTATATTGTGGAATACATTAAGGAGTATAGGTATTAGGTCTTCTTGGAAGTTCTGGTAGAATTCCGCATTGAAACCATCTGGTCCTGGGCTTTTTTTGGTAGGGAGGTTTTTGATAACAGCTTCTAATTCTTCGCGACTGACAGGTCTGTTTAGATTGTTCACCTGGTCCTGGTTTAATTTTGGTATATGGTATTTATCTAAAAAAGTGTCCATATCTTTTACATTTTCCAGTTTTGTGGCATACAGGCTTTTGTAGTAAGATCTAATGAGTCTCTGAATTTCCTCTGTGTCTGTGGTTATGTCCCCCTTTTCATTTCTGATCTTATTCATTTGCGTGTTCTCTCTCTGCCGTTTGATTAGATTGGATAGGGGTTTATCAATCTTGTTGATTTTCTCCAGGAACCAGCTTTTTGTTTCATTGATTCTTTGGATTGTTTTCTGTGTTTCTATTTTGTTGATTTCAGCCCTCAGTTTGATTATTTCCAGTCTTCTACTCCTCCTAGGTGAGTCTGCTTCTTTTTTTTCTAGAGCTTTCAGGTGGGCTGTTAAGTCTCAAATATGTGCTTTCTCTGTTTTCTTTAGGTGGGCACTTATTGCTATGAACTTTCCTCTTAGGACTGCGTTCATAGTGTCCCATAAGTTCGAGTATGTTGTTTCTTTATTTTCATTGAATTCAAGGAAGACTTTAATTTCTTTCTTTATTTCTTCCTTAATCCAGGTATGGTTCAGTAGTTGACTGTTCAATTTCCATGAGTCTGTAGGCTTTCTGGGGGTAGCATTGTTGTTGAATTCTAACTTTAATCCATGGTGATCTGATAAGACACAGGTGGTTACTAATATTTTTTTGTAACTGTGTAAGTTAGCTTTGTTGCCGAGTATGTGGTCAATTTTCGAGAAGGTTCCATGAGCTGCAGAGAAGAAGGTATATTCTTTCCTCTTTGGGTGGAATAATCTATAGATGTCTGTTAAGTCCATTTGCTTCATTACCTCCATTAATTCTCTAATTTCTCTGTTAGGTTTCTGTCTGATTGACCTGTCCATTGGTGAGAGAGGAGTGTTGAAGTCTCCTACTATTAGTGTGTGCGGTTTGATGGCTGCCTTGAGTTTTAGTAATGTTTCTTTTAGTTACATGGATGCTTTTATATTAGGGGCATAGATGTTCAAGATTGAGACTTCTTCCTGATGAATTGTTCCTGTTATGAGTATAAAATGTCCCTCTCCATCTCTTCTGATTGATTTAAGTTTGAAGTCAACTTTGTTAGAAATTAGTATGGCCACACCTGCTTGTTTCTTAGGTCCATTTGCTTGATAAGCCTTTTCCCATCCCTTTACTCTGAGTAGGTGCCTGTCTTTGTGGTTGAGGTGTGTTTCTTGTAGACAGCAGAATGTTGGATCCTGTTTTCTTATCCAATCTCTTAGCCTGTGCCTTTTTATAGGTGAGTTGAGCCCATTGATATTAAGTGATATTAATGACCAGTGGTTGTTAACTCCGGTCACTTTTTTAGTAGTAGGGTTTGTGTGTTTTCCTTCTTTGAGTTATGCTGGTGAAGGGTCTCTAGATGTCCGAGTTATTGTGGTCATTGTTGGACTCCTTGGTTAGTGATTTTCCTTTTATTATTTTCTGTAAGGCTGGATTTGTGGCTACGTATTGTTTAAATTTGTTTTTATCCAGGAAAATTTTGTTTTCTCCATATATAGTGAACAAAAGCTTGGCTGGATATAGTAGTCTGGGCTTGTATCCATGGTCTCTTAGTTTTTGGAGTACATCTATCCAGGACCTTCTGGCTTTCATGGTTTCCATAGAGAAGTCAGGTGTAAGTCTGATAGGTTTACCTTTATAAGTAACTTGGCCTTTTTCCTTTGTGGTTCTTAATTTCCTTTCTTTATTCTGTATATTTTGTGTTTTGATTATTATATGGCGAGGGGATTTTTTTTTTTTGATCCAGCCTATTTGGTGTTCTGTATGCTTCTTGAACCTTCATAGGTACATCTTTCTTCAGGTTGGGAAAGTTTTCTTCTATAATTTTATTAAGTATATTTTCTGGACCGTTGAGCTGCACTTCTCCTTCTTCTACTCCAATTATTCTTAGGTTTGGTCTTTTTATTGTGTCCCATATTTCCTGAATGTTTTGCGATGAGAGTTTGTTGGACTTGCTGTTTTCTTTGATCAGAGTGTTTATTTTCTCTATGTTATCCTCAGAATCTGAGATTCTTTCTTCTATCTCTTGTATTCTGCTGGTTATGCTTGATTCTGTAGTCTCTATTCGTTTACCTAGATTTTCCATGTCCAGCCGGCCCTCTGTTTGTGTTTTCTTCTTTGCCTCCATTTCAGTTTTCAAGTCATGAACTGTTTCCATTATCTGCTTGATTGTTTTTCCTTGGTTTCCTAGGGTATCATTCACTGATTTACTCAATTCCTCGAACTTTCTGTTATATTTCTCATCCATTTCTATAAGGGCATTTTTTATATGCTGTTTAAGGGTGTCAACCACTTTCATGAAGTCAGTTTTTTCTACTTCTTCTTGATTAAGGTGTTCATGTCCTCCTGTTGTGAGGTCGCTGGCTTCTGGTGGTTTCGTGTTGTTTTTCAGATTGTTGGGAGAATTCTTCCATTGGCGTCTGCCCATCTCTTCCTCCCAATACTCCCCTTTGGATCTTCTTTTACAGGATCAGGTCTTCTTGCCCACTGATGTACCTTCCCAGTTATGTCACTCCCCAGTGATGTTTCACTTGGTGCCCAGATCGAAACTCCATGCTGCTTGGTTAGCTCGTGAACAAAGGGCCCACCCTGCTTGCTGCAGGCAGGCTATGGGGACAAAGGAGCTGCCGCCCTTCCCTTTGCCCTCCCGATTAGGGTTTGGTCCCAGCGCCGGAGCAGGCTGAGCAGGGAGGCACTATGCTGCCAAAGAAGGGAGGGAGGGAGGGAGACAGGGGGTGGGGGGATCTGGATGTAAGCTGGATGGGATAGGAAGAGAGAGGAGGTATTGGGCAGTATAGCCCCTGTAGGATGGCCAGGAAGTGTGGGCGGGCTGAGGTATGTTCCTGGCTGCCACAGCACTCACTCACCACAATGATGTTTCACTTGGTGCCCAGATCGAAACTCCATGCTGCTTGGTTAGCTCGTGAACAAAGGGCCCACCCTGCTTGCTGCAGGCAGGCTATGGGGACAAAGGAGCTACCGCCGCCCCCCCCCCCCTTTGCCCTCCCGGTTCGGGTTCGGTCCCAGCGCCCTAGCAGGCTGAGCAGGGAGGCGCTATGCGGCCAAAGAAGGGAAGGAGGGAAGGAGACAGGGGTTGGGGGGATCTGAATGTAAGCTGGATGGGATAGGAAGAGAGAGGGGGTATCGGGCAGTATAGCCCCTGTAGGATGGCCAGGAAGATTGGGCAGGCTGAGGTATGTTCCCGGCTGCCACAGCACTCACTCACCACAATGATGTTTCACTCGGTGTTCAGATCGAAACTCTGTGCTGCTTGGTTAGCTCGCGAACAAAGGCAGCCTTGTACTTCTTTCCATAATCTCTCTGCTATGCTCAATCCTCTCTTCACTGAAAAATATGGCTTAGTGTTTGTTGGTTCAGTCTCTATCAGTTCCAATGCGCCTGTGTTAGTTAATTCTGAGTTTTCCTGCGGTATCCTTGATCCCTCTTGCTCCTACAATCCTTTCTCCCCACATCTGCAGGATTCCCCAAGCTCCACCTACTGTCTGAATGTGGAACTACATCTCTTTCCATTGGTTGCAAAATGAAGCTTCTCTGATGGCAATTGGGATAGCGACCAACCCCAGCACCTCCCATAGGCAGGACAGACTGTAAGTCAAAGGTTATAGTTATTAATTTTAGGCAGTTTATAACATGGTAGGTTTTTCTTTCTCTTTCAATTATGACAGACAATTTTACTGAGTATCATAGGCTAGGCTTGTCGTCATCTTTTAGGAACTAGAATGTATTAGTCCATGCTCTTCTAGGTTTCAAATATTCAGTTGAAAAATCAGTTCTTATTCTGGTGGATTTTCCTTTACATATGACTGGTGCCTTTTTTCCTTTGCCATTTTCAGCACACTTTTTTTGCTATATGTTTGCTATTTTAATTATGATAAGTTTGGTGTTTTTTCATTTCTGGTCTTGTCCATGTTCTATATATCTGTGTACTCATGTGTTTACTTAGCTTGGCAAATTTTTCTTCTATGATTTTCCTGAATTTACTGTTTAGTGACCTGGGATTCTTCACCATCATTTATGCCTATAATTTGAAGACTGGTTTTTGTTCATGGTGTCCTACATTTCCTGTACGTCTCTTTGTTCTGTGTGTGGTGTTGTTGTTGGATGAAATTTTGATGATATTCTGGCAATGATGTTTGCTTTAAGTCAACAGGCAGAGCTAGCCACTAGCTAACCAAAATTAATCATAGCAGTCTTGAAGGACTGAGGACACACAGGAGACAGGAAGTTGTAGGTAAGGGTTGAGTGAGAATATCAGCACTTTTAGAATGAAGACTGGGAGAGAAAACATTACTGGTGGCTTCTCTGTCACTTCCTTCATCATTCTGGTTTTTATCTCAATAACTGACTCCTAATTTTTTTTCATATTTCTGCCAGCAATGGAAGGGTTTTTCTCATGTAGCTAACATTTGTGTTTTTTATTTATTTTTTATTAAAAATTTCCACCTCCTCCCACTTCCCTCCACTCTCCCCACTCCCTCTCCCCCTCCCTCTCTAATCCAAAGAGCAATCAGGCTTCCCTGCCCTATGGAAAGTCCAAAGTCCTCCCCCCTTCACCAAGGTCCAGGAAGGTGAGCATCCAAACAGACTAGGCTCCCACAAAGCCTGTCCATGCAGTAGAATCAAAACTGCTAGCCCCATAATGGCTCCCACAATCAAAATGTCTCTTTCTTGCTCTCATCTCTGTCCTTCCTCCAACTCCACTATTCCATTCCCTCAAGTTCTCCTCCCCCTCCCCTTCTCCACTCGTTTCCCCCTTCTACCCTCACTACTCCCCCCACCACAATGCTCCCAATTTTGTCAGGAAATCTTATCAATGTAATCCACCGTATAAATAAACTGAAAGAAAAAAATATGATATCACATTAGATGCTGAAAAGCATTCAACAAAATCCAACATACCTTCATGATAAAAATCTTGAAGAGTTCAGGGATACAAGAAACATACCTAAACATAATAAAAACAGTGTACATCAAGCTGACAGCCAACATCAAATTAAATGGAGAGAAGTTCAAAGTGTCCCACTAAAATTAGGAACAAGACAAGATTATCCACTCTCCATATCTATTCTTGAAGTTCTTGCGAGAGCAATAAGACAAAAGAAGGAGAACAAGGGAATTCAAATTGGAAAAGAAGAAGTCAAACTATGGGAGGAAATAGTCAACTATGTTCATGGCATCACTATTTGTAATAGCCAGAACATAGAAACAACCTAGATGCCCCTCAACTGAAGAAATGGATAAAGAAAATGTAGCACACTCACACATATGAGTACTGCTCAGTGGTAAAAAGCAATGATATCTCATATTTTAATAAATAAAATTTTTGCTGTGTTGGAAGTTTTGTTCATTTAGAACTTGGAATGCATCTTCATGGGCCTTCTGTCTTTAAAAGTTTCTATCAAGTTTCTCCCCATTTAGAAAGATTTTATCTGTGGGATTATCATAAATCACCACTATTATGCTGTGATATATTTCTTGTATTCCTGGAGTCTCCAGGAAATGTATCATGATGAGATGCTGGATTTTGCAAAGGTTTTTTTCTGCATCTAATGAAATAAAAATTGGTTTTGTGTCTCTCACTCGATTTATGTTGTGAATTATGTTTATTGAAGTATATATGTTAACCCATCCCTATATGTCTGAGATGAAACCAAATTGATTATGATGGATAATCTTTATGAACTGCTCTCGAATTTGTTTGCATTTATTTTATTGAGGATATTCATATCTGTGTTCACAAGCAATATTGTTCTATAATTTTCTGTTTTATTGCATCTTTATCTGGTTTTGGTATCATGGGACTACTAGCATCATAAAAAATATAATTTATGGAATAATTTGAGAAACATGTCTATTAGCTATTCTTTGAAGTCAGGTAGAACTCTGTTTATTTATGATCTTTTAATAATGGCTCTATACCATTAGATGTTATAGGTCTATTTAAATTATTCACTTGATCTTTATTCAGTCTGGTTAGGATATATATGAATGTATATGTATATAATATACATTATATGTAATATAATATAAATATATATATACACACACATTAATCAGGTTTTATTCCAACTAACATGCCATTGCAAGTAAGTTGACCTCTCTGCTCTGTATCTATCAATACCTTTCATTACTCTGAGCTTTTACTCGTTGAAATATGCTTTATTATACCAGGATAGGCATCTTTTTTCTCTAGGTTTAGAAATTTCCTCAATAATTTTCTTAAGAATATTCTTTGATATATGGTATTTCATTTTCTATACCCATAATTATTTCATGGTGTCCCAAATTTCTCTTATGAATTTTCATATTTAAGCATTGACCATTGCTAACTGCTCCAATTCCTTTACCTTGACTTCCAGCTATGATACTATGCTTCTCACCTGATTCATTCATGAAGTTTTCCACTGACGTTTTTAGCTGGGATCATTAAGATTTCTTTTTCATTTTCAGCCTCATTTCACTTTGACTTCCTGCAAATGTTCTATCTCTTTAATGGGCATCTACTTTTATAGTTTGCATTGATGTTTTATCTTATTTAGCTCTCTGGCTTTGTTCTCTTGAAATATGTAATTCTTTGGATTGCTTGACTATATTTATCATTATTCCTTTGAATTCTTTATTCCAAAGTTCTTCTGTATCATTGTATAAAGTCAGTAATTTTGGAGAACACAGGTTGCCTAGACTTTTTATCTTGTTTTATTTCTGCACTGGGGGCTGAACATCTTGAAGTTAGTTAATTGGTAGAATTTATC